>NW_026638763.1:2043244-2724325 GCF_028554395.1 Pezoporus wallicus | reverse complement strand
GGGTACCCCCATCCTTCGCTGCCGCTTCTTCCCTGTGTGGTGGAAAGGAATTGACCCTTTGCGCTCACGCTCCCTGTCCTCTTTGCGGCTCTTGAACTGCAGGAAGAAGAGGAGAAGACATGAGAGCAGGTAGAGGCTTTGAGGCATGGCAAGCTACCATTTGAGAGAAAAGGATAACACAGATGTGTGGCCCAAGTATAGCCTTCCACTCTAAACTTTTTATCTGGGACATCTAACCCTGATGGCTGCTATCTGCACTCTGGAACCATGTGAGCATTTAAAGGAACTCAGTCTTTCCCTACACTGGGATGGATGCCCTTGTATAATTTTATGACATCCTCAGACCATGACCTGGATTCATAGAATCCACAAAACTCTGCTAAGTATCCTGGATGGTTGCAAACTCACAGCTTCATGAAGTAAAAACACTGGAAGAACTCACTGAATCAGCCGGAACTATAGTGAGCACCAGCACTTAAAAATCAGCAGTGTTTGAGTCCCCTCCCCTCATGCGTTTCTGCAGGACAGTTATTTAAATACAGATTTCAGTACTGTGTTTGGAATTTGCACCTAAAAAGCTATGTAATAACACACAGAATCACTTCCAATGAAAAGAGATGTCAATCTCACATACGGCATAAATACATAGTCCAAGCAGACCTTCAGCTGCTACTTAGCGGGTCACTGAGGTGCTGAATCATAGGTATACTGAAGTACAATTTTCTTCTACTCACCTTTTTGAAGATGTTCATCCCCAGATCTGTGGAGAGATCTGGAACTGCTGGCCTGCGCAAATTGGTCATTGAAACCTTGGAAAATGCCTCTGTGCTTAGTGACTTTTCTTCCTCATTGCATTTCATTGTAAGATCCTGCAGCTCCCAAAAGAAGACAGTCAGCACAAGGAGAAATAGAGGATAACCAGCTTTAAAAACAAGGCTACTTCCAAGAGCTTTCACAGGAGCACTGTAAAGGAAAAGAACCTTCAATTCATTACACAAGACACTATGGACACATTTAACGAAAAACAAATGAGCAAACCAAATTTAGAAGCTCCTGGAATTATTGACCTTGAGTAACATTTCTGTAACCACATTAATAAAGTACAGCATGTTGTGCTGCCACAGAAGGCCTCAGGTGTTGCTGCCAGCATGGTCTAGTGGCATGGAAGACTGTGTTCTACTCTGATTCTGATCCCAGGTATGACTCTGCACAGCTAATGATATTCTTGAAGCCTTGGCTTACATTTATGAGGATCACAATGGCTACCCTTTTTGAAACACTTTATTTAAGATCTAAGAGAATACCCCCTAAATAACATATTCCTTTAAGCATGTATTTTGGACCTGAAGTGCAGTAAGTAGCACTTACTTCAGTAGACTGGATTTGTAAAAAAATCTATTTACTCACTACAGAAACCTAATAATTTCACATCAGTAACATCCTTCACTTGTAATAACAGTGCCCCAAAGTCTGTCCCTCATAGTTCTTATCATACTCGTGAAAGCCTCCCCAGCTACAGCAGCGAATGTCCCACGGCAGTTAAAACCTTGAGACTAATTTACTCTGGTTTCAGTAGAGGGCACTCCCCTTCTGCACTGAGGAAAACGCCTTATAGCTGCCTACTGTAAAGAAAGGCTTTGCTACAAAAGGTGGAATAAGCTCAGCTCCTGGCCATCTGTTCTCATTAAAGATTTGATTCCACTCTTCATTGAGATGGTTGTGCAGCTGACCTGACCAAACTCCCTCAGGGTAATTTTCTTCTGCCTAAATACCAGCTTGTTTCCAATGGAGATGCTCCTTTTCCTTGCTCCCCCATCAGAAATGTTCGGCTAAACAACTCGGTCATGTTAAAATACCTCTTTGCTTTCAATCCAGTGATAGCCATATGCTAACAACAGATGAAGCGACTTCTATGGTATAGGAGGTTTAGATTCTGCCTAGCCATACTGCGTCCTGCAGAGCCAGCCAGCTCTGCAGCACACAAGTCTGCAGTTTTATGCATATGAAGGTCCAGCAAAAGCGAATGACAGTCTTTGCAGCTGAAGTCTTAAGCACCAGTTATGGTGTTTGCAGTATTGGGCTACTGGGGACCACACATTCTTCAGAGACTTTTCAGACTAATCAAAGCCTACATTTGAATCCTTCCTATTAATTTTATCAACACAAGAATAAAGAAGACACACAACAGAAAGATTCCTCTTCACCATTGTTTTCAGTCATGATATGCTTTTAAACCATTTTCATATATCACTAAAGATTCAGGGGAGGAGTCATATATAAATTCTATAGACAGCAAATCAGGATTCAACCATAGGTGCTCTCAACAGTGAGGCCAGCAAGTACTCCATATGGCTTAGTTCTTAGCTTTTAGAGCTCTCGGGCCTTTTCTGGCTGAAGACAGCCAGAGAGCTCATCAAATGGATTTATTTCAGATTCTTTATCTTTGTCCATTAATTTCTAAATCAGTGTTTTATGAGGTGCTTACCGTCCCCAAAAGGACAGAGTAAGGATCAGGGGCTACTGGATTAGAAGCCATACAAACACACAGGAAGACCCAGTCTCAGTTCTGAAATCTGCTTAGGGTAGGTATCAAGCAAATACTAGAAGAGCAAATTACAGAATCACCTTAAATCTACAGTGTAGTCTGTGATGTATTGTAATGAATCAAGCTAGGATGCCTGTTGAAGGCTGATGTGGCTATTCTGTGCAGGGGACTATGTGGCAATTATGGTATGCGTAAGATGGGTATGAAAATACAACAGTTTGGGGGCTGCTGCTCTAGGTTTTCTTGTTTCTGTTTTGGTTTGCCTTCCTTCTGCATGACTGTATGGCTACCAGCTCATTAGTATATCTCTCAACTCTCAAGCTATTACACTTGAGACTTTTGGCTTGATATTAGCATTGCAGCAAGCATTACATCTGCATTGGTCTTATGCTTAATTTAAGCTTTGGCTCTTTGCCCCTGCAATGTTAGTGCAGAGGTTTGTGAGCCTCTGAAGGTTTCACTTCCTATATACTTATTCTGAATTCCTTATACTGAATTCACTGTGTACAGGTGCAATGCAGACTTTCTTTAGCATATGCTGCCAGGTCTGAAATATGTTTAGACTAAAGTCACATTCTAGAGGAAGCTAGTATTTATTTCATTCACACTCCATCCAGTACTCCTTTTCCTATGCAACAAGGAGTGCTGGCATTCTTTGCTGCTAGTTTACTAGGCAATACTCAAGTTCTCTCAATCTCAGCTGCTTTAGCCCATATTTGAAATGTGATTTCAGCCACACAGAAACCAGGAAGAAATGTGAGAGTTTTGCTGAGGCTTAGGGAGATGCAGGAAGCAATGCTGATAAACTGCAGAACAATAAAAAGAATGTTCATTTACCAGAAAAATCTACTGGCCCCTGATGTGATTTGCAGGCAGCTGGTTTTGTCTTTTGCCTGCTACTTTAAATCTAGCCTGCTGAAACAGAGAGTGCTGGTATTTCTGAAAAGTCATTGATCAATCTTTGAGCAGAAATGATGACTATGTTAGGAATTTAAGATCTAGACAGAAAAAGCAGGCTTTAAGTATATTGTTAGATAGATAGAAAGAAATTACAAATCTTAACCAGCTGGAGGTGGCATTCCTGCTTCTGACAAGCAAAGAACCTTGAGTGACAAGACTCTGAATTTGACAACAGCAGTCAAGTCCCTACAGCTGGCTGGGATGAAAGACAGCCTCGGTGTCTCTATGCATTGCACAGCTTTCAGTCCTCAGATTTATAAAGCAGCAGGGCATGAGCTGAGATTTTAGCTACGTGGAAGAGCATTTCAACTCCTCCATCACAGCTGCTCTGCATAACAAAATGGAAACCCTTTTAAATAGAATTCCAATTTGATGAAGTACAGTAAAAATACACAGGACTGACACAGAGGTTACCAAAAGCAATCAAACCTAGCCCTGGTGGGAAGAATGCCCTGGAGAGAGTCTTCAAGTTAACAGCTACAAAGTACCCAGTGGAATTGCCAAATGGCTTTAACAGAAGAATGTTAGCGAACAGCAACCAAGTAAAGGAGCCTTTTGCAAGAGAAACAGCCTGGAGAAGCAAGAAATAGCCAAGTGTGTAAAAGGAGGGAAGCCTTTCACAGTATATAAAGAACCAGAACTACTGCAAACAGTGCCTATGGAAAACAATCCCATTCATTCTGCCACTGTGCTCAGAACCACTGCACTGCTGCACCAGTAACTGAATTTGGGTTCTTCTGAGCAAGGGTAAAAGGACAGTAGATGTATGGAAACAGCGAATCACATAAGGAGCAATATCTTCCAATTCTCCCTCCAGGAGATGATATTAAGGAAGACTTTTCTGTACATGCACAGCAACCCTATAAAATCTCCATGCAAATGTAGATTAAGACTGAAGAGTATTTCATATCACCTGGAATCCATGGAGGTTTGTCAAGCTTTTACAGGGATGAAATGGGCACCATTTTATAGAAATGACACTAAAGTATAACACAGTTTAAACAATACTGCTGCTGCTAAGCCCTTAAAACCACAAGTTACCACCAGCCCTCCATAAAAATCATAAGAATGCCTATAAAACCCTAAGATTTAAAAATAACAGTACTAATATTTACACTGCTTATGCTTGTCTTCTGGTTTACAAGCATCTGGGCTATGCAGAACAGATATTTTACCCTTCTCCCTTACAAAATGACATCTCAAAAACTGCCAGAGCTCTACAATATTGAAAGCAAGGATTTTAAGAAAAAAACACCAAAAATTCTGAGAGTTCTGACTCAAGACAGACATTTGACAGCAATACTAACAGAAGGTACAGCCTTTTACTTGAGGTATGGCATAAAATTGAACTGCAAAAATAGCATCTCTATTAAATTCCGTTAGGCAGTTCCATCAACTCACTAAATCAGAATTTGCTGTTAAAAGACCACATGACAGGAGAAAAGTGCACAACCTAAAAGTAGCACAAATCAACAAGGAGATTAAATGAAACTGCAGCAGCATCCCCTTTTTATCTCTGGAATACACAAGGGAGCTACACAAACCAAAAACATTTAAGCTCTAACATGAAGATCTTTACTGTACCAAGGTCAGGAGCCTGGGGTTCCTTTTCCAACAGAACAGAGAGCAAGTCTTGACACCTATTAGGACAGTTTGTCTACAGAGGTTTTGTTGGCAAATACAGAACTAAAAGTTATGCAGCAAGAACAGCAGGAAAAGACATAACAATGAGGAGGGGTTTTGCTCACTGCCACTGCTTGCAAAGTCTACTCCAGTATTTTAACCCTGGAGTGTTCAGTGCTCTACCAACTGTGATTCCTTTTCTCTCTTTCAAGGGGTTACACCAAAGCTCAATGAGTTCTGAGCATTACAGCATAACATACAGGCAATCTGGTTTCCTCTTACAACTACATTAGTATATTCTCACATTAAAAACTAATGTTATCACAGTTCACCTGAGATTAATTATCCTAAATCAACCCTTGAACTTTCAGCAGGCACCAGCTCTGACTCTCTGCATCACATTCTGCCTCCAAACATCTCATTGTTCTCAGGGTTTCCTTCTGAACTGATGCACATATCTGACCTCTGGGCAGTTTCACAAACACCAAAGTTGTGTTTTTCACTAGTTACAGTTTCACAAACACCAAAGTTGTGTTTTTCACTAGTTATCCAGCCATCACTTCCCAGCACCACCACAGTTCCTATTTTCTTACTGATGGTAACTGCTTACCTGAGTTTTGTGGGTATTCACCAGAGAGGGTGGAGCAGCCACCATGGAGCTGCTGCGAGGTCTTGGTAAGGGAGTGACCTCTGGCTCAGGTGGTTTCTCTGGCTTTTCCTGTAGCATATGCCTCAGCCTCTGCAGGTAGTACATTAGTGACCACTGTGTGCCCTCCTCGGACCAATGTGGCTGCAGCAGGCAGCGCAGCACTGCTACATCGAAGTATGTGGCATAGCGAGACTTCTGGCATGGGGGGATCACCAAGGACACCCTGTTCCAAAGAGTAGGAGTAGAATGTTAGTCATCAGGTTCCTCAGCTTTCTGAATAAAGAACCACTCAATAATGATCTGTCAGGTTTGTATGTTGTCCTGGGCTCAGCAGTAGCCGTCATTTTTCTCCTTCTTTAGTAGCTGGTGTAGTACTGTGGTTTTGACTTTCGGCCTGGGAACAGTGCTGATAACACTGATGTTTTTAGTTACTGCTCAAATGTTTAGACTGACCAAGGACTTTTTGAGTCTCATGCTCTGCCAGGGAGGAGGGAAAGCCGGGAGGAAGCAGAGACAGGACACCTGACTCAAACTGACCAAAGAAGTATTCCATACCACAGCACATCATGCCCAGGATGTAATTGAGAGTTACCTGGAAGGGCTAGGGCACTGCAGGGTTGCACTACGTATTGGTCGGTGCTCAGTTGGGCTGGGGGAGGGGAGGGGAGGGGGGGGGGGATGTTATCGGTTGGTGGGTGGTGAGATGTTGTATTCTCTTCCCTTGTTATTTCCTTTATCATTATTATTATTGGTGGTAGCAGTAGTGATTTGTGTTATAACTTAGTTACTAAACTGTTCTTATCTCAATCTGTGGGAGTTGCATTCTTTTAGATTCTCCTCCCCATCCCTCTGGGAGAGGGGGAAGGAAAGAGGGGGGAGTGAGAGAGCGACTGCGTGATTCATGGCTGACTGGGTTTAAACCACGACAATGTTCAGCTCTTCTTTAAGGGATCATGCTTGATATCACAAAGTTTTCTTGGATAGCTGGGAACCAGTTCTGTCCTAGCACTCAAACTGGTCCACCCTTAAAGACCCAAGAGCTCAACTAAAAGGCCTAAAATTTAAGCACCCATCAAGAGCCGTAAGCCAATCCCTGCAGAAATCACTAGGATGTGCACACAGCTGTGCCTGCTTGAGCTTGCAGGGATATTTGATACTGACCCTTTGGGACTAAGGCCCCAACTGAGGAAAGCATTACTGAAGACACATAAGTGGATATTTAGCTTTCAGCTCCCTAGAGGACACAAGTACATGCTTTCTTAAGTGTTTTCTTGAACAGGTTTGCTTTATTAAACTGTGGTGTAAAGGCACGCCTTCAGCACTTGGGCTGAGTAATTTGTTCAGCTGGAAACAAACAACCCTTGAGCTTCTACTGTTCAGATACTAGTAATATATGTTTAGGAATGATTTACATTTGTATAAGTCAGGCCTTACTTAAGAAGGAGCAGGCAGGGCAGCTAAATTACTTAACCCTTTAAGCTAATTAAATTTATTCTTATACAAGTAAACTGTTACAGACACTCTTTGCCAGGGTGTGCAGGAACATTTTCAAGCCTTCATTATAATTTTTCTGCCTTTCAGGTGGTATCATTTCCTGATGGGTTTTAGTATGGAATTTCCTAAGTATTGCAGAAGTTAGTGCATGCAAAAGCAAGATATCTATCTGTAGTAAGCCTCAGAAATGAGACTCCAGGGATTTCAGATTTTTAAAGGAATCATAGAATAGTTTGGGTTGGAAAGGACCTTAAAATCATCTAGTTCCAACCCCTGTCATGGGCAGAGATACCTCACCCTAGACCATGTTGTCCAAGGCTCTGATCAAAATCATGCCTGTCTCCAAAGCCAATCTTACTGCACTGAAATGCCCCAACTTTTTTACTACTTATTTTTGATACCATTTCTCTCCCAGTCAGCAGAGTACAACTGGCCTGACCTACCCTCTGCACAGTCACTAGCTGTTAAAAGACAATCTGTCAGAAATGTAGCAGTGAGAGTTGGAGGGAATGAGAATCACATGGCAAAAGGTGTGAAATGCTGGGGGTGGGGCAGGAACTCTGGAGATTTGTCTATTTTTTTTTTTTGCCTGCCAAAGTACCCATTTTAGATGTTTCCACTCAATGTGTTAGAAACACACTGAGCTGAGTACTGCTGTGATTTTTTGATTCTATAAAAATGAACAGCACTTCTATGATTTGTATTCTCAGGCATTTCAGAATCATCACAAGAACATCAGGTATTTCTGTTTTTTTAAAAGCCATTTTTACTCTCAACTCTGCTACACAACATGCAAACAGCATTGGCAGGACACCCCCATTTCACATTCTGAACGGAGGCATCCAAGGCCACAGTCCAGCAGAGCATTGGGGTACAAGCAGCAATACTGACCAGTGGAATCTCTAAGTGCCTAAAGTGAAAGGCATGCTTAAGTGCTTTGCTGCATCACTGCCCAGTGCCACAAAGCTGTCCTGTGCATCCAAAGCAGATACAGAACTGACAAAGGATAAACAAGTGCCTATGAACTTTGACACCATTTGGAATCACATGAACCCGGCTCCATATTACATGCTTGGAAAAAGGGGGCAGGTGGCAAGGCTGTGCTTGAAGCAATGCATGCATCTAGAACTCCAGCCTGCAGGAGCTGATTTGCTGCCAGCCACACAGGCCAATATTGAAGGCACTTGGCGACTGCAGACCTGCCCGTCTGTGTCAGCATATGTCACTATCTGCAATCTATAGATTCAAAGCTTCTTCCCCCAGTGTATTCAAGGCAAAAATGTTACAAGTTTGATGACTTTAAGATGAGCTGTTACAAAACCCTGAAAAGCTGAATTAGGAAGGAGAAAACCATGATAGAGAGATATATGCTATAAAGTTTTCCCCATAAACCTAATGTGAAGACTGGTTTTGTAACAGTCAAGATTGCGTCACATAGATGAGGTCTGTAAAAAAATATAAGGACAGCTGGGGTACTCAAAGGATCTCAGTAAAGGAAATAAAGGCTACCACCTCAGGCAACTGTAGAGGAAGATGCATTGCTCTCGGTCTCTTTAGAGGACACAGATCAGTTCTGAATCTAAACAGCCTTTCACGCTCCCCTGTATGCAGCACAGGCAAACCTGAGGCACCACACAGGTTGGAGCAAGGCATGTTCTCCTTATGAAATACTTATCTCAGAAGTCCTTCCTGTAAAGTCTATTTCCCAGACAGTGTGTTCAAAGCAGCAGCTGGATAAAGGGTTGTGGCTTTATTTGCCTCAGTGTTAAACTGTATCATCTGTAAATGGAGAAGTGGAGCAGGGATAATCAGCCAGGATCAGAGGAAGAAGCCATTTGCTCAGGAAGTGTCTGAGGAACCAGAAATTAAACTCTGTACTTCATTTAGAAGGAAATGTAGTGCTCATATGATCAGCCTGTGACTGCAGGGAGAGTGGAAAGGCAGCCTTCCTTCAACCGGGGCCAAGGACAAAGGAATACTGCGGCTGTTGGTAAGCAGAGTAAACAACATTTGTTCCCCAGTTGTCTGTTGCCTGGCAACCAAAGCTCCCTGTACAGTTTTAACTGATCAATGAGTCCTGCAAATGAGGAGGCATAATGATGCTCTCTTCAAAGCCTGTCTGAAGCTTCATCCCCATGGCAACCACCAGAACTAGCCTGACAAATTGATCACCTGATTCTGTCTTCTTACAAGGCTGCTTATTTTTTTTTTATGGCTGTGCACTCTGAGCAGTAGTGTTCACACATAGAAAGACAGTTCTGTCCCCAACTTCAGTTTTACTAGCTCACATTAACACAAATTAAATAAAGACCCAGAACTAACAGCAGCCTTGATAAAAAATCCTTAGGGAAGCCTCCTGATGGGATCAGAGTCTTAAAGTGAAAGGGTGCACCAAAGCTCTTTTTGAGAAATCAGAGCCCTTCCTAGACTATATCCAGAAACCCACTCCATCCCACATTTCTTCTGTCACGGCAATGAAGCAATTTCATAAAACACTGCAGTGCTTTGGATATGACATTTCCCCAAAGAGATAAACAACTGGACCAAAATTTTCAGGAGGGGTTTAAATGACACTCCTAAATCCATAAGGACCTAAAAATATAGCTAGGGTTCCCTCCCTCTCCACCCCCTGAAAACACTCATCAGCTTCACTTACTTTATGGCACTACCGAAAATCTGGTTCTGTCTTTCTGTGCACAAATCTAGATTAAAAGATGTTAATTTATCAGCGCCATGCTGGAAAAGCATGGCCTGAGCTCTGCAGGGCAAGCTGGGAGGAAGTATGTGTGGCTACACTTCTTCATTGGTCTGTTCCTTTGGGCCAGCATACTAAAGGAAGCTAAGCAGCAGGATGCAAAGAAGGCATAATAAGAGCAATGGAGAAAGGCTTGCAAAAATCTTTTGCTAAAGGAAACTTGACCAGAAGGAAGCCAGAAATCATACCAGTTGCCCGATTCTGAATCCAGGCTCCAATGGAGAGTTGAACCTGCACCTTATCTCTTAGTGTCTTTGATTAAAAGAAGCTAACATACTAGAAAATATCAAAGAAACTGTTCCAACTGACCAGCTAGAGATTTCTCCAATGAATGTGACATTGAGTATCATGTGTCACCACCTTGTTCATCACCCAGAACTGAGACTTGTTGAATTGAGATAAACACCCAGCACCCTTGTTGTGTATGGACAACAGCAGATTCAAGACAAAGGACTTTTGTGATCTCCACCATTGAGTCACACCAGCCTAACTTTCTGCTAAAGGGATTCATACCTGGGATGTGCAGTACCTCTCTCCTGAGAGGTTTGGGAGGATATGCTTCCATCCAAGGAATTTCCACGATGACATGCTGAAAAAGTGGCCTTTGGAGGTACAGAATCTGGCTGGGTTGTCTCACAGACCACCTGTAGTCCCTTTGGATAGTTTTAATAAAAGGAAATAGGTATATAAATATATTTATCTCTTCCATATTAGTTTTCTTACTGCAATTTGTACTTGGACATGACTATTATTTATACCATAGTACCATGGTAATACCAGGGAGAGACTGAGCAAGCCTGGGGCTTCTCAGTACTAGGCATTGTACAGGCACAGGGTAAGACAGGGCTCTTGCCCAAGAAAACACATAAGACAAAATAAGGCCAAGGAGATCCTGAGATGTATACCCCATACCCATTGCTTGCACTGCAGACAGGGTGGGGAGCATTCAGAAGAACTGTGAAGAACGGTTAACTTCTGGAGATGCAATACTTTCGAATGGCAACTCCAAGTGCTGTTTCAATATTAATTTCCCCCCTCCCTCAGCTCCTTATTCAAGCTTGTCTAACCTTAGCATAAAACTTACCTCGGTATGTCCACTGTCCAGATTAGGGGATTCACAGGTCACACTCTGATTGTTGGTAGGAGAACTTCTTTTAGCTGAGAAAAGGCAGCAAAGGAGGACATTTCAGGAATCACCTCTAATATTAAAACATACCACTTGAAGGATAAACCAGAAAACAAAAACAAACCCAAAGCAGCACCTTTCTGCTCCTGACTTCCTAGGCATTAGCTACAGCCATATAAAGAACTGGTTTAATTTTTGCACAATCCTTTCAGTTTTGTTGTCACCATCTTATCTGCTGATTTTTTTCTTTTAATTAAATTTGAATATAAATTTTTATCCTAAATCCATTTGGCAACAGTGTTTTCCTATGCATACTAGAGCCTTTTATTTTGGAGCTCTTCCTCCTGTTATTTTTACAGACATTACACTCCTTTTCTAGGTTACATCTCTCAGAACGTATCGTGATTTCCAATTTGACAAATGCCTTCACCACAGGAGACACACGAATGACATGCAGAAAGTTTAATCAGCGATACTCCAGCAGAACAAGGGCATCACAAAGGCCAGGATAACAATCCTTGAAATCCTGTCACATCTCAAGCTGTTCAGATGTGACTCAGTATCAGACTGACTCTAAACAAAACAATTTGAATCTTCTTTAGTAGAATTTTTTAATTCGTTGAAGGAAAATTTAAGTAAATGAAACTTTTTTGACCCAATTTGAGACAACAAAATCTTCATTGATATAAAGAACCTCGTTCCAATTTCTATTTTTGTTCTGCTGAAAACATTTTCAAAACATAAGAGTATTTTTGTTTCACTTTACACCTGAAATTATTCTTTAGGGATTTACTGACCATGCTCCAGACCTATGGAAAAAAAAAACAACAGACAAAACTTTCCAGGGCTGAAATCTTATTTTTTGAATTCCAGAAATTGAAGCAAAAGGAGGAACAGCTAGATACCAAAGATGGGCTTAAATCATCTGAAAGACTTGATTCTTTTTCAATTCTGGACTGTCCCAGAGACCTACAAAGCTTTCAGAACAAAATATGACATCCAAAACGACTTGCCACCAGAAAAATCTGATTTGGCGAACTACTGTGAAAATTCCAGCTCCATGCTTTTGAGAACAAGCAAGTAATGCTACAGCAATAAGCCTAGCAATCCACTGCGTTTCAATTTCAATTCACTACCTTGTAGGAACTATGCAAAACTATGGTCAAAAACTTAAAAGCAAAAAGGGTTTTTTAGAACTAGGCCAGACACAAAGGCTTGGAAGCCTAAGCACGCAACCCTAGTCTCATTATGGCTGAATTACGAAGAAAAAGCAACCCCTTCTAGTATGCAAAAAAGAATTCACAACCTAAGCCTTCTTTGGAGCTTCTTGAAACTACCTTGTTTAATTTCATAAAATGCTGAAATTCACACTCTAGATAAGAGGAGAACCTACACTGCCAACTGTGCACTCTTCACTGCTAATTTTTGTCCAGGGCCAGCCTGGGAAGGCCTTCCCCACAGGTGTCAGGCTGCAAATAGATACTGCCTTTGCCCTTCTTAGCAACTAAGGAAGATATGGTGAAACAGAGATATGAGGCTGTCAGGAAATGATAACTCTACTGAAGAGTTTCTCATTTCCTATTTGTGATTTCTCTCTCATTTCCTACTTAATTCTTATGCAAATGTCAGTTAACTCTGAGGAGGAACAACTTTACTCTCAAAAGTTTGACTACTTCCTGCAGGATCACCATACTCCTTCAAATAGGATGGTCACAGAACATAAGGCATCATCAGGCAAAGGAAAGGCTTCTCAGCCCTCAGGAGCCACATTACCACAGCAAAGTCACCCACCTGTAACAATGTTCCTGATTGGTTTTACAAGGGCATTGAAGGCAGAAACTTCAGGCTGCCTGTGTTCCCACATAGGCTGCCAAATAACAAGGCCACTAGCCAAGCGAAACGTCAGGTCTGACTCCTAGGAAGACAAACAGAAGTTGTATCACACAAGCTCACATGAAAGAATCTTGTTTCCAGTCTAAAAGGACTGTCGTATCTCTGATGCACAGGTCTTAGCACCCCTTCCGACCATATACAGCCACAGTATTCAATCTCGACGTTAGGATTTACACTCTGACACTTGAACTTCTTGCCCCAAAAGAATAAGAATACTAATATTAAAACATTACTTAGAAATTGAGTTTGATTACAAATTTTCCATCATTTTTGAGTACAAATTACTCTGAAATAGCACTATACAATAATGTCATTATTATTTGCACTGCTAGTACCTGAGCTATGTGTATATATATGTGTGTATATACATGAGATATTGGTACTACTTACACTTATGCTATCATTGTTTCATGTATATAAGTAGCTGAAATCATGTAAATTAGTATACAAGTAAATCTTAGGGGGATCAAGGTATGCACTTACTTGATCTAAGGACAGATCTACATTAGGAGACACTGCTGTTGGTATAGTCCAGCTATCCCCACAAAGCAAACAAACATGGTAATAGCAGTTCTGGCAGGCTAATTGCAGCTGCAAGCTGCACCATCATTTCCTGTTGACATAGCTCCACATGTCTCAGAGCTAAATGAAAAGCTGAAGGTTCCTGCTTGTAGCTCTCCATCCAGCCTTAATATTCCCCACTTTTCATCAGTGTTGTCTTATCCTTATGAGCTCACAAGCCTTGTTATAAACTAGGCCTGGTTTTAATTACTATTTTTACTATGGAGCACATTGCAAAGCTTTTGGAAGTAGTAGCAGTAACGAGCTGCATTTTTACTTTGCACTGCTAGCTTTTGGTGTCATGCCAACACAGTTGTTAAGTTAAAGGATTACATGCATCCCCTTCAGCCTCCAAAAGCCTCATTTAAAAGCTCAGTGCTAAATACTCAAGATCCTTTCAGAAGTCAGGAATTCCATCATCTAGGTTGGCCTCTGCAAATACGTATCATCTTCCTTGAGTCCACGCATTACTTTGGTTGTCTGATCAGACCAGTATTCTTTCCCCGAGACCTCTACCTTTGTGAAACACAGAGGGGACAACGCTGACTTAGTGAGTCAGTCACATGCCTCATTTACCTCATCATTTTTGAGCTCTGCTTTTGTGACAGAAATAGGAATATTTTCATGAGCTTTTCAATGTTCATCACTACAGCATCTCAGAGATCTCAGAGATTTTCAAGGTAAGCAGGAAATATTGTTATTAATCCCACCTTCTAAACGGGAAACTACATCCCAGAAGGATTAATATTAAAAAAATGGAAACCTGATCTCTAACAGCTGGGGTCTACTTCCAGTTTTATTTAATTTATTCAAAGGGCAGCCCACATTTGTATGTGTAGCAATGGGAAGAATTCAGCATTTCTTCCTGTCATGGCCCTGCAGCTTACAGAAAAAATGTGAACTAGTAAACAAGTATGAAAAATTTGGGCTAAATGGATTGAGCAGTACTGTACAGGAACTTAACAGCAGAAGCAGAAAAAAAAACCACCTAGCTCTCCAGACCTGCTTTCACCTGCCTTAACCAAGATTACCTTTTATTTCCTGTACTTTCTAATTCAACTGTTGCAGCACACAAGGCAGGATTCAAAGAGTTAACAGCCTCCATCACTTTATGACTTTACAGACCTTTTCCAAGCACCTACTCTCCAGAGCCAGTTTCTATTCTGAGGCCCAGCTGGAAATGTAAAGGCAGCCCTCCAGAGAGACTGAAGACAAGAGGCAGGAGCCTGAGCATGCTCCTCATCACACCCCTCTGCAAAGCCCAATGCACTCAGCCCAAAACCAACAGAGGGACCTCAGCAGACAGGAAGCCTGCAGCCTACTTCCAGCTTCAGAGCAAGGGAATGCTCAATAGCTTTTGCCACTGCCATGCTTGTACCAATATCATGCATTCCTGGTAGTTAGCATAAAGATGATTAGTAATGACAATAATAAATCACAGTGGCAGCCCCATGGTGGAATCCCTGAAAAACTAGCAAAGCCCTTCTAACCAGTGGCTGAGAACCACAGGAGAGAGTTAAAGCTCACAATCTTTTCTGCAAGTTCCAGCATCCCAAAGACTTCACAAGGGTCACAGATCTTTGTCATTCCAGAAGGATTAAAATGGCTCACTTCAGATTTATTGCCTTTGTGTCTGCCTGATGCTGCAGTGATTGTTCATGTCACTGGAAGTATTCCTGATAGCAGTGGTATTCGGCCAGCTTATTAAAACATTTCTAGTGGTCTCCCAGTGTGGAGCCTGAATTAAATAACAATCTCAAAGGCAAAATCATTCTTTTCTGGCTGAGATCTGTCTCTGCACATGTACCCCATCAGTGTTCCACTCACTTTAATCCTGTGAACAAGGGGAGCAAAGAGGAACACAAAAAGCTCCACTGTGGCCATGGAGTTCTGGAAGAACTTCCTTCTGTTATTTTCCTCCTCATCATTCGTGGTGCTGGGCCGGGGATGTCCTGGTGATCCTTGATTTTCAGCCTGGTGGATAAAGGCGCTACTGCTCCCTCCCCAGCTAGAACCTCTGTCTCCTCCAAATCTGTCATTGCTGCAGTCCTGAGGGGCCTCCAGCAGCATCCAGTGAAGAGTGTGTAGAAGCTTTGTTTCAGCTACTCCAAGCTTATCCTGATGTCCTGAATGGGAAAAATGCATCACATTATCTCACAGGGTTTCCACTAATGGTACTGCTGAGACTTTCAGAACTGCAAAGGAAAGTGGCCATCCAACTTCCTGATGAGCACTGGAAAATTAGAATACTATCATTACAAGTATCAGCATAGTGTTTCTCTATGTCTGAAACCTCCTAATTCACAAGTCTCCATTTACTTCACAGCATTTG
Organism: Pezoporus wallicus; assembly: GCF_028554395.1. Taxonomy (NCBI): domain Eukaryota; kingdom Metazoa; phylum Chordata; class Aves; order Psittaciformes; family Psittacidae; genus Pezoporus; species Pezoporus wallicus. The sequence goes on along the minus strand of NW_026638763.1, from coordinate 2,708,387 downwards.
CACTTCAGTCAATGAAATGTCAGTCGCAAAGCTGAATGTGTGGACATAGAGTGGTTCTAAAAGATGCAACCTCGACAGTCTTGTCTGTTTGACTCTAATGAGTAAGATGAAATGCAAGCAAGCACTGCAAGGTGCTCAAGCTGTGTTCTGTTAATGTTCCCTACTGGCATGTCTCATGAAGCAAATTCCTGCTGCAGTCACTGCTGAAATCAGTGAAAGACTAACGAAGTAAGCCCTATTCTTATTATCCAATTGAATTATCTGCTGAGAATCACATGCATTGGTATGAATAAAAAGAGTATTAGAGAAAAAAATAAAAAAGAACTGAAAATATAATAAGTACGTGGTGCAACTGGCCACTGCAGCATGACTTGGAAGCAGCATCTATTCCCTCAAGAAGGCCATGCCTGCTGGGTAAATCAGTTTTTTGCTAAAGCTAGTTCTACTATCTCTGAAACTAGCAAATTATTATTGAACTGCTTTGACTCTTCAGCTCATCAGACCATAAGCTTTACTGGGGAAGCTATCACAGGTTACCCTGCTATAAAGACAAACAGATGAAGAAAGGGCAATCCACAGAATGAACTAAGTGGGATTCTAGGATTTAGAACAGGTTGGTACCCTGAGCCTCACTGTGTCATATTTTGACTGATAACTTCAGGAATGTAAAACCAGACTCACATGAGCACTAACCTAGCTTGTTTCGGTTGGAGAGCAATGTGGCGGTGCAGTGCAGCACATGCGGGAGCGCAGCTTGGACGAGTTCCCAGCGAGAAATGCTCTGGATGGCTTCAGAGAGAGCTGGAGAAAGGCCATGCAGCTTGTTCTCTACTAAAACTCTTTCAAAAGACTAAAAGTAAGAACAAAGAAGAAAAAGACACTGTGTATCTATTTCTGCACATACCTTCTAGTACATAGAATGCTCTCTTTTCAAAACCTGTGATCTGTAAGCACAGCTTGTAATACTTTCCTGAAAGACACACTGTAGCTAGAGTTCACCAGGCATATGGACATACTTGGCTAAATTAATGGGCCACTCAAAATACTTTCTGTAATAAAAACAGAATTAAAGCAAACATCGTGTATATTAGTAAATGTTGACATCAAGGAATACTAACAGTTGTGCTGGGCATTAATCTGGCATGCAGTAACCCTGTTGAAAGTCACAGGAGCTAATGAAGCCTATATCTGTGGAGCTGAGACCTGGAGATTCTTTTCACACACAGACGCTCTTTCAGTTTAGTGTAACATAAAAGGCAATCCATTAAAGGTATATAGGCCTTAGGAAATGTTTTCACACCCTGCCACAAAAAATAATCGATGTACAAAATTTTTTGTCGAGCCATGACGTAATGGTTTTGTGAACACTTAAAAGAGCTGATGGCTGCAGCAAGTTCATTACTTCCACCTCAAGCAACACAAAATAAGACTATCTGCCTTTGAAATCCCTAAGGAAGTTTCTTATTGCTAGTTGCTCCAACTGTTTTGGTAAGTTGTTCCTCTGTTCAGACACAAAGATCTCATTATAGGTCACAAAAGCAGTTATATTCCTTCAGTGAAGTTCCTAAAGAGAAGAAATACGTTACTGACAATGCACATCCCTGCCATATACCAGCTTAGCCTCCTGGCTACCTATTTGCTCACAAGCTGTTAAACCAATTTTATCAAGCTCTGGGCAAACAAGTAACTGTTGGCATTCTCTACCTAATGGATGCTTAAAATGCCCTCACTCCAGATTCATAAAGCTTATCCTTCACACCATCATACTGATTTTTCCTGTGAAACTGGGGTGGGGTGTTACTAAGAATAGACTTCATTATAAAGAAGAAAAGCAGACAGGGCAGCAGCCATGACCCCGCTCTCCTATCTGACCAGTCACTCCCAGGCATGGCATACTAACCAGTGCTAACATGCACTCTTCTACATACCCCAGCAGCTCAGCACACTTGTTTCAGGTGATGGCCACATTTGCTACTGCGGGCAGACATGAGCTCCTCTATCAAGGGCAGGATGCCCTAATGCAGGCATAGTGCTGCACTATTATGGTTTTTCAGCATTCCCATAACAGCTCCAATCTGGCCAGCATGGAGGAGGAGAAACACATATCTATCTGTACTTACCACCCAAGACAGAAGCTCCCCAATAGCACCAGGCATAGACAAAGAGGTGGTGAGATGGACTGTATGATTTATCCAAATGTATTTGGGGGGTAACCAGAATTTCGTGTGCTTATAGCAGACTAAGCTATTTAGCAACACAAACTGAACCTGAGGAAATACTGGCAATAAACATCAAAGCTGCCAACAACCATTAACATGTGTATAGAGTCACACTGTCCACCTACTAAAACCCCCAGGTTCTAGTCAGCAAACTCAACAGACTCCCTTTAAGGTGCAATGGCTACTAAAATTGGAGGGCATTAGCTGCAACACATGGACAAAATCACTGGCTTCCTGAGGATTAGTCAAAAATAATGTGTCATGGATTAGGCTGGCAGCAATGTGTATTTCTTAACACTAGGATTGCATAATATATCTACCAGGGAAAGGATGCTTCAAATCACTCTTTACAGCAATCTGCTGGGGACCACATTGTCTATAGAAGGAAATAGTCTCCTGCCATTCTTCTTATCAGTCCAGGAATAGGGGGAACACGAAGGGATGGCTCTCAGGATTGCCAGATGAGCTGAAGGCACCCTCCAGAGAAACAACCCTAGAGCAGGGCCCAGTACTTAGCCTGCTGTATGTACAGCAGGGCCCTGGCAGAGACACAGAGAAACTATTAGTACTTTCTGAACCAGACTTCTGTCCTTAGAGGGAACTTTATTACCCTGTTCTTCCAAAGTTCAGGCTGCATCACGGTGGAAAGCAGAGACCATTGCTAAAGTCACTTCAGACTGGAAAGAACTTGAAATGCAGGTAGGAAGTATTTAGTCTGAGGAAGGTCCTTTGCGTAGGGAAGAGTTCCTGGAAAGATCTAAAACATTAATCTAGGGGTTCATAGCACAGCGGTGGTAAGGCTTCATTGTTCACTAAACATAGTAATAGCGCTAACAGTGAAAAGCAATGAAACACAGATGCCAAGCACTTTATTTACAGAAAATTCCCATGTTCAGAAAAAAAATCAATTTTCTGCAACCACATCCATTGGCTAGATAAAATAATGGTGGCACATTTTTAAGATCTGTTCCATATCTATCCTTTGATCATTCATAACAACAAAACATATTACTACATTTGCAAAAAACAAGTAAAAAAAGAAAAAAAACAGAAAAGAGGTAAACTCTGAATTTATAGGATGCTCCCAGAAACATTTGGATTCTTCCATGTCCAGTGCAATCCAGAGTAAAAGAATTTAAAACATATCCTTGAGTCCATTTATCCTCACAAAAAAAAAAAAAAAGCCTTGGCTTGATACAGGACTGTTTTCATTCCCGTGGGGTCATTTACAGGTTTTACACACATTAGCAATGTCAGGTTTCAGGGCAGAACAACTTCAGAATGGGAGAAGGAAGAACATTGAGTCCATACTGAGGGATAAGACCATTTAGACAGTGTAAGACAATGCAGGGTGGGGAGAGGGTATTTATCTCCAGATTAAAGGTTATTTTTCATAGTCCAGTTGAAGTCAGTGCAATTGTTCAGATTTTCAGGGCCAGATTTTCCCTCAAGTATTATGTCATAAAGCAAAGCTCTAAGCAGCAATGAAATCTGCTCTTGCAGACCAGACGCTGTTCTCATTGAATCTAGGCCTCCAGCATCTGCTTCCTCAATGCACAATATGCAGCAACTTCTACTGCAGCAAGTTTAGAGCCAAGAATAATAATAGAATGCTGCACAATATTGTGTCATATGCATTGTCAGACAGTTAACAGCCTATAGACATGCCTAGAACAATTCTGGCTGGAGAATTTAAAAAAGACAGCTCATACATCAGATGCACAGTATTTTTAGGCACACTAGTCAACACAGCGGTGTTAGATAATGAGCTTGATGTTTCAGAAGACAAGCCAACTACCTGTCAAGTTCCAGAAACCCTGTCTCACCCATGCACGCTGCACTCTACTACCCCACTGGATACTACAGAAGGCATTTTGATGTGGGCAAACACTCCAATGCACTCCAGTGCATTGTCATGGACAGGAAACTGATAAGTAAAAGAAGATGACAGATGCAGCAGCTCAGGCTGTATTTCATCAATTGCTCAAAACTATGCCCCACCTTTGAAAGCCTTCTACCATAATTTAATGATTATGTTAAGGATTAGAGGAGAATCAAGTTCTCCTTCATCTCAGGGATGGAAATGGATTTGTCCTTCATTAAATGCATTTTTCCAGAGCCCCCTTTCTCTTGTCTGAAGCATGCGATTTATGCTGTCTTGCAGTTCAGGGTTTTTTTTTTGTTGTTTGGTTGCTGTTGGTTGGTTGGTTGGTAGCTTTTTGCTTTGTTTGGGCTTTTTGTTTTGTTTTTACACTTAGTAAATTCTGATACATGCGCACAAAAGAAAGGTGCTTTAGAATCAGCCTGCGGAACACAGAAGACGACCTGATGCCAACAGAACAGCATGAAGCACAAGACAGTCAACATACAGATAGGTACCTCATGAGGAACAGAGAGAGAAGGAAGCTGTGTCCTTCTACCCAACAGAGACAGACATTAGCTCACAGACAGGCCACAGCCTCAGGTAGTGGGTGCTTCGAGGCATGGCTCCTGCACACTGCTGAGGCTCCTGGTAAAGTTTATAAGGCAAAAAAATCCATCTTCTGCACGAGTTATAAACCTGATATAAAATGGTAAAAACCAGTGATAATGCCTTTTGCTCCATCTGCCAGAACTGCAATTCATTTTACTCACCAACACAGTAAGCCAGCAGCCCTGTATACCAGTATTTGGCATCTAGCAAGAACCCTGAAAGATTTATGGATTTCTTAGAAGAAAATTAGTCAGTAGCAACCAGAGCTTCACCAGGTTAATATCTTGTGAGGAGGAAGTCATAAAATTGCTGCAGAGAGACCTAAGTACTTAAACTACTAAGATACATGTCCAGACTAAGTTTTTCCACTCTGTCAAGTTTGGCTGCAACTGCTTAATGTACTTTAAGTAATCCAAAGATCACCAACAGTTCAAGGAACTTTAAAATTCCCTAGACACCCATCTTACTTTAACTTGCTGCATGCCTTCCTTTTCTCCTCCATTTAGACAAGTAGATTTAAGTTTCATTTGAAATACAGTTAGAAATAAGAGTTAATAGTATCTGCATAATAACCCCTCTTTAATTACACTGCTAAGACATGCTCCCTCTGTTTTCCAGCAAAACTCCCTTCAGCAGAGGAGGTATTTTCATCTTGCACAATGGTAAAAGTATTGTTTAAAGCCTGTCAGTAATGTTCAGATTTTCAATACTTTAAGTCTGAAAGAACTCCAGTGATTGCAAACTGAAATTACGTCAATCTAATCTGAAAGCACATACACACATGACGAACTGCAAGTTTAGACCCAGATAGTCATAGCTCAATCTGCCCATACCATTATTTACTTTATTTAATTACTAATTAGTTCAGTTAATAATATCCAAATCAATTTTTTTTTTTATGTGTCTCAAGATGCACATGATATCCAAATTCTCTAGATGGGAAACAACTTCAAATCCTTCATGTGATTAAAAGTTCAAAATTAAGTTGAATAGACTAAATCCACTTCTGGTGTAAGCCGAGAAGCTTCTGATCAGCCACCATGGTCAGATCAAGTTGCATGAAAAGTTAGTTACTCATAAGAGTTGAAAAAGAGAAACATGTACATACCACACAGGATGCTTCATATTGTTTCCCCAGCTTAGGTCTTAAAAATGCACTGAAGGAAAGGAAAAAAAGCATTAGAGATCCAATACTTTGAGTGCAGATTTTGCTTCGTTATTTTTCTCATGTCAGATTAGCAAAAGGCTGAGAAATTTAATGTAAAGGAAGCCGTAAGGCCATAATAATGTTCAGATACCTGTTGATGACATCTGACAAAGCGCTGTTACCTTTTCTAGAAGGCAAAAGTACCCACCCAAGAGGCAGTTAATCCACCCTCAAGAGAAGTCCTGCTCCCCATGAATAAAATCTTCCCCCAGCAGTTTTCATCCATTTCACCCCAGTGTAAAATTTTCAACATATCCCATTTAAAATGCATTAAATATTGCTGAACTTCTCCTTGCCTCTGCTTTAAGCAAGAGCTCCATTTGCCAGTTTAGTATTATGTATTTTCCTCCACAGTTACTGATGTGGAAAGCTTATGACGAAACGCAGGCCTGTACCCTAGAGGTAGAGAACACCCAAACTCTGCTATCACTCCCCTCCAGAATGGGATCAGAGTTAAATATTTAAAAAAACAAATAATCAGGCCACCTTATTACAACATTATCTTGGGGGTTTTGGTTGGGTTTTTTTTTTAGGACACAAAAGGTGGAATAAAAGGATTTTGTGACTGAGGCCTTAAATTAGAGCCACAACCTTCAAACCTTCCAACCTCCCCCTCAGCTCCCACAATGTTTTCAGTTTAGAATTCTGTTAAGACAGGAGACACACAGGATTCACAGGGAACATACAGCCCCAGCCATACATTCAGCCTGCCTCTCACACATCATTACTTTCCAACCCCATGAAATAAGGTGAGACTCTGACGTATCTGTTTGCATGCTGACCTCTCAAAGCATAGATTACAGTTCCAGGATGGCTGCAAATAAAGATATAAGCAAATAAAGATACAAGCAAAGCTGCAAGTCTGGTGCAGCACTGAGGGATGCTGCTTCTGGTACCAGAGCTCCAGAAGTCCTCAAGTGTGGGGAGGGAGAGAACAGGAAAAGAGAGTACAGGGGACAGTGAGGAGGGGAGAAGTGCATAGACACACATACACACGGATGTTTCAAAGTCATATCAAGAAGCTGCCTGGGACTGCCACTAGGTTAAGCTGCCTTCAGTCCTTCCCCCATCCCTGATACACACAGATCTCTCTATATACTGAGTGCAAAGAGAACAGCTTATTTCATGCCTTCATGTTGCAGCTGCAATAACTGCTTCCTCCCTGCCACTGGGCAGCAGCTGGCCCGCCCCCCCCCCCCCCTTCCACTGCCCTGTTGCAGCTATATCCCAAGTACCCAGAGCTTGCTGCTCTCACCTGGTTTGCCTCCAGAGGAAGGTCTGGATGGGTAGAGGGATGCCACGGCCGCTCTCCTGCTCCTGGCCCTCTGAGCTTTTCCTTTTCACCATGGTGCTGGTGATAACTGCTGCTGTGAGCCAATCTTAGCAGACGTACCAGTCGGGATCTCCCATAGCTGCCTCTTCGTTCTCCGAAACTCTTTACCCTCTTCCCTTCATCCTCCGCAGCCCACCCGCTCCCTCCCCTCTTACACCTCCCTTCAGCTTTGCTGGTGCAAAATGGCTGCAGAAGGCAGGGAGGAAATTAGGGGAGCGAAGATGTCCGCGTCCCTCTGCTTCCTCCCTGCCTTCAGCACCTCCCTCTGTGGACAGCTCCAGCTCGGAGCGCCGCGCCGGCAAGCGGTGACGGGGGAGGGCGGGCGGGGGGCGGCGGCACCACCCCGGCCCGGGCCTTCCGCAAAACTTCAGCTCATGGGGAGGGACGCGGGACTGCTCCCCCCGGCACCGGAGCAGCAGCGCTCCTTCTGCCTCTTCCCTCCCTCGGGCACGGCGCTCACCGCGGGAAAGTTTCGAGGCCACGCCAACCCGCAGCGACAGGAAGATGCAAAGCAGCCGAGAAACGGGCGGGTCAGGAGAGCTACTACCTCTCTTCCTCTTTACCTCCCTCGCCGCCCGCTTGCGGCAGGGAGAAGTTCAAATGCACTGCTCCTGTAAATCGTGTGGAGCCTGGTCAAGCTTCCCCACAGCGCAGAGGGGCAGAATCGAGAGGGCTGAAAAAGGTGGGGGGGTGGGGGTGGGAGTGGGGAGTTCATTAGTCGTTTAGAAGGCCAGTTTCCCTTGCTTGGGGATCTACAACGTCAAGAGCCCTCAGAGCCTCTGATGCAGCATGGGGCAAGGCTGTTAAGCGGAGAGATAATCGTTTATCTCAAGAGTGGGGAGAGAAAGGAAGCCAGTAACTGAAGGCAAAGATTGGTGGCAGGAGCAGGGGAAATTTGGAAAATTCCTCGGGCTTTTCTTACACAGCAAGAGTTGAGACAAATAGTGGTGAAGAGGATGGTGACCCACAAAGCAGATTTACTTGTGTTTCTAACTAGACACCAGACTGATTTGACTAATATAAAGATATGTTTGAGTCAGGTTTGCTGTAAATACTTCCCACTTAGAGTAGTCTAACTACTGTTAAGAGTAGCTCTCCTACCTATCGGAAGATAGTATATTACTACAAATAATTAATAGAATATAACAAAAGACCCTTATCAGTTAATATTTCACACACAAGAAAAGTGGTATCCCATTGCTTATATAAAAAATTGCAAGTTCAGAGAGAGATGCTCCAACAAGGCAATACCGTATTTCTTCCCGTCTTTGAATCTTCCTACTTAATATTAGGCACTTAAAAGACTGACCGAGGTAATTCCTTCCTGGAGCAGCTGCTGAACTGATCAACACCACCTATTTCCTTCATTGTGGGTACTTTGACAAACAGGTTTGCTGAAAACCCAGTGCCACTACTTCGATAATCTGCATGTATTCCCAATAGGATAAAGTTTTTCCTGGTGCCCAACCCAGCTCTTTGTTGCAGTGCTTTAGGCTGGTCTGGATCTCCACTTATAGGGAACAGTACCCTACGTGGTCTACATCCCCCTCTTGCGCAAAACGAGTACTAAATCAGAAGTTTATCTGTTAAGCAAAACCTAAACAGTATGTTTACAAACAAAAAATTTAAATAATTAAGATCACTAATCTGCCCAAGTGCTGAAATGCTAAACTGGTTGGGTTTGTTTGTCATGTTTGGCTGGTTGGGATTTTTGCTGTCAGTCACTTTCTACTGGGGCACAAAAGTAAGGCCTTTTTACTCACAGAATGAGCTTGCTCAGACAGGAAAGTTTTAAATTACTATTTTCTTTCCTTCAGTTAAATGAGTTCAGACAGGAAAAGAAATAATCTTATGAGAACTAACTACAGAGAGAAGATGGGTAAAACAAATTACTTCTAAAAGCATGTTATGTATTGAAGACGTTTCCCAACTTCACATCCCTTCAATGGATTCAGGACTTTGTATACAAAGTCTTCTTGTTAGGAAAGCAAATTTGAGTTTTAATTCCTGCCAGCTTGCCTACTGACAGTCAGAACTGAAAGAAAACACAGTAGGAGTGATAAACTTATTTTTAAGTAATTCTTTTTTCCAGTCCTTTAACGTGTCATGGAATGTCCTCGGTTCAGCAGTAGCAGTCATTTTTCTCCTTCTGGGTGGCTGGCACAGTGCTGTGTTTTTGACTCTCAGCCTGGGAACAACACTGATAACACCAATGTTTTTAGTTGTTACTAAGTAATGTTTACTCTGACCAAGGACTTTTTGAGTCTCATGCTCTGCCACGGAGGAGGGGAAGCTGGGAGGAAGCAGAAACAGGACACCTGACCCAAACTAGCCAAAGAGGCATTCCATACCACAGCACGTCATGCCCAGTATATAAACTGGGGGCAGTTACCCAGAAAGGCTAGATTGCTGCTCGGGTCAGGCTGGGTATCGGTCGGCGGGTGGTGAGTGGTTGTATCCTCTTCCCTTGTTATTTCCCTTACCATTGTTGTTATTATTGGTGGCAGCAGTAGTGGTTTTGTGTTATACTTTAGTTACTGGACCGCTCTTATCTCAACCTGTGGAAGCTGCATTCTTTCAGTTCTCCTCCCCATCCCTCTGGGAGCAGGGGGAGGAAGAAGCGGGGGACTGAGCGAGCGGCTGTGTGATTCTGAGTTACTGGCTGGGCTTAAACCACGACACACACTTGCATCCTCTTGGTAAGTGGTAAGCACAGTTCACATGTGGGGTTTGTTTGCTACTTTTTTTTAATACATGTCTCTCTCCTTATTCCTACATACAAGAGTGAGTCGCTTACAATAGCTTCCTGTTTGCTGCTATAAACATAATCTTATCATTCCCATGCTCTGCTACACAACAGGAAATGCCAGAGCAAAACAGCACTGCAGGCTGCTCACAGACTGTAGCCAAAAGCTCCTACAAATTCTCCTGATTTACAGGGACACCAGAGGCACTTGGTGTGGTTAGTCCAATGGAGCTGTTTAGGCCAAAACAGCCAAGGATGAAAACAAGAACACAATGCTCCACAAACCCCAAGTTTAGTTGGAAAACAAGGGCAGTCACCGGTTTCAAACTTACCCATGTAAACATTATTGCTGCCCACAGGCAGTCCTGAAGAGCAGACTTTGGAAGCTCTAGCAGGACTTCACTGAGCCTCCAAAGGGGAATCCAAACATCCTCTCTTCAGCTCAAAGAGGAGCAGGAGTAGGGCATACGAGGCAACTGCTTTCTAGCTCCACACCTATCAGCATTAACTGTAACTCAGAAAGCAGGACAATATACTAGTATCACTACCTGGCTTTTTGCTACATCCTTGAAGGACTCTTTAAGAGGAAGACATAGCTTGGAAGTACAGCACTATTTTCCTTACCTTTTCTTTGTGCATAGCCGGCATCTTCCCGTGTCACATAGCCTTTAGCAAGCAGAACTCAGCCCAACAGACACTAAAAGGGAACTGCATAGCTACTGCTTTGTACTAATCAAAACACATACCTGCAAAGTGCATTTCTAGTCAAACTCTCTGTTCCTGCCAGGATGCCTCTTGACAGCAACAATGCAGTAGGAATGATAATTTTAAATAATTGTTTTCTCCACTCCTCTAATGTGTTATGGAATTACTAAATAAAGCATAAGCTCAGTTAGCAAGATATATGCAGTCTAATTTTGAGTTCAGAATATTGCTCTCCAGCAACATGCAGCTGTAAAAGACACCTTAATCCCTCTAATTGTACAGAGGTTTGAAGTTACAGAGGTTTGAAGAACCTCTGATTCAAAGCAAATGAGAGAGCAAAGAAAAGATTATCAACAGCTGTCATTGCCCTAAAGAACTACAGTCCCAGAGGTGCAGATTCTCCACTCCAGCCAGGCTGTGACCAGCACTAAACCCAGGGGGCAGCACAAGTGGTTTATATTAGTTTGATGGTGTCTAGAGACCAATTTTGTTCTTGTCTTGTTTTTGAGACTCCACAGACATCCCTCCCCAAAGGGTACGCAAAGTTGAAATGGTCTGTACCTATGTAAGTGAAACAGTTTGGAAACTGGAAACTACACATGTAAGAGAAGAAGGAACTTTACAGCCTGGAAGATTTTACTATCTCCATACTGAACTGGGCTTGCAGTGGAGGCTTTCAGATATGCAGTCAGCATCTGACTGTACCTAAATACTGGGCATGATGTGCTGTGTTATGGAATATCCCTTTGGTTAGTTAGGGTCAGGTGTCCTGTCTCTGCTTCCTCCCAGCTTATGCTCCTCCCTGGCAGAGCATGAGACTCAGAAAGTCCTTGGCCCTTAGTAGCACCAGCTACTAAGGAGAAAAATGACTGCTACTGCTGAAACCCAGGACAGTAACACTGCAGTGGGTGCTGCAAAGATAAAATCCACCAAATCAGTCCCCCGCTTTCTGTTACAGCACAGACAGGAAGCAAGCAAACTCTTAGGGGAGATCATTATAGCAGGATAACAGCAAGCTGTCCCAAAAACACGCTGCGCTCTGTTCACTAGGTTACACTGCCACAGAAACACAGGTCTGTCTGCCTACACAAAGACCAAGACTAGTGCAAGCTGTCACTGTCAGGAAGTAGGAGGAACATGTGGAGATGGTGTCATTAGCTCTGCTGTACTCCGGCAATTCCCAGCCTTCCCAACTGCCTGGGCACAAAGGATGCCCATGACACTAATTTTCCATTTCTTCTCTTACTACAGGCAGCATCAGTCTGACATCCCCCAAATCACATGATTCTGCTTGATCACTTTTTTCATCACACAGTTGTGTTTACACAACCATCATGGTAGGATTCAGTCTTCATCCAGAAACAGTCAAAGCTGGCAACATGCCACAGAGTGAGAACACTGAGCAGAACCTGGCCATGAAGCCCTCACTCCACACAGGAGGGCCCAGAGCAGGGAACCTCACTGTCTTGCACTTGTTTTCATGACATTTTCCAAGTCCCCAGCCTCAATCCCTGCCACACAGAGTATTAAGCATTCATACCTTTAATTTATCTGTTACTTTTTTTTTGTAGACACAAACCCAGAATCCAAACTCTCAGGAGTATCTTGAGGCATTCTGTTGTGTAGCAGCCTTTCCAAGAGCAAGGCTGTAAACAGCTCCTAAATGTACAGCCCAGAGCAGAGAACAAAGACAATTGTTTGGCACACCCCTGGGAGCTTAGTGTTCTGTTAAGCTTGGCTTTAAGGACCCATGCTGAAGACCCTTTCTTGGGACAACCAGTCACAGAAAGTCAGCACTGATGGATACCACTCATTTTACCCTTTCTTGTATGGGTCTGTCAGGTAGAAGCAAAAGTTATTCCTTCATTTATCCATTTCTCTTCCTAGGAAGTCTTTGGACCTTGTTAAATAACTACACTAGAACACAGAGCCTTAACAGAGAGTGAGGTCAGAGGGCTGCTTCATTAGCAGTATTGCATACTTTGTTATTCACATCAGTATAAAGAACAGATCAAAGGCTGCTGTTTCAGCCTGGGAACTGTATACATCCCCTATCATGAGCTACACAAGGGAGAAGTTTAGGGGAGTCCAAAACAAGGGTCTGATTCTCTCCTTCCTAGCTGTTTTGTAAAAATTAAAGAAACGAAGGAAAGCTTTGTTTTTTTCTTTAAGGGCTTTTAAACTCATCACAAAAACACTTCAACTAAGGTTCTTCAGATGTCTCATTCAACACTCTTCCTGCCAGCCCTGCTAGCAATGTGTTCAGAAACAAGGATAAATGAACCCCTAAAACTACCAGGCTTGCTGCTGTTGTTACATGAATTTGGGAGGGAGCAGACTATAGTCCAGCTGGATCAGATTCCGTAAGGACAATCATATATTTAATGCCTAGGCCACATTCAGCTGGAATCAGTAGGAGTGGCATAGTACTCTCACATCTGAGAATCCTATTTCAAAACAGAGGAGGATCTGCAGGCACTACAGAGTTACTGCCTTTGCATAACATTCAAGCAACTAATCATATTCATAGAGCCATCTAATTGCATTTAAGTACATATCAGGTTAAGCTCCAACTAGGTAAGGCAACGAGAGATGTAACAAAATCCTACAGGATAACACAGGGAGTCTCTGAGCAAGACTTGGGGGGGGGGGGGGGGGGATGAAATCCAGCTTTCATTGCCAAGTTATCATACCAGCCCTTGGATGAGGGCTCTCCAAGCCCTGGGATGTGACTGCTTTGGTTATCAGCTGCAAACCTTTTACTTCCTTTTGAGAAAAGGATAAACACAACAAATCTCCCCCCAAACCCCACCTCACCCAAGCACCTTTTCCCTTCTTCCTGGAGAACAAAGTGGGAATCTCTTCTTCCACCAAGTTACCAAACGTGTTCTCTCCACTGCTCAGAACAGAGCTGAGAACTGCCTCCAACCACATACTTCTCCTTCCAAGGGTGCTCATACAAGCCACGTTTGGGAGCCCCACCATCAGAGAGCCTTTATTCTTTGAAGCAGCAACTGGGACTTCGGCTTGGCCACACAGCACCAGACGAAAGGCCTTCTGCCTGCAACTCTGATCTGATCCACGCTTTTAACTACCCACCTGCCTCTTCTACCACATTCCTGTACAATGCAAGGAATACTCCATGAACCACGACAGGCAGAAGGACAGACCCTCTCTACACCCAGCAAACATTGCAGCAGGATTCCTGTGCTTCCCGCACTCTCATCAACACTGTAACTAAGATTTTATTCACAGCTTGTACTCACCTCAGTGCTCCACCATCACAGCCTGCTAGCAAGCTATAAAATGTATCTACCACATGCTGCTAGTAAGACACAACAATCGTAACTATATTGGCTCTTCTTCCTTCACCTGGAAAAGAGGAAACAGGTTCTTACCTGCTGCCCTCAACCGTTGCTCTAGCTGTAAATACTTAAATCAGGATTCACCCTTATTGCTCCCAAACCTCTCAATCCTTTTAGCAGATGATACATTAGTTCTGCCTTGTGCCTAAGCACCCTTAGGAGGGTGCTTCTAATGGATAATTAACAGCACTTCATTATTCCTCCAGGTGCTCTGACTGCATTTATTTATGAATATTGCAGCACCACACGGAAAGCGCAGCTTGCCGTTGGGCCGGGAGGGCTAACGCAGCCCGCTCAGCCGCAGCACCCCCAACACAGCCGCGCCGAGCCCCTCATGGCGCCGAGGCCGCACCCCGAGCTGTGAGGAGACGGTGGAGCGGGAGCGCGAGCGCCAACCCCGCATGGCGCCAAACCCAACGGCCGCCTGGCGACCGCTAGCGGCCCCGCGGGAGCCCGCGCCCCCCACCGGCCGTGAGGTGAGGCGGCGGCCGCCATTTTCCCGACGAGGGCCGCACCAGGGAATGGGGCTCTCAGCCCTAAAATACCAGCCCCACCGCCCCTCATGGGCAAAGGTTGCTGCCTGACAGCGGAGAGAGGCTGACCGGCCGGCCGCTAAGCCAGGCGGGAGAAGTGGTGGAACCGTGATCCAGAACCGGGACACACCCACACCTAGCTTGGACAGAGGTATGGCTCCGGCCATTGGCGACGCCCTCACACACCCCTGCGCTGAAGGGAACACCGTGGCAAGGGAGGGGATGCCGGCGTATTGGTGGGTCTTTCTGCCTGGAGGGCTAAATGGGTCGCTGCAGGATAATGCTGAACCTCACCGCAGGACCGCAGGGCAGGATCCTGTGTTCACATAAAGCAGGGAAATACACCCTCAGGAAAGAGCACTAGCTGTAAAAACTGATTCCTTTGGCAAGAAGTAAGAGATTAACTGAGGAAAAGGGACTTAATCCTCTCTGACTCTCCTGGTAAGGCTGACCACAATGGCAGGGGGTGCACCATAACTTGTTTCCATGCAGGGCAGCAGCGCACAGTGGTTGAATGCAGGAGGAGCTGCACTGCAAACATTGGAAACCAACACAAGCATTTAGATGACAAGCGATTTTATTTTGCAAAACAATCACTATACAGCAACAAATACAATTGCAAATCGGATTGAAAAACATGAACTACCTACCACCAGCCATTCAAGAAATGCCTCTTATGGTAACAGGCTCTAGAATTATCAGAGAAAAACACAGGTTTGTAACAGCAGACTGTATTCCTTGACATCCCAGCATACAGCATGATTATTTGTTGGCTTTTTCTCTTTGCTAAAGTTGAAGTGGCTTTTATGTGCTTGACTTTTCCAAGTGTGAAACTAGTTTACCTTCCTGCAGTGGGAACTGCTGGAGTTGCAGAGGGAATTGCTTTAGCAATCAGTGAACTCAACAGATACCTAGGCTAGGAATCTACCTGCACTGATTTTCATAGCAAACATGATCTACTCTTCAAGGCATTTGCCTTTGAAGGCATATTTGTACTTGGGTTTCAAACGGTATTTGGTCCAGCATGGAAAAAACTTCTGCTCATGTGTGGTAGTCCACACAGGCTGCCTTTCGACTCCCTTTGGGTCGTGCATATAGGCAAACTTAGATCTGTAAGCAGTCACAATGAGGTTACTAATGTACCTTAGCAGCGTGTTGAATGGCTAATACCATTTACTGCCATACAGTGAAAATATACATAGCCCTTGTGGGCATACAATGTCCCTCATCAGTATCAGTTTTTTCCTTAACAGTTGCTGGACAGAGTTTTGCTCAATTTTGACTTCTTTCTGCTTGTGGTTACATAGAAACAGAACTCTGCAGATGGGGCAGAAGCACTTTTGTCTCTACAACTTGATGCATTATTAATTTGGGGCTCTCCCCTATCTATCCAAACAAGATTTCACCATTCCTTTTATCTGGATTATCTCTGCTTTGTTACAGGGTTGGGTCTTAAGCACCCAGCATACCTGCTGGCTCAACATGCCTGTGGAAAAGAAACAACGGATACGGGTTCCAGGAAGCTGGCCCTATCTTCTTTACTGGGCATTACGTATTTACAAACTGTTGTTTTAAAAACCAACACTCTTCTTGAGAAGATTAGTATAAGCATTTTGGTGAACATCTACAGTCATGTAACATCAGGGTTTTATTTATTTAACAGCACAAAACTCTTGATTTCTTTTCATCAGACTCCGCGGTGTTCTAGCATTCTGTCTATGGAAGTAGTATGATTATGATTACAAAGATCTTTGCTGAAATCAAGACAAGAAAGCTCATTTTAATGCATGAAATAAATGACTTGGAGTGTTACACCACTCTAACTTTGGACTCATAGGTGGATAAACTAAGCTTCATTTTCTAGAATTTGTCCATATTAAAGGGTAATAAAACCCTTGACTCCCTCGTTAACACTGTTCTCACTAGCTAGTGTTCAGGGAAGCTGAGGTTCAATAGTACTGTAGTTTCTCTCCCACATTGGCCAAAGGCATAAAACCCCCCCCACTCAAAGTTAATTTATAGTAATTGACAGTATGATCAGAGCAATGTGCTATGCTGTTGTTTTTCCTTTCCGTCTTTCTTGTTTTTTTCCAGGAAAAAGGGGAAGAGGCTTTTAATGTACCTCAACACCGTTTCCATGAAAGTTGTAATATTACTCTAACCAAAAGTATAACAAATACAAGGCAGAAATCCAGATGCACTTAACATGGTTCTAAACTCCCTGTCCTTTGTATAAAACAACTGACTTACAAGCAGTATTAGGTACTTTACAGTGTGAAAAAGCTTTTTGCAGAGCAGCAGTGTCATGTGTGGGGCTGTTAGGAGTTCATCATCAGTAAAATTTTTAGAGATGTAAGCTTTTTGTTTTGTCTTTGTGCTGCTGTGACAGCTTAGCCAAAATCCCCCTTTGGTCCACTGAACACTTACTGTCTAGTAACTGCATTTACTACCTGAATTTAATGGCAGGGAATCCTGTGCTATTAATTATTAGAATCCTTCTCCACAGACATAAAAATCTCTACGAGTCTTTTCAGATCAAAGCCCAACACACACACACGCACACATACAAATTAAGAAGGAAAAAGAACAGATCAAAAGCTTCCAACACACAACGTTAACCTAATACATGTATTGAGTATAGCTCAACTGACAGTGCAAAGTTTAGTTGAGAAATTTTAAAAGGAAAAGATTAAACAATCTGCAAGAATGTAAACTGGTCATTCCATATGTCTACTGTACATATATTACCAGCAGGTGGTTATCTGCTGATGCAGAATACTACCATATTACCTTCAGTGTTCTCTTAGTGTCCATAAGATAGTGTTGGAGTTCCCACAGGTAACTCCGCTGGATCACTTGTTTATGTATCTCTGCCTTCCATCTTTTATGCACACTTTTCCTTATACGTTTTATAGTCATTATGATCCCTCTTTGCTCAGGTTTTAAGATGCCCTATTTACTGATGAACCACTATGGCAACCCAGTCTAGGGGGCTCACTTTATTTATCTACATACTACAACTTACAGGCATTTCTGTTATGTTTATCACTGTTATCTGAGTGCCTGAGTGTATAAGTCATCACTAAAAGAGTGGAAAAAAAAATATTAATACTTCTTTTCTGCGTTTCAACTTTAGCAAAAGAAAAAAATAAATAAATCTAACATTCACTGTTACTACAGGAGTTAAAAAAAAACAAAATAACAAAACAAGACCAACCAACCAAAATAGAAAATAAGAAAGGAAAAAAAACCAAACAACCAACCCAGAACCAAACTATTGTGGTTTTTTTTTTTTTTATAATTCAGAATCCAAACTCAGCCATCTTTAGAGACCCTTTTACAAACATCCGGACCCCACAAAAATCATACCTTTGTGAAGAAAGGGAGAGAAGGGAAGAAGGAAGGAATCCTTTTTCTAGCATCACAGAAGAGACTTGCATCTGGCACTAAAACAGGGTCACGGCTTTTAGTTGTTACAGAAAGCAACTTCATGCTAAAATTTTCATCTTTTTTTTAAATGTATTCTTACGAATAGGGAAAAAAAACCCTGCTAACATCTACTTTTACATACCTAAAATTGCAACACCAAAGGGTGCAAGAGACACAGATACTGTGAATAAAGAAGTAGAATATTCAAGTATATGAGGAGGGTGTATCACAAATGGCCACAGAGAAATATATATATATCTATAATACTGTATCAAACAGATGGAAAGGATGTGAAACCGGTGGTGCATACACAAATCTAGCCGCTTAACCAACTTTCTAATCAGACACAAGTCTGTTGGGGTGGAAGTGCTGCTTTCAACAGCTTTATTACGGCACTTCCCCAAGCATGGTTTGAATGTTTTCAACTACTACTTTTAGTTATTAGTTAAATAATTTATTGGCTTTTCAGCTATACACTGACATAATTAACCAGGCCCCCAAAAAATGTTAATAATTTAATTCAACTTTTGTTCTACTCATTTATACAAAATAACACCTTTTTTTTTTTAATTAAACTTGAATTTCTCTACATGCCCTTCCTTCTGCTAAGCAAACTGTTCATTTGACCTGTCATAACTTACAATGGGCAATTTCTTTCATTTCCCCAGCTATCAACAGAACAGTGAAATGAGCAACTTGGGATATTAACAAGGCTCTTCAGAAAGAGGTGGATGGCCTTCAGGCACATGAAAGGTAAAAATGCATTTTATCATAGTACGGTACTCCATGCAAGACAGAGCAGAGCAACAATAATTGTCCAATGTAACATACTGCAGTTGTATTACCCATATAAAGCCAGTGTCTTCCTGTTGTAAATGGAGATCAGGCCAATTTCTGCATCTATTTAATTATATTTTTTTCTGTTTTTTTAACTGTATGGTAACTACAAGTCTTGGGATGTGACTTTGTTTTAGACATGATAAAGGATGAATGTAACACCTGCTCTGAGCCCATTCCTGCCAAGAGCTCATGCCTAGATATTATTACTTCATACAATGCGAAATGAGCAGATTCATAAGCCCTGCTTAGCAAGGGCTGCCGTGACATCTTCAGCAAGGGTAGCAAGCTGGGGCGACTCAAGCAGGTTGATGCTTCCAGAGGATGAGACGTTGCTGAGTCTGCGTGGTGAAGCCACGCTGGACCTGCCTGGTGACTGTGTGATGATCTCAGCCCCGTGATCGACACGGGCTTTAGCGTGCTCTCTGAAGTTTAGCTTCTGGCTGTCAATCTGCTCCAGGAAAGCAAAGAATTTAACACATTATATATTCACCAAATTATTTTGTTATAGATCATCATTTGGGTCTTATTTTGTTTACTTTTAAGAACTCTTACAATGATTGAAGCTTCTTCACTCCTTAGAATAATTGAAACTGAAGATTTTGCACCTTGCTTAATATATACTAGTTTACTATGTTACATTCTCTTACTATTTCTGTCTCGGATGGATGGATGCTTTAATGAGCAGTACCATTGTCCCTAGTTCTATGAATTTAATATACATTTTATGGGCATTATGATTTGTTTCTGAAATATGTATTTTCAAATGTCTGTGGGAGTAATCTTACTTTCAAGATGTTTTCCTCCTGTTTCACAAAGCAGCCCTGATACATACTACAAACTTACTAGATCATACTGTACAACAGTCCCAAACAAGGTTCATCTTTATGGGGAAAGCCAGTGCACAAACTACAAGATGTTGCACTTTAAGATTCACTCTCAGCTTAGATGTGAATGTGAGACTGGTCATTCCAAATTCCAAAGGGAACAAACATCATGTGAGTGCGCTTGAAGGAGAACAAACAGATGTTTCCTACTCAATTCAGAGCCATCACTGAATTCACAGCTCTGATCATTTCACTGGGTGAGGGGCACAGTGGTGGCCTTTTCTCTGATGGCTGTCCTCTTACCTTGACGTTACCACCACCAGGTACGTGGTGGGCATTTTCCAGTGAACCAACTTTAGCCTGAGCTTTTTCTTTGAAATCCAGTTTCACGCTCTCGATTTTCACACGCCCGCCTCCTGTGCCAGGAAATGAAATATTGAGTAAGAGGCTGGAACGTCTCAGAAAGTCTGACTTGATGCACATGGATGCTCTCACATTACTTCCCTTTTAGTTGAGTTCTAATGGTTTTAGAGAAGCACAGAATACCATGCTGCATGTTCGGTAAAACATAAAATCTTCAACACATATTCAAACTATAAGGATGTGCTGTAGCCCTACTGATTTTCATGGGATTTAAGCAGATGCTTGAGTATTTTGCTGACTTCAGTCTGCATTTCAATATCTTATCAGACTAACATTATGCCACAGCAGCATCCTTCTGCATTAATTTTATCTCCTCTCTAAAGCAGGTGGCCCCATACCTTTATGGCTTTATATATCTAGTCAATGAGAGGTAAGACTATTATTTTTATTTGCAAAGTGTATTTACTTTCTCTTAGACTATAAAAGAGAATGGTATCATCCATGATTTCTCTTTCACATAACAGGATTAGGTCTTTGCTTTGTCCCACATCCCAGAAATTCCTACTATACCTGGCTTGTGGTGGATATTCTTGAGCGAGCCACACTTGGAAGTCACATGACTCAAGTCAATCTTCTTGGTTACAATTTGTACCTGTCAAACGCACACACACACTAATTACAGGTATGAAGAGAGTCAAATAAATTAAAATCCAAGCCCTGCAGAGGAAGAGCCCAAGCCTCTACAAACCACTGAGAAAAGAGAGATGGTTAGTAGAAAACAGACAATGCCACAAAGGGGGAAACACCTGGATTAATACAGCAAGCTTCCTTCCCACGTATGGAATGACAGAGCTGGGTTAAGCTTTACTATCAGCAGAACAAAGAGAAGGACAAAGCAGATCAGCTTGTGAGTTCTTTCTGACATGTTTCTGAGCCTCCTCTTGGGGTGGATGCTGCAAAGCCATGCATGCAGCAGGACCCATCCGTTTGTTTCTGCTCTTGAATGTGCATTGTGGCAACCTTTTTTCCTCTCTACTATCTGTTTCATACTTTTCTGCATTCATATACGGTATGTATTCATGTCAGTCCACTATGGAAGGTCATGTGTGACTCCTGCAGCTGTACCTGAGCTGGTTGGTGTTCATCCAGCTGCTGGCTTGGTGGTGCTTACCCAAGAGCGGCAGCACTGCTACACTTAGTCCAGCAGCAGCACAGGCACCCTCCTTCCCCCTGCTGCTCGCTGCCTTACTGTTGGCTGCATTGCCATGATTGTGCTGAGCCCAGCTCAGGAACAGCCACAGAGCCACACTGCTGCCTTGCTACATTCCCAAACACCTTCCAGATGCAGCCTACAATCACAGTGACTGCGGTAGCAGGTGGCAGCCCCTCCAGGCCAGACAGGAGCTCCAGGGTAACTACAATGCCATTGGTTTGCTCACATCACCAGCAATGAGTTAAGCTAGCACTGGTGGCTGTACTGAATCTGTTTGGATCAGACATGTCCACACCATCAGCTCTTCCATCTCAGAGGAGATCATTTCCATCAGGAGGGTCATAGCTTCCTTAAGCTCTTCCTTAAGCTGTTCCAGTGAACTGAGAGGTGTCTGGTCAAACCCTGAGCAACCTCAATTTGTCACACTGGAATAATGCTGTGGCATTAGCACTCAGCATGCTGGCCCATCGCACCCTCTCTAAGCTTTCTTTATTCTTATGTTCTGTTTTCCTTCTTTCTCTCTGATGGATGCATATAACTGAACGGTTAGCTGAGGAAGGACTGAGGCACTGGAAGATGCCCAGCTGTGAGGCTGCAGTCTCACTGTGAGCTGTAGTCTCTGTTTGGAAATTACTTTCTTGGGCCACTCCCATAAAAGGCACTGAATCATTTCTGCTCACACTGGACTGTTACTGTCAGCACCCTTGGGCGTTCAGAGATCATTCTTCTATTCTCATTTCCATTGCTCATCCAAGTTCTGGGAATGTGTTGTGCTCTATGCAGAAAGATCAGGAGGCTGCCATTGCATACACAGGGCTCACAGGACTACCAGACCAGACTCACGTAAAACAGTAGCAAGAAGGAAAGTAGTGCTCAGAGGAAGGGAGACAGAGGGGTCTGGCTGTGCTAGGCAGGTCACCACAGTGGAGATGCCTGTTCACAGGGTGTCCATACTACTTACATTTCCTCCCCCTGCAGAATGTTTGATGTTATCTCTGGAACCACAGCGGGATTGAATATCACTAAAATCGATCTTCTTGTTTAAAATCCTAACCTAAAAGGAATTGGAGGTAACTTACTATATACCATACGTACACTCCATCAGGGTGCAGGACAAGGGAGCCAGGGTAATTTTGCCTCCTGCTGTGACTCCTTCCCACTTGTATTGAAGTGTAAGAAAGCAAACCATGCCAATCTCTATGCTTAGTACGCTAACACAGCATATGTAAATACACTATGCTGCTCTCTTTCTACTTTACAAAGTGGTGGTGAAATACAAAGGGGGAAGTTTTTATACTGGGAGATAAGAGAGGTGGCTTTTGCCTGAAAACCTCAAAGAACTCCTTGCTTGCCAGGACTGGATAGTCCTTGGACAGCCTGTCCTAGGCTGTTTTGAGTGATGTCCATATTTCTGCTGGACCAGCCACAAGGAAAAGATGGAAACCCTCCTTCCCACAGCTCAGTACTCTTAAGATTTCATGCAGAAATCCCAGATCCAGCCAGCTCAGGCACAGGTCAAAATCCTAAGGTATTTTGCCCCTCCTGCCATACAGTCATAACAGCAGCTCATAGAACAGATCATAGTGTGTCCTGTGAAAGGGGACTGACAAAATTAATTAAACTGAAGTTAGAGCTCTCTACTGCTCTCTGTCTTTAATGTCATCTACTAATGGGCAATGCAGAAAACAACATCTGGAAACTTACAGCTGCAATCACCACTTTCTGATTTCTGGTGCTTCTCCCCTGTGTTCCGTGTTTCTGGCAGAACAAGTACCCCACTGTCCCTTGATGGTGCGAGCCTCCTTTACAGACACTAGGAGCCTGCATTTTTTTTTGTCACCTTAGCTGCACCACAGGCATATGACCGTGCCTGGAGGTGAACTCCGCAAAGGCCTGGCCATGCTGTCCTCAGTGTTACCCCCATCTCGAACTTCATCTTGACCCCCACGTCAAAGCAGTTCCTCCACCTGGCAGAACTCAGGTTCCAGCACCAACTGCCCCCCCCCCAGGAATGATATGCTGCTGGCCAGCAGTTATGAGTAGGCAGGGACAGCTGGGTGCAAGGTGCACACATAAGTGACACCACTTCCAGACTTCTTCCTGCGCAGGAGCACAGGATTGTGCTCACCAGTATTAAGCTTTTCAGGTGCGTGAGAAGGTGTTTTTGGCCAAGGCTGCACCTGCTTTCATTGTACCAGGAGGTTTTAATTACTCAAAGAGTGCCACCCATGCAGCTTATTCTTTCTCTGGGTTAAATAAGTGTTAGGTTGGGTTTTATTTATCTCTATGTTATTAATATACAATATGAATTTACACTCTTTACAGAAAGCCACAGAATTCTGGGGGTTGTCTCTTCATTTTGCTAAATGGCACTTGTAGAGCCTTCACTGGCATACTGCTTAGCACAGTCCTGTTGGCTGCTATTGTAGGTAAACTTAAAGTGACTGATACTGAGATAAGAGAAAGGGAAGGATACATGGGGGTACCTTAGTGTGGCTTCTTCCACTCCAGAAACACAAAGCAGCTGCAAAGGAGCTAAAGTGGCCAGTCGGAGAACCCTGTGCAGTTTCTGCTGCCTGGCTTCAGGTTCCCAAACTGCTCCATGCTCCCTGATAAATCTGAGACGTATCACTCCCTCTGTGCCTCACCTCTCCATACTAGGACAAGACTATTTACCCCCTTAGAGGGATATCAGATTTTGCAGCTCCCAGCTCTTGCAGTGGGGACATCATGTTTTGATAATGAGTCAAATCCCTCTGGCACTAAGCACTTAAGCCCAGTAAGAAAGAAGAAATCTTCAGAGGGTCCAACTTTGCAGCTAATGTGAAGAATTTCTTCACAGCAAGCTGTTTTCATGGGTCCCCCTCATTACATATAAACACTAAATCAGTCAAACTATTAGGATGTTAAGTGTTCTCTGGCTTTAACTGGCAAAGATCTATGGTGATGGCATGCTTAGCAATAAGGGTGATGACAACACCAGAAAACACAACTGGTAGGTCACCTTCAGACGGGTGTCTTCAGTAGGCAAACAGATTTCTGTTTTCCTCCCTCCTATCTACTTAATCCATCCAAGTAAACCAATATATACTGAAACATGAAAGCAAATGCCTTTCGAGTTTTATTCTTGTGCTTTCTCTCAATAGCCTATTTGTTTAAAAATGTACCTCAGTACTATACAAGACAGGTGTCACATCATTTACAGAAACACACGTCTGATGTGGTGTCAGATCTGGCTCCCAGGGAGCTTCAGGCCAGACACAACTGGGCAAAACAGAAAGCCTTCCTAGCACTTTATGAGCACATACCTCAGCAATGGATCAGCACCACCTCTTTGCAATGGCCACAGGGGTGCCTTTGCTCTGAAAATGCTGATGTAGGGGACATGACAAGACCTTAGTGCTGCCTCAGCTCAGAGGCCTGTAGCTTAAAATGGACCCAAAGCAAGGTGGTAAGTTGAGATGGTGCCTTTGATCAAGTGCCTAAAGGCTGATTTGCACCCACAAGTCTGGAAGTTTATGAGTTTCCTGGCCCATGGACCTGGCTAGCAGATCTGTAAAGGACCAATCATCTCAATTATCCTGTGTCTCACTGGGTGAAATGTGCCCTTGTGTAGAAGGGCCAGCAGGAGACCTATGTGTCATTTATATCCTGTTCTTAGGGCTGAAGTGAGCTGCGTGATGTGTATGTGCTGTGCTGGTCCTCTGGCACAGGGAAGAACTGCACTGATCCAAGGTTTTCTCTGATGATCTGTTTCTTCCTTTCCTGGATTATATCAATATCCCTGCACATATTTAAATCATGACTACCTTCTATAACTAAAGAATTCCACAACTACTGGAACCTTGTTTACTGTAGATAGGCTTTAAACTGCTTAATCCCTCCATCCTATATTCTTCAGCAAGCCCTATTCTCTCTTGCCAACAGTATCTCCCAGATTTTTTCTCAGGTTTGATAGACAGGGCAAACAGACACCAGTACACAACCAGCTAGCTTTTTGTTGTCTCTGATTAAGGAGAAGGGCTGAGTTATCACTGCCTTTAACCCAACGACTGCATTATGCTGAATCTCTGTTTTGTACCCAGTCAACAACTATCACCCAACTTGGAGGGACTCCCTGTGTTTCTAACCACTGCTCCCTTGCCAGCACTGGTTGAAACTGGCTAACAGCTTACAAATGATTTGAGGATGGCTAAGATTGCCAGCCAGACAGCATGACTGCACAAACTTTGTTTCCTTTGAGAAATCAGACTGTAAACATAAGAGGGAAAGTACCAGAGAGGGACAGGAACTATTTAGGTTAAAGAGAAACTTTGTCTTGCAAACAAAGAATATAAAGTGACTGAATTATTTGAAGCTGGAATCTAGAGGGAAATTTGTAACTGTCAGAGAAGGGAAGCTCTGGAACTGCCTCCTAAAGGAACAGAGGTATGACAATAAAATGATAAACTTTTATGATGGCACTTGATGAAAGGAATTAGATTATGCAGCTCTCTGTGACAGAGGCAGCATGAACACCATGACTCACCAGGGAGGTCTCTGTGCTCCTGAATGTGTATGTACGTCTTCTGTGGGGGTGGAAGTGTGGTAGGGATGTACATACATGCACCTCAATTGTGCTGCACATTAAAAGAAAGATGAAGCCCGCTCATGCTCTCATTCAGGAAAGGGAACATCGTAGTCTGTGGCAGAAACAGGGATGTTTTCTATTCATGCTCACTAAACATTCCAACAAGATAATGTCCTGACAGGGTCCCTCACAGCTCTTGTACTAACCTGCCAGTCTGAAATGGGTACATTCTCTCCTGATCTGATGCTGGTTTGCCCAGATATGCCAGACAGGGCCTGGAAGTCAGGATTTTGATCTGGACCAAGATGAGGTTCCTCAGCATTTGTCATATCCATGTAAAGTTAAACCACAGTGGAAAAATTAAGCCTTACAGACAATGTGGGATTTATACCACAAAACCAGACTGACCAAGGAAAAATCAGCTTCTGTCTGAAGCTCTGAAAGTCTGACAGACTTTCTCGCCAACTCTGTCCTCTGATGACTCCTAAGCAATGGTCCAGTACTGAAGCCTAGGGCAGACTGTGTGCTGATGTTGCACATAGCATAGCCTCAGTGACTCACTACTTCTAGGAGTCCCTAGCAGGAATCAGATACCGTGCTTCAGCACCTTCTGTGCTGTTTGAATGCTATCTATACTGGGAGATGCAGGGCATGGGTAGGAAACCGAACATATACCAGTGCACATAGTATGGGAAATGGACAGGAAGAATTAGAAATCCATGTGCAGTCACTGGGCTTTGATCTGGCTGCAATTCCAGAGACATGGTGGCATAGCTGGCGTGACTGGAATGTTGTCATGAATGGCTACATGTGTTTTAGGAAAGACAGGCCAGGAAGGCGAGGTGGTGGAGTTGTCCTTTATGTGAGAGAACACCTGGAATGTTTGGAACTTTGTCTCAGGGTGGATGATGAGTGAGTCAAGGAGCAGCCTCACAATCACAGGCTCTGGTTCTCATGGGAGACTTCAATCACCCTGACATCTGCTGGAGGCAGACATCTGCTGGAGGAACAATCAATGTGGGAGATTCCTAGAAAGCACTGATAACTTTCTGATACAGGTGATGCAGGAACCAGCAAGGAAAGGTGTGCTGCTGGACCTTGTACTAATAAACAAGGAAGGACCGGCTGGTGATGTGAAAATTGGGGGAACCTGGGCTACAGCAACCATGAAATCTTGGAGTTCAGTATCATGCAAGGACGAAGCTGGGCAATAAGATCATAACCCTGGACTTCAGGAGAGCTAACTTTGGACTCTTCAGAGGCCTTCTTGGAGAATCCCATGGGAATGGGCCCTAAAAGGAAGAAGGGTCCTTGAGAGCTGGTTAATATTCAAGGATCACTTCCTCCAGGCTCAAGAACAGTACAACCCCACAAGCAAGAAACTGAGCAAAGGGGACAGGAGACCTGTATGGATAATGTGGAACTTCTGTGAAAACTCAAGAGACAAGCAGGAGACAGGAGATGGAAGCAGGGACAGGCAGCTTTGGAATATAGGGGCATTGTCAGAGTAGACACAAATGCAACTAGGATAGCCAAGGCCCATTTGGAATTATATCTGGCTAAGGATATCAAAGACAACAAGAAGGGCTTCTTCAAATACATTAATAATAGAAAAACTAGGGAAAATGTGGGCCCACTACTGAATGGAGCAGGGACCGTGGTGACAGAGGATGCAGAGAAGGCAGAGAAACTGAATGCCTTCTTAACTTGAGTCTTCAATGCCAATGCCAGCCCTCAGGAACCCGTGATCCAGGAGACCAGGGAGAAGGCCTGGAGAAAGGAAGTCTTTCCCTTGGTTTAGGAGGATTGGGTTAGAAATCATTTAGACAAACTTGACATCCACAAGTCCATGGGCCCTCAAGAGATGCATTTATGTTTTTCCTGCCTTGCAGTTATGGCCTCTGAGAAGCTCTATCACAAACACTGTGCCTAAAGCATTTACAAAAGCTCCAGTTGCTGTATGAACACGGTGTCAGGCTGTGATACTGGGAAAAGCTCCCAGACTCCTAAAAACTTATCAGAAAGGGCCAGGTTCCTCCTACTTACCACAGCATCACAGTAATTTGACATAACTAGACATTATTCAGTGTTTGGTCTCCTGGTTAATACAGGGATTGAGTGAGATAAGAATTGGTCTTGCATAGGAACCAAGGTTAAGGTTAAAATCTGATAAGCATCAAGAGGCAGTTCTCAGTGCTTCCAAATCTACATATTGCCGAGGACAGATGATACTACAGTTTTCATGCTTCTGGCAGAGGCTACAGGTAAAGGGAGAGGAAAGGCTGTTTATTTGGCCTAGCAAAGTTCTTGAAGAGAAAGACTGTGCCTCAGACTTTCCACATCTACAAACAGAGCTTGTGATCATGTTCAACCCTTGCACTCCTGAAATTACTGTATATATACAGTAGGGAAGCTGCCAGCCTACAAGCTAGTGAGATTCAAAAGAAAAGGCTGTACTGGACATAGCATAGGCAAAATAATATTCTATCCTCACTTTGCTTTTCCTAAAGGGTGAACAAGACAGGTTCATTTCTGACATTTCTCTAAGTACAGAGCAGACACTTAGCATGTAATATCTCAGCCTGAACAGTTAGACTGTGAAAAAAACAACTGAAAATAGATACTTCCAAAGGGAAGTATCAGTAAAATAAACAGATGTCTTGCAATCAGCCACATACATCTTCAATACTTGCATAGGACATCAGTAGCTGATTTACAAGCTGCTTTCTACCTATTTACAAATCACTGTAATTAATAAGGTGACCACACTGAACTAGGTACATTCCGTACATTCCCACCAATAAAGGGAGAAAAGGCCTATAGAGAAATGGTGACAGGTTTCGTATAATTGTGCAGGGAAATACAAAGAGTTTGCAGTCAAGAGACACCAGCTGAATTTAACAGACAACTCAAGGAAGTGCAGGATCCATGTTAGATGAAGCGTAACGTGTTCTGGAATCATACTCCTCGCTAAATCTGGGGAGCTGATGCAAAGAATGGCAAAAGAAATTGAAGGAGATTCACTCATGCCAAATAAAAAAGACCCTATAAGCTCCGTTAATTCAGCTAAACCATAGAATCCTTGCTTCAGTCCTCCCTTAAACAAAATAGATTTTACTAAACTACAGAGTTTGATACTTAAATTTTAGAGGCAACAGTCCCTACGTGTGGCAAGAGTACTAACAGCTTCAAATATCAAGTGTTGAGCATCAAGTATCAGTTTTCCAGTCATGTTCCTTATCTTTAAGAAGGAGTGACTTTGAGTTGTGTCTGGATTCTTTACTGCACCATAGTGGAGAAAATTCAGTTGCTCAGTTCAAGTTCAAAAAACTCTCTTGTGTTTCACTCTTCGTGCAAGCTGGCTTTCCCAGAGCTCAGCAGACACGTCCCTTAGCATCTCTTTTTATTCAAATCCATATTTCCAAGATAAAACCTAAGCCTTTTATCCTATTCTTTCCTGCCCTTTCCCATCGAGCAAAATAAACTCTTTTCCTCATCTTCCTGTGCAAGACAGAACACTATTATATGACCAAACAGCTCTGATGCAGATTATGTATTGCCTGAACATTTTTTCCCAAAAGAACAACCTTCCCTATTTTATTTCTCAAAATCTAGACTACTTCTTTCTTAGCTGAAAATACTTCCGCTGCTGAACCTGCTGCTGGCATGACTCAGACTTGCACAGAATTTATGTCCTGGGAATTTCAGTCTCCTCTAGAAAAAGAAATAAATTACAGCTTCTCCCCTCACTGTTACCAAGAGACCAGTAGCGTATGGTTCCTCATGGCCAGAATTTGTCTCCTCTGTCATTAGCTACCTAAAAGTTGTCACTGGTCACTTAAGCTGCCACTGTAGACACTGGAAAGATCCTCCAGAAAGTGATGCCTTCAACCCTAACTAGACAGACTGAATATACCAGATCTGACTGGCAGAAATCAGTGCACTCCTGCTAATGGCCTTCAAAAGAAGGAGAAACATCAGGTTATGGCTACTGTAGTCAGTGGAGGTTTTGTTAGAGGCTAGAGCCCCATCAGACAGCTTGTGACTGTATGACTGGCAACCAAGTACCATACTGCTGCCAGTGCACTGCCCCCCTACCCCAGTGGGATGGGGGAGAGAACTGAAAGAAAGGTAAAACAACTCATGGGTGTTAATAATAATAATAACTAATAATAATAACAATAATAACAATATGAGGACATAAAGAGAGAGCAAAAGAGGAATATAATGAACAAAAAAACCCATAGAAGTGACGCTCACCACCCACTGACTGATACCCAGCCCGATCTGAGCAGTGATTAGCCCCTCCGTCTAACTCCCCTCAGTTTCTATATTGAGCATGATGTGATATGGTATGGAATACCACTTTGACTAGTATCATAAACATAAAAGAGAATGTCAGATTGGGACAGGAAGTTCCAATTCCTTGCTCATTT
The DNA here is from genome assembly GCF_028554395.1 of Pezoporus wallicus. Lineage (NCBI taxonomy): Eukaryota > Metazoa > Chordata > Aves > Psittaciformes > Psittacidae > Pezoporus > Pezoporus wallicus. The sequence continues at coordinate 2,678,131 of NW_026638763.1, read as the reverse complement.
CTACCAACCAAACACCTTTTCTCAAAGAAACTTTCTAAAACTTGCTAAAGCTTGGCACTGATTGCTTCATTTTTCTAAAATATGAGTCAGGAAGATCTTCCTTTTTATCCAGAATAATTCAGAGCTTAACTGTACAGACTGTTCTTGGGCAAGCCTTCCATTAAATGAGTGCAGTCTGAACACAGGAGCTGCAAGATGTTATTTCTGTATAATCTGTAATGATCAGCCAAAATTCTGACTTTCAAAACCTTAAAAATTATGGGTTTGAGCGGTGAGAACTTTGAAGGTGTGCCTGAAACTCCCCATGGCTCTTTGCATTCCATCTTCAATTAACAAGGGACGAATTCATTTCTGATTTTCAGTCCAGAACAAACTCCTTCAAATGTCTCGCAAATCCACAAATCTGGGAATCTATAAAGAAAACCAAACCAGACTGACACAGATTAATTTATCTCACAGTTGCGAACTGGTGACTTGGTAAATGCACAAACTTGTTCCAATGAATGCAGCTGCCCGTGTGGAAACAATTGCCTCCCAGCCTCTCATTAGCTAAGTACTTTCGCTGCTGCCGTGTCACATTGTCAGTCCACATCTCCCTATACAGCTGCCTCCTCTGGCTCTAGTTGGGGAAGCATCAAACCTTATAAGATGATTTATGTTCTTCACTGTCCTGAGCAGGCACATTCTCTTAACTCGGGCCAAAGTGACAGGACAAGGGGGAAAAGCTTTAACCTGCCAGAGGAGAGACTGAGATGAGCTCTTAGGCAGAAGTTCTTCCCTGTGAGGGTGCTGAGGCGCTGGCACAGGATGCCCAGAGAAGCTGTGGCTGCCCCATCCCTGGCAGTGTTCAAGGCCAGGTTGGAAGGGGCTTGAAGGAACCTGCTCCAGTGGAAGGTGTCCCTGCCCATGGCAGGGGGTTGGAGCTGGATAAGCTTTAAGGTCCCTTCCAACCCAAACCAGTCTGGGATTCTATGATTCTATAAAAGTGCTTTTAGATCACAGTGTATTGGAGAAACAGTGCATGATGTGCCAGAAGGAGATGAGAGACAGAATGGGACCCAGCAACAGCTCAGTCTGCACTTTAATTAGGCCTTTATTTTTCACTACCTTTTAGGACACTTTCCATCAACCAGTGCACCAATAGCATATAATCTAGATCTTCAGATTAATTTTGGGGCAGTCATCAGTGGTCATAACATGGTATAAAGACATGTGAAACCGAGGAAGAGAGTTAAAGATGCCATCCCAAGGGGAACTTACTGAATGCCCTTTTGACCTGCAGTTCTCCCAGGAGGTGCTCAGCTCTGGTGTGCACTGGATCTGTCTGTCTCTGTCTCTGCATCCTGGCAGCCTATACCTGACACAGGGAACACTTCAGGAGACTACTGCTCTCTGCAGGTGGGGTTGTAAATTGTGATGATGGAAGGGTGTGAGATGTGTTGTCATCTCGCCTGACAACCAAACTGATTCTGAAGCTAACAAAAAGATGACAGATATTCACACAAACCTCCTCCTCTGTGTAGCTCTGAGATGTCTTATACTTCCCTGTGCTGGTCTATTTTATCCTCTAATGCAGATGCCTATTCTCCTTGCCAGCATTCTTGTGGTTTCTGGACAGGTTCTGCTGAATAGTGTTGTCATCAATTTATTCAGACGTTCTGACCCATGAATAACTGCACTTTGTTTTCTACTGTTTAGTGAAGATGGTGAAGTTCTTCCTTAATCTTCCTAAAAACCTTTAAGGAACACTTGGTTCTTCAACATTTGTTCTTCAACAAAAACTCAGGGATTGAGTTTCTCTACATGTCACCTTACTTCTTACAAGATGCCTGGCTCTTACTGTAGTGATATTTAAACCTTGTGTATGGCATTCTAGTCTATACAGCTCCATTCACTTTGATGAAGCTCTGCTGATTCACATCCACTTAAATTCTTGCCCATGGCTCAGGGTTTAGGTATACATTTTAAGATTAAATTAAAACAAATCTAGGTTGGCTTTACCCTTGGTTGCTGGCCTATGCTGCTTTATGAATAGTCTGCGTGGTCAGTAATGGCAAGACTCAGTTAGTGCACTTTTGCACTCTGATATGGTACAAACTCCATTCATAGACAGAATTTCAAGAAGATCAAAAATCTGAAAAGAAAAACCCCAGTCTTGGCATCTGAAACAGAGTTCCAACCCCTTCCCTCAGTTCCTCCATGCTTCCCTTGGGCTGTCTGAGAAATAACAGATGCAAATGGGTTACATTTGAAAGCACAGCATTTCCTCCACAGCTGATACAGTGTGAAAACCCATCTGAAGCCCAGCAGACATACCCATGAGCTAGTCGCCTCTGAGCTTTGCCAAGAATGATACATTTCACCGTACTCTGCTATAAAGAGAAAACCAGACAACCACCTACTGGCTGCAGCACAGAGCTGAGAACCCCTTATTTCTCCAGCCTGCAGAATACCAGTTAAACACATCTCAAGCCATCTATTCCTAGTAGGACCTTAATGAAGGGCAAAGTTAACTTGCTTCTGCCCCTAGAAGCATGCTCCTTTTTTTTTCTCCTTCCTATCAGGTGAAGCTATTTCTCTTCTTTGTTTCTGAGGCTGCAAGCCAGAGCTGAAGTAAAATCAGTCTGCTGTCTGATGAGCTTTTGATGAAATTCAAGGCTCAAGTACTGTATTTCTTGATTTATTTAGCATTCAAACATCCCCTGCTTCTTCAGTTCTGCGCCTCAGCCTCTGGCAGTTTCAGAGTGGGGCTGCTTTCTCTAGAACAGCTGTAAGCTAAAAGACGACCTTCTGCTAGGTTCGGATATGCCTCTGGTAAAAGGATAGCCTGTCTCCAAATGACACTTCTGAGCTGCGTATCTGTATTCCTTTAGTGATTTACATGTCACGTGTATGTACTTAACATGCCCAGATATATGCTGGCTTTTTGTCTGCTTATTTTTCCTGTGGTTATTGCTATCAGCACTTCCAGCTCAGGTTATAAAACTCAAGCAGCTTTCGGTTTGTTTCATGTATCATCACTAAAAGCAGATAGCAGATAACAGCTTATTTCAGCCAGCACAGTATTTGCCACCAGACATTAAAGAAGTGAGCAGACACAAGGAAAAGAAATTAGCTTTCATGTGTTCCTCTCACAGCCCCTATGAAATTAAACTGCAGAAACTGGAAAAGAATTAATCCTAAAACCTCTTGTCTAGACTAAGCAACTATGGCATAAAGGAAAACTTCAGTGAGTCTCTCTCTGCTCAACCCAGCTCAGTGGCCACATATCACTGGGAACTGAAAAATGCTTTAGCCTCAGTGACATTATGTCCACCCAGCAGATTTCCCCTGTGATCCCTGGAAGAATGAAATGCCAATTGCTGTGCCATCCTTCACTACCCTGTAAAGACTGCAACTCTATGAAGTGTAGCTGTCTAGGCATGCCATTCACAAAGAAATACAATTGCTGTGCTCTCCCCTGGGCCTTGTATGGCTGTTAACAGTCCACAGAGAATACCAGAGAGGAGGAGGGCTGGCTAACATGGTGCTGGTTTTGAGCCGCAGGTCCAGCAGCTGGGCTTGTTATGAGGAATGCTAATCCAGATGCACAGGCTGAATTTGTGTTCCAAGCCTCCTGAAGCCCCTGCGCACTGCTACCATCTGCCATGCAATATGTCAAATGAGTGTTGAACTCCCCCACAAAATAGTTACACAGATACTTGTCAAAAGAAAGGCAGAAGAACCTTTGCTGAGGCATTATCTTGACTTTATCTGAGTAACTGGCTACTGTCCAAAGCCTGGAAAGCAATGGATGTGTTAATTTACCATGAAAACAGGATCAGCTTCTAAGAGATACCTTATTGTTTACAACATGAGCCTGGGTTTTTCCCCTGCAACACCTGCAGGAGGTTGCAATGTTAAGATTTGATCCAATTTAATATTTTTTTCTGAGACACCATTAGGCAAACCTCACTGCTGTGTATATTCCACTATGAATTCAAAATCTCACGTATATATAGAAGTATCTAATCTGCAAGCACTGTACAACCCAGCTTTCTGGAATGTGTGCTGCACCCCCAGAGCGTGAGGAGCAGGTCGAGGGAAGAGATTCTCCCTCTGCTGCACTCTGGGGAGACCAACCCTACAGTCCTGATCCAGCTCTGGGGAAACAGCACAACAGGGACGTGGAGCTGCTGGAGTGAATCCAGAGGAGGCCACGGAGATGCTGTGAGGGCTGCAGCAGCTCTGCTATGGAGCCAGGCTGAGAGAGTTGGGCTGCTTCAGCCTGGAGAAGAGAAGGCCCCTTAAGGGGAGGCCTTACAACAGCTTTAGTGCCTAAAGGGGCTACAGGAAAGCTGGAGAGGGGCTTTGGAAAAGGGCCTGTAGGGACAAGACAAGGGGAATGGCTTTAACCTGCCAGAGGGGAGAGCTCTTAGGCAGAAGTTCTTCCCTGTGAGGGTGCTGAGGTGCTGGCACAGGGTGCCCAGAGAAGCTGTGGCTGCCCCATCCCTGGCAGTGTTCAAGGCCAGGTTGGAATGGGGCTTGGAGCACCCTGCTCTAGTGGAAGGTGTCCCTGCCTGTGGCAGGGGGTTGGAACTGGATGAGCTTTAAGGTCCCTTCCAAGCCAAACCATTCTGTGATTTTACGACTTTGCTTAACACATGTTAAGTCTTCAGCCAAAAGTGATACTCATGACAATGTGCTTCACTGCATAACTCTGCAAGGTATGAAACTATGTCTTTTTAATTGCATCGTGTCCCTGAATTCTTGTTCTTTCAGACAGTAAGAAAAACATTATCTGCCTTATTACACATTCATCTTTTCTTATATTACATTCATTCTCCAGTTTATACAATTTAAGCCCTGTTCCTGCTTATTCAAACCCTGCAGCAAGAAAAACAGTTAAGTCTAATATCTGTCTCCTCCCTTCATCTTTAACTTGGGGTGGATTTGCCAGGTTGGAGTCTGCAACCCCCATTAACATCACCCAACACAATGCACATGCAATGCGGAATGACCCAAGAAAAGGTTAGTAGGATTGCACACGACATGACATCTATTTAGGTTGAATTTGAACTTGCTTGAATTAAAACAAACCTCTTCCATTTGTTGGTACTGATAAAGACTAGATAAGCAGCAACTGATGAGACTTCAGGCTGAAAGTTATCTATGGCATGGAGTGCAAACTCTTACTTTGAAGTTTTCCAACTGCTCTCAGTGAGGCACCATTAGTTTTCAGGGGACAAAATACTTTCTCAAGACTGTCCTGGCCCCTGCCTTTTATCATCACTGAAACAGTGCATATGGACAACAGAAGCAGCATTTGCAAGGCAACTCAAATGGATCCCATCCCACACCCATCCCAACATGAAAAGTGGAATCCTTACCTGCCCCCCTTTAGGCTGGTATTTGATATTATCTGTTGATCCAATTTTGGACCTGACGTTCTTGAGGTCAGGTAGAGGCTGATTAATAACCCGTAGCTGCTTTGGAGTGGCTGGAGATTTAGGAGGAGTGCGAATTATGGCAACCTTTTTCTCAGTAGGTACCAGTATGGCAGATTTGGGGGTGCCAGGAGTGTGTGGGGTCCTGGAGTAGCTGGGTGTCCCTGGAGTGCCTGGGGTACGGGAGGCATAGCTTGGTGGTGTCCCTGGAGTGATGGCAGTGGAGCCCGGAGTAGTGGGAGTCGAAGTTCCACTTTTTCCTGTTCTGCTACGAATTGGCTCTGATCCTACATCCAGGACAAAAACTAGCATTAGACCCACAGAAATACAGCTCTTCTTCCCTATGCTCCTCCCAGTGCTGCATCCCTGTGTGCCAGGAGAGATACAGTTCTAAGATGGTAGAATGGCACACTGGATGTCTATCTCTGTGTCTTACTTTGCCCATCAACCTGTCAGGAGTTACCTTGTCATGTATGGTTGAGCTGGTTAACTCCCCATATGGTGACTGAGTTCCCTGTTTTGTAACACAGCCATGCTTCCCACAAAGCTCACTAAATGAGGCACAATACCACACTGATTTCCATTTTGGGTAAAGGACGAGAAGCACCCTTGGAATCTAACCTGACATTGAGGGACTCAATCTGACAACCTGACTAGCCAGTAAGAATGCTGTCACCAATTTCAATGGATTTGAGCATTGAACTAGAGAGTGGGAAAAATTCTGATCGTAATACTGAAACTAAAGGCTCTAAGTGCCTGGCAGCTGCTAGTCACATACCACTGCTGGTTATCCAGTGTCTGCAGCTGTTCCCTGGGTCAGCATTCAGCTAATGAACAAGTCATAGCTCTGTTGTGTGGATAGGCAGATGTCCCTCACATTCAATTGCTATTTTTCACTAGTGCAGTGAAAGAAAGCAATTAGAGAAGTCAACCTAGCTGAAAAGTCACATTCTAGTTACATCTGCATGTGAGTTAGAAATAAATAAACATTGTAATGTTTTATAGCAGCTCCACTCAGTGCTTGTGGCATTGCCAGTCATCCTCACTGAGCACAAGAACAGTTTAGTATTGGCACTGTGTTTTCTGCAGCCAGCTCTGCTCGTAACTCTCAAACACAAATAAACAAGCTGAGGTACTTCCATATGCTGCTTTAAGTAAAGCTCCACTGAGAATACTCAGAGAGAGAAAGACCAAACCAACCCTCAAAGCCTGGAAACCCCAGTGCTGGATAGGTGCATGTACATTTTCACCTTTGAAATGTTCAGGAGTTATAAATCCAATGGGCCTCTCTAGAGCATCCAGTGGGGCTAATAAAAAAACTTATCTGAAGTATTTGTCAATCATTCTGTTTAAGTAACAGTGAGGGACCAAACCCAAGGCACTGCTGCCCCTGGGGTCCAGGAGAAACTCTTTGGTTTACATGACTCATCAGACAGATAGAGCATACTCCTCTCACTTCCAGTTTCCCTGAAGGGTTTATTTCCAAACCAACCCTAAACCTAAACCCAACCTTCTCACCATACCAGCTGAGACAGAAAGGGAGTATTATTTTGTTCCCCAGCTCCCTGCAGCTTTGGTATATTTATTTTTCATTCCTCAGCCCTTCACCACATTGGCAAATGCTCAATGGCCTCTCACTCCTCATCAGCAGAATGGGCTGCTATGCCAGCTGGGGGTCACTCTGCTTACAAAGGGTCTCTGTTTTACCCTTGGAGAATCATGCAAGAATTTCAAAGCACATTTTCTGTAGAATTTAATCATCTATTTCCCTGTAGCTCTCTTATAAAAGATTGGTTTCTAAAGAGAGAAACCAGAGGAATTCCTATTGGAAAGCAGGGAGCTATATCCAGGTTCTGAGGCCTGTGTTGAATGCACATCTAACTAAAAGTTCTGGGGTATTTGATAAAATTCTCTTTGTTCTGTGATTTCTTCTGGTTTGTGATTTGATAAGATTAGTCCTCCTAAAAGGACCTTGCTGTTTTACTATCCTAACCTACTCCCATGAGTCACTCCACTTGCCAACATCTCAATTCCCAGCAGAGAGTTTACCCTAGTATTATGGCACAGGGAGATCATCACTGTGAAACAGCAAATTAAAGACTATAACTACCAGTTTCCCTTTCCCAAGATCCATCAGAATATTTTATGTTGCTTACTTCAAGTTTGTCTCATTTTTTTACTTGTAATTTACTTTGTAAATGCCCTGTGTTAAATATCTTGCTGTTGTGGTTTAAGCCACCTGCCCAGCTCTGAACTCCCTGCAAAGTCACTTTCAGGTATCAGCAATCAGTCTGAACAGCAGTCCTAGGTCTGGGCATTGCAGAGGACAGAAAGGGTGCATCCTGTCCCTGTTTTCAAGCCCATGCTGCTCAGCACTTGGTATCTGGACAAAATGAGTTTGTGGGGCTTGATTTCCAAGAGCATACCCCAGACCTGCCCCCTGTGTAAAAGGCAAGGACACATGACGCTATGGCAATATGACACATCTAACACGGATGGGAGACACCCACAGCAGTAGGAGAAGGTTAATATGCAAAAAACATACGGGTGGTCCGTCGTACTGAAGAGAGAGAAGCTGTGAGGGAGAGAGAATTCTCCTCTCTGTCTCGGTCTCCTGATACACCTCTTCGAGCAGGAAGGATAGAGGAAGGTCGTGGTAGAGAGGAACGCTTTTCAGGACTCTTGCTTACTCCATCCTAGTAGTAGCAACATAAAAAAGGAAGGTTTAGTTTTCAAAACTCAAAGATCAATAGGCTGTGATTTCTCTTAACCTGTATAGAAGGGGAAACCTCATCCTATAGGCCCAACTTACCACTCACACAGGAACCTGTTGGGATCCAGCTAGCTCCCATGCTCTGCATAGCTCCCTAGTGCTTGTTTACTGCATCAAAACACCAGTAATCTGATGTACTTAACACAGATACTCTTAGATCTAAATGAATGGATTCCACATTTGTTTCTTAGTAAGAAACAAGGGGTTATTTTACTGCAAGTTGAAGTTAAAGAATTTACTCTCTGGAGCTCAGGTGTGGAATTCTTACATGAATTTACCTGCAAAGTAACTGCAGTACTGGTGCCCAGAATATACCCCACAGAGGTGTGATTTTTTGCATTCTTCAACTGTACCTTGCACTTTCTTTTGGAGAACAAATTTTAGCTACAGCTTATTTTTTCAATTCAGGATTATTAATCCTGGTGTCTTATTTCCTTCCATACTTCTTTTACTATGGTTAGAGCAGTGGACATGTATGTTAGAATATTTCTGAATCTATGGGACACATGGCCAAAGACAGTCTTGCATAAGCAGATAAACAAATATGATGATGGTGCCAAACAGTAAAAGACAGACCAAGCATACTGTTAGCACAGAAAAATGGAAATAAAGAGTGAAAACAGTTTTTCAATGGGGATAGTCATCAACTCAGCATCAAGCAGATGTGAAACACAAGTGAAATGTAAACATGAAGACGCTAGGATGGACTGCTGAACATCTCTTTCAACTGCAACTTCTTCAGCATGGTCCCATACATAGACCAGACTTGGATCCTAGAGCACTTGGCTTCTGCCCTTACTGCTGGTGATTAGAACTGTACCCTCCTACACTGGGGACTGAATTTGTTTTCAGGGAATATTAACTGATTGAAAGTTAAATTGTTTTAAACTGGGAGGGCACTTTAATACTGCTGTTCTTTGCCACTTACCCACATGCAAATGGGTGCCACTTCTCAGCAGAAGCAGATCCATATAATCAATAGAAAGAAGATATGTTCTTCTAGTTGTAATTTATTTCACTTATGTTTCCTCTGGAGAATCTCCTTCGGTTTTATCCATTTTGTAGCACAACTCTTGTAGCCTAATAATCAATTCTCGTGCCACTGGATGTAAGCTTTGCAGAGAATTACTCAAGATTCAGTAGGTAGAGAATGTGATCCATGGGGTTCATCTATACATCTCCAAGCTAACTCTCTCTACCAACTCTGCTACCTTACCTTAGTATCTGATTTTGAGTAGGGCAAGCAGTCTCTTGGGCCTGCTGAGGAAGGCCGTACATAACAACTGTCTGTATCAAGAAAAGTGGCCCTTTTAGTAGTTAAGGAGCAAGCTGAGCTGGGTCTTGGTGGGAGCAATGACTTTGCTCTAGACTTTGAGGCAGGAATCTTTGACAAAGAGGCAGTCTAGTCATGAGAAAACAAACAAAAGAAAACACAACATGAAGCTGGACAAAAAGAACATACATGCAACATGGAGCAAAAAAAAGAAAAACAAACCACCACCATAACCCAAGCTATGAATGCTTTCCTTGTGTCTGGTAATGGTGTCTATGCAGTTCTGACATGCATGCAACTTTCAGTTCTGTGTTGTTGGACTGAAATCCTCGGGGACTGTACAGTTACTGATTCTAGGAAGTACTTTTTTTCTTCAGATGCTGTATTTGTCTTGTCTTCCTAGGACAAAACTGGTGCCATATATGGCATTTCATTGGTACAGCTGCTGGTTGTCTGCATTAGAAACAAGTGCACAACTACAGGAGCACCAAGAGATCCTAGTCCTTTAAAACCCAGTTGCACTTTTGAAATATATCCCTCCAGGCTACAGTCAAGAATAAAATCGTGGGAATCTTAAAAGCAAAGTTACAGCAGTATTCCCACACTGGCAAAAGGACATGACAGCATTGCTTCTTATGTGTACACACAAAATCCCTAATGCACCCCTTGGCAATGTAGTCCTGATTCAATCTGTATTCACACTAGCATGAAGATACAAACAGGAGTGATCCCAACAGGTCTGTAATTACAGGATTTGGTACAGAACTTTAACCATGAAAAATCTGGCATTTGAGCAAAGTCAGTCACCTAGACCTTCTCAATGCTCAGAAAAGGTGTATGAGTTACTTCTCAAGTTGTCTGTATTAGAAAATGAGAAAAGAATGGGTTATCCAGCCCTCACAGGCATCTGGCTTAGGCTGCATACCCAGCCCACAGAAATCTGAAGCTGGTGTGCTCAATGTCATCTATGATATCATCAATATAATTAAAAGCTGCAGAACTGTGTAATAAACCATTCCTGTCCTTCAACAGCTGAGATGACTTCTGTTGGTTATCATCATCCATACCAAGTAGCAAGGCAAGAAATTACTTCAAAGGATGGAAGTGCTTCACTAGCAAGAATATATTCCTAGAATGACTTCTGCAACATATTTATGCCTCTTTCTGTTAATACTCGTTTCACTACCTGGGAATAAACAGAATAAAGTCATTAAAAATTATTTTACACAGAAACTGCACAATGTGTGTTTCTGTCACATCAAAGTCTTCTCCAGACTTTGATTTGTCACAGCTCAATTTATGGGTCCCATCCACTTGTGAAACTTGGGGCCATATTTACAAACCTACTAGGGTGGTTACTAATGCTGAATTTCTGGAAGCAGAGTTGGGTGGCCTCAGGAAGCAGACATTCTGCAAACACCTTTCTCCTGTTTTTCTGAACTTTAGCTATAATGAAGCACACACAGTTTTAGGCCCAAATGTTCACTCTGTGGTTTTTGCCTTGTGGGTCATGCAAATGTTTCCCCTAACAAGACTGGAAAGCTTTTACAGATTAATATCCTACGCATGATGTACAGACCTTGTCCTCTTCACTTAAACTGCACACAGTGACCTCCATGAATATGTGCATCTAATGTGGATGCTAAAGATGGACGAGACTGAGATCTTTCAATGGAACAGCTGGGGAAAAGGCATGATCTTGGGCTAACACACTGCTCGAAGGTTATCACAGTCTAGATGCCCTCAGTGTTATTTAGGAAGCAAGTCACTTCTTAGCATCAGCAACAGAAGCAGAATCTTGCCCAAACGGATTTCAGTGACATGCTGAAGGCTGGTAGAGCAAGTAAAGAAACCAAATGTCTCAATCCCTTCCTGTCCTTTACCCAGAAAACTGTTCTTACTCTCTTAGCAATGCATTACCTTTGATCTTTGTTACAATTCATGTTGCTGGAAGTGCTAGCTGTCCACAGGACACATCTATATAACTCTAAGACTCGGGAATTGCTCAAGTTGGGATGCAGAAACCTCACTTTATTTCAGAGGTGTTCCTAACATGACTGATGTTCTCAACATCTCGCTACCACAGGTACACAGCTCCTTCCAGCAGATGGAACTGCTCAGCCTTTCTGAACTTGTTCTGCAAAGCAATATGTAAACTTGTAGTTTGAAGATAGGTAACACAACTGACTGGGTTGGATGACCTAGCCTTAAGCAGTGGAGAGGACAAAGCTGCATTTGAAGGCCATAAAAGCTGAAAATCAGGAAGAAATACAACAAAAAGGAGAGGTCTTTATAAAAGCAGAGGTGAAGCCAAGGCACAGAATAGAAAATGTCTAAGGGTTGTGTAACTGTAGCAATCAGAGAAGCAAAGCAAGAGGAAGAGAAAGTAAGCAGGGAACATCGCTATAGCTGATCTTTTCTGTAAGTTAAGGGGACAGCAGATAATCTGTAGCAAGCAGATAATTTCAGAGAACGATCTTGCAACTTATACTTGGGGTACTCCATGAACACAGATGACTCTGAAAATGGGCTGGTATTGACTTCTTTTGTGAATTGATCATCCCTTAAGAAAAGACAGTAATAAACCATACTGTTGACTCAGACCAGAAACCTGTCTAGGTATTTCTTACTGTACTAGTAAAGAACCTCTAGCAATTTTCCCAGTTACGAGCTGAAATGAGTCAGACCTGAAAACCCACATGAAATCCCAGAATCCATGGCTGAATCCAGGTCTAAATTTCACAGCCTCCTCCAAAGCCTCCAATCAGTTATGCTGCTATCATCATTAAAAACTTTTTATGAGTCATAAACTATGTGTAGCACTTTATGAGGCTGATCTTTTTGTTCCTCAGAGAATTGACTATCTGGTTGAAATAAATCATCCATGGAATACATGAGGAAATTTAGAGGGATCCTAAGGAACTATTTAATTGTTAATGCTGGCTAACAATAGCACAGTGCTGTCAGTGCTATGGATGTGTATTAGCATGTGTCAGTGCCATGTAAAAACCAGTTGCATAGGGCACAGGGAAAGGAGGTTGGTTTCTTGGGGATTTTGGAGTGATGGGACAGGAGGAGGAGTGTAGGTTCAGCGTGGGAACAGAGTTTGAACACTGCAGTATTTACTGAAGGAAACAACAGAAGAAAGCCAGACAGAGGGAGCAGAACAGGCTGAAGAGCAGCTTAAGGCAGGACACGTAACTGTTAGGTTGAATCACCAGCAGAAATCAGCAGTCCAGGAGACGGCCATTCAAAAAGCATTTAATTGCATATAAAATGCTACCGGCCAGTACAGGCAAGAGCTCTGCAGAATGTATGGCTATGAAGCGGTGCATCATACACCCAGTGAGTCCTGGGGGAGGATTTCTGCCTATGTAGCAACTGAGCAAGGTGGCTGTATGAATCGGATGCTGCAGAAAGGGCCAAGGTACACAGTTCATCCCAGGATGACAACTGTGTGCAGCCTGTGTGCCCCTATGAATCTGCAAACTGTCATCACCTACCACTTGGAACTGTAATTCAGGTTATTCAGGAAAGGTGGTTTTAATTACTCTTTTAAATGAATAATGAATATGGCAAACAAATTCTAACTGGAACACAAGTTTTAAATGGAACACACGTTTTAAATGGAACACACAATTACTGAATTAACACAAAAAGATCTGAAATAAGGACAAAGGAGATTATAAAGATGAATGATGATTTTACTCACTGAGAGTTTTTCCTTTGCTTGTTTAAATACACCAGGAGCCTGGTTTGTTTCACCACCTGCTGCTGAGAGACCCAAAGAAAGACTTGAGAGTTAAAAACAATAATAATAAGCTTAATACACTTGTTAGAACAATTAAATGCCTTGGAACTACTGTGCAAATCAAGTACTTTGTGAATTACTTTCAGTGAACTGTATACAGAAATGTACCTGCCTTAAACATGTCCTATACTCGAGATAAAATGGTAGTCTGCACATTTCAAAGTTTTGTATCCATGTTTCTTGAAGTCTAGAAAATACAGTAAAATGTTCAAGAAATAACTGACAAGTACAAGAAGCTTTGGTTATGAAGGCACAGATGCCTTTGCAACCTGATTTTCAGGACTATCCTCTAAAAATCAGGCTCCTTTTAAGTAATCCACAAATGAAAATGTTGAGAGACCCTAAAATCACCAGTTTTCAAAATGTTAGGTAAAACTCCTCATGGGAAGAGAGAGCTGCACTGTTGAATTATCATCCTAGTTGCGTCAAAAAGGTCCGTTTGCCATGGGTCAATTAAGGCCCCAGACTTCAGCAATTCAAATTCTATCTGTGATTTCAAGTATGTTAATTTAGTGTTTTGTTTATTTGATAGAACATAGTTTGAGGTAAGACTGTGCTCTCTGACTTGGATTCCCTCCTTATGAAAAGTTTTGGAACAAAGCAGCTTTTTGGAAAGCAGGTTATTAGTTTCACCCCAACACTGCTGCTCAGGAAGTGATCTGCCACACAAAAACAGAAGTGAAATCTTTCGGCATCTGTGCCAGGATGTCCTTAGTAAATGTAGAGGCAGGACAGTCATCACAGGTGACAACCTTCTGACAGTAAACCCAACTGTCTTCCAACTGTAACCCAACCACAATGCATCATACAGGACAGAGCCAATTCATTTTCTCCTTTCCCTGTGCAGTTCCCAGGCATGGTGAGGAGACCATTGGTTTTCTGCAACACTTCCCACTCTAGTTCTGCCATCTTAATAAAATACTTATTTAATAAATTGAAGAAGTAGGGGAGAAAGCTTTTGAGGAGGAAAAGAATGTAACTGTGTACTTCAGTTCTGGATTCATAAGAGGGATGAGTACAGCACAGTCCTCCTGCATCACATTTTACCGCATCTGTTACTGCTGGGTTTGTTCTGGTTTGCATCTCTTCTAAATAATCACAAATAGCATCCTTCCTCCTTCTCTTGGCATGGAGCCCTAACCAGCCACCACCATGAAGTGGAAAGACTAGCTGTGCTGCTTGTGTGGACTTACCTTGAGAGCACCACAACTTCTCCATCTGAACAAAACATCTCTAAAGGCACTGCTGCCAGTTTAAATACACAACAAACGTGTTCTACCTCAGGGGGTAACCCCAGAATTGAAGACAAGGAACAGAAGTGTATCACTTAGTAACTCCTACTCATAGCCAGGTAATGGTCTGAGTCTTGCCACTGTAAACACCCCTCTGATGGCACAACTACAGTGGCATCTTACAGCCACTAACAAAACACCAGTCAAAACTGGGGTTTCATTCATGAACCTACACCAGCCAAGGCAAAGACTTTTACAAGCCTTTCCTCAGAGGTGCCCATGAAGTTTCTTTTTCAAATGGCCCAGGTGAGTCTCTTAAAAAGAATAGTGAAACACGAGATATTTTTCACATTGTTCACATTGTGGTGCAGTTCAAGCTCTCCTGCTTTAGAGCCCAAGCCTCAAAGTTCAGCCCTCATTACTGAAGATTTTATGATCAATCTGGCTCCATCATTTGTTGGTTGCTTTCTATCTCAGTATTTAAATGTACCAGGAATTCATTTTTCTATTACATTCTTCATTTTGACTAAAATATCTGCTGCACTATGTACTGGAGTGAGAGAAAAGCAGCTCTGACAGTTGCCAGGCAGCACACGTTTAAGGCACCAGGCAGATTCCTTATGCAAGTCTACTGGTGTGACTCAGGCCTCTGCAGGACACTATGGGCCAGAAGAGTTCAGAGGAGTTATTCGTAAAGTGAAGGCAAGACAGCACCAACCACATGGCTGCAGAAGGGTAGGCAAAGGTGGGAACACTACAGAGCCAACGCTTCCCCCCTCCTCCCATTTCCACAGCTTACTGAACTCCTTGGGTCTTTTGAAAGAATATGTGAATTATAGGTCATAACTTCTGAGCTGATCAAGCTGTCCTTCAGCAAACTGTAAAAGGGAGTTACAGGAGTTGTTCTAATGCTTTTTAAAGATTCCTCTCTCCTTGGTACTCTGGTCCAGGTGCAAGTTAGGACAGCCTAGAGACTGCAAACTGAGGAGGAGTCATCACAGCAGCACAGAAGGGTCTGGATCAGCCTTTCATTCCCAGGCTTCATTTCTCATGGGGGAAGCAAGAGGAAGTAAAAGGACCAGATTCCCCCAGAGGAGCAAGGCGATGGGACTGAATATTTAGTTCTGTTTTCCTAATGGAATACAATCAGCAGACAGTACAAACTTCATACAGTTGAGGCATGACATTAAAGGTACCCTTGTATAAGTATCTTGAGACTGATCTGAATTTGGAACAGGAGAGACTCACTGGTACAAAACTGAATAGGAGTGACTTCTTAGGAAGGACACTTTTGGTACTGCACTGTGTAACTATAGGATGGGTAATCCTGTTCTTCATTTCTAAGCTATGAGAAGAGGCTCATGTAGTTCTACATTGCTGTGCATGGTTCTTCTCTTAGTAGCCCTGGTTACACTCTTGAATAACTGCACTGCAGCATGCGGCTGTGTTACATGACAGAAAACCTCACCTCTTTTAACAATTTCTTTGTTTTAAGATCACCAACAAAGTAAAGATGTTCATCTTTCCACCCTGAACTCACAGTAAAAATGAATAATATGATGAAAGTGCTGAAAATATTCTTTTTGGTTTGCTAAATAATGATACACCTATCAAGCTGGAACAGGAATCATTTGTTTCATCCTTTCATCTTCCTCTACCAAATATTAAGATTTGTGCTTGGAATGCATTCGTAGTGTGAGCCCAGATTTCTTCTCTCTCAGCTTCACGCTGCGTGTGGCTGGATTCTCCCTGTGGATTTTGACTGTACAGCAGAAACATCAGTGACAGATTGGGAAGTGTCAATATAGATATCATCAATTAACAAAATATAACTCTGAAACACTTCTTATTATGCATGAGAGTAAAAAAGCAAAGTAATGGAAATGCATCCCATGGTTGAAGCTGTCAACATTTTCCCACCAGAAAAAAAAAAAGGCATAATTAAAAAAAAAGAACAAAAAAACCAAAATGATGAGTAGGGATTCCTACAACACCACACTATAAGCACGATGCCAAGTTACAACCACAGCACTTGGAGGTCCAAGCAATGACAAGCATACATGATCATGGCCTCCAGTAAAGAAATAAACCAAAACCAGGAAAGAAAGAAGAAAAATGATACAAGCCACAAAAAAAAAAAAAAAAAAGAAGCAATACTATTTGTGAAGACTGATATTCTTGGAGGAAGAAATAAAAAACAGAGAAGCTGCTATAGCCATGAGAGTTACAAAAAGAAAAATGTCTATGTTTGCCAGCCACATTGCATAACTGAACAGAACGCAGTCACCTGTCTGCTTCCGTTTAACACAGGAGAGATGAGTTGGTCTAGTATATTTGATAGCAGGTTTTAAAATGATTTTCCTGGAAGGAGAGTGGGTCTGAACCTCAGTTTTTTTAGCAAGTTCAGCTTTCTTATACACTGCTATGGACAAAAAACACAAAAACATAGAATCAGGAAAAGAACCCAGCAAACAATTTCATGACAATACATCAAGCAGCAGGCCCACTGCTCCACCACTTCAACCCAACGCATCGCTTCTACCAGGGTGAACAAAGCCTAAGTAGGAAAAGGGGGGACCACTGGTGCATTAATGTCAGGTGTGCCACCCAGTGGTCAGTGGGGATGCCTACAGTGAAATGGGGCCGGTGGAGCAGTGAGCCTTGCACATTGGCTTTTCATAAGAGTTGTACACTATCTCATGAGAAAGCACCACCGCTAATACGGTTACGGTGCACATCATCTACAACAGACTAACCAGATAGTACTGTACAACAGTAAAAAAGTAAATAAATAAAAATATATATATTGTAATAGGGAGTGTTAAATGAACCTTTTTTCCTTCTCACTTCATCTCTGGAGAGTGTGCTAGGTTCCTTTTTAGCTATTTTCCTTTCAGGAGTAGAAATCCTGCCTCTCCCAGTTTTAAAAGGTTTCTCTTTTTTATGCTTATCGAGAGATGATCTTCGCAATTCTCTCTCTGCCTTCTCCTCTTTAGGAACAGTCTCTAACTGTTCAGTCATGATGCTCCTATCATCATCTGTAGGATCAGAGGAAATTATAACAACAAACAAAAGATTAGTAAAAAATGTTAACAATACTGAGGTGGAGCAGGGAAAAATAGTTGAAGACAGAGTAGGCATTAATAGAAAAAGGCAGACTGTTTTACCATTTTTCTGAAACATGCTGAGATTACTGTTATAACTATAATAATCTTGCTCTTTGATCATTATGATTTGAAAGCAAAAGTATTTAACAGACAAAACAGAAAGGATAATGCACACCTTGAGTATCTGCCCAGAGACTGTCTGTGTCCATGACGGATTCATCGATTGTTGTTTCATCTTTGTAATCATCACACGTCTCTGTCTTGTAGTCAGTGAGTAGGATTTCTTCTCTCTGGGGTGAAGCAGGAGCTTCTGGGGAGCCCTCCTTGGGCTCAACTTGAATGTCTGCCATTTCCTCAACCTCCAGCTCCTCTTCAGCCTGGGAGTCCCCTGTTTCAATGTCTTCCTGCTGAGTAGCAGCAAAGCGCACACTGTGAGAAGCAGATTCACCCTCATCAACTGTTGTCTGGACCACTGTGATAAAGTCATCCTCTACTGTCACCACTGATTCAATAATGCCCTTCAGTTCAGGCAGTGCTTCTGGGCTGCCCTTGGCTAGCATTTCTTCAGTAGTAGGTTTCCCAAAGTCTGTTTCTGAGGGCATTTCTGATATGAGATGCTGTTTATCTTCTTTGATTTCTTCTAGCCCTACCTCTTCTTCCTCATGTTCTTCCTCTTTTGAGGCCCCAGCTGTCACTTCACATGGCAGCAGATTTTGGACTTCCATAGGTTTCACAGCTGTATCAGGAGTCTTTTCAGTTCCTTCTGCAGGCTGTGGTATACTCTCCATCTGAATCTCAGCAGGCTCTTCCTGGAGAGGCTCAGCTTTTGGAAGGAGGAGCTCCATAGAAGGCTCCTTTGCTGGTAACTGTGCAGGCAGCTCTTCATCAGACACAGGACGCTTTGCAGGTTCTGCTTTGATATCCTCTGGTTTCAAGGATTCTCCATTCAAACTTTCTTGGCCTTGGTCATGCTCTCCACTAGATTCATAAGACTCTTCTTTATCAACTGCCTCTTGATGTACCAGATCGGGCTTAGTTACTTTTTCTTTAATTTCTGTTTCTGACAGTTTGCTGCTGTCCTTCACGTAACTAGGCTCGATCTTGGAAAGTACATCTGCATCCTTTGCTTCTCTGGACAAGATGGTCTGATCTTTCTGTTGAGTATCTTTGGGTTCAGGCTCTGCTCTTTTAACAGAGGCTTTGTCCTTCCCTGACAGGAGAGAAGTAACCTCGCTAATCTTAGCTTCTAACTGACTCTGATATTCTTGGTCAGCTCTCATTGCAGCCACTTCCATATCATGCTTTATAGCATTGTAATCCGGTTTAATTGGAGCTTCTACCTCAGCTAACTCAGGAACAACACAAAGAGTCTTCTCCTCCTTCTCTATTGATGAAAAAACAGCACCTTTTTCTACTGCTGTCTCGGAAGCTGATATTCTGTCATACATGGTATCGCCAGTTACATGAACTTTATCAGCCACACTTTCCTCTTTCATTTCTAAGATTGCCTCAGGTCTTGTCTTCTCCGGCTCTGCACCTTTAATGAGACAGACCTCTCTAGAGTCAAGATGATCTTCATTTTTTTCTAGCACAGTATCCAGCTTATCTCTTTTTTCCTGCTCAAAGTCCCTTGCCAGAACAGACTCACCAGTGGCATGCTGACCTAAGTCTTTTTCACTGAGGAATTCTTTGGATTTTTCAGCTGCTGCCAGCTTCACTTCTATCAAAGACAGGTCAGGAGCTACGCCGCGTCTCAGTTTCTCATCTGTGCCTTCATAAAACGGACAGGTTTCACTCGTCAAATTCTCACTGTCCTGAACTGGAGAAGGGAGTGGGACTGTGTACTTATTAAAAACACAGTAGCCCAAGTCTTCTAGCTGACTTTCAGCTTTGAGAGTCACATGGTTTTCATCTGTCACAGGGGGCAGGGCTGTGCTGCTGTCTTCTACAATAGTGTCAGAAGAAACTGATTTCTTCTGTGCCACCTCAGCATCTGCACTCACAGAGGCTAACCTAGATCTTGTCCCTGCTAAGTCTAACATTTCAGGCAGGTCAGGAGCTAGGACAGCCCCATTTTTGTAATAATCTTTGGCCAGGAAAGGTGATTCGGCCACAGTCTCAGGCTGGACTTTTTCTTCTGCCATTGCTTTTTCTTCTTCAATATGTTCATCTTCCTCTCTACTATCAATAGGGAAACAGGGAGCCTTCTCCAGTGCTGGTGTGGTTGCTGGCAAGTAGTCATCACCTTCATCCATACTGCCACTAGTGTTAGTTAGAATATCTGAAGCAAGGGGAGAAAGATCATGTGCACGACCAAAGCTAAATCCTAAAGCTATGGAATCCAGGCAGGACATGGGCAAGTTAATAGACATACTTCTCTGTTCAATTGCGGATCTGCCCCCAAGTCCCAGGCTCCTACTCAGAGTTAGGTCATCTTTATTTTTACTGTGGAGTTCTCTCTTATCCCCATAGACTTTGGGGTCAATTGTGAACATTCGTTCTGTTGGGGAATTCGGCTCTTCTGACTTGTCTGGTGTAAAGCTCTGAGCCAGGGTACTGTACCCTATTTCATGAGCAGGTGCACTCTGCTGCTGATCCAATTCTGTCTGCAGTTCTTCCTCCTCTTCTTCTTTGTCTTCAGGTATTAGACGATCTGTCTGATAAGGCTCATAGACACTCTCTTTGGTGTCACTTAGCTCATAGTAATCACTGCCTTGTTTCAGAGCATCTGCTTTGAAGGCTTCCTCTTTCAAAGCAGAGGTTTCAAAGTACTTTGACATTCCTGATCGATCCTCCTCTTCTTTGGTTTGAGGAGCTGAAACACTTGTCTTATCTTTTTTAACATCTTTCTCTTGAGAAGCTTCCATAGTAAGAGTCTTGTCAGTGGTTAAACTTGGTGCCTCAGGGGCTCTCTCTGTTACTCTGGATAGCTGAGTGCTATCAGGGTGCTCTACTGTTTTCTCAAGGGTCAGTTCATGGCCTAACTTGGCTGGAAGTACCTGTGTGCTTGGCTGCGCTTCCTTTTTCATGTCTACTGTTGCTGGGAGTCCACTTTGGTCCATTTCTTTTTCTGCTGTGAAAATATCAGGTGACTTTTTAGCTTCACCAGCCTTTTGAAAGTCTGCTTTGTCTAGGAAAAGTGCCTTAATTTCAGGTTCTGTGGTCAGTTTACCACCATCTAATGCTTGAGCATCCCCTTTATCATAGAAGTCATACCTTTCTTCTTCATCACTCTCATCCTTGGTCATGTCCTTTTCCTCCCCCCATGCAGGGATTTTCTGGGTGCTTGGCGTTTTCAGGCCATCTACAGTTACTGCTGAGACTTCCTGCAGAGCTAGCGTCCTGTCTTTAGTGAGATCTTTGGCAAACAGTTGGTCTGTGGGTTCTTGTTTTGTTTTGGAATTGTCTTCAAGTGGAAGCTCCTGGGGGACAGCAGGAGACAGACCTGAAGGAAGTTCACTTTTGACTCCTTCTGCCTTGAATTCTGATAGCAATAGAGAACTTTCACCATGGCTGATGGGACGATCTCGGACATCTTTAAGATCATCTTTAAATGTCATAGACATAGCTTGGCTGGATGGTGGAGGCATATCTGCAGTCCTTTCTTCTGTTTTGCTCCCTTTAGGCAGTTCAAATGACAAGTCCTTTTGTTCTTGAGAAGCAGGAGGCTTGGCACCAGGTTCTGCAAAACTGGCTTCCCCTTTCTTTTGTGAATCGGTTTCCAAGATCTGTTCTGATAGAGGTGAAGGCATTTTTTCGGTGTCTTTGCTCTGTGAATCCTTTTTCTCTATAGCCTCTGTTTTTGATGGCTGTGGAACTAAGGCATCGTATTTAGGTTTCTCACCAGTCTTACTGTCTTTCCCAGATTCATGTTGCTTTGTGTCTAATGGTTCTGCTGCGAAAGGGCGTGCGCCCTCCTGGACACGGAATTCCATCTTCGTGGCTGCAAGTAAATCTGAAGTAGTTTGTTTGGGTTTTATAACAAGATTATTTAAAGCACTTACAGGCAGGCAGTCATGTGGCTTACAACAAACAACATCTTGGTATGAATGATGGAAAGCAAAGGGAGAAAGATGCAAACATGCAGCAAGGCCATCCACTTAGAAATCTGTTTTAAAGTGTAAAATCCTAGTTTCCTTTCAATATATGAGGTTTTATAGTGAAAATGTGAGTTGAACACATATAAATATGTGACCACTGAAATGAGATGATTTCATGTGATTTCTTCATTTCATGGTTTGTACACAACAGCAAAACCACAAGTAATCCTCACTTCCCTGGTATGCTTTGTTGGACTCTTGTAGCTTATGTTAGATTTGCAGTAGTCAAGTCTGCAAGATTAATTAAGTCCAATCAATGGTATCTTTGTATGGTGCTGACATTTAAAACATACACAGTTATACATTTTTATATCCTTTTTACATTTTTCTTCTACATGTAGCCTAAGACAAATAAATATTGCACACAAAAGGGTTTACAAGTGTCAGAAGAGGCTGGGGATTTAATCCTACCGATTTTTGACATTCAGTCTTTGGCAAATGACAAAAATCTCACTGCTGTCATGAAACCTGTATGTGCAAATCAGCAACTGAGCTTTTAATAGTCCCAGATCTTGGAGGTCTAGTCTTCAAAATGGACAGCTATTTTCAGCTCTAGCTGAAGTCAACGAATACATGGCTTGTTTCAATGACTGTACGTCAGGCCCTAATTAAATTAATTTGAAACAAAAAATGCTGCTCTTATTGTCTGCCACTATATTTTTAGGGAATAACATCTAGTTGTTGGGGTTTATTTTATCTGCATTCTGTTATCATTAATAGCTTGGGGTTTTTTTAATGTCTTATGGAAAATAATGATTTCCGTCCTACAGAAATCTTCCTATCATGGAAAATATGAAGCCAGACACTGCAAAATGTGGCAGAACTTTCTGCAGTGTGATCTGTAAAAAAAGTTTTATGAGTGGTTTTCCAAAGCTTGTTACAGCAAGCATTGGGCTGACTCTGAATCTCTTTGTCTCTGATTTCAAGTCTGCAGAGCCACCTTTTTACTTTGATGAATCAAAATTTTTTAGACCAATTAATACCAAAGCATTGGACATTCTTTAAATATTTCCATACATTAACATTTAATCAAAATGGCAACTGCCATTCAAAACTCTACAGGTAGAAAAAACAGAGGTCTGCTACAGTAATTTTGCTCCTTTATATTTTTACATTTGGTACATTTGACAGTCCCATGAAGTATAAAAATATGGCCAGTGAGCCCATGTTAGTCTTGTTTCACAGGAATTAAATAGCTAGATACTGGCTTTCTTTATGTATCCTACTGTGCCTCTTACTGTAGTGCAAATGAACAATACCAATGACATCAAAACATAGTCTCACTGCCAAGAGAATTTAATATTCTTTAGCTGGGCCAGCCAGAACACCAGCCTCCCAAATGCAGCATTTCTTAGCCAGGTAGTGAATGGGTACATTACTACTCCACACAGTGTGTCTTTACACTCTGTTGCGCTGGCTGCAGAGAAATACCATTAAAAAATAGCCTAGTTCTTACATACTGAAATATGACTTCAGTAAATATTTTGCTGAGTGAGCAGATCAGAACTTCACCCTACGACCCCAAGCTACTGAATTGCTTCACTATGAAGGCAAACATCCCAGTGGAAGTGATGGAGGTTTTGCCAAAGAAGGTCATTCCAGCAGGGTTAAAAATTTGTGATAAGGTAAGACACAAAAAATCAGAGTTCTGTCAATGACTGAGGAGAGGAAGGGTAGGCTTCGATGAATGGCAAGGATATGACATAAAAAGCAATAGCTTTAGGGAAGCTAAACCAGAATGCACTGAAGCACACACACAAAAACCCAAAACCAAACAAAAAACCTGCAGACTGCAAATGAAAACATTTCTAGAGTTTAAGCCTCTTTATGTCATAATCAAAGTCAATAAATCTACTTTTTGAAAGAAAAGCAGATGAATCTCTGCACCAAAAAGAAAAAAATGTACATAGATTAGCAATGTGACTGGCAAACACATCTGAGATGGGGGAAAAAGGCTTAGGCAGAGGAATCAGCTTAGCTGCAAAGCACATTTTGTCATGGCAAAGTAAAAAATCAGGAATCAGCCGCAGTGGTGGGAAACCATGTTGTCATACGACACCTATGCAATCATATTATCTGCTACACACTCTTCAAGCATAATAACAAGAGCAGTCATAAATGGGAAGAACAGGAAATGAAGCAGCCTTGGAAAGCACTGGAGAAAGCTGAAGGATTCACTGGCAGCAAACACATGCAAACCTAAGGAGGACACACCTTCCTCAGCTGAGGAAGGGGATGTGTCTTTTAGGAGTATTTCCGCCACAACAGTTACACTCTCCCTGCTGGATGCCACACTTGGCACTTTGTCTTCATGACACACTTTGGCCTCCAAACCAGAATCCGACTGACCCTTACAGAGGCCTTTTGTCTGGTCCGAAGGCTCAGTGGGCCCATGCTCTTTCCCCAATTGCTTCCCTGGAAGAGCAGCAGGTTTCGCTTCCACAGCCATCAGACTCTTTACTGGTTCTTCTTCTTGGGGATGGAAAAAGGAGGTGACATCAACACCAACAGTAAACACCAAGCACACAGCTTAACAGGACTGCTTTTACATAACACTTTCAGCTCTGAATATTTTGGATGTAATTGTGTCAAAGGACAGCTAGTATCCAGCCATTTTAGTCATTGTGGAACTGAATTTTCCTTAAGGTAAAAGCCAAACCAGAAACCCATCTCCCCCACAGAAACATGATTATGCTGTAAGATGAGAACTGAAAGTGTTTTACAGGTATACCTCTCCCAGAGATGACTGGGGGTCAAACAGTCATTGCAAATGGAGATGGTATTGAACGATGGATGGCTCTGAGAACACCAACGCATCAATGATCTCAAAGTACACTGGTATTTTTCTGCTAAATGCTCTGTTCAGTCCAGTACAAGACATTCAACTGAGGTGGAGGAAGGTATGAGGCATTAATTTCTTTCAACTGACCTTGGCAACACAGATTGCTAAATGCCAGCTAGTCAATCTACCATATGAATCCTGGATTTGGTAAAACATGAAGCCCCTTCCATAGGCTTAATAAGCCCTGTGCATAGCTGATAGCTAATGGTTTCACAAGAATTCAGCCCAGAGTCCTACACTGAGCAGGTTTATAAACAATTACACCCCTAGGCTGCCTGACATCTGAGCTCTATGTGTGAAAAATCAGTTTTAACACCAGGACTCTTCATTTCCCTTCCCGTTTCCCCACCAGCCCCTAGGCTCCTTGTCACCAATTAAATCAAAGAAACCCACGAATGCAATATAGCTACTTGTTCATCTGTATTTATGGTAGCATCAACTTTACTCATGCCATGTCAGAAGAATGATTAGAAAAGTCTCCATTCTGGACCGTACTCCTGCCATTGCTTCTCAGACAGAATACTACTGTGCTCTATAAGTGTCCCTTCCAATAAGAATTCAGGATTCAGTGTGAAAACTTTGATTCAGCAACATACTTAAGCAGCTGATCAGCAGCCATGCTGCAGTCAACCTGATGACCTCTTTGGGTTTAATGCAAGTCTTACGATTAAGGGCTTTACTGAATCAGACTTAAAACAAAGTGGCTTCAAAGCTGGCAGTGGCTGTATCCAGCCTCTTGGCATTGAAGTAAAACCTCTTTACTAGGGCTTGATTTTTCTCCTGAGTCTGGGCTGACAAAGAACACACCATTAACAATCCACTTCAGTTATGGCCTTTAAAAACTGATTTAGGGAACATAAACACTGAGGCTGAGAAAATATTACTATGTAAAGTACAACACATTATTAACAACATATAAAAATGTAATTAAGGTTAGATGCTATATCTTAAATGAACAGAAGACAGAAGATTCAGAATCAGAACTAGACTGTTACAAGGATATTGATGCATGGGCAGATTACAGAGGCAGCCTGGCAGAACAGGAGATGTCCAACTACAAGAGGCCCTGACTTGAATAACTTGCTTTACTTTTCTTTTTCTGATTTTATCAAGTTTTGTATGTGCATCTCTTTCAGTTAAACAGTCCTAAGGAAAGCCTCTCATTTTACTCTGAGCAATTTAATCTGTACACCTCCATTTCCTGAGACACTTCACACAATGTGCCATGATTAAAACTAATTACTCACCACAGCAGAAAGTTATCCCTGTCTTAACAAAGGAATCCTAGAGACTGACTTTGTACAGCAGACTCTTTAATGCCAAACAGGCTGCTAGCTTACAGGCAGCAAGTGAGGAGGGTTGTTTCATAATGTCCATCTTTTCACTGATGATCCACCTTATTTCCCAGTTTTTTCTCTCTATTCCTCATAGGTGTTCTGAGACTTTCCACTTTCACCAGAGATAGATGCATATGACTGAAAAGGAAGCTGACCAAGAGCTAACCAATCCAAGAGTGCTCCAAGTACAGCTACAGGCACCCAGACACCTTTTGCTGCCTCCCCTAGCTTCAGGCAGACGTGCTGACTTTAACAATCTTCAGTCATTAGCATTGATCTCTTTCTGGCTCTGTTGCATTATGAAGCTATATTAACCTGGTCTTGTGAGGGAATGGTGCACAATGGGCAGGGCTGCACTCGGTGCTCCGTGGTGGAGGTCCTCCTGCAGCAGGTGGCTGAGCTGCGGGATGCTGTTAATAGACTGCGAGATGTCAGGGAAGCTGAGAGTAAGCAGGAATGCTTGCTCCTGGCCCAAACTGTGCAGGGGCCTCGAGCTTCACCTCTAGCTCATGAAGGAAAGAAGGAGGCCGTTAACGTGGGAAGCTGGGAATTAGTGACAAAAAAAAAAAACAACAACAAAAAAAAAGAAGGAAAAGGACAACCAAAAGCAAGGCTAAATCCCCTGTCCCCACGCAGAACCCCTTTGCTGTCCTGCAGGGGGCTAATGAGTAAACGCACTCGAGCCAGAAACAGCCGGCTGATTCCCTGTAAAGATCTCTACTGGTGCTGCTAGAAAAAAGCGGTGGGTCATAGTAGTAGGGGACTCTACACTGAAAGGGACAGAAGCACTCGTCTGCCGGCCAGACCCCGTCTCAAGGGAAGTGTGTTGCCTACTGGGGGCACAGATCAGGGATGTGGCAGAGAGGCTGCCTGCTCTAGTAAGTCCCACGGACTATTACCCACTCCTGGTGATACATGTGGGTGCTAGGGATATAGATAGTAGTAGCCTGGGGAACATAAAGAAGGACTACAGAGCCCTGGGGGAGGTGGTTAGGGGCTCTGGAGCTCAGACAGTCTTTTCATAAATTCTCCAAGATACAGGGGAGGACCTAAAAAAAGCTAGAAGGATTAGCCAGGTTAATAAATGGTTAAAAGGGTGGTGTCCTAGTCAGGGGTTTGGGTGTCTTGAACACGGGACCCAAGTTTGGAGGCCAGGTCTAGTGGGGGCTGGTGGAGCAGGTCTGATAAAGAAGGGAAAGAGCAGTTTTGGTAGGAGGCTTGCCAGACTGGTCAAGGAAGCTTTAAACTAGATGTGTTTGGGGAGGGGGGCATCATTCCATTCCAACACAACCAGTCAGTTGCCAGAACCTATAATAAATGCTTGGAGCAATGTAGAGATATCCCAGCTGCTCCAGCCAATGAGCCAGCTTCATTTGGAGCTCAGCTCAGATGCCTCTATACAAATGCCCGTAGCATGGGGAACAAACAAGAAGAATTAGAGATGTGTGCACGTCTATGGGGGTATGATATAATAGGCATCACAGAAACATGGTAGGATAGCTCCTATGACTGGAGTGTTGGAATGGAAGGTTACAAGCTCTTTACAAAAGACAGGCCTGGCAGGTGAGGAGGGGGAGTTGCCCTTTATGTTAGGGATAGGCTGGAGAGTATGGAACTCTGTGCGGGGACAGGTGAGCGGTTAACAGAGAGTTTGTGGGTCAGGGTTAAAGGGAATATAGCTATGGGAGACATTACTGTGGGGATCTGTTACAGGCTGCCTGATCAAGGAGAACCTGCAGACGAAGCACTCCATAGACAGATAGGAAAAGCCTCACGCTCCGCAGGCCCTTGTTCTCATGAGTGACTTCAACCACGCTGACATCTGTTGGAAGGACGGTACGGCCCGGCACAAGCAATCCAGGAGGTTCCTCCATTGTGTGGAAGGCAACTTCCTTCTGCAAGTAACAGAGGATCTGACAAGGAGATGCATGACAAGGTGCCATGCTTGACCTCGTGCTCACCAACAGGGAAGGGCTCGTTGGACATGTGATGCTCCAGGGCAGCCTTGGTTGCAATGATCATGAGATGGTTGAATTTGAGATCCTCAGGACAGTGAGAAGAGCGTGCAGCAAGCTCACTGCCCTGGACTTCAAAAGAGTAGACTTTGGCCTCTTCAGGAACCTGCTTAGTAAGGTTCCATGGGATACAGCCCTAGAGGGCAGGGGAGCCCAGGACTGTTGGTTGATATTCAAGGATCACCTGCTACAAGCTCAGGAGTGTTGCATCCCAACCAGAAGGAAGTGCAGCAGGAGGGCCAGGAGACCTCCTTGGATGGGTAAGGGGCTCCTGAGGAAAATTCAATTGAAAAAAGAGGCTTATAATAAGTGGAAGCAAGGACAGGTGGCATGGGAAGAGTACAGGGATGTTGTCCGAGAAGCTAGGGACCAGGTTAGGAAAGCTAAGGCCCAGTTAGAATTAAACTTGGCTAGGGATGTTAAGGATAACAGGAAGGGATTCTACAGGTACATAGCAAATAAAAAACAGACTAGGGAGAACATAGGCCCCCTCAGGAAGCTCTCAGGAGAACTGGCTACACAGGATTTGGAGAAGGCTGAGGTTCTGAATGACTTCTTTGCCTCGGTCTTCACTGGCAAAGGCTCTGACAAAACCACCCAAGTCTTGGAAGGCAGATGCAGGGACTGTGAGAATGAAGACCTTGCGCCCACTGTAGGAGGGGAACTGGTTCGAGACCATCTTAGAAACCTGAATGTGCACAAGTCCATGGGTCCTGATGAGATCCATCCACAGGTCCTGAAGGAGCTGGGGAATGAAGTTGCTAAGCCACTGGCCATCATATTTGAGAAATCATGGCTGTCAGGTGAAGTTCCCGATGACTGGAAAAAGGGAAATATAACCCCCATTTTCAAGAAGGGGAAATTGGATCACCCATGGAACTACAGACCAGTCAGTCTCACCTCTGTGCCTGGCAAAATCTTGGAGCAGATTCTCCTGGAAGGCATGCTAAGCACATGAAAATCAACAAGGTGCTTGGTGACAGCCAGCATGGCTTCACTAAGGGGAAATCCTGCCTGACCAATTTGGTGGCCTTCTACGATGGGGCTACAGAAGTGATGGGCAGGGGTAGAGCAGTTGATGTCATCTACCTGGACTTGTGCAAAGCATTCGACACTGTCCCCCACAACATCCTTGTCTCTAAATGGGAGCGACATCAATTTGATAGGTGGATGGACCACTCGGTGGATAAAGAACTGGCTGGACGGCCGCACACAAAGAGCTGTGGTCAATGGCTCAATGTCCGGCTGGAGACCAGTAACGAGTGGTGTCCCTCAGGGATCGGTGTTGGGACTGGTCTTGTTCAACATCTTTGTCGCTGACATGGACAGTGGGATTGAGTGCGCCCTCAGCAAGTTTGCCGATGACACCAAGCTGTGTGGTTCAGTTGATACGCTGGAGGGAAGGAATGCCATCCGGAGGGACCTTGACACGCTTGTGAGGTGGGCTGATGCCAACCTCATGAAGTTTAACCATGCCAAGTGCAAGGTCCTACACCTGGGTCGGAGCAATCCCAGGCACAGCTACAGGCTGGGCAGGGAAGAGATTCAGAGCAGCCCTGCGGAGAAGGACTTGGGGGTGTTGGTCAAAGAGAAAATGAACATGAGCTGGCTTCAGTGTGCGCTCACAGCCCAGAAAGCCAACCGTATCCTGGGCTGCATCAAAAGGAGCGTGACCAGCAGGTCGAAGGAGGTGATCCTGCCCCTCTACTCTGCTCTTGTGAGACCTCACCTGGAGTATTGTGTGCAGTTCTGGTGTCCTCAACATAGAAAGGACATAGAACTGTTGGAACAAGTCCAGAGAAGGGCCACGAGGATGATCAAGGGACTGGAGCACCTCCCGTATGAAGACAGGCTGAGAAAGTTGGGGCTGTTCAGCCTGGAGAAGAGAAGGCTGCGTGGAGACCTCATAGCAGCCTTCCAGTATCTGAAGGGTGCCTATAGGGGTGCTAGAGAGGGACTCTTCATTAGAGACTGCAGTGAGAAGACAAGGGGTAATGGGTTAAAACTTAAACAGGGGAAGTTCAGATTGGATGTAAGAAGGAAATTCTTTCCTGTTAGGGTGGTGAGGCACTGGAATAGATTGCCCAGAGAGATTGTGAATGCTTCATACCTGGCAGTGTTCAAGACCAGGTTGGACGTGGCCTTGGGTGATATGATTTAGCGTAAGGTGTCCCTTCCCACAGCAGTGGGGTTGGAACTAGATTATCTTAAGGTCCTTTCCAACCCTAATTATTCTATGATTCTATGATCCTGTTAACTCTGAACAAATCTGGTTTTGATGCAATGACCCAGTGAGCAACTTCAGGTATACATCTCCACTTTCCTAAGACACAAACCTCTTAAGGATTCAGTATTGGTTTTAACTTCAAAATTGAGTTCGTCAAATGCTGCAAGATGAAATGTGATCTATTTTGCCTTGAAGGTATCAGCATTCCTGTAAGTCACCAAAATACATTCTCCCTTGATTCCTCAAAAGCCATTTCACTTTTATGTAACCCCCACTGATAAAATAAGACTTACAGATGTGCTCAGGCCATAGAAAAAGGGGGTACAGAAACAGTGATTTTTTTTTCCCCCCTCCTTGTTTCCAGCCAGCTGACACAGTGTTAACTGGATGTATCCACAAAAACAACTGGAGATCAAATATGACCCAATACTGCCTGAAGTCACCTGTGTATACTGGGATAAAATTGGCTTCCTTTGCCTACTGGAGAAGTAAAGACATTCCACTGCTATCTTTGGTGTAGATATGGGGCTTTTCCCCCAGTGTTAACAACCAACTCACCTCCAGTAACAATCTTTTGCCTATTTTGCAGTAATTCTTTGGCACAAAGAACACATTAGCTTACACTTCTTTTATTTAGCTGCTCCTTTCATTGCTCACACTTCAGCTTCACTTTGACATGGAGAGACTCTGGAGGGGCATCATTTCCATGTGAGGAGAAGGCACTACCAGGTTTCCCTCCCCAGAAGGCAGCAATCACAGGCTGTAATGTGATACATGGGATGGATGGCAGGCGGGTAGAGGGGGAGAGAACAAAATGGGACCATGCTCAGTTCACCTTCATCATGGCCCAACAAGACCGCTGTGCTCTTCACTGTGGCACTGGGACATGTACTAAAGCCAGTCCACTCTGAGCTGAACAAAGAGTGTTCATAGTACTCCTCATCTGAATTGCAGGGCTCATCATCGGGTAGAGACACTGAAATGGAGGGGGCCAGGTGTTTACCCCACTACCTGCTGGCAGCAGGCCCACAGCCTGGGCAGTGGTGCAGCAGTCCCACCTTATCCTCTGCCCCTTCATCTATAAACAGACATACAGACAAACACTGCAGGACAGACAAAGAAAAGACAAGACAGGATGGACACATGCACTAGCAACACCAGCCACTGGTTCATCCTGTCAGGTGGATGAAATCAGCCAGGCTACAGGTTAAGGCAGGATTGAGGAATGAGGTTGCTGTGCATTTTAATGCAGGGGTCATGTATACACAGGAGCCTTTCCTATAGTGCTTGTGGATGTGGGAAACCAACCCTCGGAACAAGTGAATTTCAAAATTATATACTCATTGTTTAGAGGAACACATACTGTATGCAAACCACATCTTACAACTTGCATTGCCACTCACAGGTACTATACACTTAACTGACTATTAAAAAGCTCTGAAGTATACAAGGGACTGTAGGGACAGCACAAGGGGGAAATGGATTTAAACTGACAGAGGGGAGATTGAGATGAACTCTTAGAAGTTCTTCCCTGTGAGGCGCTGGCACAGGGTGCCCAAAGAAGCTGTGGCTGCCCCATCCCTGGCAGTGTTCAAGGCCAGGTTGGACACAGGGGCTTGGAGCAACCTGCTCTAGTGGAAGATGCACCTGCCCATGGCAGGGGGTTGGAACTGGATGAGCTATAAGGTCCCTTCCAACCCAAACCAGTCTGGGATTCTATGATTCTATCCCAACACAGTTGTACCCTTCATAGTCATAAGGTAAAAGTACTTGAAAGTGTAAATGTTAAAAAGTCCCTTAATGAAAACACAAACTACCTTCCACTTTGCTTAATGGTGGTTTTTTTTCTCATTGCATCTATTTCAAAATTCATCACTTTCTTCTTTTCCCTATAAATTGGTAACATTTAAACAACTAAAAACCCCCTTCCCCATATAGCTAGCTACCTTTTTTCCCAATGAAGACCACATAAAGCTGCTCACAACAATCTCTGTTAGTCCTACATTTTATGCTGTCATGTTCTGTTTCTGTGGGTGAACTAGCTCCCACCTCAGTGCTTGCCAATGCTTTGGAATAACAGCTTTATTCACCCATCGTGGCAGCACTGCAGATAATCACATAAGCATCTCAGGCCCACACCATCTACTGACAGCTGCAGGGAGGGGAAGCTTGGACAGGTTTTTGCTAGACAAAGGAAAATAATAATGCCCAATAAACATGGCTGGCCTGTTACCTGATCCATCCAGACCTGAAGGTGAGACTTGAGAGCCCTCTCGCCATGTACAAAGCAATGAGAACCTAAACATCTAGTGTTAGAGAAAATACATTGAAGCCCATTCTGTGTGTATGACAACTAGCAGTTTGATGAACACTACTTTCATAGGGTGCCTTTAGCAGCTGCAGCTACCCCTTTGGATTTCCTACTAGCTTCAAGAACAGGTCTATGCCCAGTGTCTGTGGCTTTTCTCCAGGCAATAACAACTTATATTTTCCCCAGAGGCTCCAAAACTTTCCTCTCAGATCCAAAACACTGAGTCAGGAAGCAAGGCTTTAACACAGGCAGCTAAGAGATATTAACCAGATCTCTGTGTGTGAAAACAAGTTGGCTCATGAATGCTGCTGTAACCACCATTACCCAAGTCTTGGAAAACAACTTTTATCCAAACCAATTCAATTTATAAGAGCTCTAAGGTTCTTCCTGGCAAATAACAATAAGTTTTAAGTTTCTTTCTATAGCACATGCTTAAACCACAACACACACCATGACAAGACATTTGTGTCTTTAAAAAAAAGCACCTCTGCTTTCTACAGCAATATGGCAACAAATGTCCTGTAATGTAATGAAATGTATTTCTTCTGCCGGTGAAAAGAATGCCATGGTATCAACCCATCTAGGCTTGATCACCCACACGAAAAGGAAGGAAAATTACCAACTGATGGCAATACCAGTAGCTCAAATACGTATCACAGTGCTGCAAAAGAAAGATTATCCATGTTTAAGATTCCAGCTGGCCAGGACTGAAGGTATGCTATGTACAGCCATGAACAGACACAAATACCACCCATGCAACTTAGCTTAAGGGAATTGTCCTCACTATTTATTTCAGGGCACAAAAAATGCCTGAAGCACTGATAGTTTAGTTGCTTTGTGCTTGCAATGGAATCCAAACCCCTGATTGAGGGGTTTATGCATGCTTAAAAGAGGTGGGTGTGGAAAGAGAAGCCAGCAACCTGCAACTGCCAAGCAGGAAGCTCTGCAGAGCACTGCAGCAGGAAAGGCTGAACACAAGTCTGTACCTGACCTTCTCACCTTTCCCTGATGCTTAAGAGCCAGCAGCAAGGCTACAGGGAAGCATCTCGACCCACTTGCAATGCAGAACATGTGGATTTCTCCTCCACAGAAGCTTCTGCAAAATTCAGTGACAGATTTGAGAGGCTTGCAGTTTGCAAAAGGCTAGTCACAGGGAGTGAGGACACATCACACTGTGAGAGACCAGGGATCAACTCCCTCCTAAACCCAAGAAGACTGAAAGCAACAACTCCTTCTTTGCAGGGTGCTCTCACTGTAGTCCATGTGTTACTGTGGGCAAGAGTGGAAAGCACTTGCCACCCCTTCTGCTGGAACTGGCATATTGTGGAGAAAAGAACAGGAGATTGATAATGTCAGAAGCAGAACACAGAGAACCAGGATGTGCAAAAGAGGAGGTTCTCCTTCCAGCTGTGGGTCATATTTATCCAAGTGCCATTCAGAAGTAAAATGCAACAAGAGTGAAGATGAAACCCCATGACTTCTCTATACTGACACAAACAAGGCTGAAAATTCCTTTTTTATTGGCTCTGAATGGTTTATAGGCAAGAAAATACAGGCCCTGCCCCTGCTCCTGAAAATGACAGGAACTGACAACAGTAAAAATGCTTATACATATTATTGTGATGGTCCAAAAATCATTAGGCGTGCAAAGTCTAGTATTGCTTGGGGCTGTTATGTCTGTGGCTATTACAGATTTACGTTGGTCTTTTATCACTTTTAGTAAAGATATTTTTAAAATCACTGCAGATCATTTCATTAACAGGATAATGATGTCTTAAAATGAGGATATGCTTTTATTTCAGCAACAAGAAAAATCCTTTCTTTGTTATTTTAGTCCCTCCTAATAGTTCCTTTTCATCCTGAAGCATGGGGAAAATCCCCAATGTATTCTGAAGTTCAAGATTAAAATCACTTCTCACAAAGGCTAATTCTGCTTTAGCTTCCAGGTATCTTTTGAAAATGGCTTTCAAGAAACAATATCCACTGTAAATAGATCCATTTTTATAGGACACTTCATTCAGTTTGCAAAATATTCTTACTTGGTATATGAAGCCTAATCTGGAATGCCCATTTCAAAATGGAAGACAGTCCATCAAAGGCATCCTTCTAGCTTGCAACATTAAGAAACATTCCTATGTGAAGATGGTGTTGACCACTGTCGAAAGGCAGAAAGCACAAAAGAAATGCCAAGCTGGCTGGAGAATATCACATCAGCCCTTCATGACCAGATACAACTGTTACAAGGATTAGAAGGTGCCAGGGAAAATTGCATTTCCTGAGCACAATTATGGTACTGTCGTTGAAATAAATGGAATCATTTCAATAAGACAAATATAAGACAAATTAGTTATCTTACCTTCTGCAGCAGGCAAAAGGGACAGGCTCATTTGAATGTTTTTCTGCAGCCAAAGGAAAGAAACCTACATCCACTGACTCCTTTCTCTCCTGAAATACACTTGACCCACAAACCTCCCTGTCTTTGCTACCCTTTTTTTTCCCTTTTAATTTGTGTTTGCTGCATGGCTGGCCACATCCACCTTTGTCATGTCTACAACAGTGATTTCCTTCCTACTCTGACTGAAGGAAGTCTCTTTCATATTCAAAGCAATGCAACACACACTGACAAGTGCATTAGGAAAACGTTCCAAGAGAAGGGGGGGAAAGGAACTCTGAGGTAAATACACACACCAAGTGCTCACCTTTTTTTGTTCAACAACTCTAGAATTGGGTTAAATTAATAAACTGTATTCTACCAAACAGAAAGACAGACAATGTAAAGGTGCATGAGGATGGAGAGCCAGATGGTATAGGGAACTGAAGGTTTAAACATATACAGTAAAAATGGGTCAAACCCTACCGAGGCAAACTCTTCTGACTGGGAGCTTTGCCTGAATAAAAATGACAGGTCTGGCTCACTCAAGTCAGCAAAAGATCAATTTGCCCACAGAAAATAAGGACTACATCTTCTAACACAGAGCAGAACACAAGATTTCTACTACCATTAACTACACTGAATTGACAACATTGATATTTTGGGAAAAAGCAACATAATGTACTTGTGGTGAAATTATTTCTATAAGTTCCTTCTGTTCATCAACCAACTCTACTGTGAGTTCCAGTTTCAGAGCTGGACATAAACAAAAAGCTTCCAGCAGAGTGCATTAATGACTCAGCACATCATTTCTAACCATACTCCCCTTACAAACCTACACTTTTAGGATTTATAAAGGCAATCCACTCCGCAAACTGAAGAGCTGAATCAAAATGCTGTCATGGAAAAGTCTCTTTTGACTAACATTAAACGAAATTATGTGAACATTTTTAAACACTGTGGTATTGTGTAAATCATCTCCCAAACACTGACCTTTCAGTTCTTGTACTGTGGGGTAGCTAACGAAGTGCTATTACGTTAACTCAATTCTGCATGCAAGGAAAGACGGAATCAATGATGCTAAGTAACTTGCTGAGTCATATGCACAGCTGGGAACAGCACAGTCCAGTAGTTCATAATAACCTCGAGCTGTATACTGCTTTGCCACCTTCTAGGGTTAATGCAACTAGCAAAATGACTTCCAGTTGCTTAGGGGGCGATCTACAACTTCCAGTCAATTAATCCATATGAGTACTTTATAAAATCCTGAAATATGTGCAAGTAACACTGCAAATAGAAAGAGTCTGCAAAGCTCATCCTCAGCTACAGGTAATGGAAGAACCTTGACACTGGCCTGAAGCAGAAGAACAAGTCCTATATTGTGATCTGAAAAATCAAACAGCACACGCTGACCTAGTCAAGTGAATTATATATTTAAAAATAGTGGTAAAACTCTGGTAACAATTTAAAAGCCTCTGCTAATGCCCCACTTGCTTCCTTTTCAGTTAGTAGTTTTGATTGCCAGTACCTTGGGGTGATGAGTCCAGGATGTCTTGTACTGTTTTTTTTAAACACACAATGGGCAGATAGGCTTTGTAAAAAAAACCCCAACCAACGAAACCACTCAATGCATAAAGTCTTTATATTGGTTACTAACCACATCCAGCAGGGATTTCCAGATTTCCAGTACAGTGGACTGACAAATGTTGTTAACACAGCCTGTAATTGCATTAGCTCACAAATGACTGCAGGATGGAACCTGCCTAATTGCAGTGTCCTGACAAACTGCGAGTCAAGACTCTGTTAGCACATGAAACAGCAACCATCCAATTGCAACACGTATAGAGGCTCTGTGTTAAAATACCAACAAAGTTTGTGCAAGCAGATGATAAATCATTTTCATGCATGTACATAATAAACAAGACAGAAAAAGAATGCTAAAAAAAAATCAGAGAAGGAAAATGGAAACATAAAACTGCTATTGACATGGCAGAGTTCATCTGATGGCCCCTTGGAGATTCTGAACCCAGATCCTTCCCTCTTACCCACACGATACAGCTCAGCTTTAACATATTGCTGTCTCCTTGCCCTAATGGCCTTGATGCAGCAATCTGCTCCTGAACAAACCACTCACACACATGTTGACCACTGTGACAAGTTCACTGGGAGTTAGGCCTCCGTTTAAGATTAAGCCAATGCTGGAGTTCTTCACTAGAGGGGATTTTAGCAGAAGATTCAGGGACCATGGGCTAATGAAACTGAACATTTGCTGTGCAGAGCTGAGTAGAAAAATGTTTTGTGAAACTAGAATTTGACTCCTGCACTCTGTGTACAGAACCCCCAATACACATAGGCATTGAAGCACTAATTACTGATTGAAGACCAAAACCATGATCCAACTCTGAATCTCCTTAATTTCCATGCATGAAGATTGCAAAAACAAAGCTAAAAAAAAAAAGCAACCAAACAAATCCTAAGAAAAGAAGGATGACCCACACTGAATCACCTTTCTGGTGACAGCACACATCTTGGCTCATATTGTATATAACAGATAAAAAGGTGAGCAGCATCACCTTTTTTTCGTTAATATGGATGTGCTTAACACATCCTGTCAGTTACCTCTGTGCCTATATGTCTACCTCAACCATGCATTGCAATTGGTTTGCAGATGGGGAGTTACTACTGGAGAATGCCTTATCTTTTCACATGAAGGTGCTGAAAATATCTCCATTTTTTGATTCCCCCATCCTTTAGATTCATGTCTCATCCCTCTGCTGACAGCTGTGCACTGCAACGTCTAGGAGACCCTTACCTTCGTCCAGAGCTCCAGTCTTTTCGGAAGCTGGTGATGGAGGTGGGGAAGGAGGCAGGTTGGCTGACTCTTCGACTGCTGGAAACCGAACAGTGAAAATGAGATACAGCAATTAATTCCAGGGAGACTGATGCTTGACACAAGCCAGCCTGTTCTGCCCAGCTGAGAGAATTACTCAATGGGGACTTGTGCCTAGTGGATTTTCAAATAGACCCTTTCAGAATACAGGGATTATTAAAGTTATAATGAAAGGATTATATTTTTTTTTCAAATGGTATGAATGCTTTTTAAAATGATGGCCACAGAGTACAATACAAAAATCAAGTACAAAATCCTTTAAATTAGTACTGCCATTTAGAAAACCTTCAGCAACCCAAGGCAACAACAATAAAGCATCTGAGCATAAGAGATTTTATAAACTCTGGCTGACTATCAGAACCTGGCATCCCATCTCTTCAGTTTACCTGCAGTACAGGAACAAAAACATTCTGCAAGCCTTTTTTTTCTCTTTGCCTTCTGCTGAGTTCAATGTTAATCACAGAATACATGCAAAGACTGCTTGTCTACAGACAAGAGACATCAGCACAGGGAACTTGTGTCAGGCATGACATAATAGTGATTCATCTGAGCAAGGCACAGGGAAATCTTAAACGTACTCAGACTGGGTTTTAGACTCATTCCCCAACGTGAGACTAGATGCTGAAAACAAATGATGTTTTTTCAATTGTTTCAATTCAAGTACAATTAAATCCTCAATAAATTGCTTCTCAAGTGAACTCAGCATAGCCTCTGCATCTGATTTCATACCAGCCACTTTGAGGATTTGTTTCTGTTTGAAACCAGATCCACTACTGGGGCTTAATCAATGCTTTTTAAACAAAGAAAACAAACCAAACAACCAAAAGTGATTATAAACAGCATCTCTCAACAAGCAGATCTCACTCAGTCTGAGATTTAAGACTTCTTCCCAGGTATAGAAAGACCAGTTTCAAAGCCTCAGCAGAATTTGCCAGGCCTCCTTCTATTGATTTCAGTGTGGTTTGGAAGTGACACTTATGTGACTTGTCCTTAAGACATGCTGTCTAGGGACAGAGCATTTGTATCTTCATCACAATGCAATCCTACCTGCACTTTTTTAAGAGTCACTGACCACAGGAACACCAATGGTTGCTAACTGAAGACATGCTTTTCACAGTATTTTTAAATCTAACCAGATGGAACTGAATATCCATTGTACCTCACCCAGGCCCCAGCCAAGCAATCTGTGCTTACATGTGTATGAAGTGCTTTGCAGAATTGGGGTTTTCAAGTAAAACTGTGTCTCTGTAAAGACTGGAATTACCAAGCAACACACCTCCCTGCTGCAGTTCAGAATTAGTTCAGTGAAGTAAGAGACCCCGGGAACCAAATGTCCAATGACTATTCTAGATTACTCATTGACTTTAACTCACTCCCAGGCAGGGTCCATCCACTGTACCAAACAGACTGCCTGTGGAGAAAATACCACAAGGCATTATTTTGATTCAATCACAACATACGTGCACTCAGCAGAACTTGTTCTGGGGCAGGCTTGCAAGACTTGCCAAGACCTGACCTACCTCAGGATGGAGCGTGGCCTTTCTCTGGCCTTTGTTTTGATCTACTGTGGAAGTTTTCTGGCAGGGAGGAATCACTGTAAGTACAAATGGCAGTATACTTACTTTTTCATTTCTATCTATCCATCCATCCTTGTATTTCAGAAAGACAATTCACAAAGGAGCCAGCAGAAGGATGGGGGCACACCATGGACCAATGCAGTGGAACCATTCCCAGCCCGAATCACTGGCATTTGCTTCTACCATGTATAACTCCCTCCCCCACAATCTCCCTTCACCTTGCCCAGCTCCAGGTGCTGCTGGGTCCCACCAAACCTGATGACCAAACCACTACCACCAGTTCCCATTCATGGCTCTGCCACTCAGGAGTCAGAAACCAGGTGGACAGCTGCTGTTAGAGCAAAGAGTGAATGAGACAGTCATAAGGGCATGAAGAATTGAGGCAAGAAGGATACCGCTATCATTATGTGGTTCCAGCAATTATCCAGCGGTGCTGCAGTTTACCCGTGACCATAACCTATGGGTAGGTTCTGTAACTCTTTGTTTAATATACATACGTAGAACATTTGCAGACAGGAGGATACTTGGAACATCCTTTGTCTCCTTTTACCTAAAGGTAGTGGTCCAGGCTGGTCTTTGTGCTGGGCTTCTTTTTCCTGTTCTCCTTTCAGGACTGCTACAGCTTCAGCTGTTACCACTTGTACTATCCTCGCAGACACTTCCTCTGTGGCAGCAGCAAAGTCAGAAAAAAAAACAAAGGAAAACATTGTCATGAGAACAATGTTTTACAATTATAAAGATTAGCTTAAACAAAACATGGAAACTGCCTTAAGCCATTTTTAAAAGGTAATTTTTTTTTCTGACATACAAGCAAATCATTAAAAATGAAATAGAAGGACCAGGTATTCCAAAGACCTCAGTGGAAAATGCTGAGTATTTGTAAAAAAAACAGGACTTCAGCCTTTACAGTAACATGCACAGGGCATCATTAAGTTCTTTCTGTTAGGGACAATGTGCAGCAACTGCAAAGTTTTAAGATGACCGTTTATTAAATGTCTAGAATTGTTTTTGCAGGTACTGTTTTGCAAAAAAGGGTGAAATGGCCAGCTGAGTAATGGGATTTCTTGATATTTAATACATGGAGTTAGCTGCATTCTTACATGTACTTCAGATGATATTTTCTCCCCATCAGTACACAGTATGAATTGAAGGCACTTCCCCAACAGGTATCTATGCAGATGAGGGGCTTGGGGAAAAAAAAGGGTCAAATAACATTTCTGTATGATTCAAATGTGTACTTTGTCCACCTCATCCCTTTTAAGACTGCAACACAAAGCTTTATTTAAATAGTAGGTCTCAATATCATGCAGAGGGATTGCAGAGGATAACAACAGTTTGGTGGGATGGGCTCTCAGGCCCTGGTCTCTGCATGCTTGACCCAGGTGCCACAGGACTTGTGCTTTGCTCTTCCCCACTGCCCTCAATGTGTGGCATGCCCCACAGGTGCTGAGTAACCAGATGCTCTGCTCTGGTGGGCAGATGATGGAGATGGGACCACTCTGGAGTTAATACTTCCAAACTGAGAAATGGTATCCCAACTCTAGACCTGCTCAAAGGTGCAGTGTAATACCATCAGGTACACTGCCATATCTGGAAGTCACTGGAGGTTTCAGTTCAGGCAACTTTGATCTAGCAAATCAGGGACTTAAGGGTTGGTCCAACAGAACCATCTACAAAAGAATTCAGAGAAAATGGGTTTTGTTTTATTATCTGTGCATTAGCCCACTCTCCCTTACTCATTAATCAACATATTCCTCCCTCTCATAGCCAAATTCAGTGGAAATAACCTGCTTCATACTCCAGCTATTTCTGGGTGCTAGCTGACAGTTGTTTCAAGGGCAGAGTGCTGGGACCTGGCACAGTGCTGAGCTCTGGGGAAGGCAACAGGCTGCCCGGCTGGGCACACACCTCAGAATAGAGCTAGGACTGGAGAGCTGCTGCACCCCTCATATGGAGACAGAGGGTACTAATGGCAGACAGCAACACTCCCTGCTCCTGCAGAGGAGACACTCACCAAGCCCCCATCAATCATCATCCCAAGGGCACAAATAAAAGCTCTCTGCTCACCCATTACTGCATCCTTCAGGCAAGGACCAGCTGGGAAGGGAAGTATATTTAAATCAGTGCCCTACATGTAACCTTACAGCAACCACCCTAATAGAGGATGCTGCCTATTAGATTTGTAACGATGATTTCGTCTCATAATTAGTACAGGATTCCTTTGTACTTTTAATGTAAAGTTACTTCTCTTCATTTGTCATTTAGAAAAGCTGACTTTTTTCCTCCCCAAAAGCACAGACATGCGTTATTTGGCTTTCAGAATCATAGAATCATAGAATCATTAGGGTTGGAAAGGACCTTAAGATCATCTAGTTCCAAACCCCACTGCCGTGGGCAGGGACACCTAACGGTAAATCATATCACCCAAGGCCTCGTCCAACCTGGCCTTGAACACTGCCAGGGATGGAGCATTCACAACATCCCTGGGCAACCCATTCCAGTGCCTCACCACCCTAACTGGAAAGAACTTCCTTCTTATATCCAATCTAAACTTCCCCTATGTAAGTTTTAACCCATTACCCCTTGTCCTGTCACTACAGTCCCTAATGAAGAGTCCCTCTCCAGCATCCCTGGCTGATCCCTGAAGGCCCTCTTCAGATACTGGAAGGCTGCTATGAGGTCTCCACGCAGCCTTCTCTTCTCCAGGCTGAACAGCTCCAACTTCCTCAGCCTGTCTTCATGCGGGAGGTGCTCCAGTCCCTTGATCATCCTCGTGGCCCTTCTCTGGACTTGTTCCAACAGTTCCATGTCCTTTCTATGTTGAGGACACCAGAACTGCACACAATACTCCAGGTGAGGTCTCACAAGAGCAGAGTAGAGGGGCAGGATCACCTCCTTCGACCTGCTGGTCACGCTCCTTTTGATGCAGCCCAGGATATGGTTGGCTTTCTGGGCTGCAAGTGCACACTGCCGGCTCATGTTCATTTTCACATCAACCAGCACCCCCAAGTCCTTCTCCGCGGGGCTGCTCTGAATCTCTTCTCTGCCCAACCTGTAGCTGTGCCTGGGATTGCTCCGACCCAGGTGTAGGACCTTGCACTTGGCATGGTTAAACCTCATGAGGTTGGTATCAGCCCACCTCACAAGCGTGTCAAGGTCCCTCTGGATGGCATTCCTTCCCTCCAGCGTATCAATCGAACCACACAGCTTGGTGTCATCAGCAAACTTGCTGAGGGCACACTCTATCCCACTGTCCACGTCAGTGACGAAGATGTTAAACAAGACCAGTCCCAACACCGATCCCTGAGGGACACCACTCGTTACTGGTCTCCAGCCGGACATTGAGCCATTGACCACATCTCTTTGTGTGTGGCCATCCAGCCAGTTCTTTATCCACCGAGTGGTCCATCCATCAAATTGATGTCGCTCCAATTTAGAGACAAGGATGTCATGTGGGACAGTGTTGAACGCTTTGCACAAGTCCAGGTAGATGGCATCAACTGCTCTACCCCTGCCCATCACTTCTGTAGCCCCATCATAGAAGGCCACCAAATTGGTCAGGCAGGATTTCCCCTTAGTGAAGCCATGCTGACTGTCACCAAGCACCTTGTTGATTTTCATGTGCCTTAGCATGCCTTCCAGGAGAATCTGCTCCAAGATTTTGCCAGGCACAAAGTTGAGACTGACTGGTCTGTAATTCCCCGGGTCATCCATTTTTCCTTCTTGAAAATGGGGGTTATATTTCCCTTTTTCCAGTCATTGGAAACTTCACCTGACTGCCATGATTTCTCAAATATGACGGCCAGTGGCTTAGCAACTTCATTCCCCAGCTC
Source organism: Pezoporus wallicus (assembly GCF_028554395.1). Classification (NCBI taxonomy): domain Eukaryota; kingdom Metazoa; phylum Chordata; class Aves; order Psittaciformes; family Psittacidae; genus Pezoporus; species Pezoporus wallicus. The sequence goes on along the minus strand of NW_026638763.1, from coordinate 2,635,006 downwards.
CTTCAGGACCTGTGGATGGATCTCATCAGGACCCATGGACTTGTGCACATTCAGGTTTTTAAGATGGTCTCGAACCAGTTCCCCTCCTACAGTGGGCGCAAGGTCTTCATTCTCACAGTCCCTGCATCTGCCTTCCAAGACTTGGGTGGTTTTGTCAGAGCCTTTGCCAGTGAAGACCGAGGCAAAGAAGTCATTCAGAACCTCAGCCTTCTCCAAATCCTGTGTAGCCAGTTCTCTTGAGAGCTTCCTGAGGGGGCCCACGTTCTCCCTAGTCTGTTTTTTATTTGCTATGTACCTGTAGAATCCCTTCCTGTTATCCTTAACATCTGTAGCCAAGTTTAATTCTAACTGGGCCTTAGCTTTCCTAACCTGGTCCCTAGCTTCCCGGACAACATCCCTGTACTCTTCCCATGCCACCTGTCCTTGCTTCCACTTATTATAAGCCTCTTTTTTCAACTGAATTTTCCTCAGGAGCTCCTTATCCATCCAAGGCGGTCTCCTGGCCCTCCTGCTGCACTTCCTTCTGGTTGGGATGCAACACTCCTGAGCTTGCAGCACGTGATCCTTGATCCTTGAGTATCAACCAAATCATGTTTGTCTAAAACCAAAATGATAGGTTAATCTTTCTTTTGCACAAACAGTGTAATGAGATATTTAAAAAACTCATCCACTGGCAAAGAACTGTCATAACTCTTGGTATTTATATCTTACAATTCACTTCCCTCCTGACTCGTCACCAGGAAGGCAGGGACTGCAATAGTGTTACAGGCTGTGGCCAATAGTAAGAGTAGATGGATGAATATGTCAGAATAACTACCAAGGAACAGCAACAACAAAAAGCTGATTTAAAAACCTGCTAGCCCAAGAATCCGTAAGTACAAACTTGCTCAGGATAAATGCAGACTAGAAAGCTGAAGACGCTGCTTTCCTGCTGTTAGGGGTGTGAAGTTCTGGCAGTCTTCCACATTGCAGGAAACAACTTAACTGGTTTTGAGATGGAGCTCGATATATTTACAAAAGGAGCTATATACAACATAGAAACCTGTATTAGCAGGAGACTGTGAGTGGCACCTGTAGTTCTCTGTCCCTCTATTCAACAACATGCCCCTAGTATGAGGTGAAACTCCACTTTGTGCTTAAGTAGATCGAATTGAGCACCATAACCCCATAAATTAAGTCATGCACGTAGCTAGTCCTACGGACCAAAGAACAGGGATATTGATTCAAAGCCCATCAATCTTCCCCGCTGCTGCTCACAGGCCTGCACCTTCTTTTGGGGCAGATGGTGGCTTGTCACACCAGCCCACACAGCTGGCATGCTGTGGCACCTTGAACAGGTAGGACATGGGGTAGGACACAAACTGCTCTTCCATAAACCATACTTTGATACTTGCTATATCCCTGTTCACATTCTGCTTTCAGAAGGAATTAATATTGCCCAGACAGCTTTGATGAGCACAGAGCTTCAGAGGACCATGGCTCCAGCAGACCCCTCACCAACTGCCACCAACACTCGATGCCTGGAGGATGTGACGTGGCTCTCAAACTTCCATTAATCTACTGATCACAGCACTACTGACAAAAGTAACATCATCCGGTCTGTACTGTTAGCTCAGATGAACAGATCAAGACTCAATTAGGAAGACAGGAGAATCAATTTGGTAAGCTTATTTTCACAGGAAAATTTTAAGAAAAGGCTTCAATTAATTTTTCAGATATAGAACATGCAAATCCATACCAGATTTAGTACCCTGGAGCATATCCAAAGGAAACCCACTCAGTCACCTGTTCCCCATCACCCCAGCTACTGCAAGCCACCCCCCTCCCCCAGCAAGGTGAAACAACTCCCTACTAAAACTGGCCTCCTTTGTTACAGAATTTATACTTGTGCACATCCAGCCTGGTGCCCTAGTGCAAATGGACTCTCCAAGGCTGGGAGACGGTTCAGACCCTCTCAGCTCCCTTCCTGATGTAATTTGCTTGGGACAAAGATTATGTTCCACAGGGAGGTATGGCTGGGGGTGAAAGGTTGCCTTATGAAAAATGGAAATTTCAGTTTCAGGCTATGCAAAACAAGTAAATAAAAATACAAATGGCCTCTGGGGCTTGGGTGTCTTTTTGGTTTGTTGGGTTTTCTCCCTGGATTTTTTTCTCTTTGTTTTAATCAAGAAAGGTTCACTTCTGAACACTCTTTTGATGGATATTTTGGGTGACATAGGAGGTACAGGCAGCTCGCCAGAAGAGGAGTGCTTTTGCTATACGTGACTGTTGTAAAAGGGCAGACATTTTTGTACTAATGGACACTATAAATAGCAGATCCAACGGGTAAGTCAAATCCTCACAGGGCAGCTATTGAGACTTTTCATAGTTTCCTTATGGTTCAGTTAAAGTTCAAGGAAGCCTAATGATAAAGAACAAAAAAAGAAAAAGCAGAGTTAGCCAGCCTGGATACTGCAAATTCTTCATGGCCTAAATGCTCTGGATTCAGTAGATAGTTTTGCTTGTAGAGATCTATTTTCTCTCTCTTTAAGCAGGTAGACATTCTCTGACTGTACTTTGTGCCACAAAAATGGCACTAACAAATGAGAAACAACATCAGATACACGTTTCTTAAAGGCAACAGGATCTTGGCTTCATGTAAGACAATGTGGAATGGTAATGTGGTTTTCCTTTGCATTTTGCAGTGAGTAAAATGCTGCTCCTTTTTTACCAAGATGTCAACTGCTCATGATACAGGACACACACTGAGTGTCCCAGTTTGATTTTAGGGAATGCAGTACCCAAAAGTACAGGTGGCCTTCAAACAGGATGTCCATAAGGAGAAGAGACGTTGTGAAAGATCTTCAAGATCTTCAGCAGGAGCTTTCAAAAGCCCCTGACCAGAAGCAGGCTGAGCCAAGAGGCCAGGAGATCACATGCAGGGACAGTGATTCTGCTGCTCCCTTAAAGGTTCTCTCTTCAAACCAAGCTCTGACGGGGCACTCAGGTCAAGTCTGCCCAGTTGCTATGGATGCCATGGCTGCTGTGTGGCAGAAACAGAGGACTGTGCCCTGCTGAGGGCAGGTCCCTGTCCTGGCCACTATGCTAATTTAAACCAAAGTTAAAACACCAATGAGGAAGCATTCTCTGCTTCTTGTTTTGGAAGTCGGCCCAATTCTCCTACAAACCCCAGCCTGCAGCATATCAAATCAGGGCATCAGGAATCTCCCTGCCCCACAGGTAACTCAGAGAGGTAAACCCTTTCAGAGCACTGGGATGCACAGGGGATGCTGAACTAGCTGCTGATTATATGGGGAGCTACAGCCTTTCCTGCCTGTTTGGTTTGGAAGGCCTGGTATCCCCAAAATTTGCTGCCTTCCTCATAAGCACACCCAAGGGCACAACAGCTGCCCAGTCCCCAGCCCAGCTCTGGCACTGGTCTGAACTGCAGCAGGCATGATCCAGACACCTGATCACCCACAGAGACTCAACTGGGGACTGTTCAACCAAAGCATGGCTACAGCAGAGGCAAGGATCTGGGATCAAATCCTAAGCAAGGCCCAGATGTCATTGCAAAGCCCTCCTTCATTTTTTATTGATGCTGCTGCAGTTTTCAATGGACTGCAGATGTCTCCACTGGCACCTGAGTGCATTACCTACAGTACTTTAATTTCCCACGAAGCCTTTCCAGTCCATTAAGTTTTCTAACAGACAGGTTTACCCACCCCAGAGACAGATGTACAGATGGTGGCAAAAGACATCTGAGCTTTCACCAAATATTTCTAGAAAATTGTTAGAAATAATTGGCAACTATAAAGGCAAGAGCAAAAATTAGATCTGTGACACATCTCTGCAGTCATGTGTGGTGTCTACTTCTTTTGTGCCCTTTCAAATGGTTTTCCTTCAGCCTCGGGCACTTTTTCTCTCCCAACCTACCATGGCCTCAGGCTCAATCCATGGAGGTGAACCTGCTCAGGCTCAGATATTTGCCTCTGACAACTTTTGTTCAGCAGCACCTTTTATCTTCTTCCCTCTCTCCCCACCCCTCTATGCAACACTTGTACTATTATTCTGAGGATTGTTTTTGACAGGAGAAGCGTCCTGTGAGCCTCACTCACAGCATCTCCCCGCCTGACAGGGACGTGACCCAGCACTGCCGCCAGAGGAACAGGCTGGCACAGCTCGCCCTGGGGAACAGACGGCTCATCAACTCGCATGACAGTGTCAGTCATGGCTCAGGCTGGAGTTGCCCCGGTCAGACAGAGTGTGTCCCCAGCTCTTCTCCTTCCCTGCCTGTAGCTGCCTGTGTTTCATTACTACCATTCAGCCAGTTCACTTGGGTCACCTATACTATTGCTTCTTCCCACTTGCAAACCCATTTCACAGCAACAGGGAAAGCTCCTCCTGAAAAGAAAAAGCATTTCACATCCCCACAATTTCACAAGGACACTCTTCCCATACCGGGGCAGCATCATCCCTCTCTCCTCCTAGCAACCACTCTATCTGGTACCACTACAATGGCAGCAGATCTTCCATTTGCTGTAGCCATGGAAGATGCCATCTGGTCTCTGCAGAGCAGAACTTGTTTTAAGGCATAAACAAAGTTTACAGTGCGCAGCATAGCAAATGCTCCAGGAGAAAACCAAAGGAAAAGGATGATAGGAAGAAGAGACAGAGAAGAAGAGACTAAAAACTCCATCAAAACATCACACACATTCACAGCGTCACCTCAGACATCTACCAAGAAAATGAACAGTGAGCTTGGTTAAAGCAGAAAGTACTTAATGCTCCTGAAGCACTGAGGCTAAAACAGGGATAAAGAAAGATACAAACACATGGAAAGGATAAAATAATATGTTTCATTAATTTTGCTGCATTTTAGGGAAGAAACACAAGCAGAGCACAGAAAAAAGCTTGCAGAACTGGGAAAACAAAGCAATTTCAGTCAAAATGCGCCTGTCAAAGTCCTCTGTGGGGTGCAGAGCAGTTTCCAAGGTAACCAGCACTAATTGTTGGCACAGTGGAATCCAGTCAACAACAAAAGCACACAGCAACCTGCACTGCTTAGTGAGGCAACACACCCAAATACAGTCCTGCACAAAGAAACAAAGCAGCTACTTGTGATCTTTGCCAATTTGAAAAGCAAACAGGACCTACAGATTTCCCCCCACCAAGCAACTGCAAGGGCAGGAGGGCTCCAAACCCAACAGCTATTCCATTTGTTCAGAGACATTAGCCAGACCCCTAAGGACAGGTCCTGAAGTCATACTCAGCTTTCCTGGAAGCGGGTGGACGACTCTTGCTGCAGTGAACACTGCTGAAATGCTGGGGAAAAAAGACCTGGGCTTCATCCAGTGACATTTCTAATGGAAATACCAAAGACACATCTTGGACTTTACTGCCGGGATCATGGCAACTGTAAATACTGCCTTTTGCACTTAGATTAAAAGAGAAATTCACAGCAGCAATCAAAGCAGTATGAAGAAGTTACATAAAACCCAAATAATGCCAACAGATTAGTGCTTACAACTGAAGAAAAGCAGTAGCACAGCTTTACAGAATTCAAATATTTGCTCTCAAATGGCTTTCGTGAGTGTAAATATTTTGTTGTAAGTAGGTCCTTGATCTGGATGCTGGCAACATCAACAGTAATTGGCAGGGGGTATGAAGGCAAATAATGGGAACATCAGCTTTTAAATTAAATGAAACCACAGCTGACAACTATCATTTCCCTAATAAACTCATTGACTTAAACTACTGTAGCATCAACGAGGATAGTGACAGATTAATTTAATCACCAGGATTTACCAGCTAACCTACTGAACAGGTCAGATTGCGTTTGGAAAAACAGCATTGGTTGTTTGATGCACTGAACCCCACAGGTATGACCATTCAGACTACCTATGGGGAAAGATGCACTGCAGTAACTGAGAAGAGCATGTACATGGGAGCTACAGCTGGATACCTGACAGCAGCCCCTGGTGAGCCCCCAGCAGACAGTTTACACCTGTGTTTTGGGGTACTTCAGGTATTCAACAGACCCTCCTACATTCTCCTTAAACTCTGGATCACCATTATCCAGCCCCTTAACATATCTGCTTTACAGCAGCATAAATCTGGCACACAACTGGTGTCCTGGCTGCAGCTGAGCTGTGTCTCACCAGCTGTGCTCTAGTACAAAGTAGAGGCTGGTAGGTGCCTTTCCTTGCTCCACTGCAGCACTCGGGGAAGCAGCAGCTCTGGCTGCCTGTCCTTGAACAGCCTGCACGTGTTCTGCTCTGCCTGTACTCCAGCTCTGCTGCCCTGCCTGCATTTTCCTGATCACCTTCTTCAGTGAGAGAACTGAACAAGTTAAGTCCAAATCTCCCAGGCATACAAAGTGGCAAAATCCAGGGGTACTCGTGCTAAGAGGCAGGTGCAATTCTGGAAGCTGGAGTGAGCCCCCTGCTCCAGCTCCCAGAGCACATTCATCAGGCAGAGGCCTCTGCCATGCTGTCTGGCAGCTGTAAAACAACCAACCAAGGGATCAGTCCCCACCCTTGAAATATGAAAGTCTGTTAAAAAGGAGTCATACAGATGTCAGTACAATAAAGCAATGCTTTAAAAATGAGTCCTCATTACTGCAAATACTTGCTCCCTGTGCAACCCCTGAGTCACATCTTCTTAAGTCTACTGCCTGGAACAAAATATTTACTACCGTCAGCATTTCCCAGGCAAGTCAGAGGTGGGAAAAGCTAGTAAGTTCTGCCTGATGCATTGGCAACACTGAAGCAGACACCGTAAGACCCTCAGCCAGATCAGTTAAAAACATCACTTGCACATATGAAGCAGCTCTATCTTTCATTAAGACATGAGCAGCTCAGTACTGATGCAGAAGAAACAACTTCAGCTTCAAAGCAAAGAACCGGCTATTTAATCCTTTAAAGTGTGAGTAAATATATGTAACAGGTAACTCACTTTTAAATCAATTTTTGTTTTGAACTTCAGTACAAGCTAGAATTTTAAGCAAACAGACTTTTAAGAACACCCATAGAAGTCCATGGAGCTTCAGCCACCTACAGCAGGAGATGACATATTCCTTAAACTTCACTTTTAGCTCCTTTTGAGCTGATACTGAACACTTCTTACAGTGTTTTCTGTGATCTTTTAAAACAAGAATTCAAAGTATGCTATACAAACTGCTGAATGTAAGTTTAAAATTAACCTGTGCACGCACTGTGTGGCATTTCTAGTCGTGCCTGGTCAGAAGGACTGAAGATCATGCTGTCAACGCAACACAGTGTTGGTTTATCCCATCAGGGGATACAGTAACACCTAAAATGCAGCAGTACCGTGCCCTGTTCACCTCAGGACTCATGCTGCCAGTCCAGAACTGCTTCTCCAGCTAGCTCTGCAATGCAGCAAGAGCTGCAGGGCTCTTCTCACCCCCCCTCTGCTTCCCAGCCTAGCCCCATACCTGTACCAAGCCAGATATCCTTCTGTTGACTGTGAGGAACAGTGTTGTGTACTCGGTGATGTGGGTATGCAAGTGTTCCCGCAGACAGGCGTCACATACATACCAAGTTCCGCAGAGCTGGTGGTGGGGATGGATTTCCAGAGCAGTCCTCAGCTCTGCTATCTCTCCCCCTCTTCCAGCACCACTTGCTCCCATCCATGGACTGCCCACCCTTGGAGACTACAGACTCACACCTCCCAGTGTACAAAGTAATTAGGAAAGGAAGATGTGAGAGATGGATATAGAAGCCCTCAGTGCATCTTCTGAACTACCTCTGACAGAGCTGCCTTCTCCAGGCACTAAAACACCTACAAGCTTCTGCAGCCACAGTACTGGGGACATCTGGGTACTGTGGGGAGAGCCGAGACCAGGGCTTGGGTCACTGCAGCCAGTGGGAGAGGTCTGCACCTGCATCCAGAGGGAGAGCTCTCAAGCATACTGAAAGTGAGAAGCAGCAGCAAAGGTCAAGGTTGCAGAGGAGGTACGCTGGGTGGTCAAGATAAAAGCTGGGAGTACACAGAACAAGGAGGGTAGAGGAGCTAAAAGCAACCTAAGTGAGAAAAGAGGAAAAGAAGGAAGAGCTGACAGAACAATTGTTGAGAAGGATAATATATGCTTCATCCCTGGAAGTGATCAAGGCTAGTCAGGGCTTTGAGCAACGTCATCTTGTGGAAGTTGTCCCTGTCTGTGGCAGGGTTTGGAACTGGATGAGCTTTAAAATCCCTTCCAACACAAACTGGTCTGTGATACTGTATTCTTAAACAGAGAGAAAAGATGACAGCAAAAGGAAAGAGAAAGGAACTCATAGACATTAACAGCTAAGGATTAGTTCCTTTTACGGCTCATCAACAACCTGTACAGGCTGTATTACCCTGGATTTGGCACATACCCTAAATCTGAGGTAAAAAGCAACAGTCACAGCTGAAGCCTTTTCCTTCTCTCATATGTGGTATAAGGCTATGGATGAAAACAGTTTGGGTATGTCAGCAAGACTGCCACATCTATGCAGCACTGGCAGCTCATACATTAATAAAGAAGAGCAGAAGTATCTGTCTCGCCAGATGCACAGGCTTCATGGATGGAGGACCAGACTGTACCTTATTTTATCATAACTGCCACAATCTCTATGAGTTGCTGAGAGCTGTACCAAACTGATCATATATCACTATAAATTAATCCCAAGGAAAGAAATAGGAACAAAAAAAGTGAAATACCTGAGGTTCATTTTCCCCTCTCAAAATATACAGTGCCTCCAACTGAAACTGATTTCCATGAAGTATTCAATCAACTCAGTCCTGAGTGAAAATGACTCTCTGGGAAGCAACTAACAGGTTTTCCTGCCTTGGAGTTAATAATACCTCACAGTTCTTTTCCACATACTGCTTGCAAACTAAAATTCAAGTACTAAAGCTTTGACCAGCTATTTTCCATATGCAGGGGAAAGGCTCACTTGCATGATTTAATGTACACAGCTGGGGGGATCCTTGTGTTTCCTGCACTTTCTGTATATCACGAAGAATGCCCAGTAAAAAAAAAAAACCAAAACAACAACCCAAAACCCAACCAAGACTGCATTTCTAAACCATTACCTCAGAATGGGTTTTCCAAGCACCACTGCCTCTGTTTGGCAATTGCTCTGTGAAATAGCACAGAAAAGAGGGATGTTTTGCTCAGCACCCTCCAAGGAATGAATGGCAGAGTCCACACCAGCAGGCAGCCCCCTCACTTTGAGTCTTGCCTTTGAGTTTCCAGATCAGCCTTCTCACAGTGGGTACAGACAAGCACTGGATCATCAGTGCTCATCTGCCAGCTAATGCCGGTTGCTTTATGCTGATCTCCATCCTTCAGCTGGCAAAGGCAAGCAACCCTGTATTAATTATCATTATAAGGATTTCACTTAGAGTGAGCAGTTAATCTTCCAGTAGCAACTCCACAAAACATAAAAACCCAAAACAAAACCCCATGTTTTGCTGTCCTTACTCAGGATATGAATATAGCATGAGAATAGATGTTTTCCTGCCCTATAGTGTATCCTCAGAGACTAAACCAGCAGGAAAGACAAAGACAGGGGTTTGTCCATGCCTTCTAATCTTTTCTTGGAGTTCCTCACTCAAATTGAAACCCAGATTGCCTTTGCTTTCCAATTTTAATACAGAGTAGCTCATCAGGGTTAGCTGAACCAAGAAATTTGCATATATATAATACACATGTACTGTGCACCATAAATATACCCCAAAGTAGTATTCCCTTTTCATTTCCACTAAAGTTGTGTCCTGATGAGGACAGCAAAGCGCTCCCAGTCTCTCTCCCCACCAACCCTGCCTCCCTTAACCTTGAGAAACAAATGTTAGAGGAAAGGAGAAAGAAAAATGAAATCCTCCTTTCCTTTGTCAGACAGGCTGTCTGCTGCGCAGGACCACTACGGAGAGGCTGTGCACTCTGAATGCTAACTAAGCTTGCAGGCTACATACGTTCTCTCAGCAGAGCTTATGAAGAGATCTTGCTCCTTGCAGGGATGTGTTGGCATGGCAACAGGGAAAAAGGAGTCAGCAATGCCTGGCACCCCTCGCAAAAAACAGCAGACGGGTTTTGTAAGTGATCTGATGGTACCTTCCCTCCTCTCCACCACAGGTTAACCTGCACCCGGTGGTGGGTGGAAGGGCACATGTCCAGCTGAACACCCTAGGGGACAGCAGCAGGGAGCTGTGCCTTGTGCTGCGCTGACCGGTTAGCCATGGCTGGCAAGTGCACCAAGCCACACATGTGGACTTCTACATGGAAAAGGGCAGGAAGAGATCTGTGAAGCACAAGGGTGAGCAGGTGAATGACTGCACCTCCACGCTCCTCTGCTCCACAGTGTGTCAGCTCCATCCCTGGGAGCTGACAATTGCCTATGCATAGGGCGAGGTGCCAGATGACGCAAGCCATGCCCACCAGCACATCCTGGGCTGCCACCTTATAACTTGCTGCTTCCCTCTCAAGGTGACTTTGGAAGAGAAGTTGCCATTTCAGCTCTGCCTGAAACAAGAGCAGCTGTGTGTCTGCAAAACAAGGCTCTGTTGTTTGGTAATGAACCTTCCTTCAAATCCTCCTGCCCTCAGGTCAAAACTGGAATTGAAGATTATATGCTGGCACAATCCTCAGGAGTACCACCTTCCAGCTGCAATCACAAAGACCTCTTCCTGTTGCCAAATACTGCCCAGTGCTCCTGCATGTCCTTCATGTTGCTATTCTGGGGATGAAGACATGATGGCATCCCTTCAGACATAAGACGGAATCGCTGCTGAAGCCATCTATCTACACCTCTCAGCATGGGGCAAAGCTGAGCCAAGCCTAGAGGGCAGCAGCCTGCAGAGAGGCATCACACAACTGTGCACAGGCCAGGAACCACCCAGGTTCTTTCTGGCTTTTAAAAGCCTTCTATACTTTGCGTATTTCATAAATGTACAAGTTGTCTCCTACCATACACTGAAAATGACTCCAGCACAACAGGCCACAATTTAGAACGTGGCCTCTGAACACAACTGCCCCACCAGCCACTGAGCTAACTCCAGTACTGGAGGGTCAAGATCTGGCCCACGGAAACAGCAGCCTGCACTGACAGACCCCATCAGGCAGGCAGCCAAACACGGATGATGGGGAAGATGGGCAGAGGTGAACAGACAAAGAGCAAATTTTTCTCCACAAAAAGGGGAGCCAAAAAGCAAACCTTTAACTGCCAGATGTGTTCTGTATTTGACAGGATATTCATCCTTTAGCAGCAACAGCTATCCTGGCTACAGCAGCCCCCCAGAAAGGCTGCAGATGTTTTCAAAAGGCAACGTCCATGGCGTACACTCTGAAGTACCAGCGTGGCTGGAACAACATATTATGAAAGATACTTCCTCCATCTCCTGGCCTTATTGCTCCTTGTTGCATCTCCAAGGCTTGTGATTGATTATGTTTTCTGGGAATGCTGACGGCACCAAGTGAGCACTGGTTGCCAGGCCAACACACTCATAAGGTGTTTTGCTCTTACTCGTTAAGGAAGCACAGCTGCTTATGCAATTCCCTCTTATGATGCTCATACTGTAACAAAAAAAAACACCAAAGTGAATCAAAACACCAACAGGGAGCCCAAAGGAAATGGCTGGTTGATGCTTTGTCTTGGCCAGATTCAATGCTGATACGTCACAATGCAACAGTTGACTCTAAGGGTGTTACTGCACCTGGTTTGAGATAGCACTTTCAAAAGCATATCTGAGCAACACACTGAGGAGGAGCTTTAGGGATAAAAGAGACTGGTGGCTGAGCTTCTCTGGGTGTCTGGCTCTGAGCCAGGGCAGTTAGCACCTGCACACTGGGTTACCTCACCCCACTCCCTTTCAGGCAGTAACTTTTCAGGCACTGCCCAAAACTGTGTCAAACCCTCCAGCTCTGACCAATACACGTCAATCAGGAACTGATTTCTGAAGTCCCAAGAGGAGGTAGGACAGCAGAGCCAGCCCCTTACAGAGGTTACAGTCAGACAAAACGGGATGCGTTACTGGATTTAGTGACCCATAGTGCTAGACACAGAAAAACCTGCAGAGCCTGGTCTCTACAGCAGTTACTGAATATTGAGTCAGGGAGAGGGCAGCTGGGAGCTGGGGACATGTGGGAAAGATGGGATTTCTGTGGCTTCACTCCTGGTCCTCTGCAGATGAGCAACAGAGAAGGACCTCTACAGCAAGATTAGCAGAGAACGGTAAAAAAGACATTTTCTACAAGTGCTGTTGTCAGCAACGTAATTTGAACATGTCTAAAATATCCCAATTATGTGTCCCAGAAATGACACTTGTATTACTCTTAACACGGAGAAGGAAAGTGAGCAGTAATTACTGTCACATTTCCTGGGCAAAGGCAGCGAGATCAAAATGCCCAATTACCAGCTTCTTTCCCATGGGAGCCATCAATGACATGGTAAGATGCATTCTTCCAGCTTTGTAAAACAAACAACTGAATCAGGGCAAACCCAGTGATCAAATTCACCTTTGACTGTCATCAAGTTTGCATCCTTCTGTGAACTTTGTTGGTGGTGCTCGAAACATGCGGCTTGTTGGAAATGCACCTCTGAGAACAAGACTGGGAGGCTCCTTTGGGAAAGGGGCGTTCAGAGAGTCTGGGGGTTACTTTGGTAACTCCAGGAAGCCTTGGGCAGCAGCAGGACAGCCAGTGCAAACAGCCAAATGAAAAGGAAAGCTCTGACAAGGCAGTCTTGTTGGAAAGAAAGACTAAAAAGGGCTCTGTACAAAGAAGGCCTGTTTGCATGTTTACTGGCAGTGCCATCGGGTTATTATCACTTGTATAGCAAGAAAGAGGAAAAAAGGAAAAGATCAAATGAGATGTGTGCCCAGAGAATGACTCAGTGCAGTTTCAGCCTGAAGAGGCTGCAACCCTGTCCCAGCACAACCCACCATCGTGGCTCCAGCCCTACCCCTCATGGCCTGAGGGCCCTGAGCCGGCACAACTGAGTGCCACAGTGACTTGCCAACAGTGCAGAGGTAGTGAGGGCTCTGAATAAGGTCCTCTTGGAGACTGGTTACTACAAGGCAAGGCTAGGGAAGGTAATGGGATACAGACTGCTTCCTTGACACACTGCCAGGCAGCTAAAACAAGCACAATCCCTGTGTTCCATGTTTAGCTTTGTTTTTGCCAACCTAAAGGGACTCCCCACCTCTGTTCAAGTATTACTGGCTAAGCCAGGGCAGTCTTTCAGCCTGGCATTCCCTGTAGCTTATTGAAATGCACTTATTTAAAGAGTAGTTGGTCACAGGAATAGATATTATGCAGATGCTCATGCATCCAATGAATGAAGCCTAAAACAAATGGCTGAATCAGGATAAACTACATTCAAGGCTGTAAGGTGATTTGCCCCTTCCCACTTTCTCTTTGGCTGTTTCCTGCAGACTGCGCTATTCCTACTGCCTGAATCCCCTCCTCTCCGAGGTAGTATCTGCCATCATGCAAAAGCTGAGAACCTCTGGATGAACAGATAAAACTGAACCTCTTTCTATTGTCCTTCAATATCTCCTTTTTTTCCCTTCCACTTCCTGACCCATCTTTGCCCCCGCACCGTTTTCATCTCACCAGCTCTTGGCCCTTTGCGTCTCCCAAGTTCTCCTACTGCTGGATCTGTTGCCCACCATTCCCTCAGCCTGTTACTCCTCCCTCAGTTTTATACTGCCACTTTCTCATTCAGCTGCCACAGGCCCCCCTCCTCACCCACCTTTCCTGTGCCTCAAGAGCTCTGAAGGCACGGTAGGAGCACTCAGCCTGCAGCCGGTCCAGCATGCGGTGTCAGGAAGTCTGCTATGATTCTCTGGCAGCCTCTTTGCATCCCACATGGTTTGGGTGCCCTGCCAGTTAATGAAGGGCTCTGCGTGTCACTGGCAGGACATGTTACTGTCCTTAACACTGAGTGACACAAGGACAGTCGCTGTCCTGAGGCTCCACTAATAGGATTTCAGGAAATGCTTTCCCTTCGTCTGTCACAAAAATAATTCATCGAGTAACTGTGCGGGTAACCCAAGCCCCCTCTGATTATAAACCTGAATTTGGCATATAATGAAGAAAGCAATCAGTTGAGTCACTGTACATAACAACATAGTATAGAAGATGCTTCACAATGCATCTAGCCACTTTTACCCTGTTCATATAAATTTGACAGGTTAGTCATTATATTATAGGAAAAAATGAAAGGAAAAAGTAGCTGAATTTTAAATGTAAAAAAAAACAAACCTTTGCAGCTTGATGTTCTTTGCAAGTCAAACAAGCTGGACTGTGCTGAATTGCTGGTTCCCAGAGAACACTGCAGCACATCTGTACTGCTCCTCAGCGCTTCCTCCCTGCTCCCAGTGAGCCGACCACAGCTTTTCAGTAAGCTTCATTCTGCCACTCTCATCCTTCATTACAACACATCCTTCATCAAACACATCCTGAGCTCTACCACAGGCTCCAATGGGAAGCTTCCCACATCAGCCCGCTTCAGAGAGAGTTTCTGAAGGTTACTCTATCAACGCCTACTTTGCAGCAAGTGTCTCACATGACGTAAAAATGTTTGGTTTGAAAAGAGCTACAGATCTCATCCTCCACTCCTAATACTTCCAAAATCCTCACCAGGGATGTGGTGCGTGTGTGCAAGTGAGAAAGGACATGGACAGGCACGGATTAGGAAGAACATATTGAAGCTCAGTGGATCTCAGGCTGTGGGATGCTGAGCACTGTGCCAAAGGCAAGGAGACCACATGAGCTCCTCGGAAGCAGTGTGGGACTTGTGGCTGGCAGAGGGGTGAGGATGGAGAGGGCCTAAACCCAAGTATATACACAAACACATACACAAATACATATGAAAAAGAAATAGCTGCTTCAGTGCCCTTACATCACATCCAGAGCAGGCTTTTTTGCCTTCTGCCAAAAAACCAGCCTATTCTCTCACACGTGTTTGCCTTTGACTTCAGTGGATGCTAGATCAGGCCCTGAGGCTGCCCTGTCCACAGCCTGTGCACTCTCCCACGTTCCCATCAGTCCATTTGAAAGAAAGGCATTGATGCATCTCCATAATGCAGCCATTACCAGCACGATACCGAGACAGATCAATCAAAGGCAACACAACAGCCAGATTCAGAGGATTCCAAAATTGAGGTCAGGCTCAATAACTCTTAGACACATGCCAAGAGAGAAACACACACACATATACAGGAAGGCATATTTTAACTGTGCAAACCTAAAAATGTCACTGGCAGCGATGGACTGAATGCATTTTGGCAAGAACTGTTATTTCCTCCCCCATCACCACCCCTTGCCTCTGCACCAGTGTTCCATAAGGTGCCTTTGTCCTGGTGGCCTGACACTAACCTTCCCCTTAACACACAGCCCACAGATTTTACATCACAAGCCCTGCAGATGGGTGCCCTGCTGCTTTGCTGTGCCCTGAAGGGACTATTACACTGCTGCAGAACACCTTGCCCTAGGAGAGGCCCATTTCATGACTAAATCCCAGCCCCTGGGTCAGTCAGCTGCTGGGGAGCATCCTTAGTGAAATGCCTCAAATTGTAACTGAGCTCCCATCAGCAGGGGCTGGGGAATGTCCTGGTTGTACGACTGTTCTGCTGTACATGAGCTTCTTGTTGCAGTTGCTGCGGATCTACGGACCCCAATGCAAAAGCTGAGAAGCAAGATATTTTCCCAGGTTATGGTTCTGGACTTGTACCAGGGAAAATAAAATCCCTGCAAATCCACTCAAACCCACAGTTCAGCTTAATTATCCCAGTCGACCTTGGCTTCCTGTGCACTTTCTCCTCGGCTGTTTGGAGTCAGTGAATTAAACGATTCCCATTATTGGCAATCATGTGTATCAGAGTGGCATTTAAACCCTACCTGACACAACACCTCATGGCAGTTGACATTTACAGACTAACACAGCAAAGATGATTGAGTTTAGCAGTGAATGGCAATCCTGATTTTAAGATCAAAATCTGAATCAAACACCAAGCTCCAACTCTAAATTTCCTGCTTCACAACACATTCAGCACATCCAGCTAGTAGATCCTAGTGTAAAATGGCAACAGACTCCAGGATCTTCTTCTACCTCTACAGGAAGTTTTTGAAGGTTTCTCCTTTAAGAAGTAAAAATTATTAAAAACATATCGTAAGTATCCTAAGATGACTTACACTGCATTAATCAAATATGGGGTTAGCCAGTGTGTATCTGCAGGGCATGAGTTTCCAGAGAGCAAGGAATTCACGCATGAAGGCAAGCAGTTTTAGGGACTTCTGTGGCATTCAAGGACAATGATGCCACAAGGTATGCTATATTAAGACTCCCAAACAAAAACTATATGTATCAACAGTAAGTCCCCACACCAGAGATTCTGCACTCTAAGCGGTGAGAAAAAAGCAGGGGAGGAGGAAATGAGGCCACAAAGTGGTGATGGAAGTGAATGTCACTACAAGAGTAGTCTTGCTCCCTTGGCACATGCGTGTCCCCAGTCCTGCTGCGTCATTTGCTCTTGTTCTGCTGTTTAATCCCTCAAAAAGCAACATGAAAATACACTACTACAATGCCCATGGATGGGCAGCAGTGGGTTCCTGCCTTCTCTCACCCATCAGCTGTAAACTCCTCAATTAAATGCTGTGGAGAGCACCACTCAGAACCTGAGCTTGACAGAGCCCAGAAAAGCATTTCTCCACCCTTATTCTAAGGAGAATTATTGCCACTTTTCCATGTGTATGGGTGAGACTGGTCCAGCCTGTGTGAAAAACATGCAGCAAAGATGAGAAACACACTCAGTCTCCCCATAGCCCATGTCAGCCCCTAAGAACTGCAGTATCTTAGCTCTGTGAGTCCTGCATGCCTGTTCCTGCTTATTTGCTGGCTAAGCATAGCACTATGTTGGGTTACAGCAAAGAGACATGACTTTGCCTTCATCCCCCCTTAAACAATCATCAGCAGCATGGTCACCTGAATGCTTACACAGGATTTCTTTTACCTTTGGCTTTTATATTTTGGCTATCCCCAAGAGAAGACTCTTCAACTCTAAACCCATTTACTTTTAGCAGAGAGATCCATTTCCAGCACAATTGCTTATGAAATGGCTGTAGGGTCCAAGAGCCTTAAAATTCTTCAGCTGCTGAGAAATTATGGATAGCATCTCCAAATGGTGTCAACAGCCAGCAAACATTGCTAGAAAGATCTCTTTAGCATGCATGGATGGATGCATCAAGGGCAGTTGTGTCTGTACAAGAGAAATTCCTCTTGCACTGTGCATTTGGGATTTAAAGTGGGAACTCGGCACAGAGAAAATTAGCATTTACTTCTAAACCAGGAGCCTGCTTTGCATATTTCATTTTGACACAGTCACACTTTTTTTTTTTGTGTCTCCCAAATAACAAGCTGAATCCTAAAATCCTGACACAGTTTACAAATAGACCCAGTGAGCATCCAGTGAAATATGCCTGGGCAAGGGTGAATAGATGCTGACACCGAACTGTGGTATTCCCGGTCAGATTGAGCAACACATTCCTATGCACATAGTTGGTGGTTTCAAGGTGGTGTTTCTCGCAAGCCACAACAGGAGAATCCATCCTTCACACGCAGAGAAATGCACACAAGAGCAACGTGAGCCATCCATGCACAGCAGCAGGGTGGTTTCCTACCCGAGCCCAGAGGAGCTGAGCAGCTGCTCTGCACCAGCCTGTCCTCTTGCCCCCAGGGAGATGACCCTGTCCCATCTATTAAGAGGCACCAATGCACCGTCATGCCTCTCCTGAAGGCTTCTCAGAGCACTGCCCAGGATTCTGGGTAAGGATGCAAGCTGTGCAAACCTGGATGAAGATGCAGCCCTTGCTGTGGAGAGATAGTGCCCTTCTAAAGCACTACTCCCTCATGTTAGCTCCCCAGAGCACTCTTGGTTCCACCTAACGTTTTCCCATGGAGGACCATTATCCAGTAGTCTGCAGAGTTCCATGGTGGGGTATGGAGGTGCGTTACCTGCAGTCTCCCTGTCTCCTGCTGACAGCTCCCCGTTGATCCCACTTTCTTTGGTCCGAGCATATGTCCCTGGCTGCTCGTGGCTGCCCAGCCCTGGCTCCTCATCCTCTCGGTAGGGAAATCCATTGGCACTTCTGACCAGTCCAGCACCTGCGCCGCCCTGTTCCTTAATTTCAGGTGAATGTGGGTGTGCAGAGGCCTCTGTTAGCTGACCTGCAGTCCAGTGAGGTGCCTTGGCTTCGTCCTTCCTATCCTCCGCCATGGCCTCTTGCCTTCACTGCTTGGCCTGTAACGACATGAGCAGGAAAGGTCAGCTGCAAGCAGGCGACTGTGCCCCTCACCATGGGTCAGTCCTGCCAGAGAAACTCAGGTCCAGCAGATGAGAGAGGGTTTACATGCAAAAGCGTCTCTGATCGTCTGTCCTGGGGGTGAGGGAACTGCTTTAAAACTAAACCAAACCACAAGCAGTAAAAATTATGGGTCAAGTCCTCCCTGACTCTCATATTGCCTTGCAGTTATTAGCAGGAGTTTCTTGAGAGCTGCCCTTTTGTTAATCTGCTTTTAACTCATTAATTACAGTTAAATGCTGACCCACTTAATGAGAAATGAATCAGTCGTCAGCATGCCATGACTGCGGAAAGAGGTGAAACTGATGCTGTTATTTTCAATGCAGTTACAAAGAGC
Organism: Pezoporus wallicus; assembly: GCF_028554395.1. NCBI lineage: Eukaryota > Metazoa > Chordata > Aves > Psittaciformes > Psittacidae > Pezoporus > Pezoporus wallicus. Next base: position 2,616,338 of record NW_026638763.1, on the reverse strand, counting down.
AGGTGCTCTTCAGGCACAGAACCACAAGGCAATGGATGGGTCCTCTGCAGCATGAGCAATCTGCTGCTAGCCACGTCTGAGAACATTCACTGATGGACTCCTGAACATATGTGCTATCTGACCCTGTTTATATTCCCTCACACTTGCTGTTTTGTGAACATTCACACTCATTCCCTTTTGTCCAGAAAAGCCCATGGGGAACAGTTGCTTCCCACACAAGCAGTTGCATTCTCTTATGATTCTCTTGTGTATTTACACATAAACAAAACTAATCATTAGTTGAAATTCATACTTATTTCACTCCCGCTAATCAGCTCTCATTAGTCCAAGCCAGGAATAGAAGGAATTGCACAAGTCATAAGCTTTGGCTACTCCTCACAGAAAAACATAGGAGTAGCAGTTCCTCACTAGCAAACCTAGGAAGACAACACATCGTAACCGTGTTTCCATGATCAGGTAACCCTGGGGAGGAGAGCAAGGCTTGACCTGAGCTAGCTACTTCAAAGCGAGAGCCAGCAGGCCTTTCCCAACAGCACTGACCACATTTATTTCTCCTGGGAGAAGAAACTAACATGTAAAAGAAATCAGTAGTACGCGGTTACTCAGCCACGTACCATAGAGGCTGAGCAGCCAGGGAATGCAGTGCAAAACTAGATGGTGCATATTATTCATCAGGGACTGTAGCAATAGGACAAGGGGTGATGGGTTTAAACTGAAACAGTCAGGTTAGATATAAAGAAGTTCTTTACTGTGAGGGTGCTGAGGCGCTGGCACAGGGTGCCCCGAGAAGCTGTGGCTGCCCCATCCCTGGCAGTGTTCAAGGCCAAGTTGGACACAGGGGCTTGGAGCAACCTGCTCTAGTGCAAGGTGTCCCTGCCCGTGGCAGGGGTTGGGACTGGATGAGCTTTACGGTCTCCTCCAACCCAAACCAGTCTGGGATTCTATATATTCTGTAGGCATTTAACAAAATCAGCCAACTAAACCAGCAAAACCCCCAGTTCCCACAAAGTCGTTAGCTCACAGAAAACCTCTAAACATTGGGAAAAGCTGTGGTTATTTGTGAGATAATCATTCCCAATTTGCAACTGAACCCCTTTCTCACTGGATATCATCACTGAATAATAATGGCTTTCAGAGGTACTTTAAATTAAAAAGAACAATGTTGAACCATGAAAATCAGATTTCACTCATGATAAGTAAGTGACGCAAAGTGTGGTTCCACCCCAAAAAGGATTCATCGCTTTTGTGCAGCTCTGCTCTTGCCCTCACCCAGCACCATTCCCTGGGTATGACGAACTGCATAAGAGACTCCAGAAGCAGGTAAAACTTCAAGCACAGAATTTCCTCTGAGCTGCAATGAAAACAGTCGCTGAGCAGGCTCACAGAGCTCGGTGGCAACGAGAATTGCCTTGATCAAGCACAGAAACAGTAAACACGATCCGCAACCCTCTGCCTTTGCCACCTCCTTTACCCTGATGGGACACTCATCAGTGAGCCATTCTGCATACAGCACAAGAGCCTCAATGCGGCCACCTCAAACCTTACCGGGAAAGCAGATGCAGTAATAATGAAGGACAGAGCCTCAGCTGAGCAGAGCATCCCCTGTGTAGCCAAGAGACAACTCTCTACCTCCAGGTCTGTTTGCTGCATGACACGACACAACAATTTATGATGACCGCCTTTCCAAAACACAAGGCCACGGCACAAATGCCTCCCTCTCTGCAGGAGTGAGAAGCAGTGTTTGGGGTCCAAGCACAGAACAGAGCCTGTTCTAGGAAAAAAGGGCACATTCTCATCTCTGAGATGAGAATGCTCAGCTACAAATGTAACTGTTACATCCTACCGCCGCAGTCTGGAGGCTATTATCCCTCAAGTGCCCTTCCTGGCTCCAGGCAGACACTCCCTGCTTCACTCGAAACTCCTGAGGAAGGGTATTCACATCCTTACAATGGACTGTGTCAGAGTCCCCTGTGAAAGTAACAGAAGTGCTTTTATCTTTAAAAAATAAATACAGCGGGCAGGCTCCAATGAGGGCTGCGTGTATCTGGAGGCAGAATTTGGCTCAGTATTTATAATAGATGGTTACAGAGTGAAACATGGATGAATTCATTCTTGACTCTGTTATTCATCAAGTACTCTCGGAGTTTATAATGGTAGTAGAAACACAGCGAGTGAGTCACACAATGCATCTTTATACTCAGCACTTTAGCGCTGACTCTCTGCTGGGTGGCGTGATTCATCCACAGCTCAGGTTCACATCCAGACTCCACAGGTGCGCCTTTCACCATCAGGTTAGGTTTTTTCCTGCCATTTCAATACATACCATGAAATTCAATTAATCAGGTAATTGAAATATTGACACAGAAATACCAAGAGTGGACAAATATTATGGCAGAACTTACACAGTGTTAGGTATATAGAAAGAAGAAACTTGGAAGTGTTTGGACAATCTTAAGGAAACACAGCATTTGAGAAGCAAAAGGTTCCTCTTTCCACCATGATTGTCTTATTCTCGTATAAACAGCAACAAAGGCTTTCAAAAGACATCTGAAAAGCAGCACAGCCAGTCTTCTGGAATGTCATGTTGCCTTGGTTAAAATTTATTTGGGTATTTGAGCCTCCTCACCCAGGGCAGCAGAACCACATTACCAAGGAACACGCAGCACTGATCTTACTGGGAGGTTTTCTCTCTTCTCCTCCACCAGCTGACGTTAGTGGTGGTGAGAGATGACCAAGGCAGGCACTGGACTGTGGCAGGGAGGGCAGCGCAACCCCATACCAGCCTCAGCTTCATCAACACCCGGCACACCAAAGCCACACTGGTGACACCATGCCAACATCCCATGGGAACAAGTACGAGCCTCAGTGCAGGCTGGGTTAGCTACATGACACGGGATCATGGAAATACTCCTCCATCAGTGTGTTCCTCACTTTGAAGCCTGATCAAAGCCAGCCATGCAAACCATGGCATGGGAATCGGGTGGAAATGACCGCTGTTGTGCACCACAGAAACCACCTCAGTGGTACTGACCTACATGTGGACAATGCATAACCCTCCCTAAACTGTCTTCCTTGTCCACACTAACATGAAGGATGCTACCGAGACTCTGTCAGAGAGATCATGCTCCATGGGCAGCCGCTGGCAGTAGCAAAGCAGCAGTGAAGAGACACTTCACAAACCCTGAATTTGTATCCTTGTAACTCAGGCAGTGCCCTAGGGACAGCATTATGGATCTGAACTGGACATCCTGCCTTCTAAACTAATAACCTGTAGCAGAAACGATGGTAAAAAAAAAATCCCCCATTCTTTCCAGCCATTTGGGAACTGTGTAGAGACAGAAAATACTTCAATAACTTTGAATTAACACAGAGGGACAAACCTTGTGGGACATGTGGAACACCTTTGCCGTTACCTCCTCCCTTCACAAGCACTGTAAATATGTCTCCTAACCCATATGCTCTTTTATGTGACACCAGCTCCTGCTGCCATGGCTGGGTTGAACCAAGCCCAAGTGCTTTGAACTCCAGAAACAACAAATCACCCACAGTAATACAGCACAAGACCATGATATGCAAAACCCAAGATAATGTTGATTTAAACATCCTGTCATTCTAGCTATCCTTGTATGTATTACCCGGGTACATCCTGCAGAATCACCTTAGCACTGTATTAACATTGCCTTTGCAGGTAAGCAGATGAATTTTCTACAAATTCCACTTTTTAGGAGTACTTTTTAAGAGAACAGAATTAAACCAGTATAAAGAATTTTGCAAATACCCTGCTTGAAGCCATGCTTTTACCTACTCCTGCATCTATTGTCTCTTCACAGTGCGATGGGGCTATTTGGTTTCAGGGAAGCTAATTCATTAGCTAAGAGAAACAGCCACCTGGATACATGGATGAAGAGCTACAGTTACAGTTCAGGGCAGTAAAAACAACACCAGAGTTCCTGAAAGGAGAGACAACATGCTCTTCCAGAAAGGAAAACAATCCCTGGCAGGGTCATGACCAAACCCTGAGCTCGGTGGGAGGGAGGGGGAATGAGAAGGAATATGCTCCATGTATGGCTCCAGGGCCAAATCCTGCTTCCCAGGGGACTATCTAGCTCAGATGTCCCAATAGCACTGACTCAAGCTACCGTGCTCCATGAAGGCAGGCTGGGGCAGGTAGGCATGGGCAGCATGGCCTCAGGTACCCAGGGCTGCCAGAACTCCTGAAGGAGACTCAAGCCTAAGAGATTTTTTTAAATGAAACTTAAGAAATTCAGAAAGTGTCTTTCAGAGAAGATGAATTTATGAGATGAGGTGGCCATACATATTTGAAGAGAGCACCAAGAACTAGAGGAGAACGCAGTTAAGATGCCTTCAAATTAGTTATAGTAAAACCAAAGCCAACACAACGAAACCAACCAACCAAACAACACATATTAAAAGAATTTCTTCCTTAATGTAAAAGCCTCAAACCATGTATAGGGTGCAGCCTAACTAACACTGGTGAATAACACAACCAAGAAAACCTTTAATTCATGTCCACTTATCAACTGGCCGACTGGGATGATGTGTCTGAATATTAAGTACCGGGCAATGTGGATTAAAAGGTCCCAAGGGAATTTGCCAGGAAATTTAACTTACCAATAACTTCTGTCTAGAAGAGCCAAGGAAAGCAGGCAGGGATCAGGAGGCCAGAACAGAATCAACAAGAGACAGAAGGTAGGGAATCTGGACAAACAAATTCCAATCACTTCCTGCCACCATCAAAAACCTGAGCCTGTGGTATGTGGTACCCAAACCCTGTTGGTGCTGTTGTCTTCGCGGGCCCTTCCGCTATTTACAGAAAAGGAGGGCTAATTTTGGATGTCATGAATACATGGAGAGCTTTGCACCTGCATTTCACTCCTCCATTTTAGCTAACATGCACCTTCTCTCAAATTAATGTGACTATTTACAGATGTGAGCAGCGTGCTTCACACTGATCAAAAAGAATCACAGCAAACAGCAGGGATGGGGAGGTCTCGTGGCATCTGACAGGGACCATGTCAGCTTCCCTCTTACTTAAAATGCTCAGTCACGGTCCAGAAGCCGCAGAACCATTAACAGAAGTCACCAGTAGATGTTAAAGGTCTAAATGCTGTAATTCCAGTAATATGGTATATTATTAGACAGAATTATACATTCTAGCAATTGAAGTCACTCTACCTCTCAAGCCTAATAAAGGCTGGACAAGTTTCTCTACTAATTATAACAAGTATAGTTTATTTCTTGCCCACTGTTTGAGTTACTAGCCTGCAGCTAGATCCCTCTTTCTAGGCAATACAAGCAAGACTATCCTCCCAAACACCACACTGCATCAGTTAAAATGCAGGCACTGTTCATTCCCTCACACTTGTATTAGTGTTTGGTGGTTTTTAAAGGGTTTTCCATCCCTACACTGCACACAGTCAATAGTCACTTATTATTTGCAGAAAATCCTTTTGATTGTACCTTGGATTACAGAACGGGACGAAAACAACGGACGGCGCCTGGACCAGGGGCTGAACAAAGGAGGCTCACTGTGGAAGCAAAATTCACCGCAATCTGCATCCTTACCGGAGCTGAGGAGGAGGGACGGCTGGAGCCTCTGAAGCACTCAGTCAGACCTGCAGCGCTGCACAGCAGGGAGCGAGCGGAGAGCCGCAGGAGCGGCTGCTCACATCGCATTCCCGCTGCTCCGAGCCCTCTCCCGTCTCCCGCGGTTGGGCTGAGCACCAGCAGGCAGGTGGGGAGGGTGCCTCACCCCGCTCCTGATAGAAGGGAAATGCTGTCAACTCGAGAAACATGAACCTGGTAAAGCGCCCCCGCTCCGCTCCAGGTCACAAACCCTGCTCGGCCAGGAGGCTCGCCCTGGGCTGGGATGCAGCACCGGCTGCATTTCCATCGGGAGCAAGCAGGTCTATCCTGCTGCAGAGCACACGCACAGGTAACTGCATGAGAACGAGCCTTTGAGCTGCCACTCCTGACCCACAGAGCTCTTTCCCCCTGGGGCAGGTATTCGTTTCTGCTGTACAGCAGAGCTGTTGGGTGCTCCCCTCTGCAACCACATGCAGGGCTGCCCTCGCTCCCACACCAAGGGATTCATCAACTTGCTCATACTCCAGGGACCTAAAACCAGGTGTCCTTCTCTATCGCAACTGTAAAACCATGGTACTAGCAGCTTCAGCCTGCAGAAAAAGAAACAGCTACCACAGAGCTCGCTTCTAGCTAAAAAGCCAGAAGAATCCCTGTACACCCCTCCCCGCTCTAACCCCAGCCCTTCCTGACAACCCATTTCTATCCACGATGCTGCATTTTTACACCATTTACCATTCAAACACCCTCACACCCCCCCCATCTATCACTAATGATAATTGTTTCCTGCAGGAGAGAAGAAAGGCATTTTAGCTGGTGAAGGAGATGGTAACCATAACAACAGCACTATGACAACTGCGATATCTGAAACAAGAATTAAGGGAAAAAAACTTATTGCCAATAAACTGGGTCCATGATAAGGATGGTGAAGGCATGAAATAGGCAATACCAGTCAGCAAAGGTGCCAACACAAAGAGACACAAGTCTCTGGATGAAACTTCACGTAACTCCCCTGCAAATTTCAGGATGAGGCACCATGATAGCCTTGTCTTCTCTTGATCAGTAAAGAGAAGGTGGTCCCTGCTCAATCCTACCTAAGATCTCTCCTGCCTCGGGGAGCCAGAGGGGGTGAAGGATGGAAGGAGCGCTGCCAGGAAGCTGGGATGTTTCCCGGCAGGCACAGGACTCCCGGCTTTCTCAGTGGAGTCTTTTGTTTCCAGGAAACTGGTTGAAACGACCCCTGAAAAAGGACGGGATTGCTCCCAGGGCAGCACCTCAGCCAGACACGCTGCATTGATTTTTCCAGCAAGCACCGTTTGAAATGGGCACCGTAAGGCCTCGCTGTGCACTCTAGAGAAGCCACTGCGGTTGGCAGGCTTGTCTGGAACATGAGGCTCCACAGTCCTTAGCCAGCAGCCGCCTCAGCAACCCGTGCCAAGGCCCTGATTTACAACCCTGGCAGAGAACACAACCCAACGCTTGTGGCCACATTGGCTTTTTCACCCTTGGTGCAGGAGGCACAGGAGAACCACCACAAAGAACCAGCATGAGCTCCAAGGGCTGGGTGCAGATGAAGTGATCTGGGGTGGATAGAAAGGCAAGGAAATATCCCAGGAAGCAGCTGCACAACCTGCCCTTCCTGGGGCCTTACAGGGGGGGATTCAATGCACCAGTTTACAATACAGGACTGCTCAGGGTGGGCACACTGAAGTCTTTCCCCATTGAAACACTCTGGTGGGCACAGCTTCTCTTTCATAAGCTCCCTGCTTTTCAAAGTACCACAGTAATCTAACTGGAAATCAGACCTTTCTGCATGGTACACTTTGCTTCTTCCACAATATGAATAAATGGAGATTTTCAACTCTACATTTTAAGCCTTACTGAAATAAACACTCAGCCATTATTTGTATTTTTGCAGTCTGCTTTTCACTACCAAAATAATTATGAAAAATTTCATAGAATCATAGAATACTTAGGGTTGGAAAGGACCATAAGATCATCTTGTTCCAACCCCCCTGCCATGGGCAGGGACACCTCACACTAAACCATATCACCCAAGGCCCCGTCCAACCTGGCCTTGAACATCGCCAGGGATGGAACATTGACAACTTCCCTAGGCAACCCATTCCAGTGCCTCACCACCCTAACAGGAAAGAATTTCCTCCTTGTATCTAATCTAAACTTCCCCTCTTTAAGTTTTAACCTGTTACCCCTTGTCCTATCACTACAGTCCCTAATGAAGAGTCCCTCCCCACCATCCTTACATCCCCCCTTCAGATACTGGAAGGCTGCTATGAGGTCTCCACTCAGCTTCTCTTCTCCAGGCTGAAGAGTCCCAACTTTCTGAGCCTGTCTTCATATGGGAGGTGCTCCAGTCCCCTGATCATCCTCGTGGCCTCCTCTGGACCTGTTCCAACAGTTCCATGTCCTTTTTATGTTGAGGACACCAGAACTGCACACAATGCTTCAAGTGAGGTCTCATGAGAGCAGAGCAGAGGGGCACGATCACCTCCTTTGCCCCACTTTTCACAAATATATTTTCAAAAAGCTAAGAAGAGAGGAAACCTTTGATTTAAGGAAATGTTTTTGAAGGGGAAGAAGATTCAGACAGCATCCAGAAAACACATCTCCAATAGAGGAAACAGCTTTTCTGTGTTTCATATTTCCTTCTTACCACAGTAGTCACTTCAAACCTTAGCAAGAAGACATTGAAGTTCCATCCCAACAACGCAGCCAAGCTGGAGGATGCACTACAGAAAACAAGGGCTTCCCTCCCCATTGCCACCTCCGCTTTAATGTTCAGTGCTTATAAATGGCTGAAACAAAGTCATCTTCTGCTTATTTAGCTCATGGGTACAGAAGGTGAGGGCAGCGCACAGTACTCTGCTCATTGAAGGGGTTTGGACTAGATGACCTTTGAAGGTCCCTTCCAAACCCAACCATTCTGTGATTCTATGACTCTACCCAGTTCACTACCTTTGCATTCCTTCTCTCCACAGACTCCATGACGGATGACTGCTCGGATTAGGGAGTGAGGAATTAATTAACTATGCTAATGTGTTACTTGCAGATTCTCCATGTAGGACAGGCCTATGCTCTTGCCAAGTTTCAGGGGAGCTGTTCTGCAGGCAGGTGAGACAAAGTGGACCATTTAGCAGAGATGCTACCAACTCCACTGCTAAGCAAGAACACCCACAAGAAGATCTCACGTATCCAGCATAAGCACTTTAACTACCCTGGGGTGTCTTTTCCTTCTCTGCACACTTGACTTGCTTTCACATCCCTTCTTGCTTCCAGTTTCACTGAGATCTCATCAAACATGACACAATTTCACACAATCTTAACTTTACTCACTGAGCTTTTAATGAGAAAACAATGATAAATGTTGCCTCTACAAACACGTCAGCATTTTGTGTCTTTTCAAAGACTTTACCTAACTTTTCAAACTAATTCCACCCCTGCTACAACACCCAGACACTATCTTTGGGAACATCATCGCGTCAGCTACTACAAATGGTAAAAAGCATGTCCTGGGCTAATTTCTGGCAGATTCTTTCCCATAAAATACATGGGGGGGACGGACCAGTTCACAGTAGAAATCTGGGATGCAGCATCTGCACCACTCTCCAGCTCTCTGCAGCCTTTCCAGGGCCATGGATCCTCAGAAAAGGGGTTCTTCAGTAACTCCAGGGGTAGACTCCCTGCTGCAGCTGCCACCCCAGCTTAATTCTGTCCTTCCATATGCTAAAGTGAAGGGACACAGTCAGTTATTCCATAAGCAACACAAAGATGCTGGTGTGAAAAGTATGGAGGTGATGACAGGAGTGGATGCTCAAGGCCACGTGCTGCTCCAGTTTGGGTAAAATTTGTTGCTCACATGAAAAGTTCCTCCCCAGGTCAAGGGCAGCAGATTATTCCTTTGCTGAGAGTGCTTTTAGCTTCACTTCATCATACTCAGACACGCCAGGCAACCATGCCATGCACACAGCGGAAACAGAAGCATCTTATTGTCTAGCAGAGGCATTGCCTATTCATGCTGAAAAAGAGCATTAGATAGAAGAAAGCTTGTTCCAAGGTCACTCCATCCAGACTCACTTAAGCAGCTTTGACTCCCAGTTTCACAGTCAGAAAACCTTAGAGGCAGGGACCCAGGAACCTATTACAGCCAAGAGAAGCCAATGCTTTCAGCTGTAGCACAAAACACCTAACTGCAAACAAACAAATAGAAACAAGGAGACAAAGGGTTGGGAAACTGGTTGTGAAAGGGGTTACTTGCAACGTCTGCTTGCTTCTATATTCACAGCAAACTTGGCATGGATTAGCGAGTGCTAGAATTTTCTCTCCCAGGAAGTGTCTGAGCAGTGACTGTTGTGCTGCAAACCCTTGGTCCTGCAGAAGTGGCAGGATTCTTTCATCTCTTCATATTATTTTCTAACCAACAATGTTACAGACAAATGACTTCTTTTAACTTAAATATACCCTTATGCTTGCATGACTTAGAAATACGCTGTCCACCCACATTCAGCCACCCACTCCTGTGACCCATGCCTGTTGTACCCAGGCAAATAAAATAATCTCTCCCTACCTGGAAATGAGAATACCCAGAAATCTTTTGTGCTCTTAAACGCTCTAAACAGCAAAATCACAATATTTGGGATATAATTTTATCATGTGGTAGCTTTTCTCTGCCAAATCTTTACTCAACCAAGCCTGCTGCCTTCAAAAGAAAAGAAAGCAACAGCCACTCCTCCAGCCTGTTCCGGCACAGGGGGAGAAGGGCAAGGAGGACTGAGACATAAGTGAAGGAACCTGAAGCCACAGTGATTATTTTGCAGCCCTTGCATCCAGAGCTTTTTGAACGAAGAAAATGAAGGTATCTGAAATGTGAGGAGGAACAAACTCACTGAGTCATTTAGCCCAACATCTGAACTGCAGGACTTGCTGTCACAGCAAATACCTGCTTTAAGGTTCTGCTTCCTCCCCAGGCTTACCCGATTCTTGCCACTGCTTGGGTTCTGCTCTTCCCACCCTGTGCCAAGGGGCTGACTTATGCCTATGAAGTCAGCAGTATTCTTCTGGGCTAAGATGAAGAATAAATGAGTTTTGCGGGAGGAGAGGAACAAGCCCAGGGCCAAGGAATAGGGAAGGGTAAGAAAGTTGCGTTGGATGAAGCAAGTGCCTGTCAAGAATGATAAGAAGTGACTGATGAACAAATTCAGTAAGTGAGGAAAAAGTCTGGAAAAACCCAAGCCATAGGGGTGAATGGATGTTGTTTTAATATAAAGAGACAGCCAGGGGGCCAGAGGAAAGCTAGGATTTGCCACGTCCAATCAACCCATCCAGTCTAGACTCATGCCTCAAGCAGTGGCCAGCACGAGATACTCCACATGAAGAGATAAGAAGCTCTACAGAGCTCCAGTCTCACATCAGCATGTTCTCAATGCACAGACTCCAGGCAGTGACACAGACCTGCTGATACCCATCAGAGCCAGGTGCCTACATGTCTATGATCACCATGGTCTTTCCAATGCAAGCAATGTACATAGAGCATACCCTCACACTGACCTCCAGGACAAACCCTGTCCTCCCATCGACTGCCCATCAGAGATTTCCATTAAGAAGGCAATGAGATACAAAAAGTACAATGGGATCTAGGACATGCAGAGCATTGATGGAGACAGAAAATTCACACATGTATTTTTGCGTTCAGGTGCTTCTGATGCCTTTTTGACTAGAACCCAGGATCCAACATATGATTAATCTTGAATTGCTCTGTATGTTTTCTTCTGCAAAGTCTTTCAGCAGCACTAATGCTGACGTTGGTTTAGGAGGCCTGAAAGCATTAAGTATTAATCACAGACGAAATAAAGTAGGCCTGGAAAAGGTACAGAACTCAATGAGGATGACAAAAGATCTGGAGAAGCTTCTGTGTAAGGAATGACTAGACAGACCGTGACCCTTCATGCTGGGAAAGAGAGGAATGGGGCAGACGTTTATAACAACATGTGCAGCACAGAGAAGATAAGCAGAGAAGAGAAAAGAATCCATCAGTCTCTCCAAAGAGAGCTGTGGTGCATCAAACAGAACTCACTGGTAGCAGGCTCCCTGCAAGTGAATGGTGATTCTTCTCACTGTAGGGAATTATACCGTGCAGGAGGTGGTGCATAATAAAAGTTTATACAGTTATACAATTGCTGAATTTTTCTTCCATTAATTTGCCCATGGTTTCTCAATTGGATAGCCTCTTCTGGGAAGGGAATGTTTTTACATGTAAATAATATCTAGATCTAGAGGATTTGCTATTTTAATATTGACTTTAAATAATTGTGTGGTTTCCCATCATTGATTTTTAAAGGCGTCCCTTCCCCACTGAGTGCGATGGAATGTCGCAGCCCCTCGCTGAGCATCACAGTGTTTAACAAACTCAAAATGAAAATACACTGCAGACGACATAGACTGTATTGCACTGTAAATGAAAAGCACTTATTGCACTGCCAGGCTCTAGCAAATGAACAGCTTTGTCGGTCTGATAAGTTTGTAACTGAAACACGATGTTACATCCCAGACACGTGTTTTTCCATATCCCTCTGCTGATGGAGAAAACAAACAGCCTCTTGGACTTCCCCTTGCCATTCATGTGGGGTTGGCTCCCCAGATGAAAAAAAGAGGTGCTCATTTTCAACCTGTTCCAGAGAATCAACCCGACCACCTCATACTAAAAACCTACAGACAGCACACAGTGACACTAATCTAGTAACTAGGCTGGGGACATCAACAAGAAGATCAGCTGAGAAGAGAGCTCTGGGGCAGGGGTGATGCTGAAGAGAAAAAGCACATGAGCAGCTAGGAAGACAGATGGCCCTTCCAGAAGGACCTGGTTATGCCTCCAGAGCTGCCACTTGTAAGAGCTCTTATGAGGTACTGTATGTAAATGTTTTATAGATGAGATGCTCAAAGCTGCAACAGCGTAAGCAAAATCTTGCATGTTTTCTTTTCCATTAAGGACAAGCAGTATGAAACACATGCCCCACCACTGACCTCAATGCTGACCCAGAGGGGCTGTCTGCTTGAAAAGATGATTCACTCTGCTAGAAGGGCTGAATGAATAGGCAGTATTCAGACTGTACAACGCCTATCACTTGGGATTCCCTCAAAATTTAGGTCTGACATGAGTGGGTCAGTAACCACACGCTTTTGTTCCTAGCTCCTTGAACAGAAATGTCTCTTTGCATCCTTCAGCGGTTCCCACAAATCAGGTCGATTTTTATGGCTTGCTAATTATTATTGCTAGACTTCTGCAGGGCTTTAGGATGAAAAGAAGTGTGCTTCTGAAAGCTCAGGGCACAAAACTTACAGAATAAATCACTGTCTATCTGCCAGCAACAAAATCCAGCCGTGGCAGCCACTTAAATATACACATCTGGACAGTGCTGAACTTTATTTGTTCAGGGATGGAAAGTTTTGTTCTGCCTTCGTTGACAGAGCATATTAGCGACTACCAAAAATGCAGCAGAAAGAAGTGACTGTCACAAAGTGGATTTTGTCTAGAGGTGTATCAACACATATCACACTTATAAAGCTGTCTGAAATGACATTAAGGTTGCAAGGTCACACCTCAAAAGTTCGGCTGTGAAAGAAATGGGAGACGACTGCCTAACTGTAACTGGGGTCCCTTTCTGCACATGTACCAAGCTACTGCCTAGGTCAATAAACATATTTTATTCTTCTCATTCTGTCTGCCTAGATTATCCCAGTCTTCACTGCATCAGCTTCCCATCCCAGTTCAAGCATTGCCCTGCTGGCCTCCAGTTCCTCACCCAGGGCCTGTCCATGTTTGCTGTCCAGACTACAGCTTTCACCACTGCAAACTCCAAAATCTTTATCCTCTTCATACCAAGGTCCATTTTCGTATCCCCTCTTGCAAGTTTCATCCCAAGCAGCAGTCTCCTCATTCCCATTTCTTTATTAACTTCCAGTTTTCCTTCCTTTCCTCCCAGTCCTTCTTACAACTTGCCTCCATCTCGCTGCTTACTCATCCTCACCTTTCCCCATGCACCCTCTATCAGAGCTGTCTCTTCTCCTTACTTCTACGAGTCCTTGGCCATGTTTTCCAATATCGGTTGCCTCTGCATTTGAAACTGTGGACTTTCTCCTCTCCCAGAGACTACAAACAAAGGTGAGGCAGGTTATTGTTTTATTCCCACTCGCAGAGATACTATATGACATGACATAAATTGGGATGGTTGGGCTCAGGGAGGCTTGAAGTAGCAGAGGCTCTAGGAAGTCTCTCCTGACAGTCAGCAAGGTGTCCCCTCCTCAACGAGGAAGATGCTAAGGAACTTCACAGGCAAGATGCTGGGTTGAAACAGCAAACCTGGGCCAACCCAGCCCGGAAAGGCAGCCTGGCTCCAGGAAAGGGCAGCTTGAGCCAAAACATGTGGATAAGAGAGCAAGGTGAGCCTGGCTGCCGAAGAGGAAAACTGCAGCCTCAAACACAAAGAGTTTGCCAAAGTGATGGAAACAGGGTCTTATAATGGAAAGTAGCAAGGCACCTTAGCTGGCAGGCTCACCTGTAACATCACAATCAACAAATGGACCATGTGTGAAGGGATGTACATGTTATCTACTAGTGCATGTCTGAGCATAAGATCGCCGTATCCATAGTGACGGCAATCGATATGCTAGCAGTACAGCAGGATAGAGTCTGACAGTCTGATTTGAAGCATAGGGTGTAAAAAGACCTGGAAAGACTTTTCCGAAGAGGCAGACAACCCTTCTTCGTATCTCCTGGAAGAAAGTATAGGTTCCATCAGGAGAAAGTGTAACAGCTCCCAACAAAAGCATCTTGAAGGCTTTGCTATACCCTCTTCATTGGCAGAGAGATGGTGGCCATTTAGATCTGGGCTCTATTCCTGACCAAACTCCTCCTGCTGCTGGAGCGGCTCTGGGGAAGAGCCAGCTTGGATGATGGAACTGCAAAGGCTTCGGACTCTCTGGGCCCCTCTTGCTGACTGCAATGCAGTGTTCATGCCTCCTGTTGTGGTTCCCATAATGTTTTGTCCTTTTCTCTGGTGCAGCCACCACTATGTGTGTGACCTCCTCAGGCCATCCAAAGGGGCAGACCATGCTGGGGCCTCCCACTAATTTCTTCTTTCAGCAAGTCAGTGCTGAGGAACAGGCAGCAAGATACTTGTTCCAGTTCCTGTCTCAAAGGTGCAAAAGGACCCCAATTTACTCAGCCTGGGCCTTGAACTGAGGTTTGCTGTGGCCAGAACCCAGGCTGTAGGCCAAAGAAGTTATACTTGGGTTCTCTGCAGTCTGCAGGATGGACACATACAAAGCAGAAGAGTACCTTGTTCTGACACCCAGACAACTCTTCACCTAAATGTTCTGAAGTGATAAACAACCATCAGCTTCTCTGCATTGAGACTTACACCATCTGGAAACAAAAGAGCCCCCACATCAGATGCTGAGCATCCCTACAGAACCTTGAAACATGTACCCATGAAGAAACAGGCACTAAATTCAGTCAGATACAAACTAACTGCGCCAGCACCAGCACCATGGCATCCCTTGTCAGTCTATTCCCCTCTTACCCCTCCTCTGGCACAAAACAAGACGTGCCTTAGTGTACAGCCTATGTCTAGCCTCACGCCACCCTATGGCCAGTGCTAAATCCTCACAGATGAATATCCTGGTTCAGACAGTGAGATCCTGATCAATTACAGATCATGGAAGTCTCGTCCATCCCACACCTGATTTCTGCACTGTATGAGGCTGAGCTGGTATTTGGGGTGTTTCTCCAGTACAGAGGTATCTTCCAGCATCACTGGGTACCCATACACATGCTCTGTCAAGAACAAAGAACTGATGAAAACCGCTATTTTTTTTAAATACAATACTTAAATGTTCTAAAAAGAAGGGCTCTGCTGCTGCCCTTTTAAGACCAGTTTGAAACACTTTACATGACTGAGGCTGCAGCACAGACTAGAAGAATAAACCCCTACAGCTCCCTTTCCTGAAGCAGCGCCAGGATCCCACTCTCCTGTGTGCGTGCCAGTCAGCAGGGATTTTCAGCAGAGGTTTCCTCTGGTGCTCTGTCAGTGTTCTTTGGGAATGTGACAAAAATCAGGAGGTTTTCCTGAAGCAAATTTTTACTTGTCCTTCAAAGAGGCGCCTTACTTGATCCAGAAGGATTTGGTGTGAGAGGATACCCCGAAACTGCAGCACTCAACACATCTCAATGTCTTTTAAATTCCTGAACATTTTAGAGGGTCTTGGTGATGTGGGAATTGTGAACATGAGGCTAATAAAGACTTCCGCATCTACATCATTATATTTGACATCAGGCCCATGATCAAGTGCAACAAATTACCATTTAAAAGATAACAGTTGATATTTCAAACACCAACCCTTCAAGTGATATGCTGCTTTGAAGACTACATTGCGCTTTGCTTTGTAGTACTGCTTCCAAGGAGTGGGGCTCATAATCATGTGCAGCTTCTGAAATGAGGCATGGTATTCTTCACAGTATCACAGTATGCTAGAGATTGGAAGGGACCTCGAAAGATCATCTAGTCCAATCCCCCTGCCGGAGCAGGAACACCTAGATAATGTTACACAGGAATGTGTCCAGGCGGGTTTTGAATGGCTCCAGGGAAGGAGACTCCACAACCTCCCTGGGCAGCCTGTTCCAGTGTTCCGTCACCCTCACTGAGAAGAAGTTTCTTCTCAAGTTTAAGTGGAACCTCTTGTGTTCCAGTTTGTACCCATTACCCCTTGTCCTATCATTGTTTGCCACAGAGTAGAGCCTGGCTCCATCCTCGTGACACTCCCCCTTTATATATTTATAGACACTTATAAGGTCACCCCTCAGTCTCCTCTTCTCCAAACTATAGAGACCCAGCTCCCTCAGTCTTTCCTCATAAGGGAGATGCTCCACTCCCTTAATCATCTTTGTTGCCCTGCACTGGACTCTCTCCAGCAGCTCCCTGCCCTTCTTGAACTGAGGGGCCCAGAACTGGACACAATATTCCAGATGCGGTCTCACCAGGGCAGAGTGAATTTCTTCCACAGCAAGAAATGACTACTGAGACAACATGTTTTAAAAGAGAAGGCTTCTTTCAATCAATACTAAAGGAACACAAAGGTGGTGGGAAGTTACTGTATAATCAGTTCTCTCCATATAGTTTAATATTACATAGCACTCTTTGTTTCCTAGTATAAAAATCCATGTGGCTCTATTTTATTTGGCTTTTGACCCTTTATTGCCTTCTTACTGGTTTACCTGGTCAGAATCCGAGCTCTTAACAGGAAAGATTCCCAAAATCAACGATGAGGTGTATGAACATTAAGCAGTGTTCTCCTAACCATGCCAGAACGGCAAGAAGGGCACAGAAGTAGCTCATGCTAGGAAGGATGAGTACAGCATTCACAGTCTGCTGCTCAAATTCCCAGCCCAACTCTCTGCCAGTGGTATGGAAAATGGTCTGGGAAAACACCCTGAAGCCTGGTCATCAAGATAATTCTTCAAAATCTAGATTAAAAATCCATTGTGACTTCATTCCTAACAGTCATTTTCCTATTTCACCAATTGCTGAATGAGGAAGTTAGAAGATCTAAAAACTGGAAGCAGCAGCAAAACCCAGTGTCGTAGCCATGCTAGAAAACACATTAAGGTTCCTGGGCTGTCCCACCTCTGCAAATCACTGTGAAGTGTTTATGCAAGGCCAGATTAGAGAGGAAAGGGCACAATTGGACTTTCATACACTAAAATGAGGAACCAGCCCCTTTGCAGCAAAAAGTCTAAGCATTCAATGTGCTCTTGAGGAGGAGGATGAGGAGAGCAGTCCGACCTTGCTGCAAAGCAGATCAATACCTGTGTGGAAGACCAGGGAGACAAGGAGAGCTTTCTTCCCCCACAGCGGGGATGTTCCTGCCCTTTCCAACCCCTAACTGCAGCACTCTGTCTTACCGGCAATCCTGGTATTCCTGAAATTCCAACATTCAATACTTTCTGAAGATGTGGGCTTAGTCTCACTGACAGAGCCAGGCATGTCTATACTGGGAGATCCCCAATGTGCATTAACCATTCCTGACACACGGCTTCAGGGACAAGGCTTCTGCAGGTAAGCAGGAATGTATTAAAGAGCAGGGCATAGAAAGCACATTTTCTCATTGTAAATAAACTGCCTTCTCAGCAGCTACGAGTGAGCTGTATCTTACATTTTAGGACAGGATTATTGACTTGTATTCCCTTGAAAGCTGCATACCTGCAGGACAGCAAATACACTGCAGTAGAAATACATTAAGTGCAACACAGACAGGATCAAATGCAATTGAGCACCTTTACACTGCACATAGCAAAGCAGCAGGCCATCTAACGATGAGACGTGACTGCCTGACTTCAGTAAGTTTCCATGTTTTAGCCATGTGGTGCTTTCAAGACCAATTCATTAACCGGAAGTGAAGCGCTCAATTTAGATCCTCCCCAGTTTCATTTTAACCCCTTCTTGCTCCTTTTCTCAGCATCAATTCATACGTAGGGAAATAAATGACGACTCCATACAGCATTCCACAGTTTCTCATGCATTTTCATCTCTGTTTTGATGGGCACTCAGGTTCACGACAGTGAATCGGAACATCTGTCAGGAAAGCTGCCTTTCTCAGGAATTACAAACATGACACAACTGTGACGCCAGAATATGCCTGAAACAGTGAAAAAGCAACATAAGGAGTACATTACACATTACTTCAGTTGCACCCTCTTCACAGGAAAGACAACAATAGAACCTGGTAAGAAGATGACGAAGATTTTCTGCATTGAGCAACACCCCCTTCCATTTTACTTCCCTTGTCATCTCTGCACCAGAAACACTGAAATAACCAGCCCAGCATCACTGCAGTTGTAATGACTTAACACCCACCTTAAGCACATCCAGAAAAAAGCCCTAATGTTGTAGGCTTCAGTGCTTTTAAATTATGTTTGTTACCATGAGAACTTGATTAAAATGCCACCCACAAGCTTGCAGAAGGGTAGGGGGGGAAACAACAACAACAACAACAACAATATACTTTTAATCAGTGGTAGTACACTTGCTGCATTGCAGCATTTTCCTCAGCTCCACACCACTCTGCAGGAAGAGGCAGCAGAGATGCTCAGACAGATCTGGTTTGCTGAATACTTTACCTTGGGAGAAAAATCCAGCTGACAGTTGTCATCCAGCGCTGTTACACAATGTTCCATTCAAGGGAGAACGTACATACATGTTCTGCACCCTGTCACAAGGCTTGATATGAATACTAAATCACTACATGTATGTGCTAGGTGGAGGCAACTCTGACAGCCACTCAGGACAGACGTTTATCTCATCCGAGATAAATCAAAGCTATAAACACTCTGGTTTTCCCTCCACCTTACCCATGTGCTAGCTGTATAAATTTAGGCTGATTTTGATGTACACATATATCTGGAAATACAAATGATAGTGCCGTATCATCCAGGCTTTTTTCTTTCTGCTTAATTTACACTTTTGGATGAACGGCTGTGGGCACTGCATCACTGCAGCCTGACTTGGAGCCAGAACTGGCAGAACAGGCACCCCAAACCTGCAGGCCCTTCAAAGCACATAATTAGCAGCGTGGCTGAACCAAGAGCCAGTAAGAAACCACATAAAGTAGCTTGTTCAGCAGTATACGTGTTAAATGCCACAGCTGATGCAGGCTATAGGAACAGCATGTAGCCAGTGAGGGGTAGAAAGGGAGAAGGGTTTCACAACTCTGATCAGAATAACTTACTAGCTACTTACTCAAGGAGTCATCATACAGCTCTCTCTTAAAAAGGAGATGTATCTGCTCACCCACAGGAGGAAAACTGCCCCTATTGTAATGAAGAGAGCAGCCAGACTGTATTCCATTTAAGGTGCGAACACAGTGAGCTTCCCCATGGAAGATCAATCGCCCTCTCAAGGACATTGTCCCTGCCAGAGCATTAGGCATCCTTTAGACTTCAAACAAATCCAAGAGGAACAACCTATCGGACACAGACAGATAGCATGCACCATGCCAGAAACCCTGGCTGCCATCTTCTCGTGAGAGAAGTGTAAAGTGAGTTGAAAGAGAGGGAAAAATAGACCTCTGATGTAAGTTCAGTGGAGCAGGCAGCTCTCCCAGTTCTCCATGCGCATCTGCACACAACATTAGGAGCAGGTCTACAGGTTTTGATATTTGCAGCTACACTTTGACCTGTTATGAATTAAGCATCACCAATCATCAAGTGTTCTTCCCCAAAGGGAGTAATGGATCCAGGAACTGGCGGCAGGGGACACCCTAAAAGATGGTGATGTCCCACCTGAACTGCTCAGGCTGCACAGGGTGATTGTACCAGCTGGGGTGGGGAGGCACAAACAGCAGTGACACCGGAGGCTCTCAGCCGTGAAGCTGAATACAAGTGTACTTGCTTGCACTCAGAAGGTCAGGCAGGGAGCTTGTCATAACCCCTCTAGGTGAGATCCTAAAGGAAATGTTTTTTAAGCACTGTCAATCAATATTTTGGGGAAAAACTGCACGTGGCACTGATCACCAGTGACTTCAGTGAAGTCACGAGAACCACCCTGACCTACCCCAGCTCGAAATCTGGTACCCACTGACTGCCTGGAGCTCTCACCTCAACCCCTTCCTGCTCCCACACACATAGAGGACTGACTCCCACCAACTTCCATGGGATATAGAATCAACCAGGTTGGAAAAGACCTTTAAGATGAAGTCCAACCATTCCTCAGGACTGCCAAGACTAAACCATGTCACTGAGGGCCTCAACACCATGCAGGCAAAACACGAGCAAAGCTTGACCTTATATACGCAGAAGACAATGGGCATATCATACCTGAGGGTGGAACACGGCACAAAGAAGAATGCTACAATCATCCAAACCTCCCAGTGATGAAAAACAAAACTTCTCTGCTTTGTGTTCAAGCAAAAGCTTGTTATTTTCCATAGAAATGGATTTTCCTGGAGATTAATAACATAAGCAATTATAAGGTACTTTAAATAAAAAGATTGCCCTTTCATTATCTAGAGACTGCTGAGACTATGATTGTCTCACCTCTTCTTTGGATTATTGTTAATTTATTATTTGCTGGCAATTTATCTTTTTCCATTAGGCATTAGCTGCATAGAACTTGCTAAAGGATGAAAAAATCCATGCACTATTTAAATGCCTTCAGGATTATCTCACTCAAATACAGGTTTTCCTCCTCCTTCCGCTCTGGTGTAATATAGATACTCCTAAAAGAGTACCACAGGATCTTTCACAAGGCAGAACAGTTTATGGTTAAGGCACCAAGATACAAGCTCAGAGTTCAGCCCAGGGCTCTGCCATTCACCTGCTCCATGACCCTGAACTTATGAATAAACAAGCCTGTGCCTCAGCTCTCCTAGATGTAAAACACGGATTATAACATTCACGCTGTCTGTAACTTGCCTATTTATGCTGCAAACCCTTCAGGGCAAGGGCTGTCTCTTCCCATATGTGTGAGGATGCTCTGGCTCTCAACCAAAGCCTTTGGATCCAGATCCCAGAAAGTTTTGCTCCAGACGCAGCATTTATCAGACACAGCATCTGCCTGAAGGCAGCAAATCAAACTTGCAGCCACAAAAAGGAGACCCAAAAGGACAGGACTGCAACACTGGGACTGACAGCAGAGCCCGAGTTGCTCCTTGAGCATGCTGGGGAAGCAGAGGAATCTGGGACTCTGTGTCCCTGCTTGGCAGCGCTGGGGACAGAGGCAGCCCTGGGCTTTGACTGTCTCACAGCTCCAGTCTGTGGGAGCCAGGAGCTCAGTTCAGGTCCTCAGCACTGCTGAATAGGACCCTGATCTCTTACACCTCTTGACAACCAGGCAGAAGCATCAAGAATAGCCACAGTTTAAAACACGTATGTGAAGTCCCCGAGGGAGGTTGCAGCCTGCAGCCCACGTTGAGGAGCCCCTGCTGTTGGTGTTAGCATGAAAACAAACAAAAATGCAGATTCTTATTCCAACTGCTGGCCTGACCAACTGGGGTGTCTCCGAATGACTTCATCCTTTCACAGCATCTCCACAACACTTCCCCACTCTTTCCTCCAGGGATCTATATAAAGCTTTCTACATTTCCTCTTCTGATGGTTGCTCACTTCTAAAAATACTTCTACAAAGAACTGCCTTTGGTAGCAATTAAAATGTGACACAACCTAGTGCCAGAACCCATTTCAGAAAACACAGATCACAAGGTACGCATCACGCCCCTGACACCAGCCTGCCTCCACAACCACATACCAGGTCCTTAAAATTCCTCTGTGACATTAAACCGCTGTTGCCAATCCCCTGCTTGATTCTGCTCGTTAAGTCAGCTGAAGATACCTAAATGTACAAGCAATCCAAAAATACTTGCTCCCTAATTCTCTCATTATGTTTGTGCCCAGGTTTCCCGTCTCTGCCTGTCTGCTGTGTCTATCCATACCCATAACTGTGAATCACACTGGACATCCTTGTCACGTTTGGCAGAAGATACTAAGCTCCTACCTACCACCTTAGGGAATCCACACATTCGTACAGCAGCGAGAAAATATTAATGCCTCTGTGAAGGGAAATACAAGGAGAAGAGCACAGCCCTTAGTCCTTCTGCTTGACAGTGTCCTGGTGGTCTAACCAGGAGATGTGGAGCTCACATGCAGCCATAGCATATGCTCTTTCTGGCCCAATTACCTGTCTAAGCAAAGACAGGTAGAGGATGAAACAGATGTTGCTTAACCTACAGTGGGAAGTCATTGCAGAGAAGACATTGAAAGTTGCTACGTGGAACTCAAATGAAGGCAGGAGACCCCCAAAGGAGTAAGTGGAGATAATCTGGTGAGGAATCAGCAAAAACATGGGGGAAGAGAGCAGGGGATGCAGGGAAGAACCAAGTGCTGTGGGTCTGACGGATCACAGGAGGGAGCGTGAATCCTTCATAGGAAACCAAGAGGATGAGAAAACTTGTGGTACCTGCTACCACAGGAAGGGAATACAGGGGCCGGAGAGGTGGGGGTAGGCTGCAGGTGGTGCAGCAGTGCAAGCTGTGAGTAGAGCCCTGCCACTGGCTACCACTGCACACTGGCAAATTACCACAAAGTGTTTTCATTTATGAGGCAGTTTAATTGGCACAACCATCACCAGCAGTGAGCTGAACTCAAACCAAGAAGAAGACTTGACTCCAGGCATCTCAAAGTACAGGTCTGCTCTGAAGATACATTTCAGATTGTGAGACAAGGCATTTTCATGACTTTGTAAGATCCTACTCACTCAGACCAGAAAATAATAGCTTTTCTTATTTTAATTTGGCAGTTCTATTGCTAGCTGAAGCCAGATACCTAAACATGCAGAACCTGGGGGGGGGGGGGGGGGGGAAGGGACAGGGTGGATCTAATTCCATTTTAAGGCCAAGGTTTAAATTAGTTTTTCATGGAGCTGAACTATTTTGTCCATTTCTGTTACTTGGTACACTGGCCAACATGCAGAAATACCGAGCTGTGTTAGTAACCAGACTTATGCTATATTAGGGAGAAAAATATTCCCAATGGAAGCATTCTAGAACAACAGAGACAGGCTAGAGATGAAGCTGACCTCATGTATTTTACAACTCATAATACATTGGATCTTAAGTAAAAAAAAAAAAACCCTAAGTAAAATAGGATTAGATCCCTTGTTAGCTGCACAATGTATGTGCTTTCACGTTGATGTGTCCCAGGTGAACTGCATCACGTTAAGTATGGTTTTCCAACTACAATTTCCCAGCATGAGCTACACAGTCTCTAAGCTACTAATTACACTGACAAAGAGCATCTCGCCAGCATGGTGGCTGCTTACACCTCCATGCCTCTTTGTAGACTCGACTGTAAGCTCCTACGGGTCTGGAACAACCCTGCTGTTTCAGCACGCAGCATTTAACACAACAGTGATCTAACCCAGACTTGGACACCTAGTTATTACTATTATGGCAGCTACAGCAATGAATCACGGAGCATTAGCAAGAATCACAGCAAAAGCTATTGCAGACAGTAGTAGTTGCCAGGCATGCTGCCATTAACCCCAGACTTAACCCTCTTGTGTCTAATTCTGCTTTCATTAAACTCATAAAATGAAATAGAATTTGCCTGCGTTCTTAAGATTTTTAGCAGCAAAACTGAAGGAAGAATAATTCTGCAAGCAAGCAAATTAAATGTTTTTGCACAAAAGAAGTTGTAACTAAAATAAGGATACCAAGGAGTTGTTATTAAGAAAAATCTTACAGCTGTAGGTACAGGTAACATTATGAATTAATAGCTGAGAAAGGACCAGTGCCTTGCAGCCTACCCCAGCTATCCCACACAGACATGGCAACAGGCAATCTTACCATTTTACTACAAAAGCACCCTGAAGCCTCTTGATTTAGAACTCGAGGATGGTTTGGAAAGCAATGGAGAACAGGATCTCCCTTTTCACGTGAAGACTTCACTTGTACATGAATTGCACAGCCTATGATATCCCTCTCCCTGCATAATTACTGCAGCTGCCAATGTGTCATGGCCAGAGAGCAGGCTGAATTATAACTTCCTGCTTCGGAAGGGACCAAAGCCTCAGAGGGTTTAGAAACGAGGGGAAAAAAATGACTCATTTCAAGGATGACAACTAGAGTGCTTTCTGGTCACGATTATGAAGAGTTTTCTTTCATCAACTATGCTGGAAAGAACATTATGATTCAAACATCTGTTCTTCTCATAAGCCTCACTCCTCAAGACAAATGCATCTGTGCCTCTCCCAAACTCCCCCCCCCGAGAATGTTCAGAGCAGTCCCATTACTCCCACTATCTCTTTCAAAACCGTGTTTACTAACACAACTGCTTAAGCACACACACCTCAGGCTTAAGTCTTAGCCCGAGTCTCCTAGCACATGCTTAGGCATTTGGTGGCACTACAAAGCCATTTACAGTTATCAAGCGAGAACGGGTTCCTTTTATTCACAAGGGCTTTGCCATGCAGCACTCTCAGTGCTGACAGGTGACAGCACATCCCTGTATGCTGCATCCAAGTCCTGACACCACCCAGAACCACATTTCCAAGGGAAGTTCAGTAGAACTCAGTAGTAGAAAGACAAAGGTGGCTTTAGGCAGCAGCAGGGCTTGCTGTGGAGATAAATGGGGTGTGTGGTAGGGCAGGTCACTGGAGGAGGCTTTTTGAGCAGGTTCACCTTCATCTTGCATTAATTCCTTCCTTCTATAAAGACACTTCAACACTGCCCAGGAATGGAAAAGCTCAGCACTGGGGTTGGCTCTTGAGCCTGACAAAGGCAACACACAGAACAGTCCAGTTCCCCTTACTTACCAATCTCTTCCTCAAAAACTAAGCTCCTTTGTTCATTACTGCAGAGAGGAAAGGAAGAGTGACATTTCCCTCTAGGTCACCTCTTGCGTCCAAGGGGTTGGAGAGATGCTTACTTAAAAGCTGCAGCATGTCATATAACGTCTGCCTGTCAATTCCTGCCTGAACAGTGTTCCTTCTTGGCTGTAAACAAGTGGCAAGCATCTACCAGTGACTCAGCCTGCTAGGTAGGATTATTACTAACACCACCACTACCATCATCATGATTTACTAGTGACAGGACATTCTCCTTCCTTTCCGCTGCTTGACAACCCTGCCTGAATCCTTTCAAAATGCGGCAAATACCACCTTTGATAGTTGATAAAAACAAGTAACACAGTGCTTTGCCTTTATGGCTTATGTTCAAAACAGGTGTTTTCAAACGGAAGAAGTTGCAGATAATGGTTATTAAGATAATCATAAGAAAGGAGTAAAGAGACAGGTTGATTATAAATCAATGAGCTTTTGACTCTCCAGAAATCAAGACATCTCACCTGCAGGTACTACAAGAAATCCTTCTAGCGAGTATGAGTTCACATCCCTTCCCCTAAAAACTGTTGTAACCATTGCTCACTGACACCTTTCTGTACAATGTTAACTTTCAACCAACAGCGAGGGAAATCTCTAAGTCTGAAATACAAGCTAAAGTGTATTTAAACTGTAGTCATTTAAAGTACACTCATCTCTCCTCAGAACTCATACAAGATGTGCTCCTAGTGAAGAGGTTCCGACCTAACTGAACAAAATATTGATGCACCCATGCTCTCCCTGAGTACACTGCATGTCCTCCTTGGCCTCCTGCTGTCTTCAAGCCTGTGCTCAGTATGGCTGCTGCCAAGCACTAACCCCATGTATGTGCTCTCCTTCTGAGCATCCCTAGGTTGACAGTAGAAAAAGCAGCATAAGTAACACTTACGCGTTACTCAACACTATTGGGAATCTCAATGTGACAGAGCCTTTAGAGGGCGAGTCCCTCCTCCTGCATAGAAAACATCCCCACACTAGGCCTAGGCTGTGCCCAGGTGAGCAAATTGTCTTGGGACCTTGCTTTTGTAGAGGGCCTTAATAAAACCAGCCCAGTGAAAAGGTCGTGTCAGAAGGAGATACTGATTTTGTTCACAGTGTGCAGGGCATCACAGGGCTCAGTGACCAGCATGAAAAGTCACTGCATCAGCCCCAGAAGCATTGGCACTAAACCCACACCATCAGAGAATGCCATAACACTTCCAAAGCCGAGCCCTCAGCTCCAAACAGGCTGTACTAGCACCCCAGCTGAGAGGCATGTGAGCCCTCTGTGCCACCTTGCTGGTTCTGGTACTCCTCCTCCACATGCAACAGTCCAGCCTTGGGGGATGCTCTCACACAGGAGGCAACGTGACATCCTCCTTCTCCTGAGTCCCTACCTCATTTATCACAACTTTCCCATCACTCACCTGCAGTACATTATTTCCACTGCTAGTTTCCACTGTTACTTTTAGTCACTACAGAGACAACGGGACAC
Organism: Pezoporus wallicus; assembly: GCF_028554395.1. NCBI lineage: Eukaryota > Metazoa > Chordata > Aves > Psittaciformes > Psittacidae > Pezoporus > Pezoporus wallicus. The sequence continues at coordinate 2,589,821 of NW_026638763.1, read as the reverse complement.
AGAACAGACAGCAATGCTTACAAGACACTGTAACCTGTTTTTATCTCCTAGCCACTGATGCAGTGACTCTGTGCAGAAAATTCTAGTTCTGATTTCCATATTTTCATAGAGTCATAGAATAGTTAGGGTTGGAAAGGACCTTAAGATCATCAAGTTCCAACCCCCCTGCCGTGGGCAGGGACACCTCACACTAAACCATGCCACACAAGGCTCTGTCCAGCGTGGCCTTGAACACCACCAGGGATGGAGGATTCACAACCTCCCTGGGCAACCCATTCCAGTGCCTCACCACCCTAACTGGAAAGAACTTCCTTCTTATATCCAATCTAAACTTCCCCTCTTTAAGTTTTAACCCATTACCCCTTGTCCTGTCCCTACAGTCTCTAATAAATAGTCCCTCCCCAGCATCCCTATAGGCCCCCTTCAGATACTGGAAGGCTGCTATGAGGTCTCCACTCAGCCTTCTCTTCTCCAGGCTGAACAGCCCCAACTTCCTCAGCCTGTCTTCATGCGGGAGGTGCTCCAGTCCCCTGATCATCCTCGTGGCCTCCTCTGGACTTGTTCCAATAGTTCCATGTCCTTCTTATGCTGAGGACACCAGAACTGCACACAATGCTTCAAACGAGGTCTCATGAGAGCAGAGTAGAGGGGCAGGATCACCTCCTTCGACCTGCTGGTCACGCTCCTTTTGATGCAGGATACTGCAAGCACACACTGAAGCCAGCTCATGTTCATTTTCTCATTGTCCAACACCCCCAAGTCCTTCTCCGCAGGGCTGCTCTGAATCTCTTCCCTGCCCAACCTGTAGCTGTGCCTGGGATTGCTCTGACCCAGGTGTAGGACCTTGCACTTGGCATGGTTAAACTTCATGAGGTTGGCATCAGCCCACCTCACAAGCGTGTCAAGGTCCCTCCGGATGGCATTCCTTCCCTCCAGGGTATCAACCGAACCACACAGCTTGGTGTCATCGGCAAACTTGCTGAGGGCACACTCAATCCCACTGTCCATGTCAGTGACGAAGATGTTGAACAAGACCGGTCCCAACACCGATCCCTGAGGGACACCACTCATTACTGGTCTCCAGCCGGACATTGAGCCATTGACCACAGCTCTTTGTGTGCAGCCATCCAGCCAGTTCTTTATCCACCGAGTGGTCCATCCACCTATCAAATTGATGTCTCTCCAATTTAAAGACAAGGATGTCGTGTGGGACAGTGTCGAACGCTTTGCACAAGTCCAGGTAGATGACATCAACTGCTCTACCCCTGCCCATCACTTCTGTAGCCCCATCGTAGAAGGCCACCAAACTGATCAGGCAGGATTTCCCCTTAGTGAAGCCATGCTGGCTGCTTCCATTTCAGACTTGCCCACTTTAACTGCCCGTGGCATCCCAGCAGCACCACAGGGCACTCCACAGTCAATACTTTTTTATTTCAAGAGCAATGTCAGTTAGAGATGGGACCTGCAGAGACAATTTAAGCTTTGCACAGTGGATGTCTGAAAATTCACTTTATTGCCAGCTGAGTATTACCAGTGGAGAAGAGGTGACTGCAGTAAAACTGCCCGTTACTTGAAGTATTACAGGCTAATTTAATCCCTCATTTAGTACAAGGGTTTTTTGGGGCCATGGGAAAATTCCTGAAGTGTGCAGGATCACTGCAGGGAGCCAGCCTGTGGGCACACTGAGATGGTGCTCAATGGGACGGCTGCCTCTAGAGCAGCTCCTGCCCTCCTGCATTCCTTCCCACACTGCTGGGCTGCTTGTGCTATGCTTCCCAAGAGAAGTAGTACTGAAACTCAGTGCCACAACAAAAGGCACCTTAAACCTCAGGAATGCCAGCAGCACGTGTCTCAGGGATAGGACAGGCTTACACACACAGTATTTATCTTGACTCCCACAGCCACAGCAAGCCATGGCTTGTGAGAGAGAGAAGAGTTCAGAGGTGAAAATTGTACTTGTGTGTGTGCTTTATACAGCCTAAAAACTTAGAGGGCCAAATCTGATTCTTGATCTCCATTTCCCTCAGAATCACAGAGATTCACAGAGCCAGGAGAGACTGTGTGCAGAAGTAAACTAGGAGCTGGCCAGGAAACAGATTTATGGGCTTATAAAAGCTCAGGAAGTATAAAACCAGCCTTTGTACCCGATACGTACGCACACAAGTGCATCCATGCATGTACACACAGATCCCAGATCACACACTATTATGTTGGTTTCATTCTGCAGTACCACCCTGCCTCCCTTTACGGCTGTGCTTCATCTTTCCATTCTTTCCTCATAAAGCATCTCAGCAGCCTCCGAAGCATGGCACAGACTACTTGAATAATTAATTGTGTGTGTGTGTGTGTGCGCGTGTGTTCATGGTGCTCATGAAGTGTCTGAACCTCCTCTAGCTTGCTGAGTTGAGAGGAGATCCTGGGAAGGGGACCACCATCCCATTATGCCCTACATCTCACTCTCCATGAGCTTCTACAGGCATCTTCTGAGCTCACTGAAACCTTTTTGTTTCGCCTTTGTTGTAAGGCCAGAGCAAACACATTTCACCCCAAAAGAACGGCAGTATTTAACCCGACCCTAAGTAAAGTTACAACAGCAGGAACTCGGGCAGTTTTTCACCTTACACTGCCCTCCTCTATTTCTTCCTTATGCTTCATATATTGTCTGCCAATAAAACTCCATTCCTATTTGCTGAAGTTCAGTATTCTGTCTTTAGCATTTCAAACTGATGCTTGTGAGAACAAGCTATGTTCACTTGTAAATCAAACTGAAATGAATACCCATGCATACAGAAACACTGGCAAAACAAATGACGCAGGCAGCACGTGATCTCTCTAACTCTTGTTTTCAGCCTGCTGAGACAGGGGTCTCCTGAAAGTTTTTCCTCTTCCAAAGCAGAGAAAAAGTGAATTTCTTTGATCTAATCCAATCAATTCCAGTTCTGCAGCTGAGGCAGTATTGTGCTTGCCCGTACTCTGCCACTGTTCTTACTTTTTCTGTGGTGCAACTCACTGCAGTGGCAGGACAAGACACATCAGAGCACTGCGCAGCAACACCATCACCAATCTCAGCTGCTCTGTCCTTGTGTCAACACCATCTTAGGCCCTTTCCACCTGGAGTTGTAAGCAAGTTCTTGCTAAGCCAAAAGCAAGAAGACAGCTGCTTTTGCAATGGGTACAGTGGCTACAAAAGCAGGAACCAACCCCAGAAGAATAAAGTGCTCCAGGAGCCAGAGGAATTTTCTTTTTGCTCTTTTCTCAAGCCTCCTTGGTCTGTTGAAGCAGCCTCCTTGTGAAACTATGCCAACAAGTAAAAAGGTCATACCTGGTTAAGCAGATGATAGGATGCTGTGTCTGGTTCTTAAACAAGGGAAACTCTCTGTTCCTATAAAGAAATAGAGAAAAAACATGCTCTATTTAGTCTCTGTTCAGTGAATTTCGCATAAACTCAATACTATGAGGACTACAAGATGCTGTAAATGTGTACACTTACGTTCCAGCCTTTTCCTCTTAGTTTTGCTTCCCAAGGCTCACTAGAGATGCATTAATTCAGATCCCTGTTATGTCCAGCCTGCTTCGGGACCACCAAGGAGCTGCTAAATCCTTAGGCTTTCCCTAAGAAAAGCTGGCAATGGCTTCAAAACGCCACCTTCCCTGGATTCAGGGAAGGCAAATGGAGCACACCCCCAAGCCAGCCTCTCTCCACTGGGAGACCTGGCAGGCTGCTACATTTACAGCTTCTGCTGCAGGAGCATCTCAGGCAGGAACAAGGAAAGCGTCTGCCAAGATGCCCAGAAAGTAATGGAATAAGATCAGGAGTCCCTCACTGACTTCCCAGCACCCAAAAATATCAATGCAGGGAACTCCTCCATTTTCTTCTTAAAGCTGTTTCTCTTGCCTCACTTGTAGAGCAGAGGGCCTTTTTGCCACATGTATCTTTGAGTATCCCCTAAGTACCCTCTCAGACGCTTGTAACTGTGCTGCTTTTAATCGTGCAGAACTTAATTCCCCGTATATGATACCTGACTCAAGCTAATGCTTCTCTTTGGGAGTTATTTCTTTTAAAGGTTCAGCAAGAACAGGCCAGGCATTTCCAAGAACCAGATTAGTGAGGAATACATGACTAAAACCAAGTTAAAAACAAGGATAGGATTAAGGTAGTGAGGAAAAATAAGATAGAAGTATGGAATTAAAGAGAATCATAATGCATATACACAAAGGGAAGCAACCTTAAGCGGGAGTTCACACCTTTCCTATTTCCAAGCTTGGACTCTCATCCTTCGACACCGAGTTACTCTCCTTGCCTACACCATGTCATTGGCATGGGGCTGTGCTAACTACAGCTTTCCACCAGTTTGCCCAGTTAACAACCAGCAGGAATGGAAAGATTTTGCTGCGTTGAAGGAGGAAGGTTTCAGATGGTTCTGACAGCAAATAAACAGGGAGCGACTGCTCCACCTTACTGCAGAGGCTGTTATCAGAGTGCACTGTTCACTTACAGGCAATAATTAGTTACACTAAGTGAGCTATGTGGAGATGAGGCTCCAGTCAGCATCAATGCTACCCCCCTGCAGGGTGAAGAGGAATGTTAAAATAAGCTAATTAAATTTGCTCTGGCTCAGCAAAAAGATCGATGCTCTCGACAGCTGAGTGCTGAGCACTCGGCATCCCAACAGCCCTCTGATGTGTCACTGGTGCAAAGCAATGCCATGGAGCCAGAAACAGGGGAGGCGGATGCTCGCCTCTTGGCAGAGGTAATAGCAGGAGACAGAAGCATTCAACAGGAACACTAACAGAAAGATAGACACACCTGCAGCATGCGTGCCCGATGATCAGATGGCATTTTGACATCAAAAATTCTGCTTTGTGCTTTCGCACTGTCTACTGCCATTGAACATAGAACCACAGAATGGTTTGTGCTGGAAAGGACCTTAAACATGCACTCTAATAGGCTGAACTGAAACCCCTCTGCTAAAGGTTTGCTGCAATAAATGTGACTTTAGCCAGTAGCAGAATACCAAAAATACCAGACAAACAAAACAGAGAAGCCAGAAGCGAGAGGCGGTTTTGATGCCCCAGGAATTTGCTGGGGACAGGCTGTAATCAGCATTTCCACCTCTTGCTGACCAGGAAGAAAATGAGATGGTTCAAAGAATCTTCCCCTGGAAAACAGATTAGAGACCCCCACACACCAAGGAGCCAACAGCTCCATGCTTGGGGCAGTTGTCTAGGAAGCAAGAAGTTAACATTCAAGTGCCTGGTCAGAACCTGGCACCACATGCATGAATGGGGTTTTTGACTTCTTGTGAGCATCTTCCAATAACTGCAGTACAGAATGTGTTAGGAAGGGCTTCTTCTTGTTTGCTTTACTCCCCAACCCTCTTTCTTCAGAGAGAAGCTGCTGAAGAACCTACCCCAGTAAGAAAGTCATTGAAATTGGCACAGTCTTTAGAAAAGCTTCAAGCTTTGATGAAGGAAAATGCTGGCTTGCTGATGCACCAGAGCCAGGAGCAGCACCAGGGCTGCTCCAAGCGTTGCCCTTCCCAGGGACAGGGCACACTACGGACAAGCTGATTGTCACTCCTAATCGGAAGCTGCCATCAGAAGACCCTTCAATCTTGGATATGGAAACCTTTATCAAGATCATGCAAGCTTATCACAATGCAGAAACCTTGCTGAAGTCTCATTCACAGACTCAGAATGCTAAGTGTACTCAGCATGCATTTTCTTTCACTGAAGAACATGTACAGGTTTCTGCTGATGCAGACTTACGCAGGTCTAGACAGCTCTAGGCCGGATGCACTGTGACCTAGCATCAAATGGATACAGGTACCTGTTTATTCTGCCTCTTCCTGTGGGTAGAGCATGTCACTGACTGCATCCTACTTACCCTGTTGTGTATATCAGGGATTACATTTCCTTCTTTTTGTTAAACACTTTGACATCTACCTATAAAAACTGATAGAAAAAAAACCACAAAGTGCATATATATACACACACAACAGAGGACTAAGTCTTGCTTTTATGCACAAGGTATTTGCAACTATTCTTCACTAACGTACACCTACTCCTGTTTCTCCTCTATTAAACTTTAAAAACCACCCTGGCTTGATAAATTTATACATTTTATTCAAATAAAGAATATATCTGTATTTTACAGGAACTGTTTCCCTTTCTTTCCTTTTGGGGGACTTTTCCAAAGACTCCTGGATCACCCATCCAACAACACACCCATTCTGCACAGTTATCTGTGATGAAAATAGTAAGGACCAAGTGCAGACTCTTCCTAAGCTGTTCCACTTCTTCCCCTCAGAAAAGAGCTGTGCTGTTACCCTGAGGGGTCAGCCCATCCACCTGAGGCCCTGACCCTGCCTTGCACAGTTCCATTGGCTTCACCAAGCCCCTGCCCAACTGCATAGTTAAGAGAAACTCTCCCAAGCGGGAGCCTGTTTTTTGCTACGTATTCCCTCAGAGCGGTGTGCAAGCAACAGTTAAAACCTAAATTGCCACAAATTACTTTTAAGCATTTAGTGCTCTGCCCAACAATGCATTTTACACACATTAGTCTGCAAATACTAAGGCTGCAAATGGATCTGATCCATTAGCACCAAAGCTTTCCACATAGCTTTTCCTTTTAGAGTACACTCTCCTCCTCCTTCCTACTTTCTATGCCCTCCATGCTTTCCCAGCTGGTGTTGATGTGGAGAGCAAAGGTCTTCCAAGCACTGCAGCTAAAGGAGGTCATCCAGAGGCCAGGTTCTGCTGGTGTAAACCGCTGACCATGAGCAGAAGTCAGTAGCTTACCCTGCCTGCAGACACGGCCCAAAAATTGCCGAAAGACTGCAGTAGGATGCTGCCTTAACTCCAGAATCAAGAGTCCACTGCCACTCTCAGCATTGATGCCAGCTCACTGGATGAGCAGTCCCACTGCTCACCCAGTGACTACAGCAATCTCCTCTCACTGTAATATTCACTTCAAAGGTTTCAGTAGTTTAAAACAAAGCCTCACAAGTTGAGAAAATCTATTAATGGGGAAAAGCATCTTGGGGATGCTAACTGGTAGTCTGAGCAGCTCACAGCCATGAAGGCAGAGGAGACAAGAGGCAGGGTGGGTACAACCCTGAGGAGGAGATGGGGAAAATGAAATGCTCTCTCAGCATCCAAGAAACATGGTAATTGGAGCCTGAAATACTCTGCAGGCAGGAGACACTGCTCAATCATTTATGGGAAGTTGAGGTAAGCAGTGTCAGCATAGTTGGCTTGGGACGAAACAGTTTTCTCATCCTCTTGACACAGAAGTAACTCGGCTACATTAGTGGCTGCCAGTAAGTAAGGAATAAAGAAAGGAAACAGAGAAGGAAAGCAAAAGATAAAATAAGTACATCAATATTTTCACAGCTTGCATAGAGCAGCCCAGCTAGGACCCTAAGGGGGTTTGTTTCAGGAACCTCAGAGATGGAAACAATCGGTACATTTGATGAAAATACATGGTGTCTGGGCTTTATAAATGGTGTCTCTAATAGTGTATCTGATTTTATAAATAGCAGGGAAAGAAATGGCTCCGATGACAATTACTGCCGAGGCATTTTGCCGTGACTACTGGCACAGTCCTGTCATTAACACTCCATTTCTCTTCACCACAACTTACTTCCTTTGTAGTTGCTCAGTGAAGACAGGTCTGGGGGCTGTTTTCCTGGTCTTGTCAAGATGATTTTTACTGCGTACTGTTTGAAAGATGTGCCACCTGCTATTTTATATCTATAATTTATTGTATAATGAGTGCTTATAAATCCTTATGATAGTTTAAGAGACTTGCAAAATGAATTGCTGGCCTAGTTGTTTCTCAGATCGTCAGCAAAGCAGGACTGGCTCAGGTCACTTTGAGTTCCTTCACACACCCCCCTCTGGCTGCAGCTCTGGCTGGCTTCATCCACAGAAGAATGTGGCCTCCAGGAGAAGGACCACGGTAAGGCTCTCACTGCTGCCATAGCAATGATAGCTTTTGGCATTTGCTTTAAGAAGTCTCATCTCTTTCAGATACCCATCAAACCGCTATATGGGCACAAGCTGTACCTTCACATGCTGGAGAGGAAAAGCTTACTCAAGAATCCTTTCTGGACAAGGACTGCATGCTACAGTCATTTAGTGAAACAGAAACCAGCAACCCAGCCAGCACGTTGGTAGGCAGGAGAAAGTCCTTAGCTAAGACGTGGGACTGTGAAATCTTCCACCGATGAGGGGCACACTGTCCTCACCTCAGTATCACACAGCACAAGACATGTTTCCACACTTCAGTCTAGCACCACACACCCAGAGCTTCCATAGGGAGCTGAAGACTTATCCATTTGGGACATTACTTTGCATTCCCCCTACCTCTCAGGGCCAAGGACCTTGTCAAACACTGAACGGGGCGGGGGGGGGGACACGGACACAACACACCCAACCCTTCTTCAGAATAAGGGTACTGCATGCATCTCATTAAACACTGCATTTAATCTGGTTTTGGACTAACAATACTTTCTAAGACAAGCCATAGCCTTCAGTGAGCTCATGGATGCACAACCAAAAGTGCATGTTGAAATGAGACTGTTCCCAAGCAAATAAAGCCATGATGTGCCAAGACTGCAGAGGGCTTTCTGTCTCAGTCATGAATGGCAGACACTATCAACAGAGAAAATCAGGCACTGCCTTTCATCTCTGTACAAAAGCCCTGAGAGCCAAGTTGCTGCACACTGGCAGTATAGAAGTCCTTCCCTCAGACAGTACCTTAATCTGGAGGGAGGGAAAGGAGAGGAAGGGAGGAAGGAAGAAGAGGGCCTGAGGAGCTGAGGCAAAGTGTCGGGACGAAGAGTCATGGCTGCGCAGAGCCATTTCAGCTTTGCTAAGCATGGATTTAGGGAAGCTGGAGATGCACTGCCCAGACAGGAGCCTGAACATCTGGCTGAGCCTGGCGTGGGCACACAGCACAGACCAGCCATGGGTCCACACTGTCAACACTGCTGCTCCAGGGACCGCTCCAACCCGGCAGCAATGAGGGCATCTTCTCAGCTGCTGGTGTTGAGTCCCTGCATCATCCAGGACTGTAATACAGGTATAGCCCATGTGTGGTGTGGATTTAGGTGGACACACAAGGCAGCTGCAGCAACTGCCTTCCACAGGACAGCACAGGCGTCTTTCACCATTACTGGTGGTCTTAAGGGGTGGGAAGGGGGCTTTCTGCAGCTGAGAAATTAGGGATGCAAGAGAAGGGGTTAAAAAGCATGAGCTACTGCATTGGCTTGGCTCCATCCTCTTGCTTGAGGATCTTGCTTGGATGGGGTTTGAACTAGATGATCTCTAAGGTCCCTTCCAACCCAAACCATTCTGTGATTCTAAGATCCTTTTCAAACACATCAGTTCTGTTGATCCTGCAGATTCTCCTGTGATGTACTAGGCAGACAGAAAATTCCCTCAGTACCTCCTATACCCAAGAGCCAACTTGGTATTTCAGGTGTGATGGAAATGCAAGCATGACACAATTAAAATGTCATTTATTTTGCTTGGGTTTACATTTTTGTCGGTGTGGTGTTATTGTAAGCGGCAAACTTTAAATGATTCTGATGAAAAGGTGATAAAATCCCATTTTACAGGTTTGTAGACTGAAATTTACTGTGGGTAAGAGTGGGTTACTGCCCAAGACAGGGAGAAAACCAGCTCTTGCCTCTAGTAATAAGGTCAAACATACACTCCCAGCATTGCCCCTGATGCAACACAGGGTGTAACTCCACAACCTTGCAGTAACCCAGCACAGCCTTCTCCCAATGTGCCTGCTAACACAAATTACACGATTCAGGGTTCAAGGCTGCTCTGGGATTGCATGGGAAAGCCACGTTAGCCTACAACTAGTCCACAGGTTTCTGTGACCCGCTGGCTGTTTTAAAGGCTCCAAAGTTAACTTTGAGGAGCAGAAAGCAGTTGTGTGGTACCCACAGTAACAGTTTAAGCTGCGGTTTTATACTGAGATGGATATATTTGAGACAGTAAGGCCTAAAGCACCAGATTAAATAAGGAAGGGGCACTGAAGACATTGGCTAGATCACATCTTCCAAGGCACGGCTCCGGTGTTGTGGCATATGTGCTACCAGAGATGCCCAAGACAAATACAAATGGCAAAAAAACATTGCCTGAAGACCTCCACCTGGGAATAAACATGGCAGGGGATGCAGCACAGGCCAGCAGGTATTCCCAGCCTATTTCTGCAGAAATAGCACTACCATACTTTTTATTTCTGCTCCTTCCTTCTCCCTAGTTTACAGTATCCCAGCCAAGCAGCAGTCTGGGAGGACTGACCACATCCCATGGCTCCTTATGGAAGTTTTACTGGCACTGTTTTGGTACAAGCCGCATTGCTGTGCTCATGATCACACTACAGACCCATTTCACACATGTTCCAGTAATACATGCACTTCCCATGCACAATACGTCTGCAGAGCAAAAGCTCCAGAGGCTTTAGACCTTTTATCTTTTAAATCACCTCTAAACTGCTTATCTCCATTAGCAATCTGGAATGCACAAGTCACCTGTCACAGACTGAAGGGGAATTAAGTAAACCAAAGTCCTTCGGTAGTTGACAAATGGAAGCTTTTTGCTTGCTTTTCTGGGGATTTTCCAGACACCCTCTCCTGCTGTCATTGCCTCCACATCTGCCCCTCTGGAGCCCAGGGAAAGACCCTCCATCACCCCCTGCACATCCCAGCCAGGCACCCCAGGAACAGTATCTACAAACTGTTATCAGCCAAATGAGACCACAGCACACAGTCCACCAAACACCTCCTTTGTGCAGCTGCAGAGGTTCTGGGGAAGCCTCTCAGGTACTTTCACCAAAAGATACCTACAGACTGGACTTCTGCCCTGGCAAGCACCAGCCTCCCTTCTATGCCAGGCAGAGCTCACCAAAGACCCCAGCCGAGACCTCACCATGGCCTGCAGCAAGAACCCAAAGTGAGAGATGGCTTAGAAGGAGACAGGGGATGAGAGCAGCCCAGCAGCCCTTGAGGACAGGATCAGCACCATCTCCATACTCTGGATAGACACAATCTAACCAAGGCAACATAGATAGCATCTTATAGAATCACAGAATCGTTAGGGTTGGAAAGGACCTTAAGATCCTCTAGTTCCAACCCCCCTTCCGTGGGCAGGGACACCTCACACTAAACCATATCACCCAAGGCTTTGTCCAACCTGGCCTTGAACACTGCCAGGGATGGAGCATTCACAACCTCCCTGGGCAACCCATTCCAGTGCCTCACCACTCTAACAGGAAAGAATTTCCTTCTTATATCCAACCTAAACTTCCTCTGTGTAAGTTTTAACCCGTTACCCCTTGTCCTATCACTGCAGTCTCTAATGAAGAGTCCCTCTCCAGCATCCTTATAGGCCCCCTTCAGATACTGGAAGGCTGCTAGGAGGTCTCTACGCAGCCTTCTCTTCTCCAGGCTGATCTATGGTTAAGACACAGTTGTCCCAGGCCAAGTCCCTGACTGCTGCAGGAGGTGCCCTGCCTGGTAGCCAGAGTGATGGGGGAAATAGCTGCATGTGCCTTGGCTGTTCAACTCTGTCATTCCTCTTGCATCTCAGCTCACCCTCACCATGTCACTGGGTCACTTCACATGCTGAGCTGTGACCCGAGTCCCCTGCAGCCCTGTGACATGGTCTGTCTCACTGCCCTTTCCGGGGGGGGACCACCACAGAGAAATGGGCGATGACATCGTGTGAGGAACATCTAAAGTCATGACAGTGACTGCTGACGGGTTTTATCTATCGGGAATGAAGACCGGGCACGGGAGAAGCACTGCTCAAACAGCCAGACATAACCACCAGGGAGCGCACACTCCGTGATGCCACTTGTAGTGGCAGCAGACAGAGACTTGCGTATGTGCATGCCTTGCTGTAATTCATCTTTGAAAAATCTCAGCTTTTTCTCACTTCAACTACATCTATCCCTAAACCTGAAATACAGCTGCATCACTTCGTTCCCTGCTTGGCCACAGTCAACGCTCCTGAAGTGGACTGTCCGTCCTAGGCTGGCTACTGCTGAAGCAACCACATGTGCCATAAAATTCCTTTTAGCATGCATCTGCTTCCTGCTTTGGGGAAGGAGCAGTAACCTGGTGATGAATAAAGTAAATGAGCAGTGCCCCATGCCAGAGAGACTCCGATACCAGACCCAGCCAGGAAGACATATTTTCCACCGTGAAACAAAACTCACCCACAGTCACATTTTCAGTCCCAGAACACAGGCTGGCTGGCAGCAGCACACCCGTACCCAGCCTTGCCCTTTCTCCTGTTTTCCCATCATTCGGCTGTCCACCTACCTTTTCCTTCCTCTTTGTTAAACTCTTAAGAGCAGCAAACTCAAATGAGATTTTCCAAACATCAGGCATTTGGTAAGAAAAGCCAATTCCATGAAAAGATCAGTGATGCTTGTGGGACATGGGTCCTGCAAGTGCCACAGTCACTCGGTCCTCAGAGGTACCACAGTAGGAAAGTTGACTGAAGAAACTGAAGCACGATAGTTCTCTAGTCCTTAAAAGCCTCAGTCCCTGGATTCCATAAACCCCAAAGGTGTTACTTTTGTATCTAATAAAGGAATCTTAAAAACATTGGCAAAATCTCTTCTGTGCTCCTGGTTACATGAAAGCCTTTGTTTGCAGTAGAGTACAGACCAGTTCAGTGATAAGAATTCAGACACAGAGCTGTCTCACTGCGTGAAGGAGGCTTATAAGGATGCTGGGGAGGGACTCTTCATTAGGGACTGTAGTGACAGGACAAGGGGTAATGGGTTCAGACTGAAACAGGGGAAGTTCAGGCTGGATATAAGGAAGAAGTTCATTACTGTAAGGGTGGTGAGGTACTGGAACGGGTTGCCCGGGGAAGCTGTGAATGCTCCATCCCTGGCAGTGTTCAAAGCCAGTTGGACAGAGCCTTGGGTGACATGGTTCAGTGTGAGGTGTCCCTGCCCATGGCAGGGGATTGGAACTGGATGAACTTAAGGTCCTTTCCAACCCTAATGATTCTATGATTCTATGCAGGTAAAACCTGTAAATACAGTTTTGAGACTGGGCAGAGAGCTGTCATAAAGCCAAATTTCAAGCTGGGGTAGAGGTTCCAAAACAGCCTGTGAGTGCTTCCCGAGAGGCTGTCAGGATCAGGCTCCAATCTTCTCTCCAGAACGGATGTGTAAACCATTTCCAGACACAGAATTTAGATCATTTCACCCAGGCAGTGTGTCACCCTCCATCTACACATTACATAAATCCTCCAGAGCCCAACTTGCAGCAGAAACCTCTGAGCTCATTCCCCTGGGGCCCAGGCACCCACTCCCCAGCTCATTCACCCTGCACAGTCTCTAGGGGATGCAGTCCCACTCCACAGCCTCCACAGCCAGGCTCAGTGCTCAGCAGCATCAACAACAAGCAGGCACAAAGGGCCAGCCTCAGCTGGGAGCATCCATTGCAATCCCCAGCTGTGTTTGGGTTCGTGGGCACTTGCATCTTGTCATTAATCCACTCTGCCTGTCTGCTCTGGAGAGAAATCCCACTTCATTTTCAGGGCTCTTTCTGCTCAGGATACAGACAGCAGGTCTGGAGTGAAATAATGTGCCCACAAACAAAGCTAGTGACAAAAGTCTTGCTGCTACCCATTTGACCAATACATTTTCCCTTTCCTTTTCCTCTCCCTTTCCTTCCCTTTCACTTTCCCTTTCCTTTCCCTTTCATTTCCTTTCCCTTTCTTCTATTCTTATTTCAATTTGCTGATTCTTTTGCTTTGAAAGAAACCATTGCATGGCGTTCTCCACATCTGATAAAAGAGCAGCTATTGGAGTGGTCCCCTCACACTCTGGGTACCCTCAGGCTGATTCAGCACCCAGCACCCTGAGCCAATGAGCCTTGCTCAAACAGGAATGTTTTCAGCTGGGCTGAGGTGCTGGGCAAAACAGCCATGCTTTGAAATAGGAGTTGGTGTTTCCTTACTGGGCTGCACTGAACCAGGTGGGAATTCCTGGGCGTAGATCAGCACTGCCTGGTGTGGTGCTGCACTGACCATCAATGGCCAGAGCTGGCAGAGACCCTGAAATGTCTTCTCAATCCAAGCTCAAGATACCAAGAGGCCCCCATCACTGCATGTTTCAGACTTGGTCAACCCAAATGTTTCAGCTGGGTTTTACTTGTTTTTAGAGTTCTCCCTCAGAAATTTGAGCTATTCCAAACAGAATGACCTTTTTCTCTCATTTTCATCATGCCTTAAAAAGGCATTCTAAAATCAGAATTAAGGGGGAGGAATTTTTCTCAGGAATGGGCAGTTTTTGAAACTAATCCTTTCCCAAGAACAGTTTTCATTTTATGAACAGCTTTTTTCTGATTAAAAAATGGGATTTGATTAGAACAAAAAATCCCTTGAGCTCAACTCGCTACTACCTTCAACATCAACTCCAAACCTAACTGTGGGAAACAAGTCCTCTGTTACTTCCCCCAAAGATAAGACAGGAAAACCAGACCTGCTCACATCTGGGAGAGGAGTTGGCTGTGAGGACTCTTTCCTGTAACATAGATCTTCCAAGCACTTGTTTATTTGAAAACCATGTAGTTCCTGTGAAACCAAATGTTCTGTGTTTAATAGCTTAAGCTATAACTCATAAAAGCCAAATTCAGCAGGCGATACGTTATTAAGAAATAGGGATCCAGATGGCTAGCTGAGGTCACCCTGAGGCCAGCAAGCCTATAAAGAATACACACTTGTGTGTCCTTATTAAAGTTGAGGGGCTTCATAAACCCAGAAGTGTTTTCCTTTTAGAGCACTCATCTCAGATAACTTAGTTTCCTTGAATAAAATACCCCACATCTTTCACAACATCTAACCTAATAGAAGCAGCCGGCAGCGGGAGGCCACTGTACTGCCTGCTCACAAGGAACTGCTGCACATTTTTATCCACATAATCAAGAAATAATGCTAAACCCACCTTTGTTAGAAGTCAGAAGCTCCTGAGCTTTGGGAAAACTTCCCATGGATGGGCTAGAAATCCTACAGACATCAGTACTGCCTCCTCTGTTACAGGCATCTGCTCTGCTAAGATAAGCCTGTGATTGTGACTGCCCTTAGCTGCAAATTATGGAGGTTTTGAGCATCACCTGAGATCACGTTAACAGCAAAGCCCTTGGTTCCAGCACTGAGTTTGGGATGGGCTGGTCAGCATTCATCCATGGAGGCTTCACTGCTTCCAGGGTGAAGCCCTGCACCTCACCATAGGCTTCACCCACGGCGACAAGGGAAGGCAGGGGTCTCAGATCCTGTTGGATAGCGATGCTTCCCAGCAACTGATTGACAGCTAATAACACTGTGATATGAGGCTAGAGCAAAACAGAGCAGTGAAACACAAACTGGAGGAAGTTCAAAGGGTCCTGGTGTATCCATTCCCTTCCCTCCTCGTGTGGGTGACCACACAAAATGAGACAAACTCACCAAGAACATTACTAACGCTGCAGGAGGCACAGATTATACTGCTGGCCACAATGCCCACAGTTCCCCCTTCCTCTGATAATTCCCTTTATTTATGAGCAGTTCAAAAGAGTGTTCCGTTATTATACTTTAATTGGCTTATGATTAAGCAAGCAGGCGGTGCTAAGGAGATGAGAAACCATGATGCAACACAGTAGAAAGCATTAGATGGCTTATTTCTCCCCTCAAAAAGAACTGTATGGCGCATCTGAAAACACTTAGCAAGTGGCAAGCCAACAAGAAAAGCAGGGCAAATACAGACTTCTACCCTCTTGAAACTAAATCCCTGCAAAGAAAATTATTATTCTCTCTCAGCACCACATGCTCCTGAACGTATCAAAATGCATTCAAGGAATAATACTATTTCCTAAGCTGACCAATCTCAGGAAATGATTTACAGGCTGAAAGCTGTACTTCACTTGTTGGAGACTTACCTAAGTGCCAGGCTGCACCGGTTCTTCACAGCGCCATGCCTTCTCCAACAAAAGACTACACTGATTGCAATACTTTCATGAAGACAAAAATAGTGTTTTGACCTTAAGATTATGGACTTTATGAGTCATAGCAAAGCCATTAACACTAAACTTCTGTTGGAACAATTTTAAAACCAACTATTTTATTACCTAATTTACCGAGCAAACTCGCCTCTTTTGTAGAGCTTGCATGTAAAACTTGGGCAACTTTCAAAACAGCAGCTCATTACTCAGAAGTGTGTAATAGCTTCCTTATAACACTATGCTGTGTAACATAAATACCTTAAAAAGATTAAAGTGACTGAAACCCAAAGGTTACGGACTCATTTGACCACAGGGGCTGCAGCCTTCTATAACAGAGGCTTTAAGGTACTTCAGCACAATTTAGACCTCATGTCAAATGAGTCATACACAGTATGGGAAGTTCTAAAGAAAATTCAATTACACAGACCAGCACTTCTGCCCCCCAACAGATACTTTTCTTTACATTCCCAATCCACTTTCAATTCACACATTTGAAAATGGATTCACAGATCTGGAAACAATATTACAGAGCAATAGGAAGCTGTTCTAAAACACTCATGGAGAGCAACAAGCAATAAGGAGAATCTCAATTTCTGCACTGATGCGTTTGCTAACAGCATTTATACTTTCTATTTTGGGGATATTACGATTTTATAAACCACCCCCTAGCTCAGAAACTATTTCCATAAATGTGAAGAGATACTGAATCTCCTTAAAAGAAGAGGATGAACCGCACTGCTCAGGGATACAACACGATGCCACAAGTAAAGGCCTTGCTTTCAACTCCAGAATCATGTTCTGCCCACCACATCACGTGCAAGAGGATGTAGTGACACGTACAGTCTTTGGACCAAAGTTCAGGGATTGCTCTTGGTTGAGCACCTCTCAGTCTACGAGTTCTACTGAGGGCAAACCTGCACTAGAAAAGCATAAGCAAGGTGAGTTGGTCTTCCATAACCTGTCCCCTATTTCCCAGCTGTTGCTCTATTGCCTCTGATTTTTGAGGATTATCTGTGGATTCATCTTGAAGGAAAACAGTTTTAAGAACTGTGTTATGTTATTATTATAATTATTATTGTAGGTTTTTTATTTTTAAGACTATGAATTGAGGCCAAGGAAGACAAAATGCCTCGCCTGGAAACACGCACAGGCTCTACAGCACAAAAGGGAAGCGTCAATCTGGGTCGCAACAACAGAATCACTGCTTCTGCTTAGCTAAGGGCTGCAGTAAACAGATCATATGAGCTACAGGCCTGAAGTTTATCTTAAGCTCCTTTAAAAGCACTGCTCATTATTCAAAGGAAAACGTGTGATGTTTTGTGACATCTCTCTGGAAGAAGCTTTCATGTCTGTTGCTCTGAGATGATTAGAAGGCATGGCATTTTGAATGCAAACTTCAAAATCCCAGTGCTTTACTGCTGCTCATTCTCAGGCATTAAGAAACAGTCTTTGCTGGGTTTTGCAGGAATGGGGGGAATACATGAAAGCAGGAAATGAGCAGGGAGCTTTGTCTGGCCCCTCACGATCAGATAACCAACTGCACCTTATCAATACAATTGCACCTAACTTAAGCACACCTACACTTCCCAATGCCTACCTGGCCAGAACTGTATCTCTGCCTAAAGAAGTGTACTGTTACCTGACCCGAGTCAAACCAGCCACAGTGACCTAAATGGTACAAGTCTAGATTGTGCCAGCCAAGGATATGGCCTCAGAGCAGAAGCTAGTTTAGGGAGACATCTAAGTTTGCTCACCAGTACAATACCTGGTCATGGCAGTAGAACTGTCAGTACTCCTGGAAACTACAAGGCACCCACACTGAGCCTCTGTGAGGTGATTCAGGTAGTATCACCCTTTATTGAGGCTCCATCCTCCAAGCCCCTTGCATTCACATATGTAGTGCCAATTTTCTGGTGGCTTATTAGAGAGCTGGCCCATTTCCCTGAAAACATATGCCATGGGAAGTAGCTCACCCCAAATTACTCCAAACCAATTAAAATGGTTTTCAAAATGAATTGCCATTTGGCTGAGCACATTTTCAAGAAGATGTAGCTTGCTTTCCTTATTGACTGTCATGGTCTTTTACGCCCTTGCTATACGTCAGTCATGGGGGCATCAGCCCCAAATTACTTGAAGGTAACTATAGTCTTCCCTTCTATGTCAAGAGCCCATAGGTGAGTGCTGCAGGCTGTGCTGCACGGCACCTTGATGATGGTATAGTGAAGACCTTAATTCCTAAAGCTGAGACAAGGAAGTTCAAAGGCCTCCTGCCAACAACAGAGTCCAGTCTGACTTACAAAGGCAGAACTACAACATGGTGCTCTTCACTCAGGACAAGCAAGGGCATGAGGGGAGGAGAAGCTGCCACCAAAATAACAGTACCAAGAATGTGTGTCTGAATTCTGTAGACACATAAGGTGTCCCAATAACAGGTTCCACTAGAAGTAAATATGGACAGGACAGAACTTATCCTGAATATGTATGACAGGAGGGCAACGATGTCTGAGAAGTAGAAGACAGAATGAATCTTCTGTAACCCAGTACATGTGCTCAGTGTCACAAGATAAATAATCAATTTGCCTCAATCAAGCTACATCCTTCTGCTGCCACCAACCTCTACTTTGCAACTGCACAGCTACAGAAACCCAACCACTTCCTTATCACTGATTACTGGATAAAATCATTCTTCTATATTCTCATACCTCAGTGGCTCACTCAGCAAAGTTAGCCATGGTATTTTCAATTCAATGGCCATAGGAGATAGCATCACTTAGTCCCAGCTTCACAAGTAACAGCTTGAACAGGTGAAGAGGATTTAATCAACCAGCACAAACTCCAAGGAAAGCAAAACAAAGAAATGCTGAAACAAAGACAAGCATTCTCTTGGTGCGAAGGTAACTGTTTCAAGCAAGAAAACACTTCTGCAAAACTATTTCCTGTATTTATGTGTGCACTTATAATCAGTTTGCTTCAGTGATCTTCCACTGTTGATTAACAATCAATGAAGAACCAGTCTAACACTACTCCACGTCCACATGGCTGGTTTAACGCTAAGAGTCTAACGGGTGCTTACACGCCTCAAGAGGTTGGAAGAGGGACTTACTCTTTGGATAAATTTCATGCTGTGAATTACTCGTTCCAATCTTATTATTCCCAAGAAAAATAAATTAACTTGTTAAAAGAAACAAACAATCCATCCCAATCTTGCTGCCTGCAGAAAAAATCTTGCAAAAGGTATTTTATCATTGGAAACAATAATTGAACTACACTGAACGTGAAGCAATCCCTTGCATGGTGAGGACTAGTGCATGACTTGTTTCCACAAGAAACTGAGAGCTACAAGGGCATAAAAGGCTTCTTTTGTTCTACACACAACTGCCTTTGTGGCTTCATGGACCCCTCTGAGAGCCAGACCTGCCTCCCTACATCACAGCATAGGGAAGTCCCCACTCCCCTCCTGCTACCCACAGGTGAAAGCACACCAGCAGAAAGATGCATCTCCATGTGCCTCCCAAGCTGCTTGCAGTCACAAGCACAATACACATCCAACACTGTCACACCAGTTGCAAAGAGCTTATTGGTTATAACTGATCCAAAAGGACATCCTGATACAAGTTGCTTCCATAACATTACTTTTTACTACTGATTAATAGAACCAACTGATGGAAAAAAACTTCCAGAAGTGAGGTAGTTTAACAGGAAGCCAGAATCCACTGGCAACAGTTAAAGGAAGCCACAAGGGAGCAAAAGGGGATATTCACTGTGGCCCGCCTGCCTTATGAATGCCATGAGTTCAAAGCTCACGTCCAGCTTTCAGTGATCTCCAACAGCTAAGAAGGTGCTCAACTGGGAACCAGTCATTTCTAACATGTTCTGAAACCCAGAAATATGTACAAGAAAGCTAAAAGCCACCTCGAAAGGCTGCACTATTTTCACACTGTTAATGAGCCCCATTCTTTGTAACACACACCCATCCTTGGTGGGTTTATGGAGAACATATGCAGGAACTTCTGCGACAGGGATTTCTGTAGATGGAAAGAGTAAATAATACACAGAAAGGAACTACACTGTGGGAAACAGCGCCCTAATTTTGACAGCATATGCTTTACTGCACTGTTTGCAACCTATCAATAAAACCACACAAATCTGTTTGAATCTGGAAATCAAAGCATTTCAATGTGAGTTTCAGTTTTAAGGTTGAGCCCACACAGACAAGTGTGTTGCTATTAAACCACCTGGAAGAAATAGAGTTTATTTTAAGCAACCTTTTTGGTATTTCCCCCCATCATTCTGACCCTTAAACATTCAGCTAAGTCCATAACAACTGCTGCCTAGGTGTTCATTATAACTATATAGATACGTGAATTAAAAAATCTTTGTCTGTTTAAGCATAGCATATACCTGAACACCTCCACATTTACACCACAGCTACACCTTCACCAGCAATATATGGGTTTCATTACATCACTTTACTGAAGGTGATCAACCAAGAAATAGACACCACCAGCAAAATGCAGATGTTTGGAGTTTCTTGGATGTAAGAGTTGTAATACAAGTGTGCCATGACTATTTTCAAGGAAATGGCAATTTGGGAACCAAAGGAGGCCAAAGCTCTACCACTTCAACATGAGTGAGTAACTCGAAGATGAATTTTAGTAGTTAATATTAAATAATAAATTGTCCCACCCTACCAACACCATTAACATCACTTTTCAGCATAATGACAGCCTCTGGCAAGAGGCTCTGTGGTGACAATTCCAATTAACTTTCCTCATCTTTATCTCACAGGTCACCTGTTAAAAAAAAACGCACATTTACTCCATCTTCTCTCAGAACAAGACTGACTGCAGTGGAAGCGAAGTGCTCTTCTAAGTCATATAGGTCACACCACCTCAGCTCCAGTTTGTACAACACTCTGCAGGTTGTGCAAGCCATTATCTGACATGCCTTCCTGTCCAGCTGCTGGGCTGAGATGCCTCTGCTTCCCTTGGTAGCAGAATGCAACCCAAAGAACCACTAACTTAATCCTATGGACCTTACCAAAACAAAGGACCCACTAGCAAGAGCAGCCCTTCTGTGCCATTATCTAAACTGGCCGAGTGTGCTCTCTTCACTGATGAAAGCAGCTCCTTAGGGGTCCAATCCAAGCTGATCAGTTTTTACTTGGGTTTCAGTAGGCTTTGAACCAAGTTCTGTTGATACCATCATACCCTTCCCACAAGATACATAAGGAGAAGAGAGAGAGAATCTGTTTTAACCTAATTCTGTGTTCTCTTCACCTTCAGAAAAGAGTGGTCAGAAGGATCATTCTGTTACACCAGCAGTACTTAGGACCTAAGAGATGATTTCAGGAATCCATCACAAGCTGATTTCATAGCTGTGGTGCACAGTGCGCTGACAACTACCAGCTGAAGAGACCCAGTGGCAATGTGGGGTATATCCTCAGAGGAAGCAAATCTGCTTCCCTCTTGGATGTAGATATGCAGAGAGACTATTTACAGGAGCCGAGTATTTGCCCCTGTGGACATCACCTCCTGTCCCTAACCCTCTCCCAGGGAGAGAGCTCTCTCCCAGATGGGAACTCGCATATCAAGGCTGAAACCACATAGACCATTGTACTCAAGTGACACAACACCAAACAACATCTCACATAACATCAGAATCTCTCCAGATCTAAGATCCAGATGGACTGAAAAGAAGAAGCGGGACATGGCCCCAGAATCGAAGAAACTTCAGAGTTTCTTGGACCCCAGAAACAAAGAAAATGCATGTTTCTTTAATTATCCATCGCCCCTTAATGCATGTCTGGGTCAAACAGTAGAGGTTTTGAATGCAGACAAGCCTACAAGAACTGACTGCATGCATATACACACACACACACACACACACACACAAAAACTCACTCCATGCCATGGCATGGTGAGATGATTCAAGAAAGAGGACAATCACCAGGAAGGTGAAACTGCATGTTAAACTGCTAACATCACTTGTTAGATCCCAACTCTCTGACCGAGTGCAGAAAGATCTAGTACGGAGCTCTTTGCCTTGAGTCCAGGAGCATTTATCTTGTTTCCGGCCTTCAGTTTCAACAACTGGGTTTTTCTTAGGCCAGGAAACAACTAAACACAGGCTCTTTGAAAGCTCTGCCTCGACACAATCCAACAGGATTCACCCTTGAAGTGGCTCTCCTAGCAGTTTCAAGACCCGAGAGTGCCTACAGGAGTTTCATATAACATATGCTGTGCAATACACCTTTGGCCCCAATAGCAATTTTTACATACAGTGATTTTTAGGCAGTCAAAATGTTCAGTTCTGGTATTTTAAAGATAACAGGAAAAGCATTTGCCATTTGTGCTTATACAAGCGATTGCTGGGCTAGTGCCCTTCCATGCTACAGACTGCAGTGTTTGCTTGCTGCAAAAATCAAAGCACTGTCACTCAGCTCGTTGCACTCACCCCATCAACACACATCAACCACATTCTCACAGCAATGCCTCCAACCTGCAAACCTCCTGGGAGGACTGCAAGCCTTCTGCAAGATCTAGGCCCAATCTTGGCAAGTGACCCTTCAGCAGTCACATTCTTACAAGGGACCCCTGACACACTGTAGCTGTGATCAGGAGGATCAGGAGGAAAAAATTTCTTGGTCACCCTATTCAGCTTGTTCTGACTCACCAGCACAGGCAAGCACTCTGTAACATCATACCCTTTAGGATGGATTAAGAATGGATTTATGTGGTGCTTACTGGGGTGCTTCAAACCTTCTGTAGCAGTTCAATAGATATCTATGAGCCAAGGGCTGAAAACTGCCAAAAAAGGATCAATACATAACAGCAAAGACCTCAAAATTTAGCTGGTTATTAACCCAGTCATGCACCAACCAATTCCCAACTTTCACAGCTGGTGAAGGAAGGAAGGTCCTGGGAGTGTTGCTGCATTTCACACACTGGAGGAGTCACCCCTTCCCAAAAGCCTGTCAGCACAGGAACCTGCACATGATTTTGCTATGGAGTGAGCTAATTTTTCATGCATGGACGTGCACTGCCAAGCAACAGGCTTTGTTAAGCACCCAAGGACAGTTCGATAGTCTCCAGCTTCCGTAAAACCATGGGGCTACCCTGCAGCTCAGGGGCCCTGATCATAAACACCTTCAGAAATCTTCTAGAATGTTCCCGCTTTCTTGCTCTTCCTCAAAGCCTCAGGACTTGGACAGTTTGTCAAAGGGAAGAACTTCACTTGGGCGTGTCAATGCTTGCAGCCCTTTGAAGAAGTTTTCATTGCTGATACTGATAACACCTGGGTAGAACAGATCAATAAAACATGAACTGCAGACTGATTCCTATTCCCAGTCGCATGCAGTGCTGCAGACCTTCTGCAGATGCTGCACGTAACCGGGTTTGGACTCTGCCCAGGGATGCAAAGACTCAGTCTGCTCAACCCTGCTGCACAGACAGCAGAACCACCACTGGTGTATGCATCGGTACCATCTCCTGAGAGCAGATGAGCAGACCGATTTCGACATGAACTGGCACAACAAACAGTGTCTGCAATACGTTACGCATTTGCCATGGTGTTTTTATTAATGTTAGCCCAAGTTAAAACTCCAAACATTTCAGCTCTTGCTAGCAAGATCTTTACAGAGAGTTCCCTGAAGCACCTTCCATGTCCAATGCTTGTTCTTCTCTAAGACTTGCATTTCCCTCCTAATGTATTAAATCATAAAATGTATTTTGGCTTTCAACGCTTAATGCCTCAGCTAGTGTTTATATGGCTACTGGCTTCTGTTTAAAGGAGGGACTAATCAAGATGATAAATGCTCTAGAAAGGCTCCTGTTATCAATCACATTTCTTAAGCAGAAAGGTACTCCTGCTAAAAAAGCAAGAGAAAGGCTCATTTACCACTATTGTAGTAAGATTACCCTCTGTTAAGCAAAGTGGCAGCTCCTTTATCCAACACTGAATGCAGACTGACCAGCAGTTTAGAGACCTAGCGAGATATGCTTAAAGATAACAATCAAGGGAAGTTATCCTGTGTGAAAGAGGACAGATGGCAGGCACACAATAGCCATCAAGTCTATTTAAACAGATAAGTAGCCTCCCTACGCCCACCCCAGCTCTCCACATGTGCTAATTCAAAGACAGGTTCTGATCGCATGGAGCCCTCCAACCTGAAACAGGCACAGGGGTCACGGCTTTTCCTTCCATGCTCTCATCTACAAATCTGCCCATTCTCTCCATCGAGTACAAAAAAAGCAGAGCCCAGGACAGATGCTCCTGCCCAGCAGCGATAAGCTACACCTCTGCGCCTTGCTCCAGAGCCCAGGACAAAGCAGCACAGCAGCACTGGATTGCGAATGCAGGGCTTAGCCTGGCAAGCCCAGTGTTTCATCAGGTTTCTGAGCCCCAGCAGAGACAAGCTGCCACGGATGGCAGAGGGCTGGACAAGTGATGCCCGTACCACTTCAGAGATGCAGGACATGCCCCGGCAGACGTTCAGTGACAAAATCAGTGACAGGCAGGGAAAAGGGCCCAGAAAGCTGACAGTGTCAGCCAGGGTGGCCAGTGGGCAGGCTGCAGTGAATTTTGAATGGCTCAGTGAACGATTGAATGGCACCAAGAGCCAAGGGCCTCGGATCCAAGGCCAGTTTCTGCTATAGGGAGCATTCTACCAAAAGCAAAGGTGCTGTTGAGCCTGAGAAACCAGCAGCTAAAAACAAGTGGAAAAGCCAGAGGGGAGGCATCAGAGGGATGGTGAGAAAGACCATCTCAGCCAATTTCTGTCAAGTCACATGGACCTTTCCTCCTCAGACACTGCATGACTGGGGCTTCTAAGTTTGTAAGGATTACCTCCATCCATAGGCTTAACCTTCCTACAGCCAACCTGCACAAGACAGAGCGCCACTCTCTGCCTGTTGCCCCAGCCTGGCCAGTCAAGTGTTTCAAGCATGGCCAGAGCAGCTACGGCTTCTTGCAGGGGCCGAGTGCCCTGCTTGCCACCTGACTGACATCCTGCACTACTTCATCTTTATATAGGTCCGTCTCCTGATGATCTCTGCAAGCAGCATTGCTGGGAAATGAAAATGCTCTGGGTTCAGTTCTCATAAACACTCCCAGCTGTAAATCCTCAAAAGTCTTTTTAAGCTTTGTCATAACATGACTTTCTTTCCCATGACACTGTTTATTATACAACTCTTTCTTCCCCTGGTCTTAAAAGAAAGGGTGCATAATGGCAAGGAGGTGTACTAGCACTGTAGCACAAATTGAATCCAAAGGTGATAACATCTTTTTGGCAGGATGCTTATGAGCAATTTGGGCCCCTTATCACATTAGTGAACTATACAAACAGAATGCAGGTGGAAAGGAGATGCTCGCATCTGGGACTACCCTTCACTACAAGCCTAGGCTAAGGCTTTTCAAGTCAACAGTCAACTCCATAGATGTTATAGGCCCAGTAAAGGTATTTTTTATCAATTTTAATTCAGTAACAGTATTCAAAACCACCCAAATAATCTTTTTGACAGACAAGAAAGAAATAAGCATCTCCCCTTTGACAGAGGTAGAAAGCTAGAAGAAAGCCCCACTGTTTCTTCATAAACTGAGTGAAATTCTGGCTGAGTGAATCCTTTCCCCCACTCCCCCAATATTATGGACTTAAATTCTACTTTTCTGTATTCTATTATGATTACACACACATATATATACAAAAGCCAAATTCACATCTGATTACAGAGAAAAGCTGATTTGTTCCAGTAATTGCTTTGTCCACAGTACTTCATTCCAACAGACCTCCCAAAAATACTTTTAACTCCAGCACTTCTTCATTGACATTAGGAAGAAACATTTGTTTTGTTATCTCTCCTGCCCATTTGGATATTGCAAGAAAGGATCCCAGACTGGTCTGTGGTGGAAGGGACCTTAAAGCTCATCCAGTTCCAACCCCTTGCCATGGGCAGGGACACCTTCCACTAGAGCAGGTTGCTCCAAGCCCCTGTGTCCAACCTGGCCTTGAACACTGCCAGGGATGGGGCATCCACAGCTTCTCTGGGCACCCTGTGCCAGCGCCTCAGCACCCTCACAGGGAAGAACTTCTCCTTATCTCCAACCTAAATCTCCCCTGTTTTGGTTTGAATCCATCACCCCTTGTCCTATCACTCCAGTCCCTGATGAAGAGTCCCTCCCCAGCATCTTTGTAGTCCCCTTCAGACACTGGAAGCTGCTCTGAGGTCTCCAAGCAACTTCTCTTCCCCAGGCTGAACAGGCCCAACTTTGTCAGCCTGTGTTTGTATGGGAGGTGCTCCAGTCCCTTGATCATCCTCGTGGCCTCCTCTGGACTTGCTCCAACAGCTCCATGTGCTTCTTACATTGGGCACAGCAGAACTGTACACAGTGCTCCAAGCTGGGTCATCTCTGACTACCCTGCTCTTATGCCCCCCTCAGCAAACACAACACTAAGGGCACACAGCAGGCAGAATGAGGACCAGCTGAGTAGTACAACAGCTCACAATTGAAGTCTCCTAGTTTCCTTTTGTCTATGATAAAGCTACAGAGTTGGAGGTTATTTTAATTCCATTATTGTTTAGTGAGTTCTTTCAGGGAATAATTCTTGGTTTGCAAACCGTAAGTCACATGAATGCATTACTTGTATCATGGAGCATGGTCTCCATCCCTTCTGTTCTGTAATTAATCACTGAAGTGCTGAGGTTTCCTGCTTGTGAGTAATGCACACGTTCGTATTTAAAGTTTTCACACACACTGGCTAGTTCTACAATCGAAAAAGTACTTTTAGTACCTGTATACATCTGTCTTCAATTTACCTGTTCATAATCACTTCCACAAGTGTTTGCTGAAAGACATTTTCACTAATGGACACTAAATACAACAAACCTAAGAATAATCACATTCATTGGAATACTCAAGGGCATTTTGTGTATCCTGCAAGAAAGGCTGCTGCAGTGAGCAATTCTGTCCATGTCTCAGGGCTGCCATTACAAACCCTGCTGTTCTTATTACCATTACATACCACCACTACAAATAGCCCCAATACTTATTCTGATGATCAGTAATATACTTAGTTGTACTGCAGTGGCAACTTTCCAAGGAAGATTCAATTCTCCTAGGTACTGCACATCCATCCAAGGAGAACACAAGCTCAGGGGGATGTTAACCGCAGCTCTGAGTACAGCAAGCCCACAGCACCAGGAGCTGAGAGCACAAGCCTCTGAGAATGCCAGTGGGTTTTGAAAAGAGGCAGAGGCCCCTTTGGCACATATGTGTGAGTGTGTGTATATATATATATATATATATATATATATATATATATATACACGTATATGACTATGGGGTGAGGGGGAGAGTTTTATATCCCAGATTCCTGTCTTCCCTGTGGGCACTCGGCACATTACTGAGCATCCCAATTTGTTGCTTGAGCTTCTATCTTACCATGACTGAAAAAGAAACAATTACCAGTGCAATCTTGACTCATCCTTTGGCACCTAATGTTCCTTGAGCTTTATCATCATGTCGCTAAATCCAAGAAAAGATTACTCAACTGTTGTCTTGTCCTTTAGAGATTCAGAGCATACAGTGTAGGAGCCACATGCTGGCTCTAGCAGAGCACATGAGTGAGGAGCTCCCTGCACAGCACATTCAGAGAGACACGTGGATCTGAAGTCAAGACTACACTCAACTTGGTCAGGAGCAGGCAGAGCACGTCCATGGCTGGCCAGGATTACAC
This sequence comes from Pezoporus wallicus, assembly GCF_028554395.1. Taxonomy (NCBI): domain Eukaryota; kingdom Metazoa; phylum Chordata; class Aves; order Psittaciformes; family Psittacidae; genus Pezoporus; species Pezoporus wallicus. The sequence goes on along the minus strand of NW_026638763.1, from coordinate 2,562,059 downwards.
CCTGCTGTAGCACCAGATGAGACCTTGCAACACAGACTTGCGGGCAAACACTGAAACTGCAGCAGTAACAAAGCCCTGACTTAACATCAGGTTATCAATACAGGTATCAGCCATCCTGAATCATTATAAACATCGTTTATACTGCATTAAGTCGTTATGGAGGACCCTACTGCCAACCATCAGCCAGGCGACCATGACCACATGAAGCAGTGCTGCAAAGGGGTTTAGATGCGTACAAAGCAAATCCACCCTTACAACAGATTTCTGTCGAACTACTGAGACTATAGAAATCCTGAAGAAGGTAGTTCTGCCCTAAATCATTAAATGTTACTGGGTTTGTCCCTTCTCTGAGCACTTCAGGTGGGCTGTGACTGCAGACAGCGTTTTGGTGCCTTTGCTTCCAGATAGAAACAGAAGCAAACTGGAGCTGTCAGTGACAGACTCCTCTGTGTGCTCAGGGACCAAAGACTCAGCAGTGCTGAGTCCTGGACAGGGCAGCCTGGTTTAAAGTCCTAGTGCCTAAAGGCAGAACTTGATCCATCTCCTGATCCTTACAACCCCATGTTTTCCACTCCTGCCCTTTCTCCACAGTATCTCAGTCACAAATGGTTAGAAAAATAGCAGGGGAATTTGGAGAAGTCTACAGTGGCAAGAGAGGCTTCCAACCCTGCGACACTTCAAATCAATTCTATTGACACCTTAGCTTGGAAATTCTCAGCACAGAAATGCCAATAATACCCTAACAGTCTTCCTGACACTTGGAGAGGATGTAAAACAGCAAGCGAGTAGCACTCAGTAGGCTGTGCCCTGCTGTTAGAAGGACATGGAGGGGCCTGATTAGTGTGCTGACCAACACTACTGATGAACCAAGTGGTGAACAGTGCTCCCTGCTACAGAGCAGAGCTAGGGGCTTTCCCCAGTGCAAAAATGAGGTGTCAGTTTAGCATGACTGGTACCTCATTAGTGCAGTGCTCAGGTCCCTTTGGGCACATGGATGGAAGTGACTCAGGAACCAGAAAGACGCGGAACTGAATGATATGGGGAGTTTAATACTGACATTTTAATACACAGCTCTGTGATCACTCCCCCCCCACTGCACTCTATTCCTGTCTCTAGCAGTCATGAACCTCTTCCCCTTGATGATTAAAAGGCTAAAGACAGGCACTTCCTTAAATCCGAGTCACTTCCTTTCAGCCAATTAGGGCATACATTTGCATTTTTAAGAGCAAATATGTACACCAAGGAGGAAAAAGGAAAGATGAACCCAATTTACTAACTACACATACTGAAAAATCACCTTATTGCAGGAACCAGGATGACTCAGAAAACAAATGTAAATAGCTCCTGTGATTTAGCACTGACTGACACCCATTGCATTAAAAGAAATTGGCCATTATTTCTCGCAAGCTCCATGCTAATTCCTTCCATAAAACGTCAGCAGGGCATAACCATCCAGAGGCTTCACTTGGTGGCAAATAATTCCCTGATCAGTCTAGGGAAAAGAAGCTAATCTGCATCTCCAGCTTTTTGGGGAATGTTCCAGGGTTGTAAAGCATGAGTCAGCAGCACTGCTGCTATAGAGGTTTTTCCCTACCAGATGCTGCTGGCATTTCCCAGCTTTGGTATGGTAGCACAAGTGTCCATAGGGAAATAGATACCCTTTGTATCAAATGGGACAGGTGTATTGATTGCCATCTGTTCATTATCATATTAAAAGTCATTGCAGACCTGTATGTTTACGATGCAATTCTTCACAGCAAAGAGCTTCACTTCCACAGGAAGAAAGAGTCAAGTTGATGGTGAATGTGGGAGAAATCAAGTCTTTTCATTCTCACTGGTCCTGCTACTACAGTAATACCACAGCCACCTTTGCTACTGCACTCACAACAAAAAACACCGTAACACATCTCATGATGCAATTTTGCACACATGCAGCTTCCTCTCACCAAGGATCTCAATCATTTTGTAAAGCCGATGAATACCCCTAATGATGGGTACATTGGCATTGCTTTGCTTTACACACAAAGAAAAGAAGACACAAACTTGCAGAAATGAACATGGCAGCCTACACAGCCTTCAACTATAGGCCTGCACTTCATCACCCCATCCTCCAGCTGAGACTATGTCAACTGAACTCCTGATCCACTTCACCTTTCAGTGGATTTCTGCACTTTAATGGTCATTATTTTCTTGACAGGTTATAAAGGGTCCTTCCTAAAGTTACTAAACCCAACTTCTGCTGTCTAACTGTCCCTCACTCACTATTTAAACATAGCTTGACAGAGAGCAAAGGACAATCGTATTTTCTTCCTAGAAATGAAAACCTAAGCTGTAATGAGTGCTCCCTTCCCTGAAATGAAGAAAGCATTGACGTAACCTCACCACCTGATGCCTTTGATCTTCCAAGCTGGCAGTACATGCACATGATAGGCAGCCAGCACCCCAGAGCAGCTATAGCACATGCCGTGTCCTGCCCAGCTGACAGAAGGGCCACAGAGAAACTGGGGTACTCTGGTGCCAAAGTAAGGGAAAAAGTGGTAGGGGAGGACACAAGACATAAACCCATGGGAAAACAAATTTTCATCAGGACCATTAGCTCCAGTCTTACTCACAGAAAACCGGTTTTATGTGGATTATGTTCTCCCCAGCTATAATTTTTTAGTCCATTAACAATTTCAGCCTGCTTTGATGCAGAAGCAGAGATAACTGTCTTCCTACAAGTCATATGAAAACATACATCCAAGGAGAAAAGACAGACCCTGCAAGTGACCCTCCCCTCATGTCGCAACTGGAAGGAAAGCCATAACATAGGACCCCTATTTGCCACTGAAAAATCCGCCAAGAAGACAGACTTTGTAATCAACAGAGCAGCAGGAAAATCTTCACTAAGAAGTTTTCTTCAAGCACAAGACACAGATCTTAATTTCAACTGAATTAACTTAAATTCAACTTAATTTCAAACTGAAACAGGAGAAGTTCAGGATGGATTTAAGGCAGAAGCTCTTCCCTGTGAGGGTGCTGAGGCGCTGGCACAGGGTGCCCAGAGAAGCTGTGGCTGCCCCATCCCTGGCAGTGTTCAAGGCCAGGTTGGACACAGGGGCTTGGAGCAACCTGCTCTAGTGGAAGGTGTCCCTGCCCACAGCAGGGATTGGAACTGGATGAGCTTTAAGGTCCCTTCCAACCGAAGCCCTTCTATGATTCTAAATCGACAGGAAAGCCAAAACCATTTATTCTGGTGCTCAGAAAAAATACTTGTTTCATGTAAGCACAGGACAAGACAACGTTAATACTGGTAACCTAACCTTAACCTTAGTAAAACTGAGAATGTTGAGACCCAGCCTAGAACAGCTGCAAAACAAACTCCCTGCTTACCTCCATGGCACATGCTCTAACAGGGCTGTCTAACACGTGGCGTTAAAGAAGGGGCGATGATCTCGGGCCAGAGCTAGACAGAGTCCCAGGCTCGCTCCCTGCTGCTGCTTCCTGGTGATGAACTGATGCCACACAGCGCTTCTTAATGTCTCCTGCATGTGTGGTCACCATGTGATTGTTTAAATGAAGGCCAGTGCCAAACATCACGTCATTCTGGGTGCATGCCCTAGAGTCCACAGACTGTAACCCAACACACCTCCCTGCCACTGTACGCTCTGGCTCCTGTTGCCTTTCTGTATCAGCTAACACAGTGTTTTTCTTTTGGTATTCCAAGCCATAGTCTGCTACCCCTGAGGCCACAGGATCTTTAAGTCCTGCCAAGATGGAATTATTTCTCTTCTTACAGCATAAGTACCCCTTACCTCTACTTCAAGAAAATTACATTGCTTGAAATCATTTCCATTTTTGCCAGCATAACATCTCATTTTCTTCTTTGCAGCCTGAAGGAATGATTTGTAATGTGAATCTTAAAAGCCCAGATCAGAGGAGGAAGTTAAAATGACTGATAAATCACAGGTGTAAAATATAGAGGTATTGTTTATTAAAAATACAAACCTCCTCGCCACCTCTGATCTCTTAACAAATAGCTAACACCCTTTCTTTGGTTTCAGGAGACCAGAGAGGACTGGTAAGATGCTGTGCACAGGAGACAGCCCCATAGGAGATGAAAAGCATTCATCTGAGGGGATCACATAGTCAACAAATCTGACTCATTACCCACTGATACTGTAAAACCCAGGCAGTTCTACTTGCCTGCTCACAATGCCATCACTTCTATCTGGGAGAGCTCCTTGCTTTCCCCTTCCCTGTGCTGCAGCAAAATCTCGGATCCTGACAGCAAGCCCAGCAAGCAGTGCTAGTCCTTGAGACAGAGTTTGCAAAACATTAATGAAATCAGACTGCAGCTTGGCTTGCTGCCCTTGGATAATGGAAGTGAAATTAGAAGTAGAGGGAAGAATGGTTGTTCGTAGCTAGAAACAGATCGCTGAATGTGTTTCTCAAGAATTAAAGCATTTTATATGCTATTTACTTCAGGTTTTCACTTCACTTTAGTGGTAACTGATACCAGGAGGAAATTAAAAGCAGCTAATTAAAACTAACAGGTAAAGTATTCCTTTGAAGTATTTTATTTAGCCAGGAAAACCTATCAGGTAAGAAGCCTTCTGCCAAGGACAGAAAAAATACAAGGACTGAGAAAACAAAGATGTGTAGAAGAGGAAAACAAGGAATAGAATCGTATGTAAAAACAGGAGAGAGCATAGCCTGAAAATACCACAAATGCTTTCCCGCAGGAACAGCATCTATCAATCAGCCCTAGTAATTTATTGCCATAAAATTGATTACTCGTCATATTCCAGAGGGATGCATTACTGCTAGCAGTGACCCATGTCCTTGCCAGTGCTGCTGTTCTGGTTTGGGGTTCCTGCTTGCCTGGGGATCCAGACTGGCTCTTCCAGGAGAGCAGGCTTTCTCACAGGGTGATCATTACTCCTGGTTTACCAGGTTTCCAAGAGGCACCCTGGAACTCCAGACTAAAACACACAAAGATTTTGACTGCTGCCCTACAAACACACATATTCCCTCCAGGTCTACATGTAGAGCTAAGGACTACAATCACCTGTAGGACACCGGGGAAGAACACACACAGTTTGGAAGCTATTGGGTGAGAATTGGCACCTCAGAAGTTAATATATGATGGATACACCTTTCCTTCTCTCCAGAGAGGTGCAGGGACCAGATTTTCATTCCTGACATTGGGGTGTGTTTATATATTTTTAAGGGCACAGTCCCCATTGCAAACCAATGAGACAAGCATTACCCAACCGCTTCACACATCTCAAAGTTTAATACCAAAAAATGAATGTGTTTTTATTCTGCAGGGTTTTATCTCACAGTTTCCTTTACAGCAAGGAACCAAACCCAGAAGATATTGGGGGAAAGAGGATAACAAACTGCTTCTCCCAGGAACTAGCAATGACACTGTCAAAACTCCCCAGTCTGTTTGCTTCATTGTGACAGAGAGAAATCACTTCTGCAGCGCCGGTGATATGTCAAGAAGCCGTCAGTGGCTCTTCCAGCCCTGCCTGGCTGTTGAAATGCTGTGCATTAAACCCTGAGCTGACACACATGTGGGTTTGGGGCAGCAATGAAGGGGTTAAAAGAAGTTTCCCTCCTCCGGGAAAGAGATCCAGTATGAAACCTCCACTATGCTTTCTGCTGTGTGCCGATAGATCCTATCTGCTCTGAGACAAGCAGTGATTTTAACCCTGCTCTTGCCAATGCTAAACTCAATACTGAAACAACCCACATCTGATATAACCAAAGGCAGTTTTGCACCCTCACTATACTGACCCAAGACAACTGACAAGCACCCAGGTCTGTATCTCACCCTTCGGTAGCTGCAGCTGAAAGGACTAATTAAACAGCAAGAGCATACACGTACACAGCAAAAATAACTTCACAGAGCCTGCCAAAGCTATTTGAAAACCTATGCAAAGCTGCAACAAAACACAGCTTGACAAAATGCAGGAAAAACAACACAGAATAACAGGTATTGTTTAAATAGAAGTAAAAACTAAACACCAAAAAATCCAGCCCAAACCCTGTATCATGCTCATTCCCCCATTCCCAAAATCACATTCAAACACAGAGGTGTCCTACCTTTTTGATCTGTGAACAAGCAGATTCCAATCAGTGAGTCACGACCGAGACTATATACCAGAGAATCTGTTAATATAAAACAAACATGAGCAAAAAAACCCCTGAAAATACTTATTTTTTCTGGCAAACAGTTTTCAGCTATAAGAAGGGGTTTGTCTATTATACAAAGACACAGATGCATAAAGATAGCCAGACAAGAAGGTGTTTATGAAGGTATATGCATATAATGTATGCATCAAATAGATTTATAAACAGAGCTACAGAAGTTTATTACCTATACATTTTAATTCATTCAGTGTGCACCGCTATAGAATTCAACCTACAAGCAGACCAAACCCAGAAAGCTACAGCATAAAGGGATAAACTCTTTCAAATCAATCCTCAACAAGCAAACAAAGCTGACAATTCTAAAGGAAAATCATTACCAGCTCACACGCTGCCATACCCCAAAAGCCTATCCTTAAATAACTGCTGCATAATCATTCTCATGGAGTGTTGTTATCCATCGGCTCGCTGCCTATGCCCAGACAGACGCAGTCTGCAAGCCACCAGCTTGTCTCTACCATGTGTACGTCAGGAAAAGGAAAACTGCAAATTAGAAGAAGTCCCCGCAGTGGTGAAAAGGAAAAGAGGGTGAGTGGGAGAGGAAGAGGGAGTTCACTGGCCACAGAAATTTCCAGAATGATGACAAACCAGCCAGCTCCGCCATCATCCACTTACAATAGGATGCTGCACCTCACGGCTGCTGAAGCAGTTTGTCAAGGGGGTGCTGGTATTGAATGCCCGACAGGCATTTTAATTGCATCCAACCAAGTGTGTCCCCAGGAACTGGGCCTTTAATCCTGCAGATATCATCAACTGGTTTCTTTTGTGCTGCTGCCAAGCACACACAGGCAGGCACTGCACACAGGCAGCAGCACACCCGGTCTCCGCTGCGATGCCGATCCAAATCCTAAACAGGTTTTAGGGATGGTACACGCTGAAAAGGAGGTCTTGAGGGATTTAGCATTTTCTGCATTATGGATTAGGAGGGCAATTCTCTCTCCCCCTTTATTTTTCTATCTAGCACTTCTGTTCACATGTTGAAATCAGCTCGGGTATGCTGTTATTTAAGCCACCAACAGGGAAATAAAACCAGGGAAAATGCAGAAGTGCTGCAGGACTGCAGGGATCCTTTAGGACCAATACATGAGAGGAGCAGAGCTCACTGCACAGTTCAGCTTGCAAAGGGGCTGCTGTGAGGGGTGCAGTTTTACTGCCACTATTCAGCCATCATCTGCCTCGATCTCATCTCTTTCTGAGGCTTTCTCCAGACCAACGTTAATCTGAGCAGGAGAAGGGACCTGTGCATTGGGAAATCAGGCAGTGTTTTGGGAGAAGACCCAGCATGGCTGGAGAGGGGCAGCAGAGAAGGGATGGAGGAACATGAAGCCAACTAGATCCAGTTTCCAGCAGCAAGCTGGTGTTTCTCAGTCCCTGTGACAGCAGAGTCCTTGAGATGGAAGGATGTCAACAAGGGAAGGAAACATCTCTCTGTCACAAAGTCTGGGAGAGGGCAACAAGCCCTATTCACCTTTGAGAGGGACAAGGGGATGGCAGGAAGGAGTAACAAACCTCCCACGGATCTCCAGGGCTTCTCTCCCTGTCAGGGTGGAAGGCTGCAAAGGGAATAGATTCCCTTTTGCTTCCCCCTCCAACCACGAGAAGATGACTTTTCACAGACCCATCAAACTTTGCATCAACCACAAGTTCCACCCTCATTGCTATAAACAGATCCTACTGTCTTAAAAGCATCTGTCCTGACCAGATATTTTTCCCCACACTCTCTAAACCACCACAACAGTGAAGAGGACAACAAAATGGAGGAATATAGCCCCTAAATCCAGCCTGCATGGGACAGGGCTGGTGGTGGAGAAGGTAACGTGTGGTGGCAAAAGGCCTTCAGAAGGAAGGGAAAAAATGAGCAAGAGCAGCACTAGTGCAAATCTTGGACCTCTCCTCTGAGAAAGCCTCCCATGACTCATCAGAAGGGTGCCTGCTGCTGCCAAACCTCCCACTGCAGAGCTCTTCCTCTGCAGAAACCAAGGAAACTCTAAGCCTGCCCTCGTCTTCCCCAGCTCCACCATTTAACAGTTGGTGCTTGTTCACAGCACTGCTGCCATCCCCTCCTCACTTCCACAGCTCCCCTCCACCAGCCACCCTTGCCCCAGAGCAACCAGGAGCTCTGGGAGGTCCAGAATGAGCACCACGTTGCTGGGGTGGTAAAAGGGTATCATGAAGTGCTGAAAACTGTCCTCTAGTTTCTCTCAGATGCTCCTAACGGACCTCAAGTGGTTCCCAAGGGATTGATACATATTACCATACTGGAGCCCTTGGTTGAATCTTCATCCAACCATCCATACCGCCTTCACTCTGCCCATGCAAGCATTTCCAGGCACCCAATCTGCCAAAACAGCCCATGACAAATGGTTTCATCATAAGATAATGCAAAAAGGAAACAATCTTAATGATCGAGTTTGTTCTGGCTGCCCTACAATTTGTATTTTCATACTTCTATAAAAGAATTTTTGACAAGACAAAAGGCACAGGAGGAGACAGGGATGAAGGGCCTAATCCAGGTAAATGCTGGAACACAGAGAACTCTCATCCTTAGAGATCTAACCGCATGCTTTCCTGGCTCAGACAGGAAAGCAGCATCAGCTACAAAGCAAACTCATCACACACAATTAATGCAGTCCGACACAGTGAAACAGGAATACTTGTGAGCAAAAAGAAAACACAAACATCAGGAAGTTGACAAGGCAATGTCCTGCAAACTTTTAAATGATGAACTCATGCTCTGCAGCATTGTTTTCAGTGCCATAGCTCTCAAAGAGGCATAAAGACATCTACAGTCTCAGCAAAGGATGTGGGAAGACTGTGACTTCAAAAACCTGGTCTAAACTCTAAAAACCCTTGCAGCAGTTTCAGGTGGGCTTTTCTCTTTAATTCTGACATTCACGCATGACAGTGCACTTAGTTTCATTACTGCATTGTAGGAGAGCTTAGAAAATCTGGCTGCATACTGGGCCCCTCTGTGCAAAGTGCTGGGCAGAACAGGAGACAGCTTCTGTTATAACGGGTCACTTAAAAGAGCCAAACCACAAAAGGGGGTAGCGGCAGCATCCTCCTTGTTGTCATGATGAAACACGGAGCCTCAGTTGCCAAGCCAAGCTGGAAGACCCTCCTAGAACCTCAGATGTTTCCACCCAAGCCACTGCCAAAACCCTGATAACCTTTAACAAAGGACTTGGAGGCTGGTTGCTTCTTTTTAAGCAAAGAATGGGGGAACATTTTATGCACTGCCTTAAATAGCAACCGGTATCATCAGTGATGTAGATTATAAAGAGTAAGTCTACTGAACAGAAACTGCACCACTCTGGTAAAAATAGCCCTGGAACAGGGAATTTACTTCTTTATTCACTATTGTCTTACCACTCAGAACCGTGCTGGGGATGGATGGCTCTGGAGAGCTTGAGAGGAGACAGATGCTTCACCAGACTCTGTAAGTGTTGCCTATTCTTCTGCAACAGTAATCAACATCAGACTATCCTACTTTATTAGCCATCTGAGGGACAACCTGGCCTTCCCCACCTCCACTTACTTGAGAGGCAAAAACCAGGATATCAGGGCATTAATGAATCCTGGAGACACACACAGTACAGCAGACTGGCTCTTTCACTGGGGCTACACAGTGAGGAAAGCTGAGACTGGAGTCACCATCTGTATCTATGGTTACTGATAACAGAGGATTTGGGAAAAGCCACAGGCTGAGTGAGCAGCTCTTGTGGGTAACAAGGTGCAAAGGACTTCAAGGCAGGTTAGAAGCTTTCAGGATGCAGGGGCTGGCCTGACCCCCACAAAACAAGCGTGCACTACCTGATGTATCCACCTCACGCAACAGCCCCTCCAGAGCCTGTTCAACTGCATCATTTCTTTCACACCAGTGGTGCCCCCATCTTTGTTTCCACAGCAGATTTCAACATCTCCTTCCTCCCAGCCACCAATAAAACAGGCCTGTACTGGTGACACTGTCCTTTCCCAGCATCCATGCAAATGCATCCCTCCATGCCAAGTACCACAGCAACCATTAAACCAGAAACTGACACAACACAGGCTTTTGTGTAGCACGGTTCTAGAAACAACCCTTCTAAACTCAGGCAAATGATGTCTTCCTTCTCCTATCTTAGCTTATTTGTTTGAAACCTTTCAGACTGATGTTTTTAGGCATGATCTCTCTTTTAGGAATCCAAGCTGTCTCTCCTTAACTAAATAATAGATATGAGGAATACCAAGAAAGGATCTCCTATTTCCATTTCGTCCTCTGCCAGCATGTCACCGAAATCAAGCTGGAAGATGTAGGATATTCAAATCCTCCCAGGCCTGCATTTCAGAACAACCAATTCTGCACAGAACCCTTTGAAGCTACCAGATAAGCACATTCTTGGGTTTCCTTGGGAAATCCTTGGTTTCCAGATCGGAGACCCAGTGAGACCAAAAGAACAAGAAAGCAAAATTCATGAAAGGTGTTTGTTAGTCCCTTGTATGCATTTGGTGTTGTTACTGTTAAAAGCTGCAATGCAATCTTCTGCATAAAACCCCCATAATAAGCCATCACCTCTGCACTGGGTACTGCAGGTGGAGGGGAACAGCCTCTCCGCTTGTTCAGCCCACTGCTTCTGGGGGGCCAGTGTCAGTTGGGTAAAACACCCCAAGCTCAAAATGCATCCACAGAGGGAAAACAAGAAGTAAAGACAAAAATAAGTGGTTACATTCCATATTCTGACACAGCAGAATAAAACCTCCATCTCTTGAGAAATACTGAAACATCACGAAACTCATCTGATGCGTCCTCATCATCTCAGCCTGCAAGTGCCTTGCCACCAACACACTGGTCCCAGTGATTTCCCAACTGGTTCTGGAAGACAATTTCCATTTTCAGGTGGTTCCTGGAGCCTGCAATATTGGAAGTAATCAATAGCACCAACACTCTTGCAGAAACCAGTGACACCTGAGAGTGCCATGACTTCCCCCAAAATCACTGCACTGCACACACCCATGAGCACAACATCGTGAGGCTGCGAGACAGACAGTCAACATTGTAGTGTTAGGTGCCTCAAAGATGACACGAGCTAACACAAAGCTCCTCTCTGACATTCTCAAGTGTCAACAATGGATTCATTATTAGTTTAAACTTGTAAGTGAAAGATGTGGGCTTATTCTTCTTTTTAATGTTTGTTTCATCTTTAATTCTGCTTCCTGAAGGGAGCTAATCTGCATGAGTTTGCATTACCACACGAAGTAGTAGCTGTAGCGTTATAGCCACAGCAAGCAACAGAGGGCACGCTTTCAGGGAATAGTACAAATCCTCCCTCACACACCAATAAGAGATAGACAGACTCTGTCAGAGTCAACAAAAGATAGAGGCAGGTAGCTGGCAGTTTCCAGTTCCTGCTTCATCCTCACTCTTCCTGTTCTGTGTTTCCTGCTCTTCCCCTTTCGCTTCCATCACTGCCTTCTCTTCTTCACTCATCCTTCTTCCATCTCCCTCTTTCTGATACCTCCCTACAACAACCCTTGCCTCTTCCCAACAGGTAAAGGACACAGAGATGTGTGCTGCATGACATCCATTGAGCACTGTGTTACTTACTCATCTGCGTTAGTCCTTCCTCCACAGCTTCATCCTGCTTTGAGGGGCAATACTGCCCTTCACTCTCTGCTTGCAGACAGAAGGAAACCGATTGCTCAACACACAAATTCATGCTATTGAGAGATGTTTAAACCAAGCTCCTAAAGCTGAGGGATGCAAACCCACCAGCTAATGCCGAAAACCATGGTCAACTTCCCCATTACACTTCTGCCTAGAATGTCTCCTGAGAGACTGAACTCCTGAGAGAGTTGGTACCACTCTCTTTAACCCCAGCCTTAACCTCAACTTAGCCACAGTGCTCTGGTAGCCCTTGAGTACACACAGCCCTTGTCCACGTGAAAGCCTGGCATGACATGTGCAGCTTAGAGACACACTGAGTGTTTCTCTGTCCTATCACATGGCTTATGACTAAGAAAATAATGCAGATACAAACCCTACCGCTTCTTCTCATCTCTTCTCTCTCCTCACCTACCAGTGGGGTGATGAATCAAGACAAAAACTTGCTTCCAGTAAAATATCACAGCTACTGTGGCAGGAGTTATTCAAATGTCAGCATGTACTTCATTTAACCATGTAACCTAATGTTTTAAATTAGCTGCCATGTCATACCTCACAGCAGAAGTTTTACTTATTATTCTGTATTAAATTTATAAGTAAAATATTTTAAATTCATGAATCATTTGTTGATTCAGATTTGGCATGACACGTAATTTGAAGATGAACTCTGAGCTGGCATGGCCCTGACCATCTATAAAGCAGTGACTGCAATGTAGAATGCACAAATTCCTCTGTTTTGTCTAATCATAGGTTTTGGATAGTATTTTGATTTAAATCCCGTTCACATTTAGGACAATGTGGGACGTTGGCAAGTAGTGAAATGCAGTATGGAAAAGAGAGGTTTTCCTGAAATGGGTCTGTATCTGTGATTCCTTTCAGAGAAAAGGTATTTGCTCCTTCGCTTTTGTAAGTCAATCTAAAGATCAATCATTTCCTAGAGATACCTTCCCTAGCAGCTGAGTGCCGCCTTCCTAGAAGCCCCCAGTTAGTTACTTCCTCCCGTGTTCACACTTTCCTTCAGGAAATTGGTTTAAAAATCGGTCAGCCCTAACAACTCGCTGCTTTTCCTCGACAGCAAAACCAGACAAGCAATAGTGATTGCAGTAACATGTAGTAACATGGAGCAGAATTGGTTTGAACAGCTTCTCACTTAGCAGACTTTATGTAAGGAAGGCAGTCAGGCAGAAACCTGCGGTAGAGCTGCCAGCCCCTGAGCCACGTGGAGGGGAAGCAGCTCTGTCCTCGCTCCAAAGAGGAGACAACAAAAGCTGCCTTATGAGGATGCTCCCGACAGTCAGCTTGAACCACGTGGACACCATGCTAACATTATACCACAGCTTACTCCCTCATCGTATGGCCATCCAGGTCCTTTGCATGCATATGTGCTGTCCAACAGCTTCCAGTAAAACCAATAACTGATGGCCACTTTAACCTCTGTGAAGAAGCCCAGCTAAACCCACCAGAAGCCCTTCCTTGACTTCAGTGCATTTGGATCAGATCTTGTATTTCGCACGCACTCTTGAAAAGCTTCAGCTAAAGGCGAGGACGCCTGTCAGTGCATGCACTGCATGTTACAGACCCTGTCTATGCAGAAGACTCCTCTGCAAAAGGCTCCTTAATGGAGTCTGTTGCATTTACAGAGAAATGAACTTAGCAGATATATTGCAGGCTAATTCATTAGCTTCTTGCGATTGATTCTTGTTTCATCACCATAAAAACAGATTTCCTGTGGTTAACATAATGATGCGAATCCCTCTTTGCTTACACACATTTAAGTTAGCCACCGCTCCACTGAATCCACAGCATTTGCTGCATCAAGACTGGATCAACAACTGGAGACTTGGATTGGGTAACTTAAATGCAGGTTTCATTGACCCTGGTCTCACAGCACTGTCCAAAATGATTTTTAACCTCTTTGTACAGGAGAATTACATCTCCACCAGGTAGTTGCCTTGAGGATGAAAAGCAGGAGGAGCTGTTTAACAGCACTCAGTTACACTGCCCATGAGCTCAGGGGATGAAGTGAACAGTGCCACATCCAATCGCCATCACCAGGGAGATTTTTGGGAGGTGTAATGTGATTATAGTCAAATCTGGTTTACCAGAATGGGATGGAAAACAAGAAAGTCATTAGGAAAAATGGAGTTTCAGATAAATGAAGGACCTTGGAACTTATCTGATATACCTTAAGGGATGTGACCTTCTTTTAGGTGAAGTAGTACATCAATGGTATTTCAGATGATGGGCCCAAACAACAGCAATGCCGGTAAGTCAGGCAATTTGTCCTGCCATTTCAACAACTGACACAGGAATTCTTGCTACTGTAAGTCATCCAGACATTGGTTTAGGCTGTATTCAATGGTTGGTACTGTTCAGCAACATTAGGGCACCAATGCAAATATGATGTGGAGCTAAAAGTGAGAGAAGGCAGAGGTGAGAACAGTGAAAGAAACTGCCAGTCTCAGCTTCTCTACCATCCTGCCTGTGTTTATTTGGACTATTTCACATTGGCAGACAACAGAAGAAAGCATGGGCAGCTCGAAAGATGAGGGTTTATGCTCTGTGCAAGGCTCCTGAGAAACACAGAACCAGAAAGGAGAGACAGATATAGGAGAGTTAAGCAGCTTTAACAACAAACTCTACCAGCACAGAGGAAGAATACACTAAGCTTTTTAAGAGCCTGAATACTCAAATAAAAATCATACAAAAAACAGAGGCAAACATCATGTAACTAAGAGACAGCGAAAGCACAGGAATATGATCAGAAAGCTAAGGACCAAAATGAATTACAATTAGAAAGGAACAGAAAAGGCAACCAAAAAAGATTAAATACGATGTGAAAAGCAGATGGGGCAAGTCATGGTTCAGCAGCGAGGCCCAGCAAAGATGATGCTCAGAAGGGCATGACTTGACATACCCAACATCTGCCTCAATTTTCACAAGTAAGATCAGCAGTCAGCAGCACTGCATGCAATTAGTTTTAAGGAGCTGCAGAACCTCGGGTCAGGATAGGAAAGAGCAGCTTAAGAAACACTCAATACAAGATAGATGCAGCTCAGAATATTCTGTGAATCCTCCTTGACTCAAGAGGAGCATTTAAGGTTTCAGCACAGACCCTAGAGACGATCAAACATGGCCTGCTCTCTTGAAGCCGTGGGAAATGATAAACCAGTCAGTTAAACCTCATCCTTGCAAAGACTTTGAAGAACTAAACAAGTAGTTTACAAGCACCTACAGGACAAGAGCACAACTGAAAACATACTGCTGGCAATACACAATGGTGAGTAATGAGTCCCAGCATTTCACGTCATTCTCTCCTGATTTTGCACCTACAAAACTGGGGTCTGAGCCCAAGTTGGGATGAGCTCGTCACACTTAGGTAAGCATCTTCAACAACTGAGTTCATGGCAGCATGCTGCAAAGCACCTTCCTGATCTGAAATCATGAAACCAAGAAAGTGAAAGACTGAATATCACTGAGAGCTGAGGCCTCAAATACGTAACTAGACAAATCAGGAGTAAGTAGCTAGGCAGTTGCTTGGCAGGAAAGGCTTACTGTGGGCAAAAAAAAAGAGACAAATCATGGTTTTATTTATCCTAATGGGCATGCTGTCCCGAAAACACTGGGATAATTATTCCATTTTCTTTGTTGGTGGTGATGTCTCAGCAGGAGAAGTGCCAGAATTTGGGATTTGCACAGTAAGAAAGATATTGGCAAACTGGGGAGAGCCCAGCTATGAGAAAAAGGGAGAGTGTGGGAAAACATTCTTCTAACCTTTCCCTGTAAAGCACATATTCCAAATAGGTTTCTTCAAACACAGAAAAACAAACAGTAATAAGAATTTTCCAGATTATATCATTTGTGAGATAAAGCAAGCAAGCAAGCAATGACATTCTAAATCAAGGCGGTGTATAGGGGAGAGAACAAATGAGGAATTCACTGGACTAATTGAAAACAAAGATAAGGTTTTGGTGTGGTGTTAAACCCAACAACAACAAACAACCTGCTCCTGAGGAAGGTCAAACCATTTAAACCATTTATTTATGGGTTTGTTTTTAAAAGAGCCTCAAGGACAGTGCCTAGACTTGCTGGCATCTTCCTCGGAGTAAATGAGGATCCCATTGTCCTACCCTACAGTCACTCTAGCACTTATCCTGATCAAGGACTTTTCAGTCTCATGCTCTGCCAGTGAGGAGGGACACAGGAAGCTGGGAGGAAGCAGAGACAGGACACCTGACCCAAACTAGCCAAAAGGGTATTCCATACCATAGAACGTCATGCCCAGTATAGAAACCGGGGGCAGTTAGCTGGGAGGGTCTGATCACTGCTGGGGTCAGATTGAGTGTTCAGTCAACGGGTGGTGAGCAATTGTATTGTGCATCACTTCTGGAGAAGGCAAGAAGGAGGTGTGTGTGGTTATTTCTCTGTTTCCTAGTACTATTATTGTATTTTACTTTTAGGTCAATTATTAAGCAGGGCTTAAAGGCTTAAACGACAATCACTTCCCTCTATCCTTCAGAAGCTTCCCATGAAGCCAAGTGCAGAATGTGGCACTGCACCAACACTGCTCCCTCCACACTTTTCTCATGTGGGCCAGCCATGGTGCCGGGGACTTCAGCTTCAGCCCCAGTCTGCCTTTAAGGTTCAGAGAGCCACAATAGCTACAGCTCTAGGGACACTGGGGCTTGAAAAGGCACATGAAGGGGAGCACAGTACTGCACCAACACTGCTCCAAGTGCAGTAACACAGTCTCTCAGAGGACAAGGCAGGTGTGATAAGCCATGTAGCTCTTCCATGAGAATCCCACCCACTGCTCCCCTCTTTGCTGCTGGAGCATCTCAGAGGGATGGGGAGGGCAGTAAGACTGCCATTGAGGTCATTCTTTAGGGTCTGGGAGCAAAGTTTCACTGGGTTTGTGACCTGCCATCCCCCAGACTTCCAGCTGGTCCACAGAATGGGACTGGTTCAGATGAAGATGTCTGTCCACTTATTAACATCAAAGTAGAGACTGAGGAACAGAGATGCTCCTAGCATTTAAACAAAGGTTCCCTACCTCTTTGTAAAGTGTTTCATAATCAAAGTCAGCCTTTGGGGCACAATGGCTCGTGTATTTGAGCCAAAAAAACCACAAGCAACAACGTGGAACTTGCAAGTGAAGAACCAGGAGAGCAATATGATTAAAAGAAGAAGAAAAAACCCCAAAACACACAGAAAGAATGCTGAGGAGAGAATAAATGGAATAACTAATGCACATTAGCTCCAAGGTTTGCTCTGCACCAATTGGCAAAAAGAATACATCTGAATCATTAATAAGTGAAGAAACTTGAAGACAATGGCATTTTCAGCCAACATGAGATAAAGGGATGAAAGAGGACTGTAATGAGAATTCTGATGATGGTATCATTTGAGGACTAGGAAGGAGGGGGTCATAGTTAAAAGAAATGGTTCCTCTGTAAAATGAGAGCAAGCATTCTCATTACTAACACAGGCGCATCTGAAAGACCTTATTCAGCTGACGGTGTCACTGAACACCCTTTTGGACACAAGCTCTCCACTAACAGTATTAAACAAGGATAGGAGGCTGCTGTAGCAAAATATAGTGTCACTTATTTATACTTTTTAGCCTCGCAAATCATTAAAGGATGAAAAACAGCTTTCTAGTACCTAATGGGGGCCTACAAAAAAGCTGGAGAGGGACTTTTTACAAGGACTTGTAGGGATGGGACAAGGGGGAATAGTTTTAAACTGACAGAGGGGAGATTTGGGTTAGCTATTGGGCAGAAGCTCTTCCCTGTGAGGGTGCTGAGGCGCTGGCACAGGGTACCCAGAGAAGCTGTGGCTGCCCCATCCCTGGCAGTGTTCAAGGCCAGGTTGGACACAGGGGCTTGGAGCACCCTGCTCTAGTGGAAGGTGTCCCTGCCCGTGGCAGGGGTTGGAACTGGATGAGCTTTAAGGCCCCTTCCAACTCAAAGGAGCATCCAACCTCCTGAGCTTTTCTTAACTCTGATGATTCTCTGCATGTAGTTGATGGGAGGTTAAGCTTTCGTTGCTTATGGAAGTTGGCCCTGCAGACCACATTACTAGTAAAAGAGATTGGGAGGTCATTGTAGGAATCAAATCTTGGACATAGGAATCTCCACCAATACCTTTTGAAGGCCATTAGCAGTGGAGTCAGGCACACTCACGTCTGCCTCTGGTTCAAATCCTTGAGAGTTTTGCACAAGATAGTTACTGCGCAATGAGACAAACAAAGGGCATGTTAATTTTACAGGCTCACTGTCATAGCTGGGGGGAAAGATGTTAATGAAAACTCAGTAAGACTGAAATGCATTGTTTTCATCAGAGAGAATGAAAGGCTGCAATTTCAAGAACAGTACAGAAAAGATCAGATTAGGTACATCTCATAGGATGGAGGGAAGGGGGGCAAAAGCCAAACAAACAAAAACACATCAAAAAACCACTCCACAACTCTGCACCATCTGCAGAAAGAACTATTAGCAACTGGTCATAAACCAAAAGCTCTGTCACAGTAACCAATTCCAACTTAATAGCTGATACATTCGCTCAAAAAGCTATTCTTGCAAACCCTTCCAAGCCCCAGGAACAAGGCAGCATAAACCCCAAAGGCATTTTCACAATTCCACTACAACAACATCACTCACCACAGCTAAGTCAATGGGAAACAACTGAGCCACTACACTATAGGGAACTAAGGCAGAAAACGCAAGAGAGCATCACAACGCAGCACAACCTGTCTGCAGCTCCACCTGAACCTAAATCATAGACAGAAGGAGGGTGGGCCCTCCTGCAACTCTTCACACCCATAGGACTTCATCCCACTGGCAGAGACTGCATTTTCTGCTCTGACAGTTTTGCACAAGTCACCTTCTGCTGTCCTCTGAATACCCCCACTGCAATCAGCAGGACTGGAGCTGGAACAGTGACTGGCTGAGGGAAGTGTGGCAGGACAGACAACGCAAGAGCTGCACTTAGAATCACAGAATAGAATCATAGAATAGTTAGGGTTGGAAAGGACCTTAAGATCATCCAGTTCCAACCCCCCTGCCATGGGCAGGGACACCTCACACTAAACCATGCCACCCAAGGCTCTGTCCAGCCTGGCCTTGAACACCACCAGGGATGGAGCATTCACACCTTCCTTGGGCACCCCATTCCAGTGCCTCACCACCCTTACAATAAAGAATTTCTTCCTTATATCCAATCTAAACTTCCCCTGTTTAAGTTTTAACCCGTTACCCCTTGTCCTCTAACTACAGTCCCTAATGAAGAGTCCATCCCCAGTATCTCTATAGCCCCCCTTCAGATACTTGCCAGGCACATGCACGGAGCCGCAGAAGTGGAAAAGAGGGAGCTCCAGAGACCATTCACACATTTACTCACTGACTGAACCTCAGTTCAATCAGAACAAGTCTCCACAGAGACACACACTCAGAACAGAGCCTTGACTTTAGCTTAGACTAGAAACTAAACTCCAAGACAGCCCTTTCTTACAGGACTTGCAAATAGCCTAATACTTTGTATGCCTTCATCAATCATTTCTGCTTTCCAGTCAATGCAAACCAAAAACCTCTGAACTTGGACAACTGGCAACCTCATCCTTCAATGTTCCATTGCTTACACGCAGATATAAATCTTCTTCCTGACAGAGCTTTCATGGGACAAGAGATTAGTGGAAAAGAAATGGGTTTTCATTATAGGATTTATTCTCTATTTGTTGCATATGTGAGGTTTCTAAGGGATAAAATCAGCCTGTGTGTTCATTTGGAAACTACCGATTCTCCCTTCAACTGAATTCCTTATTCTGCCCTATTAATAGACCAAAGTTTGAAGAGAAATAAATATTTACTGCATTCCTTAATAAAAGGAAACCATGAAAGTCATTAATAAATCATGAACAGCTTTACTAATAAAAACCCAGAGAGCCATGCCAAAACAACCAGCTTTCACACATAAAAAACCCAGCACACAAACAAGACACAAGAAGCCTACACCTGCTGCAGGGAGTTGCAGGTCAGCAGTCAGAACCTTCACATCTGGAAACGCTGCCTGAGCCTTTGTTAGCTTAGGATATTTTTCCAGGCTATTTCGACTCTTTGCCACAAGACATCACCTGTTAAAGCCATCAAGAGACTGGGAGCTCCAGAAAAAAATCACACCAAGTATTTCTCCAACAGCATCCCCTGGTTACACCTGTGTGCTGAAATCATCTGAGCTTTAACCACTGCAGTGCTGGCGAAGACACTTTTCCTCCAGCCCTTTTTGTTCCCCCAGCAGATTGTATTTGCTCATCCTTCTTGCTGGATTTAGGCCGCTTCCAGTTGCTGAGCCCTGTTAGTCCATCAGGAAGGAGCCCTAATGCAATCAGCTTCCTCAGAACAGATTTTCTTCCTGCCCTGGTCCCCACTCTTAACGCTTGCAGATCTCTTCTCTGTTCTCTTCTTCAGCCACTCTGGAGGGCAGGGTTCAACATTACAGAGGCAAGTCATGGAAGGAGCACATCCAGCCACAGATACTGGCAGCATGGAAGGGCTTTCTTTCCCTTGCACCTTTTGGAGACACTTGGAGTATCTTCTTAGTAGAAACATCTCTCTGCACATGTCCCATCTACTGACTGTCAAACAGTCAGCTGATTCCTGCCTCCCACCTTTCCCAAATTCCAAAATACTCTGTCGCTCTAGAGTTTAACAGCATCTGCCAACCACTGAACACAGTTAAAAGCTGTGAATACTTACAATAGTCAAACCTTCCTTTTAGAAAGGTAAACCCATGAGCTTATCCTCTGATTCCTGCTCCCTGAGTCACCCAGGGGTCACACCTCAAGCTTTCAGGCAAAGGAAACACTGGCTTCTCCCAAAACATACAGTATAATTCTGAAATGCTTCCGTGTTAGACATGTAACAGCGAATGTAAATAAATCTAAACGGAGCTCAAGGTGCAATATACTGTTACAATACTGGCACTCCGTTTCTTCCATCTGTTCTCTCGTTCTTCAACCTTTTCTGTAATATTTAACAACCCTCTGATTCTTTGTCTTCCATCCATCTCTTTCCCCTTCCTGCTGCTTCTTTGCATCTCTGTATTATCTTCCATTCAATTTCCCATCTTTTTCCATCACCCATGCCCTAGAGGTCTGCATCAGCTCTGCCAGGGCACCTTGCCTATTTCATCACTGTGGTTGTGCCTGCCCTCTGCCCAGGCCCCCACTAAAGGCCTGCAATCTCCCAGTCCTCCCAAGAACAAGGCTTCCACAGCCACAATACATGCTGCAGCTCCTTGGGTGCATACTACACACATGCCCACAGCCAGGTCATCCTCCATGGGGAAAAAATGCTCACACCCCACCATGCCCCAAACCCACCCATTGCCCTGGTGCATCATTCACTGCACTCCTCCACCCTCTGATTCTCATTCCTCCTCATCCCCGGCCTCACTTCCTCCTAAGCAGACCAAATGCTGCTTAATCATCTCACAGTGGTGTCATGTCAGGAGGCCCAAATCCTTACTCTTTTGCAGTGCATACCTCAATCCTCAAGTGAAAGCTTTAGTACATGTGCTGGACCCCGTTGTCAAACTGCTCTCAAAATTCAATGAGTGTGCCAGTGGGGCAAGCAAAACGGAGCAGTGTCTTCTCTCTACCTTTCCCATCTAACCTTTTTCCTTGTCTGTCTCCATTCCCTTTAACAAGGGAGAAATCAAGTGCAGGAGCCTTCTCTTTATAAAGCTATATATTATTAATAAGTATACACACACACACTGGTTCAGACTGACTCCAGCACATAGCCAAGACAGAAATAACTGAACACTTATTTTTTATGCCTTGGCAGAAATGATTTTACAGTTCAGTAACTTGAAAATCAAGTCACCTGTGACCAGCAAACACCTTCCACCCTGCAACATGCAATCTGATGAGCAAAAGGCAGAGTGCAGAGGCAGGTATCACTTGAAGTTAAGTCTCCAAACAGCATGTCCCTAATATCCACAACACTAAGCAGGTACCTGCCGTTTGACAGACGGCTTGGAGAAAAAGATAACCTGAAAAGCTTAAGGCTTTTTCACTTTATTTAACTACAACCCCACATGTTGCTGTTTAATTTCTGTGGCTCAACATTTTGCCCCTTTTAAGAGACCAAAAGACACTCTCATCCCAAATTAATCTTTCATTCCTGAAAGGCACTGGACTGAATCTCCTTATCTCCCCCAGTCACACCAAGGGCAGTGGCAGCTGATCCTTGCCTGCACTGCCCAGTCCATTATTACTATTTTCCCTCTGAAGTCCACACAGGCACTTCAGGAGTGGGAGCTTTCTCAGCTGCACAAGCACCTCCCAACCCACATGGAGGGAAAGCAGGAATGAAAGCAGAGAGAATACAGCTTGAAAACAAGCAGCAAGTGCTGTTTGGACTGGGAACAGGAATAACACACAGAAAAACCCCACCCAAACAAAATCCCTCTAAGCAGAAAGCAGTCAGGTCTAAACCTCTTACAGCTCATGCTGACCTTGGCCAAGCAAATGTAATGTCTCTACCAGTGAAAGTGAAAGACAGCCAAACTCCTGATGTAGCCAGGTCCCTTCAAGCTATTAGAACCTGAAGACTAGAACACAGAATACTTTAAGGTAAGAAAAATAGAAAAGCAAAAGGAATAAGAAAGAAAAACTCCGTCTTACCTAAAGATTCAGCAAAATGACCTTGCACCAACTGAAGGCCAACCCTACATCAATGTCCTGCTGAAAGCCTGTCTGCTCTCAGGGAATAGCTGATTCTGACCAAGCTGGACCAGAGGTTTTGGAGGAGATGGGATGGGCCCTTCCAGGCAAACCTCTGCCGAGTGAGCAAACAGCAGGAGTAGATGCTCCAGCAGAAAGGCCCAGCACTTGCCCACAAGGAATAGATGGTGCAGAGCAAAGCCTAAGCTGACACAGGCTTCTTCATTTGCTCGCTGTTTATTATGTATGAGCTCAGCACCATCTGCTTCACTTTACCCTTCAAAAGGCTGTAGCAGGGAGGAGGCAGGCAGCCTGTTTGCCATCCTCCTGCTCTGCAGCAGGGGTGAGCAGGCTGCTCTGTGCCGAGGGGAGGCTGCCCCATCCACAAGAGCACCCACACGGAAGGGGCTAAGGTGTGGGGCAGGCAGGAGGAACAGCACTGGGGAAATGGCTGCAAAGAGTAGAGCACTGTCATCTCATACGGCCATGACTCGGGTTCACAGCAGGCTGAATGCCTTCAATGCAGAGAGGGGAGCGGGGAGACAGCAGAGATGGGGTCAGTGGGATTTCATCCATACTCAGGGGAACATCCCTTATCCTGGCTGTAACCAGAGCATTGCCAGAGCTGGACGGCGCTTGCTGCTGCTCCAGCAGTCTTGGCCAGGGGAGGGAACCCACAGTCCGGCCAGCTCCACAGCACACAAAATTGCTGCTTCCAGGGCAAACTCTCTTCTAAGGATGAAGGATGCTGAAGAATGAAGGATGCTGCCCTGGTGTCCAAGCACTAAGCAAGATTGAGGTGCAGGTCCCTGAAGACATTTGTTTACTGCTTTCAGAGCTGGGTGGGTTTCAACAAGGAGATCCAACAACCTCAGAAAGGGTGCCTTGAGGTTGCCAGCACATGCAACACAGCTGCAATCGATGGCCCATTCACTGAACACGCGCACATCTGACACCATTTTGGGGATCCCAATGTTAGATCAATCACTCAACATATTCTACGACCCATTACTGGCATCCTCTTCCTCGTACACGCCCAACCTGACTGGTTGATAAAGCTTCAATGCAGCTCTGAGGAATGAAGTGCTAGAGAACTTCATATATATATGTGTATATACACATACACAGACCACGTAACTGTGAAACACCCCATCTGCTCACGTTACAACACTTTAAACGCATGCAATTAACTGAACTGAAATGGCATAAGGATCTGGATCAGTCAGTGTCTTTTTCCCCCCACTCCCACTATTTCCACCTTCCTCTCACCCTAACATATGGAATGCCATATGAATTACTGAATGGATCATGCTAAAACCAGAGCCTGTAAAATCTATTTTTAACACAGATTATGGGGGATATTGTCAGTCCATGGTGCAGCATTGTTTGCCTTCTGAGCCTGGTCTGTCACTACTTCTGGCAAGCCCCACTTCCAGCACTGACAACTCATCTCCAAACCCTTCAATAGCTTTCAGTGCTCTGAAATAAAGCTCAGTTTCCCTCTGAGCTCCTTGGTGGGAGCTGCAGGAATAGCAGGTCAGGCAGCAGATAATGCACTGCAGTTTTTCCAGCCTCCTGCTGTCCTCCTGAAGTAGCTGTGAGATGTCTAACAAGGATGCCCAGTTTTCACTGTCAAAGCTACCATGGTATTTATTAGTCTGAGCTTCATGAAACACCATCAAGACACATGAATTGTGTGCTGCCCCAAGAAACAGCTAAAGAAGAGTCCACACTGATTTTTGCCCTCTGGTATAAGCCAGGGTTTTTTCACCCCCCAACCCTTAGGAGCCTCAACAACACAGTCAAAGTCTTGGCAGGAAGAGTAATTGGAGCAACCTGGTTTGTTTGTATGCTGATAATTAAATCCTGAAGCAAAGCTAGGGAGACTCACAGCAGGGATCCATCAGCAGACAGACAGGAAGATGAAAGATCTCTTTACAAGGCCACAGCAAGCTCTACCAGGCATTTTAAAGCCAAGGCAGGTCAGGTCAGCCAGGTTATTATCGGCTTTGAGCAGCCCATACAGCAGCAAGAGCATATATATTACCTGAAACTGCAATGGTTATCAAGAACTGCACTTTCTCCTACCCTTGAAAAATCAATAAAACCATTACCAACCTCATCTTTCCAGCCAAATGCACCATCAGCAATGCAGACTTCATCCAAAACCAATGTCAGATAAAAGGCTTCAGGTGAGGTCACAGAAAATTACAGGGAACATGTGCCAAAGGAAAATGATTTCTGGACAATAACTCCTTCCCTTTTAACCTTTAGGGGCTCATCGGAATCAGGCATCACTGGGTGCATTTTCTTCCACAACGAACTGAACAATTGAAGGAAAAGCAGCTCACACACACATACACAGATGACCACATGAATACAGTTTCTAACTGATTGCAGAAATGATGCTCACATTTGCATATTAGATTTTACCTGAGGAAATGCAGGTGCTGCCTAGGCAAAATGGGAGGCTGGGACCAATCCAGCATTTCCAGCTCTGGGTCGAGACAAGCTAGTGGTTATCAGAGTTCCTAGCAGTTAGGGAAGGGAAGCTGGGTGCACTGAAGCAGCTTTAAAAGTGTTTAACCGAGCAGAAACTGGAATTGATGTGTCATAAACCACTATCAATTACCATGAAACTGTTACTTCATTTTAATGTACACAAATCTTTGCCTGCCTCTTTCAGGGTACCGCTATTTCGCAAGCAGAGGCAGCTTCGAGCCTCATATATTTCCTTTTCCCTCAATGACAAAGGAATTCCCAGTCATTCCTTCCTGGTTACTCTCTGTAGGACTCAGACTTCAGAAACACTCTCCCATCTTCCCATACAACACCGGAATGTGTTGGCAAGGCTGTGCCTTCCTGTTGCATATCTGCAGCAGGTCAGGCTTTCATCCTTCACATACGAAGTCTCTTTCCACCACTGCAGACATTTCACTAGCCCTGATGCAGCCACAGATCAAGGGATCTGAAGCATCTTAAAGGAGGTCTATGATCTGACACGGATCAGGCATCCACATAAAGGAATAGAGACCTGGTACTGCCACAAAAGCTGTCTTCTCATTAGACTAGCACGAATAAAGGTTTCTACTCCTACTACTGAGGAGGTAGGGAAGAAATAGTGGGCACCTATCTCTATGGCCATTGTGGCCAAACTCAACTGGGAGAACCAAACTGAGACACAACCACTAGGAAAAGCCAGCAAGGAATTAAACCCTCAAGAAGCAACAGAACTCGGCACAGGCAGCATGCCTGAGATGGAGCCCAAGGAGAAAGACCCCCCCCAGCCTCTGCAGCCAAGGTACTGCCCTTGCTTAGAGTAGCTCACAGCCAAGCCCTCAATCTGGTCAGCTGAAGCTCCCCCAGCCCATATGTTCCTCTGGCTCATAGGCTGTGATATGCTATGCCTTTGTTTCAGTGGGGGCAGGAGGGGGAGGAAGAAGAAGGGGGCAAATTAATTCAGAAGCTCTTGGCAGGCATACAAGTAACAAACTCAAGGCAGAAGTTATGTAGAATGGGCCTGTGCTGCCAAATGAAGTCACGAGGGGCTTCATTCAGATTTGAGCCTTTTTTGTTATTATTTTTATTATTGTTGTTATTAGTAGTAGTAGTATTAGTATTTGGCAAAAGGAGCCAGGAAATACCTTGCTGGTGATGTCTGCTTCTCCCAGCACAAGCCAGTATGGAACACTGAGCAGCTTACCCTGAAAAAGGGAGAACCATGATCTTTCTGAGCCCTTGAATTCTACTGCCGTTTATTTAAGTAGCATTGCAGTAATTCTGTTCTTGTTTTTATTCCATAAGAAATTACTGCACAATGAGAACGAGCCTTCCCAAGAATGTTCACTTTTCTCCTCCTCTATTAAACTGGACATGGGCTAAGGGAGAGGGGGGAAATTTCCAAACATACTCACTGATGAAAGTTGAGCTCCATGAGGAAAAAGCCTCTGTTCACTTAAAATCCTGATAAAGAAAAGAATCCGGTCTTTCAGATATGTAAGCATAAAACCAGAATTCACTGGTTCATCTGAAAAGTGAAATACATGGTCCCACTTCAGGGTATAAATAACTCCTAGTTAAGACAACATGAATGAGTCGCTCCCTGCAGCCACAGAAAGTATGGTCTAACAGGACACCTCATTTTGCAGGAACCTGTTTTTAACTTCTGGGCAAAGAAGTTTAAACTTCAAGAGACTGAAGATGTATGTTAATTGCATATGTTAATTGCATATGTTAATTGCATATGTTAATTGCATATGTTAATTGCATGACTGAAGATGTATGTTAATTGCAGAAAAAAGGCCCAGTTTCACAATATATAGAGCATCGAATTCAAAGAACAGTAAGCAAGCCACCTACGAACCTCTTGCTTGAAGTGAAAGCCAAAAATACAGCTCTCTGACAGAATATACCTCTCTACCTGTTTGCTGCTTCAGGTCAGATTAAATACCGCAGCTTCCCAAATAAACCTTATCTAAAGGGATCCACAAAACACTGACATGTGACTCTGGTTGGCTTTCTTCCTCCTCTCCAGAGTTTTAGCCACAAGAGTCCCTTGCCACTGCAGAGAGACTTGCCACACCCCCCAAAGCAGTGCTTCCTCATACCAGACTCTTGTGCCAAATGCTGTATCTTCACGATGTTATCTAGAAGCGGTTGGATGCTTCTCCTGTGTGGACTGAGGGAACAGATTTCTCCATTTCAGCTGCGGGTAGAAGTAAGCTCGATGCTTGTGTTTTACCCATAATGTATAATGCAACAGGGTCCCATTTGCACAATCACACAAAGAGACATTTTGTTCTCTCGTGAGCACAAACAGTTTCTAGGGTCAAGCAATCTTTAATTCAGCAGCCTGATGCCCATGTCATGAATCAACATAACAAATATTCAGATAAATATAACTACTGCAAATGTTTCGCTCACATGCTGTTGGAAAATGAGGACTCCAAGTCCTTTGCTTGAAAGCACAGGACTTCTGCCACCCCAAATGATGGAGAGCATCTAGAGATGCTTGTAGCGGGTATCATCTACCCAGCCTGGATGGGACACCAGGACTCTCCACCCAGCACACTGCACTCCTCACTTCCAATAAGCCAGGATTCCATTTCATTCGTCTATGCCTGTCCTAATGTGCAAAGGCACATGTTACATCTCCTTTCTAACTACTGCTAAAAGCTGTTTACATCACTGCACAGAAGACTATTTAACATATTGGATTACCAAAGGAACAAGCTCCTCCTTCAAGAACAGCATCAGCATAATACCTGTGACTTTAAATGTGAAGCTAGTCGTACTGAAAACTCTTAATTAAAGCTAGAGCATATGCAAGCAAAAGAATCTGGTGGTAAGAAACATGAAATACACTTCCTGAGTTAGATACCTGAAACAGTTTCTTAAACATCCTGTATAAATCGCTGCTTTAACAGCGACTCTTACGCACATGTGTTTAAGAACCCACCATTATTTCAGAGATGGGGTTATGTGGTTTATGAGGCTACATGCCCAAATTGGTTTTGTTCTAAAGGTTCATGGACTGCACAAAATTCATTGCTGTTCATTCTTATACCACCATAAACTCTTGATAGAAACAGCTCTGGTAAACCAACCATTTATAGATTGCTATTTCTCAGCTTGCCCTCACCTACCCATTTTCTTTCTGGCTGATAAACCACAGGTGTAGCCTCTATATGGAAGCAGGAGCTGCTAGATTTATAGGCATTACTAAACCAAATGAGAATCCAGTGAACGGACCAAGGGAACCCGATGCATAATAATATGTACCATGTCATGTGTATCTCCTGGGTTAGGAGAAAGGTAAAACTTGAATTACAACACCTATCCAAGTTTCTCAATGAGAAATAGGGCAAGAGAAGCCACAAAAAAAGCAGCAGCAGAGCACAAGGCAATACCCTTCATCGTGCATTGTCGCAAAATGGTGTCCAGCCCACCAATTTACTCAGGAGCACTTGCTAAATAACGTGGATTATGTTGTTGTAGCAGTTTTTTTCACCCTACACTTACCACGTGCAGCTGCACCATCATGAGATATCTCCCCCAGCTTGCTCTCCCAGGACACACACTCTTCCTCCCACTTACAGCGGATAACGCTTGCTCTTGAAGACCAGACTCTCACAAGCACAAATGCTCACATTGATGCTGCCGCAGCCATATACACATGCAGCAGTGAAGCCTTTAGCTCAGAAGAGACACCTCCATAAGCAGCACACTGAAGTGGCCCTGTGATCCCCTCTGCTATCTCCACAGAGCCCTGCACAGGACCACCAGAGGTCTGCCAGAAATTCCCATGTGAACAGGAAACTAACACAGAGCACAAAGTATCTTGCTCGCTTAAGTAGTTACTACATTGTCACACAGCCTTCTTACTGTTAAATCACTGTTCTGTTAGCTCTACAGTAAAGTGAGGTATGTCTACACGTATAAAGAAACCCTAAATATCTACAGGATTGTAGCCTTTCATGGTGCAAACCTCCTAATGACTGACTCTAGGTAGGCTTGCTGTATGGCAGAAGTGCTGCACTTGTGTCTTAGAAAGACAAGTCGCTCAATGTCAATAGGGTGTTCATTCATTCACATGTTCAGCAGAGCCGGTGCCAGGCAGCCACTGTACACAGCAGGCCACGATGGTGCAAAGTACCACATTTCTTCCTGAATCGAATGCAGTTCTGCCTTTTTCAACTCTTCTCTTTCCACCTCTCGCTGTCCCTCTGAGCTGAAACATAAGAACTCCAGTTTGACAGAACCGCAGGGGAACGCAAGGACACAAACATGTTATTCACAATCGAGAAAATCTGTCTTCTGAATTAGAAGCAGCCAAAGGCTGAATTCTCCAAGGCAGCTTGCTCTGAGCACTTGATGTGGCCAAGGATAAAGCTGACAGGGCAGGAAAAAAAAAAAGCTCAGATTTAAGCAATCACTTGCTGAGCCACTGAACCAAATACAACTGCAGATAGAACTTTGGAACATTACAAGACATACTCTGGTTTCATCTGTGCGTCAGCTGCATCCCCCTCCTTACCTGCGTCATAGATCTGCAGCTCAGGACAGCAGAGCTGTCACAGACAGTGCAGCCCCTCCATCAACACCACAGACTGATCACCATTCCTGCGAGGATTATTTGGAGTTCAGTCCCCTTGACTACCCAGCCTACTGCAGCAATAAAAGTAACTCTATTTCAATAAAGCAAGATTTATACAGAAAGACTGAATTAACAGGAGTAAAGCTCAGACACCCCCAAAAAGAGATATGATAAAAGCATCATATCCAAACATGTACAAGACTGCTGTGCACAACAGAGAATGGGTGCACTGAGTATGAAAAATAGGACTATCGAAGTACTCAAAATCTGCATAGTTACTGAGAGAAGTTTTCTATCAATGAGGACAGTGAATCAGAAGTAAAGCAGCGCTAGCACCAGTGTATATGCTACATCCCTGAACTACAGTGGGTGAACTGGGGAACAAGCTCTAACTTCTGGCTGACCAACTTCCCTCACGCACCCAAATATTTTTGTTTGCAGCTTTGGCAGCACTCCCTACAGCTGCTTCTCCTCTCCATTACTGTGATTTTCAATTTAATACACCATCATTTCATCCTGCTCCATTCCCTCAGAGCTAATATCCTGCTGCTAGGGGCAAGAAAGGGCCTTTCTGCTAGATTTTAGCTTTCCATTTTCTGCGATGCACCACAGGGTGCATACTGCTACACTGCACAAAGTTTTTAATTCAGAAGCAATTCCAGGAACACTTTCTAGGCACTAGCTGGATCATTTGGTGAGAAAAAGCAGCTAGGAAAGCATAAGAAAAGTGCTATATATTGCCATAAAAAGACCAATCATTCCTTCAAGCACCAGGGTGCCATTAGATGACAAAGTCTTGTCTCCTTTGCAATGCCTGTCTGTAGTAAAAGGGCTGGAGGCAGCTCTGTGCCCATTTCACCCCAGCAGGCAGCCACAGGGCTATGCCAACACATAGCTTCTACCTGGCACAGCACAGAGGCGTTTTGGCTGGTGGGGAAGTACCACCACGTTGTTCCTCCAGGGCCACCCCAGGGCTGCAAAATCTCTATATGGGATCCCAGTTCCTGTCACGTTCCATGGTGCTGTCTGCCCCCATGCCCTCGTCTCTGCCCTGGTGAGACTGTTCCTTAAGCTAAGGTGCTCCCTAAACCAGACAGAGAAGCCCTTTAATGCGCTGGTGGTGTCCCATCCAATCCTACTATCAGCAAGGAGTTTAACAAGGGCTGTTTTCAAGCTAGGTTAGGAGGAAAACAATTATCTTCTTTAGTTGCATGAACACAGGATGTAATTGAGCAGGGTATGGAGGCATGGGCACAAGCAAAAGAGAATGCTTGGCTGCCTTCCTCCTCTTGCATAGAGCTCTGAGCCTTACAAGTAAAGGGTTTTTACTGGGGCAAATACCTAAGTTCAAGGGAAACACAGTATCTGAACTGGAAAAATATGGAAGTGCAAGAGTAAAAATAGCCACAAAATCCTCCAGCCTTTTTCCTTGCCTCCTTAGGGGGTTTATTTCAATTTTGCCACTCCAGCCCTCCCCATCAAAGCAGAAGAACTGCAATGAAGCTGAAACGTTTTGTCTAATCACAAGATTTTTCCTTCCTGAAATGTTTCACACTGAACTGATCAGGCCAATGTGAAAACCAGCCCTATAGGGGTTGTGGAGTTAAGCTCAATGGAGGATTTGATTTGCCTCCTTCACATCAAGGCTTGGCACAGCTTACACATTTCACCACCAGTACCAAAAACCCCAACCTTACAACCAGCAAGACACTTGTAATGGTGCTCAATTGCTCTGCAGAGGTGATGGTCTCTTAGAGTTTTTTGTTCTGGTGCTCAGCCAGGACCAGGTGGCTGCTCCACTTCATGGAGATGAAGTCCTCTCCTCATGTTTTGCTCACTCGTCGCAAGGCCAGACACAATGCTGTGCTCATGCTTCCCTTCAGCAGCTCCCTTTCCCCATCAGTGACTGCCATGACTTCAGCAAGGCAAAGCAGACTCCTTTCTAAAAGGGATACATGTCTCAGCACCAACTTGGCCCAGTAAGCAGAAACCAACAGATACTACAGCTGACATCCTGCTCTGCGCCCAGCAAGGGCTGTGGCAGCACGCAATGCTGCAGGTCTGCCCTCTCTGTACATGCTTGGACTCAAAGCCCACCTAGCAGGCACCACACTGAAAAGCTCCTCTTAGATGTTCTCTTTTCCCACAATATGCTCCCTCCCATCTACACTCAGATTGCTGCCTCCGCACAAAGGTATTCCTGAGCACTTCTGTGAGCAAGTTTATAGTAGCTTACACCTATTAAGCCAAAGATTATTACTGCTTCTTTTGATTGCAGCAGTGTTTAGGAAACAGCTGAGAATGGGCTGGCATTGTACCAGGTACAAACACACTACAAGACTATTCATACATATGTATGATATGTAGATGTTGTATGGCATATGGGTTGTTGTGGATAATGAGCAGGAAAAGTGTATCACAAACAGACCTTCTAGCAACTCCAGGACCTCTTCTTCTGTGCAATAAAGTTGCATGAAGTTATATGCACCTATTTTCACTTGTTGGGAACTTGTAGAGAGTTGGCATTTTATTGGCATTTGGTTTTAAAGTGCCTCCCTTGTTTTAAACCATAGTAAAACAAAGAGCACAGTTCCACTAACCCTGATCTGTAACACTGAAATACAAGTCACCCAGTGTATTCAACATCAGTTTGAATACTGTTGCAAGGGAAGGATCATAAACATTAAACACGATTTTGAATGACAAAATTTCCTTCCTATTTTAACAAGTTATTTAAGTGTTTATGGAAACGAAAAGGTATCCTTGCAACCTTGGCGGGATGGACTGGGGAATTTTGCCCTGTTCCCCGCCTATACTGGTTTTATACTCAAAGTAGGTTTTAATACTAAATGATCCAAACTCTTATCACACTGTACATGCACACCAAAAAAAAAGCCACCATCCCAAGCCCAGAAATCTGCCTTTTAGTGTTTTTTTGATCATCTAAAACATGCAAGAGTCAATGCCCTCTCACACAATCCTTGTAGCTGCTGAGCACGGCAGGAGGTCCCCTTCATCCTAACTTACTTCAGCAGAAGTTCCTACAGCATCCTTTGGGATACAGTCCTTAAACACCGAGTTTACAAAGCATTTAAGCATCTGTATAACTTCAGCCACTTGGGCAATCCAGCCTCACTTAGCAGAGCACTTAAGTACTTACAGTAAATCATGTGCTCGGTGGCTTCACTGACTCAAGGCTTTAATGTTATGCCTTTACAGGCATATAGGACTATCCAGCTTCCATAGTGCAACTGAAAAGCAGAGCCAACAGCTTCAGAAGTTACAGACCAAAACTGGCTTCGCTTTTTGAAGACAGTATGGTTAACAGAATACGTGTATTGTAAGCCTGTTGCATGCAGTACGTAAAAAGCTCTGACTGGGATCAGATGTCGGCAGGTGTCATAGAATCATAGAATCGTTAGGGTTGGAAAGGACCTTAAGACCATCTAGTTCCAACCCCCCTGCCGTGGGCAAGGACACCTTACGCTAAATCATATCACCCAAGGCCTCGTCCAACCTGGTCTTGAACACTGCCAGGGATGGAGCATTCACAACCTCCCTGGGGAACCTATTCCAGTGCCTCACCACCCTAACAGGAAAGAATTTCCTTCTTATATCCAACCTAAACTTCCCCTGTTTAAGTTTTAACCCATTACCCCTCGTCCTATCACTACAGTCTCTAATGAAGAGTCCCTCCTCAGCATCCCTATAGCCCCCCTTCAGATACTGGAAGGCTGCTATGAGGTCTCCACGTAGCCTTCTCTTCTCCAGGCTGAACAGCCCCAACAGTGTCATTAATGTGCTGTTAACAGAAAGAAATGTCCATGGTTTCAGCGACAAGAAACCTTTGGAAACCAGCAGTAAATAACAGTATTTTTCAGGATGAGGGCAGGACTGAGCACTATGGCAGTGAACCTGCTTCACATCCATGTACCCAAGTCTCTGCAAACAGCAACGCCACTTTGCGGCTACGACACTTCTCAATTATGGACTAGTCCTGGTTTTGCTCTAGTTTATTGGCTCTTATCACCATGGCAACACATATGAAACTACCACATCCTTATCCCTCTCCCTTCCCCTCCTTCAGCCAATTTGGAACAGGCTGGGAGTTGTTTATGTGTTTTTTATTTAGATGTCTTCCCACCATGCAAATCTCCAAACACTGAGTTACTCCAGGTTCTCCAAACAAGGCTCTGGATTTTGCCCTCTGCAGGTTCCAAGTTTAATGGTCTATATGATTTACTTCTGGCACTGATTTCTGCACACAGTTTGAGCTGTGGGTCAACTACCGACCAGTTTTCATCACAAGCCCACCAAAGTCATTGGCAAGCTTGCTGTTAATTCAGCTACTTTTGTTACCATTCATCAAATAAAGTAATCCTCAATCAAAAAAACATTGGCTCTGAACTCCCAGCCATCAATCTTTGGTGTACTGACCCTTTATCACCAAGGTCTGGACATCGCAATAGAGTCCTAAATGACGATGACTTATCTTCACCAGTTACAATACATTATGTTCCCCCAGATGAGATCTGTATTTATTAACCTAGAAATGCTGTAGACAGGAGAGCAAGACGTTTCTTCTTCAGAGCCACCCACTTTCTGTGTACATGGAAGAAAAAGCTAACTAGGACACCATCGAGCATTGGCTGAAGAGAAACCTGAGCCAGCAAGATGTTCAGGCAGGACCAAGCTGTCCTCTAAAAGCCTCAGAGGAACAGAAAACACTAAGCACATGTCTACACCATCATTTAAGCACCTGCTGTCAGATCAGACTCACCCACCGCCCATATTGTAAATTCCTGGCTCATGCTAAGAGGACGCTTCAACCCAAGCTCTCTGGACAAAGAGATTAGTCACACTCAGCATCTTAGCTCAGGCCCAGACTATTAGTGTGATCTGGATGGCTTTGGCATGGGAAAGGCAAAGCAACTATTGACAGCCCACCAGCAGACTAGAGAAGATGACTCCACCTAAGCACTCTTCAGATGCTTTGACCAAGACAGAAAGCCAGGCTCTGGCCATCTGCTGTGAGTTCTGATGTGCTGGAGCCTACTTCTTATTTCACACTGCAAAAACCACCCAAAGCTAAGAGACATACAAGAACTACCATAAAAAGGCAACTTTTTCCTTGACCACCATGATGAAACATCAACATCTGAATCGGCACCCAGTGGAGCAAAGGAGAAGGCAAGGAGGAATTTGAGATGAGGTAAATCATAGACTGGAAACATCCCAAATGAAACACACAAGCAGAAAACTAAGGAGAACATAAAGCAAACTACTTTACCAACAGCAAAAGTCCTTGTGCGTCCCTGGAACAGAACCACAGACTCGTTGAGGTTGGCAGGGACTTCTGGAGACTGGCTAGTTCCATCCTCCTCTTCACAAGCAGGGTTGCATTTGTTCGTATCAGCAACTCTTTGTCCAGAAGCAGCCCATTTAAAATCACCCTTTGGTCCAGTTTAATTAGAAATGCAATCAATCAATAAATAAATCACAGTTAATTGCTCAGGTCAGTGACTGTTGGTTTGAAAACACCCATTTTTCACCTTCATTACAAATGAATCTCACAATCTCCTGGCTTTACATAGCCCTCAGCTAAGCATGTACCTCACCTTGAACTTGGTATCCGAGACACTACTTTGCTACATTCCCCAGGAGTACCCTAAAAGCATTTTCTGCTACACATAAGATTATGAGCAGATGAGTCAGCACATACTGGGTGTGAACTTGTGCTGCTCTTTACTACTCCCTGTTCGTTTATTGAGGTGTGAGGCAGGAACAACCCCACTGCTGTCAACCCAATTACATCAAAGAATGAAAGTGCACACAGTCTTTTAAATGGAAGATGCATGTATCATGGTTCATAGCTTGCACAAAACACTGCACACCATTATAGGCTCACAAAAACATGAGAGGGTCATGTGCTATTTATTAAACAAAACTTGCTGTCCTAAGATGAGCAACACAAAAAAGAGGATAAAAGTCTCCCATACAAATGCCAATCTGCCTGTTTTCTGACCTAGTAAAGCTTATACAACATGCACCCCGTTATAGGGATTATGAGAGAAAGAAGCTGAAAGAAAAACTAGGAAAAAAAAAATGGAAATGGATCCAAGTCAGAACTCTCAGATGCACTGCAGGTAAAGAAACAAATAGCACACATCCAGGCTTGTAATGTTTAGAAACCCAGGGATCAGTTATCAGTCCCAAGCTTCATGCCTGGGCAATCCAATGGGGGCACAGAGCACCTGCTTTAGCAGAGAAGTCTCCTGCCAGCAAAGCTCCCCCTTTGCCAACTGCCCCATGCACACCAGGAAAGCAGTGCTGAGAAACTTGGCCTTTCACATAGATGTCATCACTGCAGTCCTTGCTATGAGACTGTGCATCAAGCTGGAGCAGCTCCTTCCTGACACTCAGTGAGCATCACAGAGGATTTCCCCACTCTCCTGCCTGGAAAGCATCTTGAATCCTCTCTTGGTTTGCATAAGTAGAGGACAAGAGAGATGTGTCTGTGACTTGAAGGGTAGAAATGGAAGGTAGGACTCAGTGTCATTAAACTGAAAAGGCAGCTGGCCAAAGGCCAGAAACTGGGTAGATAAAACAACCCATCTGGGCGAGTCATCACTTTGATAATGATCTTCCACTTCTGAAAGGCACCAGGAGCTTTGAAGAACACAACCAGTCCAGGCCTTTGATGTTTTTCAGTTAGATGAACCAACGCTAGGACAGCCCTGAAAGTACTGGCACAAACTGGTTTCCACCCACAGAAGCACAAAACCTCCTCTGTTAATTTTCAAGCTCCTGAACTTGCCTGCCTCAACTCCTCTGCCTCAACTGCCTGATCTACACCCGCATCCATAGATACCTCCTGTATGCTTCACCTAAAGCACTCATTTCCTTGCCTCATGGTAAACATTCAAAATCAGAGCAGGGAGGGGGCAAAATTCTACAGCCTGAATCAGTCTAAAGTCAAACAAGAAATCTGTGCGATCCCAAAGATGGGGCAATAGTGAGCAATTTAATTTTGCCAAGGAAAACAAAGTCATTCAGATGAAGGTGGATGCACACACCCCAAGCCTGGACCATCCAAAGCTTCAAGGATTTCAGCTGCAATGGGGAAGGAATTGTCTTTCATCTGGTATGCTGTTAAACAGCTGGAGAGTCCTTCCTCTGGTAGCATAAACACACTCTTTTCTTGGAAAGGTGGAACCTGGGTAACCTGACCGTGACACTGATTCTTAGGATAGGAGTGGAGCTCAGTAACAACCCTTCTGCACAACCAGAAGCCCGGAGCAGAAGGACACTTAAGCAGACAACAAACAGCAACATTCGTAACTAAGAATTCTGGCTCCAGACTTGACAAAAAAAGGCCTTATGTAGGTCTTGTAACTTGAATCATGCACGTAATCCCCTAGAGTCTATTTATGGGCTTGAAAATTAAGACTACTTGGATTATTTTCCTGGAGGGCGAAAGCCTATGATTTACTAAAGCAATAGGAAATAACAACCTTCCAAGGCAAATTTATTTGCTTTATTATTTAATGTTCACAGTTTAGAACTTCAGAAATCTTCAAAGACTTCACCTGCAGCACAAGCTATACGACTGATTCATTGTTTTCCAGTCATTCATGGTTACTTCAGTGCAAAAGGAAAGCAGAACAAACACACAACAGAAGCAAACACCTTTGGAGTTCAGCAATAACAAACAGCACCTCCTGTTCCTTAAGATACTTTGCACTCATACCTAAGTATTTCTTGCTAGAATGGAAGTGACTGAGGCGATGGTCCAAAGCAATGATGGCAACGTTGTCAGGAGGGCAGAAGTCACACTTCTCAAATCTGCCACCCTGATGATTGTCATTGTAGCACAAAAATTTGCCAACATTTCACATGGGAAAAGGGGAATTTCAGCACAAACTTTTCTGAATATTGAAAACTAACAAGTATCTTAGTGCCTTGAAGGACCGGTACCCAGAAACCACAGAGAAAACCTGAAGGCTGTTTGACAAATGCTTCCCCTTTCTAATATCACAGGACCAGATGTGCTCATTCCAGAGCAGCCACGTTAATAAACACTTCAAACCTAATCATTCAAACACTCAAGAAATTAACGTAATGGGAAGAAAATGCAATTGATGGTAGATCTGACTTGTACAAACTGTGCTTCGGATGCCAGATGACTCCTGGGGCTAAGTTCTCAGCACCTTTTGTCAACTGTTACTATCTGTGAGAAAGCAGAGATATCCATCTTCCAAATCAGCTAACTAACTACTGTGGACATAAAGCAGGGCAACTGTTTGCAAGTGCCAAAATCCACATTCACTGTCCATTAGTTAGAAAATGCACTCTTTGCCGTATGCATTTGCTGCATTCTTGTGATATTTTGCTTGCAGAATGGGCAACTTTCTTGATCCAGTCCAAAGCTGTGATTTGCAAAGGGGCAGGGGGAGAAATATGCCTGAAGAAGGGCCAAATCTTCCCCAAGTAAGGTCAAAACACTCCAAAGCCGACAGTAACACCTGTGAAAGTGGCATTACCTTGCTTTCTTCCTTTTGTATTTCTAGGAATCCAGCTATCAGAATGCCTTTCAAGCACAGTTTCAAACATCATAAAGCTATAACTCCAACCCGCTCTCCTGCATGATATTTGCTGCTTTTTCCAAGGTTCCCAGATTCCTGAAGTCTTGGGAAAAAAGTTCAAACAGACTAAGACTGGTTTTAAGTACACACAGGCCGTGCAGCATGACATTTCTGTAACTTCAGCCAAGATTTCCATTTACTTTAATGGAAAGTGACTGTTCTAAATGAGTTCCCTCTCACATCTCTACCCTCCTGTGCTTCTACTTGGATCTTCTTTCGTTTCCTCACTCCACTCAAACATTCAGTCCTTCTACACTGACATCAGATTTCAGAGCGCTGGATTCTTCTTGCACACTCAACGTAAGTCTCCCCAGCTTTACTCACCACGGTTAGGTCAAATATCAGGTCTGCTACAGCAACTCCTTATGTGCCCAGAGATTCTTATTCATGTAAGTAGCATGGTATATCAATCCAAGTGTTTGCAGGGTCAGGAACAACACAATTTTGACTACAATAATATGGAATTACCTAGACCTGGCTTTAGCTCAGCAGTGATTTACCAGCACAGTAAAGACTTGACTTGCATCTGCTCCCATCAGCTGATGCTGACTTTATGATGCGGCTCAAAAGCTTAGAGTTCATCAGGATACACATTACCTTCATGGCTTTTGCTGGTGCTTTTTAAGACTGTAGCCTGCCTGGGTATAAGAACCACCATAGTAACAGACTGTCAAACAGAAACAGCTTTTTTGTTTAATAAAAAGAGAAAGAAACTAGGGGGGAAGGGAGAAAAAAAAATTAGAAGAAAAAGGCAGTAAAAATAGAACTGGCTGGAAACCAGAGACCACAAAAGGAACCAGCTTACAGGAAATTGCCCTCATCAGTTACTAGATGGGAAATTTTTTCCCCTATGTATTACATGGATCATGCAGAGACAGGATGGTTTTACACACACTGAAAAAAGCACATTACCACAGGACAACCTACCTTCCAATCCGGTATGGCTAGGAAGAAAGGGAATGGAGAAACTGCTCCCTCTCAATCCATACCAGCAAAGCAAAAAGCATCCCCAAAGATGCTTTGCACAGTGAATTAGCAAGTTTGTTACAGAGTTTTCAAATAAACATTAAAATGTTTCAGCCAACATAACACATCAAAACAAAGTTAACAGAACAGGGCCCCCGACTGCAATGGTTCTACTCACATGAGGGAGCATTACTCATAGTAACAATGTCTCATTTGTTCAGATCTTTACGGGCTGTGTAATACTCATTTCAGGAGTATTACACCTACTTTCCCCATGCCACTCTAATTGAGCTTAATAGTATATTTCTTAACCAGGTCTACAGCTACAGGCAAAGCTTACCCATTGCCTTTTAATACGAAAATGCTACACTTTCCTAACCTGCCAATATGAGTGGGTTTGTCACAGAATGAGCCAATGTTTGCAGAAACGTGGCTGCTGCTGCATGGTGGGGTCTAAGCCATGAATGAACAAATAGCTCCATCTCCTCCAAACAGACAGCTTCTGTGATGGGCAATCACAATCACAATTTGGCTCTGTGGTCTGGCTAGGACTTCAAGCAGCTTTCACTAGTTACTCCTCAGCACTGCAGGCAGGCTTCTCTCAAAAAAAGCCAAACCATTCACTCACAATTCATTCAAGTACTGTGCTACAGCAATGGATAGGCATGCCAAAATGTAGAGAATAAGAAAAGACCGGCCTGGGGAAGAAGTTATATGAAACAGCAAGGTTTAAATACGTAATGCATAAAACATCTGGCCTAGGAAGTCTAGAGAAGCTGTTGGATTCCCTACCCGAAGGCACAGGCCAGATGTGGCATTACTGTTGCCTCCCAGCACTTGCTCTCAGAACTATGACATGGCCAGAAATACCAGGAATTTAGAAGTTAGGTTTTAAGGCCACTGTGATGCCTATTTTAGATCCTTCATAATACAACCAGGCACAAACTGCTCCTACATTTCTCTAACAAGTATATTTTCCTATTTGTATTTTGAAAGAAAAATACTGCAAAGAAGCATCCTATAATATAGAGATATGTGCTTTTCCCCAATACTCTCCAAGGAATTGAAACTGATGGCTCAGGAGACATACTTAGGTCATGTTAGATAACAGAAGTTATCTTCTAGCAGCTAGCAAACAGAAAAGGGGGATCTGAAAGCTACTCTTATTAAAAGGCAATTTAAAGTTCTTGATGTTTAAGACACCCCCTTTCCCTTTATTCTGCACCAGCATTAACATCTGAAACCAGCAGCATTCCCACAGAGATGAAAACATGCTTTTACATAAGATGGGGCTGAAACACAGGGCCTCTCTCTCCAAGGAGCCTTTGCACCCTGCCCATCAGGAGGAGGCTGAAGGCTCTTTCCAGCCCCTTGCAAAACTCAGGTTTGCTAGGCTCCTCTTCACTCCAAGGGGCAAGCTGTCTCTCCTCCTACATCATATGTGACTACAGAAAAACCACAAGGTACTGTAAAGTATGAAAGCTGTTAAAAATGAAGGTCTGCCCTGCATTCAGCAGTAGCACTCATTTTTCTCCTTCTTGGTACAGAATCCTGAAATTTTCCCCTTGTTCCTTACACGCAGGCCAAGCTGCACCACCTTTATCACAGCAATTTCCACATTAACTCAAACAAGTACATAAGGAATAGCCAGTCACTGTCAGCCCTGTTCTCCTTGTCAAGGACGACACCAGAATATGTCACTTCTGGAATCACATCTCCAGGGAGCTCTGGCACTGCCCCTGTCCTGTCCTACAGCATGGCTCATTTACCTGGCTCTGAGCACTGACCTTATGGTCACTTTTATTTCCTAGCTGCTGCACTCCCTGCAGCTCACACTATCCCCAGTCTAACCTCACGACGGTAAATAGTCACAGCCTGTGCTCAGGCAAAATTCATCTGCACTGCTTGATTTGGCGTATTTTTCCTATATTTTGTTATTCCTGCCTGAATAAGCTATTTTCACATCTCTGCATGACTGGCTTTTTTTAGGTTCTTGTCTCTACTTCATGTCTTTTCCACCCCACCTCCTTC
This sequence comes from Pezoporus wallicus, assembly GCF_028554395.1. Taxonomy (NCBI): domain Eukaryota; kingdom Metazoa; phylum Chordata; class Aves; order Psittaciformes; family Psittacidae; genus Pezoporus; species Pezoporus wallicus. The sequence continues at coordinate 2,520,756 of NW_026638763.1, read as the reverse complement.
AGCACCTCAGAAGCCCATGGACACCTCAGCAGCTAACCTGTTATAGATTAAGAACATCCGTGCTATTTACCGATTGGTTTCAAAGCAGAGTGCTACAGAAATCTCTGCTCTGCCCTAAGGAGCAGAATAAAGGTCATGCCTTCTACTGTGTTCCTGTTGATAATCCAAGCAATCTTTCCTGTTCAGTTTCCAATCAGCACTCAGACGTCCTGCAGTTTAAAAGCGTGATCTAGCACAATGCAGCACAACCGTGCTGCACAAGACTGAGCCAAGACATGCTATCGCAGGGGTACATCAAACAGAGACTGGTCTCTGCAGAGGGGACAAGGGCAGCACCCATCTCCCAACAACGCATCAATACACCCCCATCAACTGCTCACTGGTGGAGAAGGGGGTCTACAGCATACTTTTCAATCCAGTGGAATCAGAAGGGCAAGGATTAAACAGGAGATTCGGTTTTAAATCAAAGTGGTAAACGTGACAGTCCACTGGCACACAACGTCCACATAAGCCTACAAAACTTTGCCGAGGGTATTTGCAGGGGCTGTCAATTGGAGCTGAAGAAAGTAGCCTTTATAGCAATGCAAGCACTGACATTTCACAGGCTGCTTCTCAGGAACACAGATTTACTTCACTGTTAAAACATTTTATTCAATCTGCCTGGAGAACAAGCCAGGAGCAATCTGACCAGACCAGGTCCCAAGCCCTTTCCAGGTCCCTGCCTGCACAGCAGCAGCACCTTTGCTTATCCCCTGCTCAAAGGAGACATTTCCAGTTGTCTCCCAAGGTAGATGACAGTCTCCCGAGATCTGCAGCTCTTGTGAAAGTTGATATGAAAAACATACTGCAGGCCAATATCTCTGAGAATCTCCATTATGAAGATAGGTCGAGAAAGCTGGGGCTGTTCAGCCTGGAGAAGAGAAGGCTGCGTGGAGACATCATAGCAGCCTTCCAGTATCTGAAGGGGGGCTATAGGGATGCTGGGGACAGACTATTCGTTAGGGACTGTAGTGACAGGACAAGGGGTAACAGGTTCAAACTTAAACAGGGGAAGTTTAGATTGGATATAAGGAAGAAGTTCTTTATTGTAAGGGTGGTGAGGCACTGGAATGGGTTGCCCAGGGAGGTTGTGAATGCTCCATCCCTGGTGATGTTCAAGGCCAGGTTGGACAGAGCCTTGGGTGAGGTGTCCCTGCCCATGGCAGGGCAGGGGGGTTGAAACTAGATGATCTTGAGGTTCTTTCCCATCCTAACTATTCTATGATTCTATGATTATGACTGCACCTGCAACTGCAGACTTCCCCCTGCTTTCCCACCTCTCCCAATTCCACACATGCTGCTGCGAACCTATACCCAAACCCCAACTTCCAACTGCTGTATAAAGCTAATTAGGAAGCTAATACTGCTTCCTGATGGAGGCAGACACAACCTAAGAGGTAGGGCAATGTCTATCCGCACCATTCCAGAGAAGGGCGTTCTGACCATCCTCAGCCCTACAGCAAAGGTTCAACCACACTGACCTGGCTGCAGGCCTGAGTCACACTGCCCTCACTGGTACAAAGTTCTACAAGATGCCACTCCCTGCTCCTGCTCCACAGGGTTCTGGCAAGAAGAAAACAGGATCTGCAAACAGGCCAAAAGCATTTCCAGACCTGTAGGGCTGAGATTGGGTTTTCCTGCTCAAAGGCTCTGAACTGATGGTTAAAACACAGAAAAACACCCCTTTGCTGTTTGAGGATTTCTGGAGCAGCTCTCAGTCACTCCACTTTGGCCAAACGCCCCTCTCTCTTTCCCACTTCTTTTCCCCACCCTTTTCCCCTCTCCATCCCACAAGAGCAAGTTTTATCCACAAAGTCATGCACTTCAAAAATGCCCTGAAACCACAAATCACAGTTGCTGTGCCCAGACACATGTTTCATAACCACAATAAAGTTGTCTGAGGCTTGCCTGCTCTCTTCTGCACTGACACTAATTCTGAAGATTAAAAATGAGATGCAGATTGCTTCTGCCATAAATACACTCCATAGCCTTCATGAGAGACTGGTAACCTTCAGCCTCAGCTGCATCTTACCTGCAAAACATGTGCCATACAGGCAAGTTACTACCCTTAGCATCTCCCATGCCTTTCTTCTCTCCATAGCTAAGCTGAATAACAGGAAAAAACCCATACACACTCAGAGACGAGCTCTAAGATCCCACATCTTAGAAACATCAGCATCGCCAGATACAGGCTGCAGAAAGCAGCTTCTGGAAACCCTGTACAAAACAGGAGTCTTAAGGCAGCCCTTAACCTGTTGCTTCTGGGCAAATAATCATTCAGGTTGCATGGCAGCAAAAGCAGCATTCTAAAAGCCATTTACAATGAGGAGGTGACACGACCGCCTGACATGCTTCAGCTAAAGCTGCAGACAGCATGACGTTCTCATCGGAATATGCCCAAAGAGATGACAGCTTTAAAATGACTGCATCAACGACGTCAGTGCGCAGTGCCTGTGATGCATCAAACAAATGCTGCTCCCAAAAAGGGCTGCTTGCATCTTCAGAATTCATCTTTTCAACCGGGAATACAGCAGACGCTTCCACACACGAGAGCAGCACTCCTGTGCCAGTCACAGCTTTCACGCTCTTCACAGCCCCAAGTGCTCACAGAGGAAGGGTGAGTGAAGCCAGCACGAAGGAAACAGACACCCTGGCTCCTGGATCAGGGTTTGCAACTACCCCAGATGAACTCACCTGGCACACAGCTTGTCCAGGCAACCCGTGGGGTCTACATCCTGCATGAGACACACAGGTCTCCAACCAGGCAGCATCTCCATGCACTGCCCTGCTGAATTCTAACCTTCTTGGCTCAGCAAACAGGCTACAAGGCCCACCCAGCTCCAAACCTGCTGCTGTCATTGCAACCACACAATACAAAACACCGTCTGGGGCTTCCCAACAGTAGTGTCTTCCCACCAGCAGCAGCTGGCTCTGCCTGAATCCCCCATTCTTCTTTGATCCTTCTATGGCCTTTCCAGCCAGGACTGACATAGCACTTGGGCATTGCAAGACCAGAAAACCATCCAAAAAACGGAGAGAATTGCCCATGATAGGCAAGCTCTGTGCTATTGGACTTCTGTGAGACTTGCTCCTTCCATCTCACACGGTGACAGATGAACACCGAAAGCAATTTTACATCTCATTCTGTCAGCATGGGACACCTAATAAATCCCAGGGGGGCAGAAAACACCCAGAAGGCTTTTCTCCCCTGTTTCTTTTGGCTGCATAATTACAGGCAGTAGTTACAACACTCACATTACCTCCCCCTCTGCCCTTGCAGAAATAATAGGCAAACAATGTGAAAACCACAAGAGGTGCCAGGGGAAAACCTAATTGCTACATGTTGTGTAAATACAGGACATCTTTCAGGTGTCTGCTTGGCTGGTACAGGAGCTGGTGCTATTCATTTCAGCTTGATCCAAGTAATTCATTTTCTTAAATGGTTTATTTGCCTAAGACTGTGAGACACCTGACAGCAGGCAAGAAGCAGCAGCAGCAGGTGCTGCACTGATCTCAGGCCTCGGCGCTGATTAACACTGGCAGAGATGCTGATCCTGAGGAACACATAATCCCTGCTCATGGCCCATGGCTGTTTTCCCAGCCGAGGCACCTCCTTCTCTACCATGCACAAAACTCATTTCCTTTTCATCCCCAGGCACAGCAAAACCAAAGATCCCGCCATGAGAACACAGACTGGGGCTTCTGCTGCCCACACAGCCTGCGACAGCACTCCAGACAGCCTGAAAGGGGAAAACAGAGATGCCAGACCCTGCTGGCAAAGTTCCTGATGGATTCAGGAAGGTCACACTTCACACAGGGGAAGCGTTAATCCCACCAAAAGCAAGAAGAAACCATGGAGACATGCTGCTGTGTGATGTCTTCCCAAGCCTTTGCTCTGAACCAAAGCTGAGGCCCCTCAAAGCTGGGTCCTTGCACCACCACCATAACTGACTATTGTTTTAAATTCAGTAGGCATTCCATTCTCCACCATATGCTTACCATTTCCACCAACCTCCTGGACCAGCAGTGACAAGAACAGCATAAAGACTTCCCTGTTGCTATGTTACAGATGTTGCTCGGCATCTTCATGGTGCATTTCTGAGATTCAAGAGCCTGTTTGCTGGCTGTTACAAGCGCATGTGGGCGCAGGTCTGCTGAAATCAATGGAGCTTCAGCAATTTTAGAGATAAATAAGCATCTGCTTCTGATGCTTCAAGTTTTCTAGCACAAACACAATTGCATTCTGACACGAAGAGCTTAAACACACCCATCCTTAGTTTCAGCTCCTGCTTATTATGAAAACACATAATTGTAAATTCAAAACTACTGGCAGAATCAGTCCAAGCTTTCCAAGTCAGCTCCCACAGCTCACATACAAAACTTGCCTTTGCATTTGCTTGAGAAAACCAAGAGCTTTCCATCCAAAGCAACAGTTTCCCACTTGATGGGTAGGGGTCCATATTTTCTCCTTCTGAGTATATTACGCCTCAGATGCACGCACCCATGATGGGATTACAAACAAAATGCAGGCTTATGCACCTATCTGTCCATGCTGTTATTCTTTGCACTGAATAGCTATTGCTTATTTGTTAGATCAGGGTAAGTTGTTTAGTTAAGACATACAGTGGAAACAGGCACTTTGACAGCAAAGACAACAAAGTCCTGCATGGGACCCAGCAGACTGGAGTCTGATCCCAGCTGGGACACAGACTTGCCTACTGTCTGCAGATAGTATTAATGTCTTCAGAAGTGTCTCATCTTCTCACGTGCGAACTGGAGGTACTAATGCTCCCTTCAGGACTGGATCTCCAAGGAGGCTCCTCCTTCACTCTCCGTCTGCCTCACCTCTGGAACTAAGCACAGTAACATGGCATTTTTCTGGCTCCTAGCCTTAGTCCCCTAAGTCACAGGATGAGTTGTACACTGCTGGGGAACACGGGCTTTCCTCTACCCACAGTCCTGTATGAGTTCAAACTCATTTATGACTCAGTACAGGTTTGGGTTTGGAAACAGGCACCTTTCCATTCACCTCCCATCCCACCTCCATAGCAAGGATTCCTGGGCAGGCACTATCCCCGGACTAGTGTTTTTCCAAACCAGCCCCAGATCCAAAAGCCTTTCTCTAGTGTCCCACACCTGGCTCCTATCCCCCTTGCATTGTAACTTCCCTAGCTCTGAGCTTTTGATTCAAACAGTTGAAAAGAGCAGGCCGAGTGCAACAGCTCAGCTAAGAGCACACAGATCAGTTCAATTCTTGCCTTCAGTCCTGTGCCACAGCCAAATCTCTCTTAGGACTGCACTTAAAAACTAAGGATTGAGGTTTTCACATTTTCAGCTGCACAGTTCCCCTCCACTCATGTTGAGATGTGTCTTTGGAAGCCTTAGCTCAAAGCAACTGCCACTGCAGCATTACAACATCTAGCAATGCATAGCACCATGCTGTACAGCATTTGGATTATAAACCTATCTGATGGAGAAAAACAGGAAAGCATAAACAGCTCCTTGTGTAACAGTGGTTAAATAAGGTTGATACTGTCATGGATCTCTAACCAAGTATTTTCCTCTTTTCTGGTCAGGATCAAAATGTTATAAGGTCCTACTCATGCCCAACTCTCTCAACTCCCAGGCTAACATTCCCCATACTGAATCAGACCACACTGCCTAGAATAATAAGGCTGACTTGATTTCATCAGGATTTGAGACACCAGTCCTAAACAGACAAGGAATTATAAGCCAGATGACAAAATTATTTCAAGCTACACACAAATATTCAGAAGACAGGTACCAGAAGATGTAAGATTTGTCTGTCCTCAGAAGTGTTATGCGTTTCATTTACACAGTAAAATAACCAGATAATTTTAACAGTAAAAAGGCAAATCAGTTCCAAGCAAAACCAAAGGGGTTTCGTATGAAAGTGTTAAACTGAAGTAACTGTTGTCTTTATACATTGTTTAGACAAATGAACTGAATTATACGATCCACCTACAGAGTCTGAAAATTAAGAATTTGGTGAATGGCTGCCATTAATCCCATATGATTCCAAGGTGAGAAGCAACACTAAAAGAGATACTGTAATGTCTTTAGACAATGAGGCATGTTTATGCCAACAGCAGTTAAGAGCTGTAAGAAACATAACCAATTCTTCCTATGACTGTAATCTCTTTCCCCTCAGGATGCCCCTCCTCCCTTTTCTCTAACAGACCTGGCCACGGACCTGAAACTCCCTTTAGGCAGACCTGCACTGAGACCCTTCATGCTGCCCTACCAGATCAAAGAGCTTCCACCCTGGTTCTGTTGTTGCTGGTACCAATGCAAAATCCCCCAAGTGACCTTACAGGAGAAAGGACAGGCTCTTGACATCACATGTTGAGTGGTAATGGCTCCAGAAACACGTGAGGGGGGATAAAAATCTATGAACAGGATATGAGTCGGGACTGTAAGTAACAGAAAAGCTTCTATTTCTGAATGCTATACACTGAAATGCTTTCTCCCCACCAATAACAAAAGATACTCAAGTCATAAAGGCATTACAGCCACTATCTCAAAAGCTGGAAGCAAAGCAAACCTTGTAGTGATAGCATCTCCTACAGCTAGGGGGGGGGGGAAATGAACAAAACACTAAGAAAAGCTTTTGGGAATAGAAACTTTTATCCAGGTCTTTACCATTCACCTGCAAACTTGCCTAGTTCCCCTGCTGTATCACTTAGGAGGAGCAAACGTCTCATAAAAGATGCTTTCTCCTTTCAAAGAGACTTGTCTTGCTTAATTTAAGCTTTTCAGATTAAAGGGCATAACACCTCTTCTTTAATACTGTCTCGGAAGACGTCACTGCTGCACTACAAAGAAAAGGCCTGGCTCCTACTCCCACTGAAGTCAGGAGCAAAACTCCCACTCATAGCTATGGAAAAGGATTTAATCAGAATTGTTGTTCTCCTTGGTGCCTTCCAGCCTCCTGATATGGCATGCAGGAGGTCACAAGGGAGGTGTTTTTACCCCACTGAATCACTAAAATAAGGAGTTTTTAAAATATGAAGGTATTGTATAGGCCTGCCGGCTGGTCTAGTCATTTATTCCACAGAAATGAACCGCCTCACAGAGCATTTGAAGATTGAGCATTAAGTAGAAGCAGACGCTTGCAGTTCTACAATATGTTGTTTCCTGTTAAAGAAGTCGTGTCCCACCTGTTCCTTCCATTTGCTGTTTTATCCTGAAGACATTGCTAGCAATAGAATTAGTCATTACAAAACAACCCACAAACACTTACTTGGTTAACTCACCAGCACTCAAGAGCTGCTGGTGTCAATAGGAACAGCTTCCTCAGATGATACTCCCTCAATAAATATTTTTCTGGCCCTGCCTTCGGGTTTCACATCTGGTGTTTGGTAGAACGTTAACTCAAGCATTTGCTAGCACTCAGAAAAGTGCTGGGGTTTAAACTCTGCATCTTTAGGCATTATATGTAGTGTCAGACAATGAAAAACAAAGTGGCCCTCAAAAAGAGCACCTATTTCTGTATATTCATAATCACAGAATCCTAGACTGGTTTGGGTTGGAAGGGACCTTAAAGCTCATCCAGTTCCAATCACTGCCACAGGCAGGGATACCTTCCACTAGAGCAGGTTGCTCCAAGCCCCTGTGTCCAACCTGGCCTTGAACACTGCCAGGGATGGGGCAGCCACAGCTTCTCTGGGCACCCTGTGCCAGCGCCTCAGCACCCTCACAGGGAAGAGCTTCTGCCTAACATTTAATCTACATCCACCCTCCTTCAGTTGAAAACCCTTACCCTGTCACTACATCTCAGACTGAATTACTTGAGCGACTGACAGGTACTCAGAATGCCCAGACACATGTGAAAGACAATACAAACAAGAAGCCAGTTCTGCTGCTGTGCCATACTGACATGCTTGTGCTGACTTCAACACCAAAATCTAGCACATCGGACTTAACATTGCAGGTCTAGCTGGTGCAGGGTCCTGTGGGTGCCAGCTGGTTTGCTTGCACTACTGGAGAAGAAACTGTACAGCCACAACCCTCATTCAACACCTCCCCCTTCACTTCCTCCCTGGCACAGGGCAGATGGGCTCCTAGATCCTCATCCTACACACAGGCTTCTGGGGAGGAAGGCATGATGCCAGTACCCTTCCTACTTTTCCATATAGCACAGGTCTGCAAGACCCACATGCTGGAGGGCTCCTCCTTACAAGAGGAGCATTTGGAACAACAATACAACAAGCACTTCCAAACAACTTGATTTTTTCTTGCAGGGTGTAAGTTCAAGTTTCTTGTGACTTCAACATGAACGGCCAAGGTTCAGTCTATCTAGCTTCCGCCTCACATGACACTCTGTGGTATTTAACAGCCCTTAGCATCAAACCAAAGGATGCTGGATGTGATGTCAAGGCCTTCAACAGGGAAGTGGGTCTGGCTTTCTCTGGTTTTATTTTAGCACAAAGAGAATATCACAGAGGAAATCTGTAACAGAGAAAGGAGTGGGCCTAAGGATAACATCCATGTTTCTTGGCAGTGCAGACTGCTCTCACTCTCTGTACCATACACGTGGCATCACCCTCCTCAGGAACCGCTGCTGTGGCAGCTCTTCGCATTCCTGAATCCTTTCACACTTTCCATTCCTAGCAGCGGGATAGGAGAAAGTGGTAATGGTGAGTATATGTGAGCAGCTTCAGAAAACAGCTTGAGGTGCATCATCTTACACTGCGAATCAGACAACCAGTACACCCTGGTGGAACGACAGATTTCTTCAAGAGATCAGGTGCCTTACTATAATCATTTATTTGCTGTGCTGTACCAGACCACTTTTGCAAGAGAATCAGCCCAAAAGATCAGCACTGTTAAAGACAGAAGTACAAAAGACTCCATGGGATAAGTTGTGATCACAGTTCTCGTATCACTCTTCTAACAGTGTACAGGTAAACGCTCAACAAGCTCTGTTTATAGAGCTTGTAAGAACATGAGCTCATGCAGCTCCTTTATACCTCACATTGAGCAGAACAGAGGTATCCAAACACCAAAAGCTTTTTCTAGACTCAGTGGAAACAGATGTTTTCCAGAAAGACCCTGCTCTCTGCAAAAGCAGGGTGAGCATGCTTCTTGCTAGCAGTAGCCATGCACAAGAGCCTAACGTTAAGGTAGGCAATGCAGGTCTTCAAGTTGTTGACAAAATTACCTAATTCTCACAATTTTTTTTTTGTTCGTACCACATGGAAATTCACCATGAATTAGTACAGGTCTGGGAACCATTTCCTACATGCACTTATGTTCTTCATCTGCAACCTGCTCTAGTGGAAGGTGTCACTGCCCATGGCAGCGGGTCAGAACTGGTCCCTTCCAAGCCAAACCAGTTTGGGATTCCATGTTTTTGTTTTGTTTTGGGTTGGGATTTTTTTCCCAGATTCGCAGTAAAACACAACTGTTCCACTTACATTTCATGTTTTGTTTTGAGGATTTGGGTTTTATGCCATGCGTGATTCAGTATGTGCCCGAGCTTGCAGGGACAGGTACGAGACAAACGACCTTGCATTCATTCCTTTGTGCAAGATACACAACTGCTATGTGATGAGCAAGAAAGAGAGGGAAGGTCCTTTGGGGCAGTTCAGAAAGTGATGCAACAGAGACCAAGAAACGGGTGTAAATTTCTTCTTTGCCCTTAAGCAGGTTGTGTGCAAGGTTAAGAGAGGGTTATAAGGAAGGTTATCAAGACAAAAGGGAGAGCTGAACATTTACCGTGCTGTGAAAACGTAGCATCATCTGAATGTGCCTTAGATTCACAAAGGAGAAGAGGGAAAGAACACTATCAGAGAGAACAAGAGCTAATAAAGTTCAGAAGTTTCAAGTGTTGATTCAGCCTTGGTCCAGGGCTGCTCCTACAGCCTGCGCTCACTGTCAAAAGTAAGATTTAGGAAAGAAAGTAAGATTTAGGAAACTGATTATTTTAACATCATAAGTTTTTTTACTCTCCACTTCTCTGTATGATAAATCTTTATATGATAAAATTTAGCTCAAACACAGCTGAAAATACCCATAGTTTGGGTACTGAGAGAACTGGATTACTACTCACTTCTAAAAGCAGACAGCTTACCTATCCCTTTCAGCTGACAGCTCAGCTGCCTGCGCTGACTTTCCTGGTTACACACATTGCTGTTCATGATGAGCTCTCAATAAGAGCCAACAGCCCATTCAACACCTGTCATCAAGGCTTTTGAAGCTCAAATTAGCGCAAGTGAATTCAACTGCAGAGTGAACTCTCCCCAACTTCACTGTTGCTCTTTGCAAAGTGCATCCACCAAACAGCTCTGTCTACACTTTAAGCTCAGATCCTCAAATAGCTCCCTCCCATTGGAGTTATTGGACTGGCCTCAGTACCATTTTGAAAGGCCCAGCTCCTCCCAGACATCTGACCTTTTGCCTAATGAATCTTGTCTAATGGCATGCAGAGGAGCAGCGAAAAGAAGCATCCTGACCTCACTGAAATCAAAGCCAGACCTTTTCACACTGAACAAGGATTACTACCATGAGCTACTATTAATGCCAATGACACTGGCCATTTCATTTCAAGTATGTTGACAACTGGAGCCTGGCTGACAAATTTTCACACCTTACCTGTTTCTCTCACTGCCTTCCACAAACACACAAGACAAAGCTTACATGACTGTGGCAATTCATTTAGCTTCTTAAAAACGCAAGCAGTACATCTGCACTGTAGCCCCTCACAGTCACAGCACAGTGCTCCAGAGCTGGCAACTAAAGCCACACTCAAATACTCAACAGAGAGACTATTGCTCTGCACTGAAATACTGCTGCTGCTCGCCCTCCTGCTGTGGACATGTACTGCAGGAAGACTCATACCTTCAGACATAGGAAAAAGAATTATGACCTCCAAGAGAGAAATGAGGGGTGGCTGGAAAGGCAGCAAGAAGAAACTGTCCCCAGCACACAGATGTGAGCAACACACATCCCAGTTTCTACTCCATTCCGCATCCTATAAAGAAGGGCAAGAACTAGCTCCGGGAAAGAAAAAACAAACCAAACCAAACCCAAACCTATGACTTCATCATGGTTGTGCAGTGTCACCACATAAACCTGGTGCTTGAAAACTTCAAGTACAGCTGAGATGAGCGCTTTCATTGCTGAAGAGGAATGATCAAATACTTGTTCTTGCAACAACCACTGAATAAAACCAACGTGGTATTTACCAGCTGGTTTTCACCTGAGCTGTTCAAATAAGCAAAAGCTGTCTGCACCCATTACACAAACCTTTCTCTGGCCAGCTAATGCCAGGCTGCAGTGGGAAACCCAGGGATCAGCATTTCTGTGCACCTGGGCTGCATTGCAGATTTCCATATTCCATTAACAACCACAATAAAACACTGCAGCAAAGCCGAGCAACAAAACCCCCAACACGGTGAGCATGTGGCGACTGACAAACAAGTACTGAGCACATCACATAAAACATTCTTGGCAACCACAAAGCCTAAATCTGAAGTGTGAGAGGAGAAAAATGCCCCGTCACAGATTCGCTTGTACTCAGCAGCACAGCTTCTGGATAGCTCAACTCCTACTGCCAACGCACATTCCCTACAGGAAACAGACACCTGAACAAAATGGTTGGCAAAACCCCAACACATTCTTATTTTCACTTGAGTTTCCACCTCCATCCCATAAACACCTCTCACTGTGCAGCCCAGGAAATGGACACGTTCTGTTTGTTTAGAACTCAACACGTGCACACACATGGGAGGAGTCCTGTCAAACTCTGGTCTTGTTTGAACAAGCCACAGAGATTCATCAGGCAATCAATCCTAGTAAAGTCAAGATGTACAGCATATCCAGTGCTCTGGAATGGCTGATAAGAGATGAACAGACACAGAAAACCCACCTCTTGGTGTTGTCACGTTGTCAGTCACAGGATAGTTTAGTTCTGGTTTCCACACCTGAAACAAAGCAAAAGCTCTGTTAGTGACAGCTGCTAAAGGGAAAAGGCTCTCATTTTATTGAATGCTTTAAAGGCTCGTGAATTGCCGTGTGTGATTAACAAAATACCCTCCTTCTCTGCTCCTGGTAATATGTGCAAAGTTACACTAAACTCTCCTTTCCAGTGACCTAGAACCTCCCCTGCCATCACAGCTTAAACACCTTCTTAACCATCAGACCATGTCTCACCAACCAGCCTGGGCCTTCAAAACGCCTGCTCCCACACAAAGCATATATCCACAGAAAAGCAGATTCCACAGAAACCCAGCCTACACCGATGGTTTCTGTCAGGACCAGAGTTTCACAGAGACAAGTAAGCCCCTTCTTCCTTTACAGAAACAAGACGATGCACAGGTAGAAGACCTTTTATGTATCTAGATTCATTGGGGATGATTCACCTCAAATTCCAAAAGACGGTAACAGCAACAACTGACAATACAAGGAGTCAGCAAACAAAGAACGGAGATTATGTGGCTTCAGTTACCAAAAGTTTTGTTTCCTGGAATCCCACAGTTTCACTGCACAGTAAAAAAATTACATGCTTACAAGCTGCAGCCCAGGCCTATGGGACCTATAAATTGAATATCATGTAATTGAGTATCATGTACCACAGAAAAGCTGCAGTAGGGATGTTCTGCGGAGCACTCACAGAGGAGAATTCTTTCTGGTGCTACAGCTGTTTATTGCATGACCTTAGGCACATCTTTAACTACTCTGTGCTCTAGTTACTACCAGATCTTACAATGAGTTTAGTATCATCGCAACAGCATAAATGAGAATTAATTACCACTTTGCAAATCCTGGGAAAGGCTGGGCAGGGGAAAAGCTCCTATAAAGTGCAAATGGTTGGTATTTATGAATTGCCCAAGAAGGAAGAAGAACAGACGGACTTCCCAGTTTCAGGCCAACAGCCAGCAAAAGGACCTGTAAATCACTCTTCATCAGCATGCACCCTACCTGCAACATTAACTTCTGCCAGAACGTGGGTTAAAAAAAAAAAAAAAAAAAAAAAATCACAGCTGAACAAGGCTGTATAAAATATTCACTGCTTGAAAGAAGAAAGGTTGGGAGAAGATACACACTATCAGGAACAAAAGTACTTTGTACTTTGCATCAATTTTGTTACGTCTCACTGTACCCATGAGCATAGCGGTTGTCACTGAAAGCAAGAGGGGTCTTGCCTTTGACTTAGAACTTGGTAATGAAGCATTTCATTACACTGAAAGGTAGTGAAGGGCACATCTAGTATCTTGTCAAAGTTAACGTGTCAGTAGCTGAATCAGGAGCAGAAAGCCAGGAAAACATCCCTACCTCCTGCTTTTAAGGGACAACTTTCTAAAAGCAAAAAAAGACGACTAACTCTGTGCTGCACATTGCTGCCATAACTGAGGAGAAAGATCCAAGTGCAACCAGGGGAAAAGTGGAAAACACCTCAAGCTCAGCTGTTTCTTCTTTCCTCCCAGTACCAGAAAATTAAAAGTCACTTCTTACAATACACTACCCAGGCGCGGTCCCCATTATCTCTGCTTAATTCCATATGTCTGAGAAGGAAAACAACTCTAAGCCGGTTAGACTTGCTAAATGAGATTTGTTTACAGCCCCACCCCCAGGTGCAGTGTCATGCACCAAAGATTCAGCATTCCTTGGGAAGATGCTACTCATCCAGACACTGTCAATAATGGTCAGCAAAACACAATCGTCTCACAACTCCTACATAATATTCCCCTCTTGAGCAAAACCCCATTCAGCACCTCCTAATCTCCGAGGAGCTCCCAATCCATATCCAAAGCAAGAGATGAGGAGGGATGGTACAAGGAGGATCTCTTTTATAATACTTCTGACCAGCACGTAACCCTGGCACCTCTGCCAGCTTCCAGTATCTTTAAGGCCCAGCCCACAGTGTTTACTCCCTGAGAGACTCCAGACTCATCCTAGTATCTTAGGTCATGATAAAAAGGAAACAGACTTGTTGCTAGCAAGATAATATGGCTCTGAAACATCAGTCAGACACATATTTACTTTTCTGCTACAGTTATAGACTCATAGAATGGTTTGGGTTGAAAAGGACCTTAAGATCATCCAGTTCCAACCCCCTGCTATGGCCAGGGACACCTCACACTAGACCAGGTTTCCCAGGGCTCTGTCCAAACTGGCCTTGAACACTACCAGGGATGGAGCATTCACCACTTCTTTTTGCTTTAGGAACCTGAGGATTTTCAGAGCCACAACCCCGACTCATGAAGCCTGTGGTGAACACCCAGGTCACACATAGGAAAAGACTACTAATAATTAAGTACCAGGCCTACTGTTTGACTCAGGGAAAACACAATTAGCACTGCTACATCTTGGCATTTTGCCTTGTGAATACTTGCTGGGTAAAAACAAATCAGGAGTTGGTTTTAAAGAACACATCTATACTGAACAATCTACCTACCCCTTGCCTGTAACTACAGCAGCATTTGCTAATGCTATCAGCTTTAACGTGAAGTTGGTGCTCCTGCAAGGGGTCACACCAGCAGATCTGGTTAGCAAAGTCCTTCACTAACAGCTTAGCAGTAACATGCAATAGGAAGAGAAAGCTGTCCAGCATTTCCCATCTTTCAGCCTATTCCAGCTCCGCAAGAGAAGCACATGTTATGAAGACAGCTGTTTATCCTAAATACCCATTGGCACAGCTGGACACATCCAGATCTTCCAACACCCTAGGTATGTTTCATTTCAGAAGACTGAGTTGGTTTGGCTAGAAGGTGAAGCTGTTTGAAACTGAAGGCAGGAGATGCATTGGGTAACAGTGAGCCTGAACTAACACTACCATTCAAACAGAAGGAAGGAACAAGTGCAGCAGATTAAGGTCAGTGAATCTCAGAATAAGACAAGACAGATTCCAAGCAACTCTGCACAGGTCAGCAGGGATTGCACAGGTCAGCAGGGATCCATGGGAGGCCAAGAGAGTGCAGGGAAGCTCCATGGGGATGGAATAAAGATACGGAGGTAAACTAATCTGTGGCAAGAGTAAGCTAGGACATAAGTAACTACAGTGCTGACCAAAAGAGACAGAGATGTCTAAAGAGTATTAAGCAGACTCATGTAGGTAAATCAGATGAAACAGATTAAAGTACAGTTCTTTTATTAACTACAATGTCTTTTAAATGCAAAACAATGTCCACAAAACACCAACCAACCACACATCAATGGATGAACCCACTGACACTGCAAGCTCACGGAAGAGGAGGGAAGCCCTAAAACACTGCCCAAGGGCAAGCACAGGGCTGTGGTAAAAAGGAAGATGGTGACCACACAGGCAACCAGAGATCTGTCAGTGTAACTCAGACTGCTGAAATAAATTAGTAATTAATTATTAATACCCCAAAAATGGTTAGAGGATCAAAATCAGCAAATTTGCTCCTGTAAAGAACCAACACAAACTGCTCTAACCTAGTTTGCTGTTACAGTAAAGCACATTTAGTGGAAAAACAGCAACCCGTATGTGCTCTGCTCTTCAGGGGGTTGAGTGAGCTCTTGGAGGGGTCAGTCTGAGGCTCACTTCTTTGCAATACATTATGTGACATTATGAAGAGAGCACTGAGACGAGTTTACAAGCATTTCATGAGGTCCAAAATCATCCAGGAACCAATGCTATGACCCTCAATGATTTAAAGTGCTGTGGTAGTGCTGCAGCAGAGGCAGAAAAAGTAAATGTTTCAGCACATAGCTTCTTGCACCAACATCTTAGCTGAGGCCCAACAGGCTGAGCCCAGGTACATCAGTTTGCACTGGAGGAGTTGGTGTGCAAGCCCACATCACTCTGCTATGGTGACTCCTAAGTGGAGGCAAGTCACACCCCACAGGAAAGCAAAGTGAACTGGATATTCTGCTTCCACAATCAGATTTTCCAGAGCTCTTTTATCATCGCTGTCAACCTAGTACTGTTAACTGTTGTCTGCACACAGACGTGCCTTAACACAGGAGATAAACCTCTGAAGTATAAAACCAGCAGTTGTTCAACATGTCTGAAAGACTTGCAAAAGAGATTTAGGCTAATCTAAGTAAATTAGGAACTTACTGAAGCTGTACACCACCTTTTCTGGACAGTCAAAAGGAACCAGGTAAACAGGACAGGGTTATCCTGGGGTTCCTGCCTCTTCAACCAAGGTCTGCATCACATCTCCTGCAATTCCTTCCAGCCTTGGACATCTACCTTTCTTTGATATGTTCACTGCCGATGAGAGACAGTCCAAGAGTTTTGGTTGTTTGCCTGCCTACATGTGATGAAACTGAGCAGCAGGAGCTGTGCATGTACTATGAAGGCCTCATCCTTGACAATACACAAGTGAAGTGAGGTTCACACACAAAGCCTACTGCTGCAGTCCGCCCACAGCCATCACTATGAAATAAGAACAAATTCATCTTCTGTTTCTTTAAAAAGCCAGGAATTTCAAACCCTGCTTTCTCTCTAATTGGAGAGAGACTGCTCCTCAGCTGCTATGGTACCTTTGTTAGCCCCTCTTGCTATGTCAATTGAAATTTATAGTGTAATGAGTTCTAAAAACCCCAGAATATTTTAGACTGTTTATATATGAAAAGTGATCTGTGGCTCAGAGCTGAAGAGGGAGTAATAGAACAGATCTGTGAGGCATGTTCCCTGCTGTGCAAAAAAGCAGCAGATAACACACTGGATTATCACTAATGGAAGCTGAGAGCCCAGCTTCCCAGGAGTTCTATGGACCACATACCCTTTCAAGTTGAATCTCCCCGTTTCAGGGATGGGAATTCACACCAAAAGTACATTGTCTGCTGTCAGGACTTCTGCAGCAAAAGGACTTCAAAGCTTCTGTTTGGTTCTTTGGCTGATCCCGTTATCCTTTTGCCATTTTTCAATGTTTAAACACATTTTCGAAGAAGCAACTCAACACCCTGCAAGGGTGCCAACAGTGCAAGAAAATAAGTAACAACAAAAGAATTCCTTTAGAGAGCAATCAGTGTGGCTCTAGCACTGCTCCTATTCCAGGAAATTCGTTATCTGCTCATGACAAGGCACTTCTGCCAGTATGAACCTGTAAATTCTGAATTGCTTTCTATTCTCATTCATAGGTAATGTCTTCCTTGTAGCAATTCTGATTTCCAGGAAGTTTACCCAAGTTCTTTGGAGTTGCAAGTGAAACTAAACCAAACCACATCTTTTTATTACCTGCTTAGACAACTTTCAATTTATTAGCACCAACAATGTAAAAGATGTTGGAAGATTTGCAGGAGGAAAGAATTGCCTCAAACTTCTTTATTCTTCAATGAGATTCCATACTCAACAGCCTGAGTCCTAAGAAGGGCAGACCAGCACAGTTCTACCAAAATGCCAGGGAACACCACTGATTCGTAGTAGTTAAGGATTCATCTTGGATATGTGCCTTGGGTAACCACAATGTGAGCTGTTTCTTTCTCTGCAGTGATGAAAAGATGCTTGGAAAGTATCTTCGTTTGCTTCTGCTGCCTGAGAACCTACATGTTCCCACTCTCTCCCTAAAACACATCCTTGAGTGCTTCTCATCTTACTCTCTCCTGAGCCCATAAAGTCAATCAGAGCTTCACCACTGCCCACTGCCTGCAAACCACATTACCAGACTCAGCCCTGCCAATCATAGCTTTGCAAGAGGAAGCATTAAATGAACAGCCTCCCTCTGTCTTACAGGCTCCTACTATTTTTATGTCCAAATGCCTCTCAGTCTACAGTTGGGGGGGGGACGGACACAGCAACCAAATGATGCTCATTTCTGAAAATCAAGTTCAATTTAAGGTATTCACATCAGAAATCAGTGAGAGCCCTTCTGGAGTTTTAAAGTGTCACAGCATGAAGGATTAATTTGGGGAAGCATACTTTTTCATTAGATAACAGATCAATTCAGTTTGTGGTGACCTTAAAGATCTGAAACACTCAGATGGGCTATTTTGGTAAATATGAATCCAGGATAAGATGACTCTGCCACTCTAGACTAAAAATAATTTAAAAAAAAAAAGTAAGAAATTAAAGAATTCACTTTTCTGAGCAGTTTAAACTCCAGTTTCCTGATGGACAGGTTTCAATTCTAAAATCACAGTGGCTTTCCACAAGACCTGCTCCTCACTCTTCCAGAAATTAAAGGTACTCCAGGGACGAAGCACAGGAGATATCTGTAGGACAGCTCTCCCTGACACCACAACTCAAAGGCACATAATAAACCAAGGACTGGGAATGAGGAAAGGAGTGTGCAGGTATGAGGATGTCTGCCTCAAAGTCAAAGCAGGGTGTCCTACACAGCTGTTTCATTCCCAGTCTGGTGTCATACATGCACCTCTATGCCCAGACAGCTCACACAGGGTCAGAGCAGAAGGTGGGTGACTCCACCTGAGCAGCTTCCACTGGACACTTACAAGTAGGGTTAGAATCACGGAATGGTTTGGGTTAGAAAGAATCTCAAGGGTCATCTAATTCCAGCCCCCTGCAATGGGCCTTACACTAGGCCATGTTCACCTAAGCCTGGCCTTCAACACTGCCAGGGATGGAGCATTTAAGACTTATCTGGGCACCCTGTGTCAGCACCTCAGCACCTTCACAGTAAAAAACTTCTTCCTTATATTTAACCTGAACTTTCCCTTTTTCAGTTTGAACCCGTCATCCCAGTCCCTGATGAAGAGTCCCTCTCCAGCATCCTTGCAGCCCCCTTCAGATACTGGAAGGCTGCTCTGAGGTCTCCACGCAGCCTTCTCTTCTCCAGGCTGAACAGCCCCAATGTTCTTAGCCTGTCTCCATACAGGAGGTGCTCCAGCCCCTGATCATCCTCATGGCCTCCTCTGGACTTGCTCCAACAGCTCCATGTCCTTCTTACACTGGGAACACCAGAACTGCACACAGTGCTGCAGGTGTGTCTCACTGGGACTTTACGTACTTGGACTTTTAAAGTTTGTTCACTTCTACGATGTGAATGCACCTCCATTTCACTGCAGGGTTCTGAACTATAAACTCCTAAGCATATGACACAGTCAAGATAATGTCAGAATGACTGATCGAGTATTTTCAGAACAGTAAGAAATAAAAAGAATGAAGGCTTGCACTAAAAATATGAGAGAAAACCCCAAAACACTGAGTGACTCTTCCCAAATGGAGCAACATCCATACCATGCACTTAAGGAAGCAGGAGTAATAATATGATCTCATAATTAAAGACTGCTTTATAACACGTATGCAGAAGGCTGCCACAAAGCCTGCACAAACACCCTTTATTCCAGTATTTCCTGAAATGAGCCATTTGGCTCGCTGATGTTAAAAGGTTCCTTTAACAGCCTTTCCCAGTCTGTGATACATCATCTAGATGTAACTGAGGTCAAGTGCATTAAGAATCTGAGTAACATTTTGTGCTGCAACATGACAAAAGGGGCACTGTCTGAGCTACATGGGCTGACTAGCACTCAATCTATTTCTACAGTTATACTAGAAACATGTCTGGAAGTGCACACAACTTGGAATTCATTAAAGCAACCTTTAAAATAAGCTTTTTGTTATTATTATGAATAAAAAAATACAAATACTAGGGGTTTGGTGGCCTCCTAGTCTCTGCATGAATGACAGTGGCAGCACATTAACAACACTATGCAGTCTAAAAGTTAACTGAGGAAGAAAAGGGCATATAGCAGGGCTTTCTGAGCACCTCACCCAGAGAGCATAGTCACAAGTAACAGTGGCAAATGCATTCAAATATGGCGGCTTAGAAATTCCATTTTTTACATGTTTATTAACTTTCAATTAGTGGGCACAAGCATCATTCCAGTCGGAAATAATCCGTCCTTGGGAAGTAACATTATCTCTATTTCAGCCAAGGAAGAATGCAATTTTTTCCTTTATTAAAAGGGCTGACACTGAGTAACATAATTAATGAGCAGCTTTGAACGTGATCTTTTAAAGCCCTCTATTCAGGATCAGAACACTGGTTGTAATTATAGGTGCTGAGCAAAGAGTTTGTCTTGGTACACTTCAGACAGCTACATATATAATTCATCTCCAGCTTTTTGCATGGTAGAGATTTTCAGATGCTCAGGGGCTTTTCAGTGGGCTCTGATTTAAGAGTGGGCTGGTCACTCAAAGCAGACACCCAGTAAGGTGCTCCAGCAGACCTATGGTGACCACTGTGGCAACTATTCCAATGAGCAAAAGATGAGACTGGGCTCTGACGCAGCAAGCTATGGTTCTTGAAAGGAGTCCTGAATCATGCAAGCAGCCCTACTAACCTCAGTTGGTCCTACCACAAAGCCATTTGTAAAACCAAGACATACCCAGCACAGGGCCCAAGGGATCCCATGCAACCTTTCCACTGACACATTTTTGTTCTGGATGTTTTATTCCAAAAGATACAAGGAAAACACTTGGGAGCAAGCAAGTACAGCTGCAGCATTAAATAAATTAGAATACACTTGTCAAATCTCTAGACCATGTGTTGATTTGAGATAGAGCTGTCTGACGGGGCATGCAATGTTAACCTAACCACACAGGCAGAGGCCACTTAGAGTAATTACATTCAGGACCCACATCAAAGAGAACAAAGGCTTTATGTTCCTATCCTTAATATTTCAGCGCACAAGTATGGATGTGCCTGTATGTGCAATTTTTAATTGCACTAACTTCTTATTGTCTTTAAAGAAGAGCCAGGAAAGGAAAGCACATGGAAAAGGAAAGGCTGCCATGACACAAACGTCTGAAGAGCAAAGAATGACTACTTCCACTTTGTAAGGCAAAATCAAGAGCACACCTGATTTGAGCCTTCATGTCACGTCAATTTATACCTGCAACACATGCAAGCCATGGATCCACTTTTAAAGAGGTTTGTCTTGTTGCTGGGGGTTTTCTTAATCCTGTATCGCACTAAATCTGACCCTAAGTCCTTCTGCAGGAGCTGAAGTGCACACTACGTCAGGATAATGCCTTGTGCTGGCTGCCAAAGCCTGAATCAGGCTAATCAGCCGTTTGCTGTTGCATGCCGATGTTGACACTTCAAGGAATCACCAAATATTCAGTTCAACTCATTAATCCTTTAATGCTGCTTCCCATCCATCACAGAGCTCACTGTAATTGCAGGCTTCAAAAAGCACCAATCACATCATTAACAGAGCAATGCAGAGGACAGCACAAGAAGAAAAGGACTTCAGAGGCCACATCACTTCTATGCAAAGCCTGTACTAATGGCTGCAATCTCCTCATATGCATCAATGCCAAACCATAGGCAGAATTACCTGTATGTGATCCACAGAGGTATAGTAAGATCATGAGCTGCAAGAGCACACTGCAAGCAAAAATGATTTCCTAAGTGCAATACCAGTCCCTAAATTCAGGTACAGGCACTTTAAATGACAAAAGTTGAGTTCAGGAACTCCCCTGCTGACCACTTGGTCACTGGACACATGAGTCAAAGACCCAGTTCTGCTGCTCATCTCTGGTGAGACTCTGCCTCCAATAAGCCCACTGAACCCTGCTGAACAAACCCCGGACCTTATGGGAGTTGCAGGAAACTTGACTTAATGACTGCAGTCTCACTGCACCCTTCCACACTTGTAGCTGTACAGCGCCCTTCCGCGCTTGTAGCTACAGAGCACTCTTCCACTATATAGCAGTTTTTCTCTGTTATATACAATTCTTTATACAAGAATCTGTTGTCTCTTACTGGTAAGGCAGATCATCCAATTTCAGTTTCTGGCTGCACTATACTGGCTTTATGTTTTAGGCATTCTCTCCTGTCCATCCCTCCCAATTTGCTGTACAGCATTTTGTGATCTCTCAGTAATGCAGTCAAATCACTTCCTACACTCATCCTTCTATCACTCTTCTTAAATAACATTAGTGAGACATGTACCAGCTTTGGGTAGCTGGATACCTTTCACCAAGACAAATAGAGGCAGACTCTGCCTAGTACACTCAGGCAAGAACCTTTAGGGTGAAAATTTATTTGAAAAAAAAGAATATATCTATAAAAGTGTGTACTTTTCTGTCCAGGTTTTGGGATTTTTCCCATCTTCTCTCCCTAATTGTTAAGAATGCGATCTTACATGCCCTTGAGAGGCAAACCTTTTTTTTTTGCTAAAACCCTGCGGATAACACTGCATAGCCATAATGACCTCAGATAGGACTCTTCTGCAATTGACCATGGAAGAAAGAGCATTCAGTAGAGCAAATTACCAGCAAACAGCACTCAAGTCAAATGCAATCATGGTTACATACATGGGTACATTGAGTTGATGATGTCTTTAAGGCTAGAACCTACTTTGTGCTGCCCCCAGCTGAAAGGCAAATATGCCAGCAGTAACGGTAATTGAACCAAAGAACTGGATAATTCTGCCCTACGGACAGAACATTTGGTAAAGGTTGACTTGAAAGCCAAAACAACCCCAGCAATAGAAAGCTTCGGCACCTGCTTTTACCTGCAGGTCACTCAAGCATTAGGAATAGATCTTGTTCAGGAGAGCTGACACAGGCAGGCACAGCAGAGGAAGCCATCACCACAGCATGGCAGGACCAAGTGCTACAGCAGTACTGCAGGCAAGCACAGCTATTAAGCACACATTCAGCACACAACGCTTGGTCCTGTGCTCACAGCCTGTGTGTTTTCTGTCGCTCACATTTGCTCAGCAAGTCCTAACCCCAAGACAAGGCACAGAACCAAAGCACAAACCCCCAATGGAGGCTATAAATCAAACATTAAATAAATGAGGCAAGCAAAGGGAACACACCTCACCACCCTCATCATGGAACACTGTTTGCATTTTTCCTTGTCTTGAAGGATAGGAAAGGGGTAAATGTAGAATCAGTGGTTGCTGAGGGGTTTATTCATTTCCACATGCTTTATCTTCACAGGAAAATCATTCTAATCATCTTACCCAGTGTTAACTCTGACGATATGCACTGTCAGCTTTGCTTTCACCATTCCTACCTGGCCAGGATAGCAGTTCTGATTCCTATCCAGCGTCTAAAATATTAACCTGTACATTCTAACCCTATCTGTCTCTGAATCATCTGTATTATTCAGTAATCTGCTACAAGAAGGATTTCCTTGGAGAAGATACGCTAAACATGGTATAGATGGAATCCATTTCAGTAAAGGAGTTATTATTTTCTCAGATTAGAAAATAAGTTCATAAAATTCCTCTTGCTTTCCAAGACAATGGATATGTTGCCCTGATTCTTTAGACTTCTTAGCTTTATGGTATAAAGTTTTAGAAACATGGTAGCAACTAAGACCACAGAACGCAAATTCCTGATCCCCTTTCAATAAAAGCACACGTTAAAGTATTCAGTTCCTTTTGAAGAGGGTAACAGGACCCACAGTACTAGCTATACCCAAACTAAGATCTAGTACTGGGGATTATAAACCATATTTTTTGACCACTCTTCATTCATCAAGCCAAATCTAAGAGATTTCTGCAATCAAGAAAGAAAAAGCTACATCTTGCTGCACAGAGCTTGCGTGGATACTTTGCCACTGATCTGGCAAAAGCCAGAGGGGAAAAGAAAACCAAGGATCTCGGTAATTCCTATGTCACTGTTATGCTGTAACCAAGAAGTCTCATTAAGTTGTCAACAATATTACTTATCTATTGCTCTTCGGACGTGCTGCACTTCTGCCCATTAAAAACTTTCAAGCAAACAGAAGATGATGATTTTGGGGGTTTCTTAAATCTACTTTTCTAGAGATAAAAAAAGTCCCCATGGGAATACCACTTTTCCAATGATGTCCTGGCTGCAGATTGCAACAGGTAAAATCTTGGGAAATTTTATTACCTGGATAAAACCAGCAAAAATCTTTCCAGTTTGACTCGAGTCTCTTTAACATTCAGGATTGCTCGCTTTGCTTTGACTACCAATAAAGGAATCATAGAATGGTTTGGGTTGGAAAGGACTTTAAGCTCTTCTAGTTCTGACCCACTGCAATGGGCAGGGATGCCTCACATTAAACCATGTCACCCAAGGCTCTGTCCAGCCTGGCCTTGGGCACCACCAGGGATGGAGCATTCACAACTTCCTTGGGCAACCCATTCCAGAGCCCCACCAGCCTCACAGTAAAGAATTTCTTCCTTGTATCTGATGCAAACTTCCCCTGTTCCAGTTTAAACCCATCACCCCTTGTCCTATCACTGCAGTTCCTGATGAAGAGTCCCTCTCCAACACCCTTATAGGCCCCCTCCAGACACTGGAAGCTGCTCTGAGGTCTCCACACAGGTTCCCTTCTCCAGGCTGAACAGCCCCAACTTCCTCAGCCTGTCTTCATACAGGAGGTACTCCAGTCCCCTGATCATCCTCGTGGCCTCCTCTGGTCTTGTTCCAACAACTACATGCCCTTCTTACGTTGAGGACACCAGAACAGCACACAGTGTTCCACGTGGGGTGTCACAAGAGAAGAGTAAAGGGGCAGAATCCCCTCCTTCAACCTGCTGCTCATGCTTTATTTGTTCAGTTTCTGGGACCGGGATTTTCCGAATTCTAACTGATTGCAAACAATGTGCAAGTATAGTTTAGGTGAAAGACAGACAAATTTGCAAAGATAAACAATAAATAACTTCCCTTAACCTTCGCTGGTGAAAATTTGCCATCCTTTTCAACCCACCAAGCCATAAAATCCATTACAGCAACAATGGTGTATTGGATGTTTTCATTAAGATCATTATTAGTAATTACAAGATCCTGCTGCTACTGAAAGAAGAATTTAGTTCAGTAGATAAATTTGAAAATGCTGGGTTTGAAACTTGTTTATCAGACACAAATGTTTGGGATTCTTTTCTAAATTAGCTCTTATGATAACATGACAAATGGTGAAAACATTCTCAATCATTTTTAGTGTTGCGTACATCAGATGTAGCAAAGAATGCTCTCTGAAGGCTCTCCTTCAGCCTGCTTTTTGCATACAGAAGTCAAACATATAGTTTTGGGGATCTTTGTGTTCTATTTTATATGCTGTTCCTTTCGCTTCTTCCTTAGATCTCAAGTTTTCCCAGTGGAAATCCCTCAATTTCTTTATCAAACTGATCCAAGTTTTACAAAGAGATTCTACATTCAGACCATTAAAGGAGTTTCCTCTGTACACAGCAACCTTCTGGGGAAAATGTGCTTTATTCACTCCTTCTGCTCTTCTCACTTTGCTGTTGGTGCTCCTTAATTCACCACAAACAGATGCTTGATGTCTTGCCCTCTACTCCAAATAAACATTTTGAAACTAGAAAAGACATCAGTACTTTGGTGTTGGGTTTTTTTCCTATGAAGATATGCAGTATATTATACAGTAGCAAATCTCAAGAAAAAGGTCTCCATGCAGTACAATGGCTATTGGCTTCACACCTCCATTAATATCCTCACTTCAGTGTCTTGGACTACATCAGGGATCTCTGCATCATACAGCATGCATGCCACTTCACTAGCTACACGTGATCACCTAAGTGTAGTTTGTACACAAAAAAAGGACTAAACCTGGCTTTCCAGAGTCCACATGCAACTAAGTGTCCTGTTTCTTAAAGCAGAATTCCTTAGCTTTTGTTCTTTTTCAGAACTTCAGTGTAGCAGAAATACTGTTAAAGAACACAGACTGTTAAATAGCACTTGTCCTCATTCAACTTCATTTGCCTGAATCCAGTTTTACAGCTGATTTTAAATGCCTGTCATCCAGTGGGCAACATCTGTTGCACATCGCTAAGACCTGCTCCAGCTGCACAAGAAGGGAGTCTGTTCCTGCTGCTCCAGCTGGGTTGGTTTGCAGTTAGAATGTGGTCTTAACCAACACACAACCACGTAGCGTGTGCACAAGTAAAACAAGTGTCAGTGCAAAGCAAAGCCAAGCAAAGAACTTCTTAGTGCAAATGTGACTCCTCATCTAGCTCTCACTGCCAGAAAAACAGCTAGAGGGGGATTAAAGCACAGATGTCTCATTGCCTTCCTCTCCCCACCCTTTACATCTATCAGGCTAGCCTGACTTACACAAAATAAATACTCCTTGTTTGCCAGCATATACTACCTGGTGATGTCAAGAGCTTCAGAAAAGTCTGTGATTCCAAGATTGTGGAAAAGAGCTAAATGCATTTGGAGGGGAAAATTCCTCTCCCTTTTAAATGCAGATATAAGACAAACTGATTTAAACTAATATAAACTTAATCACACCCTGTAATAGTTAAAACATTTTGAGCATCCTCTTTGGGTATCCAGGGCTGTCCGGCATATTTAGGTTAATTCATGTTATTTATTACTCTGATGTCTCTTTTCAAGAGTACCCAGCCATGTGCTATACTTCTCAGCCTGTAGGAGTCAAAGGATTCAGGGCAGTTCAACAGGATGGGACTACAGAACCAATGCTGTGGGAAAGTGGGGACTGGAGTAGGGAGAGAGTATGGCACAAGACCAAGAAACTTAACAATTCCTAAAGGAAAAGGTGAAATATCTTGACACAGGAGGGAAACAACTCCTGCATGTCCTCTGATAAGAAATCATTTCAGCAGCAACCACAAGTATTAACTTGAGAGAATGCCTGGGTCTGGTACAGTGTGGCGAGCAGCTGGTACAACATCATACCTCATTACCCACCAACACTAATGTAAGCACCTCACACCTGGTTCTCAGTCATTCTGGAGCTCAGTTCGCAGCTGTGCTTTTGAACAGGAGCTGCTGTAACCCACATATGAAGTACCATTAGCCAAAGATGCATATTTTCAGCCCCTCTGAATGCAAGACCCTTAAGGAACAGCTCTAACCAGCTCAGGGAAGAAAACTACCTTCTACAGCCCTTCAAATGCAGCTATTCCCCTTCTTAGAACCACAGACTGGCTTGGGCTGGAAGGGACCTTAAAGCTCATCCAGTTCCAACCCCTGCCACGGGCAGGGACACCTTCCACTAGAGCAGGTTGCTCCAAGCCCCTGTGTCCAACCTGGCCTTGAACACTGCCAGGGATGGGGCAGCCACAGCTTCTCTGGGCACCCTGTGCCAGCGCCTCAGCACCCTCACATGCAGTTTGGGGACCACAGACAAAGCAAACATTTCCCTGGTGTGTGGGGATAGGCAGGGATGGCACTCAGCAGGTCAGACTCCTACACATTTCTCACACACCCCACCTCCCCGCTCTCCCCCAAATAACTGTGGGTGAATCAGTGCCCAGCACCCCTCCATCTTTGCCCCACTTTGATATCAGTTGTCCAGAACAGCAATGCACATCTTGCCACCAGTCTTTATGCTGTCTAGCCTAGGCAGACTTCCCTGCAGCAGGTAGATGCTGCTACAGCACAGTTTTATAGCATCAATGAAATTGGGACTTAAGTCTTCATGTAGCTTACAAGAGTTGCTTAAGCATTTCTCAGCCTTGCTGCAACTCACCAGGCTTCACTTCTCTACTGGCTGAATAAAAGAAGGGAAAGCTCTGCTTTAGGAGCTAAACAACATCTCCAAGCCCAGCAAGAAAAATAATAAATAGCTACCCTGGGACATATTAGCACATACTCTAAATACTGATAAAGGTTGGGTTTTGCTGCCCTCAGTGACCTTCTGTCCTAAATTAGCTGCTGAAATCAAACTGATTTTCTCCTCTGTTCCTTTAGTTTTCCGGCAGTTCCGACCCTCCCATTCCCATAGCCTTGTTTATCTCCTCCTCATGGCTTCTCATCTAGACAAATATTTTGGTTTTGGTTCTTCTTAATTGTGTACGCAGTTTTCATTACAACCAGGAGGCCCTTCAGAAGGATGAATAGTGATTTCTGTACTCATTTGATGGACACACTGTTTTCTACTCTATTTAGGAAGGGAAAGCAAGTCTTGATTAACAATCAACTGTTGTTCAGCTTCTCTCCCAGGAATTTTATTACTGGCTCATCTACAATAACATTTATGCCCTCAAGCCCAATTCAGAATTAGCTTCATGGATTATAGCTCCAAATTCAGAGTATCAGAGGCCCACAGGAAATGACTTATCTTCTTGGACAATAAATCCCGAGATGCACATCTGGCAGAGTCTTGTTGGTCAAGAACGTCAAAATCTATACTGAGTGGAATTCATTGGTCATTATATACAGGAACCTGACCCATAGTAAAAAGGCAGTCAAAAAAAGCTACTCTATTTGAACTAAAATCAATCATTAATAGCAGGAAAATAGCAGCAAATCAGGAAGAGCAATACAGAAAATGAAAAATTATTTGATGCAAATGCAATTCATTTAGTATCATGACACTTAAAAATGATGTTGCATTTCCCATTCACAGAAGGCCATTTTTACTGCCTGCAGTACATCTATTTCTTTATCTTACTATAATTAGTAGCAGCAGAAATAAACTTATCCTGTTAAGGAAAGGTCAACGATATGCAACAACTTACCAAGTGTGAAAATAAAATGCTATTTTCTTTATACCAAATGTGTCATGGAGCCACAGATGGAATCAGGACCTCACTTGAGTCATGTGCTGCATCATAAGTACTCTAAGGACTTCTGTTCGGAACAGTTTCTCATTTAAGGACACTAAACACAGCCCCACGGGGAGCAGCACAGCTCCTGCAGCACCTGCCTAAGCAGGGAGGACAGGGAGAGGTGAAGGCAGAGATCCTGGTACTCAAGCATCCTCCAGCTCCACCTCCACACACCACAACTACTGCCTGGGGCAATACCCAAATACTACACGTTTGGGAAACACTAACACATACGTTTTTAATATTAACCCCAGCAATGTTAGAAGGGTAAGAAAGAGACCACATAGGAGAATTAATAAACATCTCTACCCAGACACAGTTGTTTTGATCACTTTCTTGTTGGTTTGGCTGGTTTGGGTTTGCTTCTTCAACATTTACTTTTATGTGCGACCCATCTATTCAAATACAACTGCAAAGGATAGATCAATCTTTTTTGGGTAGTAATAATACTGGGACAGCAAAAACAAACATTTTACTTCCAAAGAATGTACTAATACTGAGAAAAGTCCTGGCTGATTTCCAGTAGCTTAAGCAAACAGACCCTTAGTAATTAAACAATACACTGCCTATAGGTAATGTTGCTTGTGAGAAGCCCTTTAAAGCAAAGTTTAGGTCTCCTACTCCAGCTCCCCTTCTCATTCACCAAGACAGATGGGAAACAAATGTTTCTAGAGGATTATCATTGCTTCTCTGTCCTGGGGAAGTATCACAGTGTGATTTGTTCAGGAAATACACCCTGGCAGATCTTCTAAAACCCCATTTTGCAATGCACATGAAGCTTGCTTTCAATTCGGGCCGCATGGTGTCTGCTTTGATACGAGTCTCCAAGGTTCACACCAGTGGGGCTGAACCCCACTGAGAGCCCCTGTGAATAGGGTGATTCTACCTACAATGTTTGCTAGTTTCAAGTCTTCTTCAGAAGACATAAATCAACTCAAGGACATGGACAGCTGTAGCTTTATGGTGCCTGATAACAGCCTATAGACATGTCTCAAACTGCAGAAGCTAAAAGCACAGAACAGCATAGAGAAATGACGCAGACTTCAGAAAAAGATATTTTGTAGTCTAAGCATTCCCATAGCAGATTGCCAAGGAAGTACTGAGACAAACCAGAAGCCAGTCTCGCTCTCCTCTGTTTTTCTCCCAGGCTCATGCGCTTTTCATATCCCACCTTACAAAAGTCAGCTTTAACCAAGCAGAAGAGATTTAATCTTGGCACAAGCTACAACAACAGCCAGCAGCTTGATCTTGGTAAAAACATTTGTCACTCACGGACTGGCCAGAGGAGGATAAAGTAATCTGTGATCAGTGGACACGCTCTGCTGCTGAGAGAGAATAGCTTCCATGCAGAAACAGCTATTTTGGTCATGAATCACACACAGACACTGTGGTTGTCCAGCAGCTGAGTGTCAGTTCCCATTTAAGAGGCCATGGTCCTTATACAAAACAAAACAGGTTGGAAGGGCCTCTGGAGGTCTCTAGTCCAAATGCCTCTCCCAAGAAGGTGACCAAGATCTCATCCAGTTCAGCTTCAAAATCCCTCTGGGACTGAAGAGTCTACAACCCCTCACAGTCTCTGTTCCAGCACTTGACCAACATTCCTGTATCTACCTGCCGTTTCCCTTGTAACTTGCATGCTTTGCCCTGGCCCTTTCATTATGCACTTCCAAGAACAGTTTGGCAATAACCTACCTACCCACAGGGTAGCTAAAGGCAGCAGTGAGATTCCCCCAGAGTGTCCCTTCTTCCAGATGGGAGAAAAACATTTCTGTCTCTCTTCATACCTCTTTATCCCCTTATCACCCTAGTGGCCCTCCACTGTACTCATTCCAGTACATATTGGGGATTCCACTGTTTCCTGTCTTGAAATCCCACCTGCACGCACCCTGATGCGGTGTATTACATCCCAACAAAAGCATGTATTTTACAGGTACAAGCTCCAGTTCAGAGCTAAATCTTACTGGCAAACAGCACAGTTAACTCCCAATGACACATTATATCACTGTTCTGGAAGTTCCTGCAGCTGCAATGGGATATGTGGAGGTCAGGTCTATGCACGCTGCCTGCTGGGACAGAGGTACTTCTCACACAAAAGACAGCAACGGTTTGAGATCCCAGCAGAGGGACTGTCTACCAAGAAGAGAACATAAAGCTTCCCTAAGTGACTCAGAAAGCTGAGCACGAGTGAAAGGTTCTTCACCAGGTTGTGAAAACAAACTTCAGTCTCTGTGCAGCAAGAACATCTGAATGGCTGGACAGGTTGGTCTAGTGCCGCATGATCCATTCAGCTAAACAAAACTCTGCAAGAGGAACTCATCCCACATGTTTCTGACCCCCACTTTCAGTGACTGCAACCCTCTAAAGCATGAAGTAGGGTGTTCAGCAGCCACAGCACCGTTAAGAAACTGTCGGCATCATTCAGTCAGACATTCCATCCCATCCAGCTGTGAGATACCACTGGTTCATTCCCAGCAAGTCCAAGGCCTTCAAAGTGTCCTGTTCTACAATACAGGTGAACATATCTCTCAACAATTACAGATTAGACCAATCCAATTTGTTTTCAACTCATCCATACCAGTCTTCCAAGTCTTTCAACCTTCCTTCCCAAACTGCCATAGAACTGAAGGGGGACTATCTACTAGCTGAGGTGTCAGTCTGCAGATGCTGCCAGCAGTTCCATAGGCTAAAATGCAAACCCCTGCTCTAAATAGAGAGCTGGACTTCAATTGCAAGAAAGTTTTCAAAACAGAAATTAAATGCAAAACTGGCCTTCCTATATTGCCTGTGAAAGAAAACACATCAGTAGCTCTCCCAGTCATTGCTCCCTAGGCACCATTAACACAAGCTGTCAACCCAGCCACTCGCATGAATTCATTGTACCAAGCTAAATTAGCAGAGTTACCACTGCACAGTGACTCAGCTCAAACTGGGAGCTGGAGCCTACAGACACAGGTAGCTTAGCCAGGAATGGACATCAGTGGCTGTAGCATTAACCTCTGCCACAAGCACAGGTGCTCTAAGAAGAGAACAAGCAAGAATTTCTTATTCCAGAGGGTACCATGACATTGCCTGTCTGCACTGCTCTTCCCCAGGCCTCACACTGCTGCTCCATCCACCCAACCTCCATGCAAACAGCCTGGCTGGAATTCCTTGATGGTGCAATCCAGCTGCTCACAAACAGAAATCCAGGTCACAAGATCCATTATCCATGCAGCTGGCCCATTCAGTGCCAGCACCAGCAAAGAGGCCAAGGACTGAGTGGTTGCACACCTCAAACGGAAGAGGATGTCTCACCTTCCTGTGATTTAGTCAGTCATTGATGGAAAACTATTAGTGCACAAATTCATTGTATGTTATTTCTCTATCTCTGGAACTGGATAAATAATGAAAATAATGAGTCACAAATAGCTTATTGCAAAAACAGCAAAACAAACACTCAAACCTGGTATTTACAGAGGCTTGTTTCAGCAGCTCCACCTCAAAGGGCCAGGGTGGAGTTGCCAGGTCTGCTTCTGCACAGGAGGACAGCATCTCAAATACTGCACTCACGTTGCAGGTTTGCTATTCCTGTTTCTGGAATGCTTCCGGGACACTTCCATCCAGCTTCCAGAACAGTGCAAAAATTCATTTCCAAAACAGAAACACATAAATTAACTCTTGATATTAAAGAATGTTTGTTTTTCTTTCATTAAGCCATGCACTCTATACCAGACACTATTGCTCATTTACCAAACAAACCACTTGAAGAGAGAATCATTGTAAAGCAGGCTGGAATGAGTTCCTGGAGATCATGGGAGTTTTGTGCAAGGCATCAGGTCTCCTGGAGGTACAAGGGCAATGGAAAGCTGTGCCAGGAGCCTCAGCTTCACAGAGCAAAGTGCTCCTTTTCAGAGGACCCCAGTGGAACCAGAATGGCTCTACAGCAGGCACAGGATCTGCATCCAACAAAAGGGCATCCACATGGAACTGTCATAGCATGACTAAGAAGCCAGCTCCCACTGAAAGCCAGTGGCATGCAGGGACACAACCTTAAATGTCTTTAGAGGAGCACAGAGGAACATGCTGGGATTTACCACCCAGGCACTTCACCTCCCAGCACTTCCAGTAAAAGCTGGGATCTGTAGACAGCAGGATTGTTTGCAACTACAGGAAGGTTGAGCGCTCTTTAAAACAAACCCAGCTGGAAATCACCAGTGCATTTTATAAAGCTCAATCCAAACCAGTAAGATTTCAAGTGGCAACAGCAAAACTGCATTTTTCCTTTCGAGGTGGCTGTTCTCCACACAGAGACACAGCCCCACATGACAAGCTGCTAGGAACCGTTTTAATCTGATATAATCTAAATAGAACAGTATTTTTTTTTTTATGATGCCATTAAAGCAATCCCCTCAGGAGAACTCATCAGGAGCCAACTTCCAATGCCAAATATTTTATTTTACTTGCTAAATGATTATCCTGTAATCCCTACAGATATTGGAAGTCCTTATGATGGAAACCCAGCCTTAACTACAGAAAAATGATACTCTGATATCTGAGCACACTCAGTTCTTCGGTCGGTATCAGATGTTAACGTAGTTACAATTCCCCATTTCCTAAAGCTTCTTTGTCAGAAGAATGTTTTTCCCCAAGAACAAAACACTCCTGTGACGGGTGGGCTTCAGGTAACCACCTGATCCAGGAGACAAGCCAGGGCTTTTCTATTTTTAGACACCAAATTAACTTCTATTAAACAGAACTCCCTTCTTTCTGAGCAGCAAAACCGATTGCTATAGAATGCTTACTCTCATGGTGATGGAAGAGAGAATAAAAGAGTAATTGCAAGCTGATTTGCATTGTGCTCACATTATCTAATGCACTGAAATTTAAGGAGCACTAGGAAAAGTAAACTGAGTGACAAGTTCACATCTTCAGTCCCTCTCTATATCCATAAAAACTAGATATGACCACTAAAGCTTTTATCCTCATTCCATCTCATGAGCTGAAATAGTGGCACACTTCTGAGTAGAAATGCTGTCCTTGCACTCAAGACCAAAAGGCCCTGATCTCCTTTGGTCTTGCACTGCATGGAAGGAATTAGGCCACCAACATCAATGGCATGCCCATCAACATAGCCTCCAAGACTTACCCTCAAGTCCTCTGGGACAACTGGGAGCCAGCAGTAGAGACAGGAAATGCCAA
Source organism: Pezoporus wallicus (assembly GCF_028554395.1). Taxonomy (NCBI): domain Eukaryota; kingdom Metazoa; phylum Chordata; class Aves; order Psittaciformes; family Psittacidae; genus Pezoporus; species Pezoporus wallicus. Next base: position 2,487,111 of record NW_026638763.1, on the reverse strand, counting down.
GCACACACAGCTCCATGCTGTCACCCACCCAGACACTGAGCTTCTCGGAAGGGAAACATTTTACTTCACGTTACATGCAAGGGAACACATTACACATGCAGCCACAAGCACCCAGGATCTGCATGTGATTTAATGGCACTGTGTACAACCAAATTCAGGATTGGTGTGCACCCTGATCCTCACTGCAGCTCACTCCTTAGATCCTTTTGAAAACGCCAGACTTCAAGGTTTGGCCCCAAGGTCCATACCTGCAAGCTTGTAAATGACAACAGATCAAGTACAGAAGAAACAAACATTTGCATTCATTTTCTCCGAGGACCTTTTTCAGTCTGTCAGGAAAGATCCTATGCTATGTTCTACAATCCAAACTACACAAACCGTAAACACCGTGGATGGAACGGAGCTGTAGACACATCACTTCACTGCAAAACAGCAGAAATGCTTGTTTTGGAAGAGAAGTAGCATTAACCAAAATATATGTTGCAGCATTAACTACAGTGGGAAGAAAGAGGAACACATTGAAAACTGGGAGCAAACCACATTACTTACAAGGTATGGTGTCAGCTCAGTTATTCTGACCCACGTGCATTTCTGTGTCATGTCATCATTTGCCAAGACTTTTGGGAAAGAACCTGAAGCTAATCTTTTTCCTTTCCTCCATACTGAAAGCTGAGGGGGTTTGGTCCTATCTGCCCGTTACAGAGGTTCAATGTAAAATCCTCACATAAAGTACATCACAGAGAGCAGACAAAGAAACACATCAAAGGAGCTTGCTCCTCTGAGCAGGATCTGGGAGTCCCAGCTGCACCTCAGTTCCAATTAGCAGCTTCAGGAACTTTTCTCACAAGAGAGTGGCTTCTGAAAACTAAGTACTCACTCTGATGGAGTAAATGGTGAGGAGTTAATTTGTAATTCCACAATCCCCAAGGGACTCCAACACCAATCTCGCCAGTAATTTAATAGTTTACATTGTAAGACCTATAGCCTACAATAAAGATACCAGCACAAACCTTGAGTACATTATTCACCCAAGCCGCACTGATTCAAAGGCTCTACTAGGCCAATTAAAGCAAACAAGATTTAGCAGTCTGCTACCTGCCCCAATGATTAGTAGAGCAAGCTGTTTTCCCTGCTGGGATCAACAGCTCCACAGCTAACAGCTTCCACCTGCAAGCACATTCAGGTTAGCTATGCAAAATGAGGCAAACCCAAATGCGGTCCTCCATTCACCTTCCCAAGGTCTTCAGAGAAAATGAATACTTTCCTGAAGACACTACACAATTCCCTACTCCCGCAAACAGCAATATGCAACATAGAATCGTAGAATGGTTTGGGTTGGAAATGACCATAAGATCATCCTTAAGAACTTCCCTTATTTTAGTTTGAACCCATCACCCCTTATCCTATCACTACAGACCCTGATGAAGAGCCCCTCTCCACATAAGGTGGGCCTTTCAGATTCACACATCCAAACCACTCTTAGCTATGCTAAACACTGTGTCCTCTGCTCCATGTGGGACAGAGTTTTTAATCTGTCTTATTCCCACATCCCCCTTCTTCATTTGCCAGAAACCAAGCTGATCATCATTATTTCCAGTAACATTGCTCCAGCCCTGCAGCATCTTAGAGCTCTGAATCAGCAAAGCACCCTTTTATGTAGAGTGCACTTGATAACAAGATTAATAAGACCTAGAGAGAATCTTTAAAGAGCCATCTTGTACCAGCGTAGCAAGAACACAGGATCTTAACAATGGATAAAAGCAGCTCTGGTCAAACAGCGTTAGGAGTCCAGGAAGTTCTCAGTCTCTTCTACTACGAATCAATCTAACTGAATAGCCTGTCAGAGCCTTTGCTTCCACCGTGAACTGCCAAACACTCAAAAAGTGACCGTCCAAGCTCTTTTAAGGAACAAACAATGGCCTGAACACCATTTCCACAAGCGTTGTAATTCATTTCCTATACAGAGAACATCAGAATGAAAAGCATCTTCTTGAGATTTAGCTACATAAATAAAACACTCTATTGGGCTGATCAATATATTGTTGTACAGTATACGATTTGCGTAAACTGGCGACAAGCATCCCTCCCATGCTGCACACCATAAAAGGTGTAAATATAAGCGTGAAAATCAATTTCTCTCCAAGCACTAAGAGAAATGAAGCTTTATCAAGGATGAGTTTAGCTCAACAATCCTCCCTCTGTAAGAGAGCAGTTTAAGTGCTAAAAACTTCTGAGGTTCCTTCCTAAGGAAAATGATGGATAGTCATGCTCAGTTTCAGGTTTTGCAACCTAAATATCATCAGATACAAGACAAAAAATATTTAGTTGGCAGGTGAAAGGATGCAGCACCAATGCTTTGATGCAGAGCACCTGAACATTCAATTTCAGAGCAACTGTATGAGTAATTCTGCTGGAAGTTGTGAGGAGGTGATAAATGACAAGAGTTCTCCAACTGGTTTTCTACGCATATGCTCCAGTTGATAAAACACAACTTATGTAACTAGGACAAGAGCATCGAGCAGTGAAGACAGCACAGGAAATGCCATTCCTGCCATTAGCCAAAACACTCATGTGCCATTTACGTTCTCAGAAGATCATTTGGGAAAGTTTGTTCCTTTTTTCTTCCTTGAGAATAGAAGCACAAGTGTTTATAAAAATCAAGAACACCTCCTTTCTTCTCCACCCACATGGAACTTGGCAGTGTGTCCAGTATTTTGTGATGTCAGCTTTGAAAAACCTGCATTACATTGCTTCAGGGCCTCTGAGAAAACAAAAGCAATTGAACTGATTTAGGAGTTGCCCTTTTCTCCTCTTGTGTGCCTGGCTTCAAAGAGACACTTGTTGGTTCCCCTAATAAGTCTGGCCCAAATTCAGCTGCTGATTGGAGCTGGCCCATGGGATTCACATGGATGACACAAACTGATGAACATTTGTGCATCTGGAGGTCTGTATGGTCACCTGGGCAGTGCACAGTGCTATCAGCAGTGCAGCTGGAAAGACCATTAGGGCTTTAAGAACTTACCCCAGAGGTAATGTTCTTGAGCTCAAAACCATGCAGGAGATGACAAAATCGCCCAGAGATCCCTGCAGAGCAGAGGAACTGTGAAGTGCTGTCTCACAGAAGGCAGCACTCTCCCCTCTGCCCATACTAGTAGTTCAGGAGGTAGGGCAAAGAAGGTGACTGCCATTTCCATAAGCATTCACTGACAATCATCGGTTCAACCTAACAGCCAAACACAAGCACCTACCTCAGGAGTAACACTGGAGTCCTGTACCAGAGAAGCAACAATGCAGACAAAACACTCAGGTCAAACTTGCCTTTCCTCCCTGAATCCCCTGGCATCAACATGGTTCTCCCTGCATATTTAGGAGCATCCCTTGCCAAGTGCACTTGCCTTAGTGCACCATGACAACCGCCAAACCTGCAAAGGCAGATTGAAACCTGCCTTTTTGTTAATACACTTACAAGGGTCAAATTTATGCCTGCAGATTCTCTCCTGACATAGGCTGTTCTGAGCATAGGATAAATTTTGCCTCAAAGGTCTGCAAGGTCTAAGGACAGTGCCTCCACAGGGTGTGCACTATTCAAAGGGCAGTAAAGGGAATAATCAAGCTGGTAAGCACATAATCATGCTTTAGGTACTAATCCTGCAACATAGCTTACAAGCACAGACTCCTCTTTATCCCTAATGCAGAGGCTGGGACCTCACATGCATGCATTGGTGCCACAGATACCTGTTTTTTGCTAGAGGACTAGGGCCTGGAAAAACCACCCAAAACCAGGTTTTGGCCCCATTTGGAAAATGTTAAACTCTGATACAATAACTAAAAATTAACTAATGGCCAACAAGTAATTCAGATTTCACTTATACCTAAACAACAAATCCTGTTGGGCAGTGTTTTAACAGGTGACTTTCCATTGACACAAGATTTATAAAGCCCACTACCTTTTTTACTGGAACATAACTCTCTCACACTCATAACAAGATCTCCAGAGATTACAGACTGGGCTAACAGTCATTGCACTATCAAGTCTGTAGAATACCATATAGAGAAAGAGTAAATAGAAACGTCAATTACCTTTGAAACAATGCAGTTAAGATTCTGACCCAGCACAAACCAATCTCTCTCTCCCTGATACTACAGTGAAGTAAAGAAGCATGAATGCCCAACTCTGTTATTTTTACATGTATTTGCCTGCTTATATTTATGGCCCAAGCAGGCAGGAAACCTCCCTCCTCCCCAAAAGTTACAATGCAGTAATTGCCAAGTGACATTGAAACGTGCACCATCTCCCTTTGTTGAAAGATGATGTTCTAGAGCTTGACAGGCCACTGATTTTGCTACACACTGCCCTCAGTCCCCAAGGAATCCCTTCATAAATCCCCACACATCAGCAATTAAGCCTCAGTCTTTAGCAAGGTCTATATGCTGCTCACTTGTAAGGCAGTCTAGAAAATTATGGTTAATTTACTATTTCTGATAGGTGTAATGAATAAAACCAAACCAAATATAACTGAAAATCATTAGCAATCTCATTCAAGTTATTACTGGCCTTCCCACAGGCTTTATAGAGAATCAGTGAAAGCTGTAGGCTTGTTACAATATGGGTGCTGTACTAACTTTACCAACTGAAAACAAAACATTCTTTAACTCTTCTAGTAATTCTAGGTAAAGAATGTCTCAGTAGGAGATTGTATTAGTGATGATTATGGGGTTTCCGACAACATACAATCTGCCTTTTGAAACTCTTTCAATAGAATATGCTAATTAATAATACATGGTTCTTTTCATTGAATCAAACAGGATGTAGATCACATATCACCACTTTTCTATCCTTTATTCCTGCTCTCCTATTGAGTTCACACTGAAATTCCCAAGCCTGAGCTGCTATCCTGGTAAAGTCCTCCATGACTACTACCTTCCTTAAGGACAACAAGGCTGTCAGTCAAGAAGCTGAGGCTCACAACTGATGATGACACCAGTCTCTTGACAACCAGCTCACAACTGCTTAACATCTCCCACTGCAATAGGAAACACGTGACAGAACCTCCCTCTTCACGCAGCACCAAAGAAAACCTGTTTCTTTCCTACGAGGTCCTCACAGTTACAATTTATACAAACAGAAATGCTACTGAGCCACTGACAGAAGAGTAATGAGGGGCAAAGTTATCAATAAACACCGTAGAAGTCCTTCAGGTGTCAGCAAAGCAAGTAGGGCAAAACAGGAAATGAATACAATGATTTAATAGCTCTTTTCTTATCAGTTGATTATAAAGATGGCTACAAGATGAATGTTCGTATTTCAACACACATGCACAGGTTATTCTGTCATTCTTTGTATTTCAGAGTTTTTCACTGAACTGACAGAGACCCCATATACATTACTGCACACCACGTTCGGGAGACTATCCAAAGACATACTTTACAACAATTTCTTTCCTTTGGTACAGTACCACATTATTCTTGTTGCAGAAGTCATTACTGTCATAGGAAAAGCTTCCTGTTTATAGAGTCCTTCCATACATAGAAGAGCTATTGCTTTAGCACATGAACTTAGCATGCAGAAGGAGTCACAGTCATTCATGTGCAGCAATGCAGAACTGAAGGAAGTTAACGCTGACTGCAGGTAAAACATTTCACTTGGAAACCATCCAGGTGACAGCTCTCCTGCACTGACAGCAATGGTCCTACTGTTGACACTATTTCTGCTTAACATAGTCCAAGTATAAGAAGGTCCATTCAGCTCAGCGGAGTTATATATGCACATCTATATGTACAGGCACATATGCTTTTAAGAGTAAGAATGCACAATGGAAAGCTCACTAAAAATTATTACAAGGCACCTACACTGATCAGTATGGAAAAAGCCTTGGGGAACTTCACAGAGATGTAACTCAGTTCTGCAAGCAACTCTGATATCCTCAGCACTTCAGAAAAATTATATATATATACATATATATATTTATATATACTCTTCTCCCCAAGAATTTTTAGTAACTGACAGATGGCATTATGAAACAGGGATAATTCTCTAGTAAATGACAGGGCTTGGTTTAAAACTTTGACAGAAATGCAGTAATTCTCTTACAAAATTCTGTAAGATTCAGGATCAGGCTCGTGTGGAAAGTCACCTCTATTCCAGTCCCTCCCCAAGTGAGAAAAAAACCCAAAGCACTGAGCCATAGCTCACGATTCATGAATACAGGATTTAAAGTAGACCATTACATGACTCCAGGAGAGCACAGAAAGTATCAGAGCTATTTGCTTAGAATAAGTGACATTATTAGCCCAGCCAGGCATTTTCCAGTATCACAAATCCAGTGTATAAAAACATGGGTTTCCATCTGACAAACAGCATGGTTTCACCAGTTGCCACCATAAAAATCCAAATGGCAAAACCAAAACAGAACTACACCCTTTTTTAGTATGGAAAAAGGAAAACAAGCATCTGTTCTGATTTCTGCCTCACTAGTTTTGGGGGTTTTAACGTGTTAAGCTTGGCAATGTGAAAAAACTAAACTACAAACCAAAACAGTATTTTAAGCACTCGTCTAAGATTAATCTTGATGGCTCAGATACATGAAAGAAAATTGATGTACAGGACCATGAGTAAATCAAATACAACACCCCTTTATAACACTGTCAAAAAAGCCAGGCTGAAAGGGTCCTTAGCAATAAACTCAAGAACTTTTAAGATCTCTTTAGATCATGAATGCCTGCATCTAACTTACCCCCAATAAGGCAAAGTACTGCATTGCATTCCCTAGGAAAATTAATATTAGAAACAATAATTACTACTATTAAGTGGGCACAAGTTTGGAGTGTTGAAACTATTCTGTCATTAACATCCCCTACGTAATTATACTACAAGTCTTCCTAGGAAAAAGAACTAAATACCGCCTATCAGGCAAATATGTTGATGTTGTCAGACACACACAGACAGCTCTAAGCACCTGTACATAGATAGATCACATTCCCAACAGATGATTTCGTGTGAAAGCAGATGCCAAAACAGAAGAAAAACAACCATCACAGCCACTCAGTTCTCGGCTGGGAACAAGTCCCAGCCTGCTTCTCCAGGCTTATTCCAACCAAAATCTAACTCTGACTCTCCCTACTGCTTCATACATGCTCAGGTCTCCAGTAAGCTCCACACAGTGTTACAACTAACCCGAATTCCCTGACAAAATTAGGTTCTTGAGCCTGGTTTTCTGCTTTCAGTGTTTCTGCAAGATATGCTTCTTTGAGGGACTAATCCAAGTCCATCAGAACCAAAACAAAGGTTCCTCTTAACGACAAGCCCAATTCAGAGGTCTTTAGCACTTCAGCAGGACCACGGCAGCCCCCGCTAAAATACGCACCCCAGGAGCTCTCCATCCTGACTCTGCAAAATGACACGTAAAATTCCAACAGGACCCAGTCCAGCACCTTCTGCTCATTTTAGTCCCAACATGTTACAGTAACTCTGTATGTACATTCCGAAGTCTTCATCAGGTTTACACACCGTAGCAGGACTGGTGTGGAAAAAAGAACTAGTTGCTCTGTTCTCTTACAACTTTCCCAAACTGGAGAGCACCACCACAGTGTGTAGTTGCTAATCATCCTTCCCTCATTCACTGCTCAAACACTTCTCCACTGAAAAAAGAAACACATCGCCCAAAACTGAAACTGCTTGCTCCAGACATTGTCTAAAGGAAGTACCCTAATTATGATTATTTTCGGATTTGCATTTTAATTTCAGCTTCAAGACAGCTGGGCTCCTCTTGGGGGAAAACCAACAGCAGCACAGTCAATCCTTCAGGCACGTTTCCCCCATTTTGCTTTCCAAGTTACTGCTGTGCAGTTTTCCACTGGTTGAAGACACCATCAACACACAACAAAAGGATATTCCAGCCTCTCGGGGTAATGAACTGTTAATGTAAGGACTACCTAACCTGGGGCAGTAGCTTTCAAGAACTGAGATTTCTTTTTCTCTCCTGAGGGTAAAATAAGGAATACCATATAGCCTTACAGACGCAGAGAGATTAGAAAATGAAAAGACCTACCGAGCAATTTGATCCACCCTTTCAAGACAGAGCTGCTCCATATTGATGTGGCTGCCCCAAATCATGTGGTAGGGTGCCACTGGCTTGTCTTTAATAAGATACAAGTACTTACACACTGCATAACGCAAGTTAGCTCATCTTCAACAAGGATCTCAGCTGCAGAACCAACCCCACAGGTAGCAGTAGCCTTAGAAACTGAAGTGATATTTAAAACAAGTTTTTTGAGGTGGATTCCTCAGAACTCACCACATGAAATTCAAAATAGGCTTTGAAATCAACACTACCTAGCAATTACATAGATGTTTCAATAAGTGTTTTGAAGTTGTGCTTATCAATATTTTAACATTAAAGTGACAAAAGATATACTGCCCACATATAGGGTAAAAGCTAGCAATGCTCTTACTATTCCACCAACGTCACCAGAACGGAAGCAGTGAACAACCCGTTCAAGCTTCCTGCGGATGCTCCAAAGCATCTGTAAGGAAGGCAATCAGAGTTTACATAGCCCCTGGACTAGCAAAGTTTCTTCTGTGTTATTCCTCTCACATACCTAAAGAGCTTTCAAAGCAGAGCAGAGAGCAGGTTAACAGCGCAAGATGGTATCAATCGGTCCCAGATACAGCAAGAGCCACCGATTCACAGAAACAACTCCCTGAAAACAAGGCATCTCCCATCTTCCAGTGCAGCAGCGAGCCAGCCAAAACTTCCCCACGCATCTCAGTACTACCATGCCTCTTTTACCTGCCAGAGTAGAGAGGCGAGTACAAGGAATGTAGGAGTGAGAGCAGCTTCCTCATTGCTCCCTTCTGTGCACCCACACAGGGCTAGCCTGGATTCCTGACCACATTACCAACCGCTGTTACTGACTGGCCACCAACACTGAAAGGGTTTGTGTGCCAACACAGTTCTTCCCAAATCTCTGTTTTCCTACTGGCATTCTCATAATTCACCTGAAACCTTCAAGTTTGCCCTTTCTGGATTGCAGGCTCACTGAAAGGGAAATTGAAAGCAATATTAAATGCAAGTAAAACATTAGTGGAAGATACCAAGTCAGGCTCATATAAATCAGTGCAAACAACACAGTCCTGTCCTACTAAGGGTCTGAGCAAGCCTTATCTGTTGCACACATAAATATTCAGAGAGAAGTACACACCACTAGCTGCCCTGGGGAAGAAGAATAATGCCAGTCCCATGGTACTGCTGCTGCTCACAGCTTTGCTGTCTCCAGCCCACCTGCCACCACCCTGGGTTGCTTTGTGCCTCTGACTCAAGTGCATGGGCTCTTTTGTTGGTCACTTAGAAAATAGGACTCAATTGAGCCCTAACATTTCAAGTAGCTCTAATTCAGCTTTCGGCTCAGTTCTTTGTTTTCTAAAAATAACTTACGTTTAATTGTGACTGGTCACAATTTTCTAACTCCTTGTGACCCCAAACTTCTAAATCTATTACCCAGAGACAGCCACAATAATCCTTAATGAAGATGTGGGTATGATGCAGCATGCTAGGGGCCATCTGGTTGCCAGGTGTTCCTTGGCTTAGCTTTTCCTCTCAACATACATCCCTCCTCCTCCTCCTCTAATTCCAGGGAAGGCAATTTCTACCTCAGGACAGTCCCTCATTAAAGGCACAGACAGGGGCTTTATTGCAAACAAGTTAGCTGCAGCACAGCAACGTTCAGAGCCAGCAGCAGAAAGCCTAGAAGGGCTGTTTATTACCATACATATCTCCCCTTGACCACCAGCAAAAGACTCTGCCAAGTGTATTTCTGACTGTTCATGGGAAGGGAGCCAAGTACAACATTTTTCCTGTAACCCTATGCCTTGTGCCCTTCAAATCACCACCAAAATTAAAATAATTAAAAAAGATATATAAAAATTAAACTTTCTTTTCAAAATGGAGCAATAATTTCATTCAAATCCCTGTCTTTCAGACAGGTAAATGCCTTCCAGCTCTCAGATTCAGACACATTCCTGCCCCTCCCTGTCCCCAGTGGTCTCAAGCATTGCAGAGACTTGGACTGGTAGAAAGTCATTTTTGCCCAGCACTGGCATTGCCCCGGCTCCACTTCCTGAGCTGCCTTCCCACGCGGTCAGGGAAGGACTACGCACCGTGGGAGCAAAGAGGTGCAGGGCACCCACAGCACCAGCTGAGATAAGCCTTGGCTGCAGAGCAACCACATCCCAGGCTAACAAACTGGAAGGCTTCTCCCGGTTTCCGCTACTGCACTAAGATTTAGTTTGCTTAAAGCATCTCACGTTTCAGGCTAAACCCAACAAACCTTTACTTGGGCACTTGCAGCAGTCAGTTCTCGGGAACAGTTTCAGACTGGTGATATACAAGTACCAGGGTCGGTGGACATGATGGAGCAAATTGTCTCGGTATTTCTCAAACAGGGTGGGGAAAACTGTGTTTTGCTACAGAAAAAGTAAAAGCCTTGTGACTCCACCCAGTGTACGGAAAGGGCCTGTGCTGGGGAGCTCCAGAACGTCAGGCTTGATGCTCCCACTGGAATTGGTAGGACAAGAAACAGTAATTGCTGCTGCTCAGCAGATACACAGGGCAAAAATGCCTCTTCTGCCCTGGCAGCCAGGAACCTGCCTTTGCAGGCTTGGGCATAAACAAAGGACCCAGAAGAGCCACGTTAATGGTGTATACAGAGAGGATGATTTGGGGGCTGAAACGTGCCCAGAAAATCCCTACAGGAACAACTTCCAAGCCAAGAAGAGCTTCTCCAGTTCTGCTGTGGATCAGGACCTAAGCAAATGGAACAAGCTAAACCCAAAACCAACAGTGCACCTGTGATGGACATGCCAGAGGCTCTCACCACTAGCCCAGAGCCTCACCACACACTGCCCACCTCATGATCTAAGGCTCCCCTAAACTCCTCAGAAGAGGAGCAACTCCACAATTCCAAACATCCAGCAGAAGGACAGCACAGGTTCTTTTTCCATGGTTTCATCTATGCAGTAGGTTTCTTATTTAGGCGGAGCTCTGCCCAGAGCTATGTTTCAATATGAAATGAATGATTAAACTCAAAAGCAACAAATGAAAAGACAGAAACACTTGAATGCAGCCAGACCTACAGTGGAAGGGGAAACTGCCCAGTACCACTACCAGCTTTGAAGGACTTTCATGCTGTGAAATAAATCCATTATGGAAAGGGAAACATTAATAAGCGACTAGAGACACAGCACCTTTCTTCTTGAGGCACATTTGCTTGCTCATTTGACTATTTGCATCTTGTAAGAGGAAAGTTTCTGCTAGATGTTACTCCTGCAAGGCTCAAAACATTATTCAAAGTGCTACTCATCTGCTCAGTGACACAGGCATGGGGCAGGGCTTGTTTACCAATCCACCAGGATTATACTTAAATCTAGATCATGCCTTGCCTGCAGGTAAAGGCACTGGAACAAATAATAAATACACCAGTCTTTCCAACTGCAAAGGCATGAGGGGAACAGAATCCAGAAGTTATGCTTATATCATGTTTGGATGAGGAAAAGAAGTGAACACAGGGAGATAGCTCAACAGTCTCCAGAAATCATGGACACGCAAATCCTATTCATACTGTTGTGTCACCTCGGAAACCCACCAATTACAGCTGACACAAGTCTCCACAGCTGGTTCTTCAAATAAAAGCATGACTAATGCTTCTGACCTCTCTTTTTACCTTCTTGATTGATGCAGAGATCACACACACACACACACACCCCCCCATGGAGGAAAACTTATTTTTCACTCACCTTCCCTTTCCCTTAGGCAAGCGAGGGAAAACCACCAAAACATTGCCAGAGAAAACACAAACCCACACTACAGCTAAAACACTCATTCCCTCACCCATCCTAGGGCACAGCTCAGTTACTCCATTGCATGCTGGAATAAGCAATGTCACTGCGGCTGATCCTGCAACAAATTCACATGCAGAAGAAAATTTCACCTTCTTCAGAAATAAATTACTACTTCTATCAGTATAGAAAAGGAATTAGAAACAAAATACCTCCCATCTTCCGAGTGACTAAAACCTCAGAACTGAAATCCACCTGAGAATGTCAAGGCAGTAAGGGCAAAGCAGATCACCTGGTGCTGACTATTGCTATTTCAGGGCAATGACCCATAATGCCAACTCTGCACTACCGTGTCTTCATAGAAATAGTTCTTTCTGATCCTAGTATTAAATATAGCTTCGTGTTCTGAAGCATGGAAAAAATTAGGGTTGCCCAATATTTTTTTTCAACTACTTCTTCCCTCCTCCTGCTTGTAACAGGCTTGGGGGGTCGGGGGCTGGTGCAAATCAGTCTTAAAACACTTAAAGTGTAAACGAGTTAGTTACTCAAAGTACAGCTTGCACCACCACCATGCTGCTCTGTCCCCATCACTGGAACAGAAAATTCATGACCCCACCCAAGAAAGGAGTATCTGCCTGAAAACAACCAGCAGCATTTGTATGTGCTGGCTCAGGAAGGTACCCATCTTCCACCATTGTCAGTAGCTTTAAAATAGCAAGGGCTACTCTCTCCATAAGTGGCAGTGTACATACCCATTTGTGCTGCAAGACAGCAAGAAGAATCAAGTTCATAAAGAGATTTCAAAGCAAGCCATAAGACATTGCTTCAGCAGCTACTACTTGACTTACTACCAGTGTGTCAAAGCCTGCATGCTGATGAACCGAAGAACAGAAAACCCTCTTAGTTCAGCTGCTTGGTGCACATCAAGCAGCACCAGCAGCATCTGCGCAAGTCAGCACTCACCGAAAAGTCAGTGTTGCCGGACTCAAGGGCTGCTGGGGCAGTTGATAGGAAAGCTTTGACTGACTCTGTGCCTGTTGGTAATTACAGGTGATGAGGCAGGGCTGTGCTGGCATCCTGATAGCAGCATTACCACCGAAACACCACCTAGCCATTCAGGCAGGTAGAACCAATATCATAAATATGGTAAAATGAGAAAATTTGTTGCTAACCTCCAAGCGCCTGTAATTATCTAATAAACTTTGCCAATATATGATTAATTCCACTCACTGCTAATAGTGATGCTGAAAGCATACAGTGGGCCAAAACAAGTCAAAAAGTGAATGCAATTTAACTACATTTTTCAAATGCATTCCACAAAAAGATCATAACCATTCATACTGAAAGGCACATTTAAGAGTATTTCTGATCTTGCATTCAAAACACTGACAGTGTTTTAAGCAACACTAGTAGCATGCCATTTAAAATGATCTAACCGAAAGGACTGTAAGTATTACCTATAAATCACTGCTGCTAATTTTGGCGAACTATGTGGAATATAAAATTATAGATATTAATTTGTCATATTACCAAATACGTTTCAGTCAAAGTCTCACACATAAATTTATTATATGCTGTAACAGATAGCACTGGATAATACAAAATGCTTAAATTCAATATTTTGCTAAGTCTTATTCAGAAGTATAACCAGCTCTTTATAGCCAGAAAAGAAACAACATGGAATGAAAGCTGTTATTTACCACACTCTATCCCTTGCTCTTTGGCATGAATCAAGTTATTAACTGTTCATTCACACGCACAGTGGTTTGTTTGGTTTTCTTTTGCTTTTCTTTTAATGACGCTCTCACATATTGTTTGCCAACTTTCCCTTCACTACTTCAGGAAATAGACGTATTTTATCTCCCTAATCCAAAATAAATACACAGTTTCCTTGCTCCTGACTTATGCATTTCTTCATCACTTTCCTGGGGAAGATTTTCTTTATAGGACATCAAATCAATCATATTAGGAAAGACAGGGATGGGGACAAAAAGCTACCTTGCCCCTTTCCTTCCAGCCACACTTAAGTGACAATCCTAAATGCCAAGACTGCTCTGGACTCGTAGCGACATCAACACTAACTCCCAGGTGTATTATGAGCATGCTGACAGCTTGTGAAGAGCAGCCTTTGGGCCAAACTCTGCACTGACTGAATCAGTGCAGATCAGAACCAACATGTATCTGGAGGAGCTGACTCTGTTAATTCAGAAAAGTCTCTCCTATTCTTGTGGCTATGTCCCTGCACCATGTATTTTCTAACACAGGTAGGGGGGAGTGCTAAAGATAATCCTGCAGGCCAGGAAGCAGCTTAGGGCCAGCACACCCAGCTTAATCTCCAGCCCTCACCCTAAACTGCAGGTTGACAAGCAGGATGGGATGTGAGCAACCAAACAGCCAGACCAACCCTTGAGCAAGCTCTACTCTCCTTTTCCTTTGAAAAATCATTCAGCTTCACCCCTGCATCTCTCCTTTTTGAGCCCTTGGATTTCTTCCTCAAGCCTTCCTGAACATTTTCTAATTACTGAGGGAAATAAAAGCTAGTATTGATTTCAGCGTGACTCAAAGGAAGCAGGCAAACACCTAACTGCATGAACACGGTCTTGCTGCAAGCAAGAACAGCTGTGTGCCTGCCTGCCTGCCTACCTACCACACCCTGCGACACAACCATCACCAGCAGCTTGAGACACCCAAAAATCACATCAGGCACCAGCAGACAGGGATTTGCCAGCAAGGGGCACCCTGCATGTGACCATACAGCTCCTGCTGATCAAGCCACAGTCACAGTAGCTCAAACAAAGGTAGCAGCTCTGCTTTCCGAGTGATACCACATGGCCAGAACAGGAGTGGGTGCCCAAGCATACCTTACTAGGTCATGGGGAAGCAGCTGCAAAAACAGAACAGGGGCTTTAAAAGGCTGTGGGGTCTCTGTCCCACAGTCGGTTGGGGGACAGTGGAATCACATTAACATGAGCAAATGTTAGATGTTGGGATGGGAGTCATCACACTGCAGCATACAGCCTTAATTCTCCATGAGGAGAAACAATCTGCTCAGACCTGGCAGTCAGAGAAAGGCTACTGCAGGAAACAGAGTAACTTGGCACAAAAGAGCTGGTGAGGTAAAACACGCTAACCAGATTTCCAGCTAAGCAGAATTCAGATCTAGACCTGAACCCTCCTTAAAGTCAAAGCATTTCAGCCCTTTTCACAGCAACAGTCTTTCCTCAGTCTCTGAGCTTTCCCAGAGGCTAAGGGGGTCCCTGAACTTAAGATCTGGCACCTTGCAAATGCCTGCACTGGATTAACAAGGTATACAGATACCTTCTTACAGCAAGGGAGGAGAACAGAAGACAGCAAGAGACTTCGCTCTTCCCTGTGTAGGGAAGCAGGCCAATCACTGCAGATCTGCACTCAAAGCCAGCAAACCTGGTTTTCTGGCCCAGGAGTGAAGCACCCAGGTCACTTTTGAAGGTCCACAGCCTTCTTCTGTTCACCTCTGGATCACAGCTGCAGTTTTCAAAAGCATAACCCTAACCATGTCCTAAACCTCTATAATATTCCTACAATATGTTCTCATTTGAGAAACTTTCTTTGTTCATCCAAGATCAGAGCCTTAGTAAAAATGGCAAGTTTTGCATGGCAAAGCAGCTCTGCTAACAGATAATGTATGTGCCTCAAAACAGAACTGACAGCTCATGGTTTTAAACCAGAAACCAGCCCCTATCGCTCCCTCCAGAAAATAAAGTGAAACCACGGGGTTAATTGAATCAATAGGTCTTATAATTAAATGCTGCCAAGTTAGCTGACAGGATTGGCCTCCTGGTTTTGGTTTGGGGTCTTTTGTGCATGTTGTTTATCCAGAGGCTGGATACACTTTAAATACAGCTAATCTTGCAAACAGCTATTGAAAGTTAGTTTAAACCTCCCTCAGGGGACAAAATGACAAGTTTCACAAACAGAAAAGTAAGCTTTCATAGCCTCAGCTCACTGGAAGCTACCGTAACCTAACTGCATTACAGCTGCAGAAGTACCAACAGAACAATCTTCCTACTTCTTGCCGGGGGCTTGACCAACACAAGACAAGAAGTATTTCTCAGATGCCTGTACCCATGAGTGCTGATTGCAAATGAAGGAGCAAAATCTGCCAGAGGGGCTGAATTTTCCCTACAAATCCATAATTTAGGAATACACAGGTATAAAGAGATTATTCCCCTTAAGGGGAAAAGTATGCCAGATTTTCAATAGTGAGAAAGCAAAGCTGAAAGGGGCATCGTCTTTTTCCAGATGGTGCAAGTCAGGTGTAGATTCGATTAAGTCAACGCAGTTACATTGATTTTCTCCACTTCACACTCCTGCTTGTAATAGGGCTACTGTCTCCCTTATGCTACATGAACAGACACATGTGTACACTTTATATGGAAGATGGACACTATGGACTAAAAAAACCCAAATATTTATTATACCACAGAAAGTTTAAAAAACAACGTGCTTTAAAGCAGAAACAGTGCATTGTAACACTGTTCAAACCTCTCAAGCAACACTAACCTGTCTCACAGATTACAGCAAACAAAGGAGTTTAATAAATCTTTGTATTTCAGACACTGCCCAAGCCTCCCCTTTTCATCACAATTCCTTTCCAATTAGCAGCCTAACAAAGATGCAAGATACTGAGTACAAACACTGAAACCCCTTCTTTATCATTCTGAATGAGTGTGACAGGCTCCCAGCCACCTCCCCCGTCAAGACAAAAGAACAAAGATCAATTTCATCTGCAAGACTGCTCTAAGGAAAACCAGCAATGAGTGTAAAACCATAAGGAGCAACAGCATTAGCTCATCTTTTCTCCTTACTACAGCAGCAAACAATTAGTGTTAAAATAAAATGGGTCAATCAAGACCTCAAATCTTCTTAACAGCTAGCATAGTCAATCCATGTGGCCACAGCAATCCAAATTAACCCCATGGATACATCAGCCTTTTCCTCCAATACCTAGAAAGCAATTACAAATATTACACTGAATCACCTTCTAAAACACCCTCATCTAGTTTAGTAGCATAACCTGCGATTAAACCTACCCACGAAATAGAAGCTTTGTCCTCTGCTGAGGCAGGTGGCTTAAGAAACCACCTCTGTTTGCAGTACCAATCCTCTAATGTCAGCTCCACCCTATGGAAATCAGTGTCATGCTGTTTCTCTCTTATTAGCTGAGATGCTGCTAATGACCACACCTGTACATGATGCAGAAGAATGGAAGAAAAAGCACCACCCTTAAACATGTTAAGACCAACCCCTCTCCCTTAGTGTGTGCATGTGTGTTTGGGGAGGGATAAGCTACATAGTGATTTCATAGAACGTTGTTCATTTTCCTGCTTTCTCTGGAGGCACTTGGCACCACCAAATATCACTGAGGGTTTTCCACCACTGAGCCTACACACCCTGAATTTACACTCTTTCCCTTTGCAATAAAAATATTCCCTTTTCTCTTAAAAACATGCTTAACTTTTAAGCATGCATAAGGCTCACTTTCATGGGCAATTAAGCTTGCATTTTAAACAACTGAATAAACCCAGATGGACCAAAACAAGCATCCTGGAGTATTAGGGAACAATTCTACTTATAAGCTCATAGATAATATTATTTCTTCATCAAGTATACACATGGACTTTAAGGTAGCACACAAACAAAATAACCAGATCATCAGATAATTCAGTTTAGAAGGGACCCTGGGAAGTCACCTACTCCTAAGACCCCAGGATATTACACCTTTCCGAATTTCACAGAAACATCATAGAATGGTTTGTGTTGGAAGGGACCTTAAGGCTCATCCAGTTCCAATCCCCTGCCACAGGCAGGGACACCTCACACTAGAGCAGGTTGCTCCAAGCCCCTGTGTCCAACCTGGCCTTGAACACTGCCAGGGATGGGGCAGCCACAGCTTCTCTGGGCACCCTGTGCCAGTGCCTCAGCACCCTCACAGGGAAGAGCTTCTGCCTAAGAGCTCATCTCGGTCTCCCCTGTTCTGGCAGGTTAAAGCCATTCCCCTTGTCCTGTCCCTACAGGCCCTTGTCCAAAGCCCCTCTCCAGGTTTCCTGCAGCCCCTTTAGGCACTGGAGCTGCTCTGAGGTCTCCCCTTAAGGAGCCTTCTCTTCTCCAGGCTGAACCAGCCCAGCTTTCTCAGCCTGTTTCTGGCTGTCACTCATTCATGTGCATGTTAACTGTTGACACTCCCCGATCCCTTTCTGCATCTGGCTTCACTTCAGTTACCAATGTCCTGCAGGCAGCAGTGCCTCTTTGGGGAACCCCAATAAAGCCAAGAGGTGGCTTTGTTTTCCTTTTGCTGTGTGCCAGAGATAATACCAGATCAGTTCTCAGCACAATCACTGCTTGTGCAGTGATCTACGGAACAGTTGTAAGGAACCCAGGCCCAGTGATCTACAGAAGAGTTGTAAGGAACCCGGGCCTTTGGACTGACCCACAATTTATAGAGTAACACTACCATCAGAGTGGGGATTTTTCCCCCTTTTTTAAGCTAATTGTTATTTGTCCACCATGGCAGATCAGATCTCAGATCCCACAAACACTGTAGCTGTATTACAAGTTCTGTCAGTACCTTGAGACTTCATAGAGCTTGTAGTAACAAAGAAGTAAACATTCTGAAAGCCATCATCATCAGGTCCTTGCAACCTAATTGGTTTTTCCTACCTCCCCTTTTTCCTACCCCTTTAAGAAAACAAATCTGTCTCGAACACATGTATGAAATAATGCCACATTTGGGGGTGATAGCTCAAATAGTCCATCAGAACCTGCAATGGGCCTCACCCACACATTTCTGTGTTTAGATATTTCTAGTAATTTCCACAGCTCAGACAACTGCTAAGTGAGCATGGGGTCAGAACTACGGGGACCAGAGCCTGCTCTGGCATCAGCGCACATAGCAAATGTTTCCTCTCATGAATGCAGGTATATGGTTTAGCAAACGGTAACTAATACAGAAAGCAGCATGACAGAGGCTGAAAGGAAAGGTACTCTGGAAAAACATCTATAAACAAGGGAATTCTTAAGCCACAGACTGCAGAGATTCATTTAGGGACTGCTGTGATCAGATCCTTCCTGCCGAGGCACAGCACCTCAGGGATCATTAAATTACGACTTCTTTATTGTCAGAACATACTTAAAGAGCACAGCTAAGTGGGCACTGACATAACATACCATAACAATTACATCAGACCTCTAAATCAAGGCAGCAAATGCCACTTTCTGTAATGAACTGTGTTAGCGTTAGGAGCACAATGAACTGCCCTCCATCCTCAAAGAGGGCTACAACTCCCCACAGAACAGCGACTTCTTATTCTCAGGATGACAGCTCTTTGGCTCCTTTCAAACGCCCCCAGGCAATGCACAATATGGGTGCAACAAACTGTTAAGTTACATTAACCAAATCCTGTCCCTTGGGTAAACGATGTGGAGGAGAGACAGAGTTTATGCCACTGCACCTCACTGCTGAAATCACCCCTCTTCCCAGAGCCCTGCTGCACAAGGGCTTACTTGCACCTTTCACACTGAATGGTCTAAGCCTCTGGGGTTGTTTTCAGTGTGTTAGCAAATGCCTGAGCTCCAGGAGCCTGGTAAAACATTACCTGAGGACCTGCCCATTGCTGAATGCAGCACAGGTGTTTTGCAAATGGGTGCAATGAAATACACAGTGAGGAATTCAGCCATTCCTAGACCTGGGCACTACAAGGGGCACAATGGCCTCCATTTTACATCTCACACTTTCAGAACATTAGCAGCAGAAACATAACAGCCATCCACAAACTTAACTGCACTGTCTCTGTGCTAACCGAAGGAAGTTTCCAGCACATACTGGGAAGGTGCCCATCCTGTCAATGCTGGTGAATCACTTCTTAGTGATCTATGAAGTAATGGCAGGGGTAACTTCAGCAGGTAATGCTTTCTCAGCACATTCTCTCCCCAGCAGGCACTGAGACGCTGTGATCACGTCATCCAGTCAGGAGCTATAGAAAATACATTCTGCTGCTGAGCTGCTTCTTGGGTGCATATGAGATCTCGAGTCTAGACATCCCTGCAAGTCTAAACCAGCACAGGTGAAAAGAAACAGGTTCTTCACAGACAGAAAACAAAGGTTTGGGGAGGAAATGGGGAGAAACAGAAGGGAATGGATATGTGCTTCAATCTTGCAAAGAAGAGCCCTTGGAAAAACAAAAGAGGCAGGTTTTCTGAACCACAAGCAGCACAAATGCTGGACAGCAAATGATTTTCTGAGAAAGGATGGAGTAAGATTTATTGACACAAAGACATGACTCATGAAACGGAATGGTAGAGACCTAGAATAAGTAAAACTGACAAAATACATCCCATTCTACTGCATGGTTTTATGTTAATGACGACTTATACATGAAACCCTGTTACTTTATGTCAGGAAGAAACCTACATCGAAACCCACCAACAAAGTAGAAAATACCTTTATTCAGAGGAAAACTGAGAGCTCCTGCTTAGCATGGGGAAACAAACAACGTTGGTAACTCACATACAGAAAGCAACTCTTCCGGCATGCGGCACACCCCCTTCTTTCCCAAAGGTGTTTCATAAAGCACATCTCATTCAAACGGCAGGTCATAATTGGCATCCCAAACATACATGCAACGAATTGGGGCGAGCCAGCCTTTATTTGGAGCATCACATAGGGCGCAGAGTTAGGGCACCGCAGAGCTGAATATGCTCGCGGCTCGTACCTGCAGCAGCTCAAGCGAGGCACATTCTGCATAATTCTCGCTTACATAAAAAGGCTTTGTTCTCCACTGCCTCACTGCGGTTACCGCCTCCCCAAAGGCACGGGTCCTCTCCGCAGCTCACCCATTCAATACACGGAATGAGTCTTTCTTTAATATATGTCTCTTTCCCCCCTCTCCCCGATGCAAACTAAAAGCGCTTACAACCACCGCACCCCCTTGTCTCGCACAACGTTCTTTGTTCAGCCTCACAGATCCCTTTAGAGGAGCTTAGCAGGGGCGGGGGCAGGAGAGGACATCAGGTTACATCCTTTAAAGGGTTTTACCGTCTAGAGATGCTCAAAACCCTTCAAGGCAAAAGTCGGCTGCCCCTTTATGGAGGTAAACCGGGCGCTACCGGGGAGCCGCCCGCTCGCTTTACCTCGGGCCACCGCTCCGACCCGCCGCCAACTTCGGCCCGGGTCCGCCTACGGAAGCGAGCGCGATCCCCGACGGCTCCCAACGGTTCCCGATGGCCGCGAACTCCCCCCCCCGCCCCAAACACCCAACTACCCCCAACGGCTTTCGGTCTTTTCCTTCTCTTCTTCCACCAGGCACCCGCCGCACCCCGCCCGCCCGGTACCGGCCCGCCCGCAGCGGGGCGGCAGCGCAGGGTCCCGGGAAGGGTCTTTACCTGAGCGCCGCGGCGGCTGCCGGCACCGGGACGCGCCGAGGGACAGAGGGAGGACGCGCGACCGCTGTAAACGCCTCAGCCCGCCCCGCCGCTCTCGGGGCTGTCGCCGGGACGCGGCCGCCTGCGCGCCGCGAGCTCCCGGGACCCGCCCCGCTCCTCCGCCCCCCGGCCCCGCCCCGGCGCCGCTCCCGCAGGGCCCCCGCGGCGGCGGCGGTAGCGGCGGGTCCGGCCCCTCGGCACCGCCCCGCCCCGCAGCGGCCCCTGCATTGCGGAGGGGGCCCGCGGCCGGAGCCGTTTGGGTGGCGGTGGGCGCGCGTCGCCGCCGCTGTGCTCCGGTACCCAGCGCCCAGCCGAGCGGGGGTCGTCCTGCTCTGCCCTGCCCTGCCCTGCCCTGCCCTGCCCGTGGGCAGTCACAGAATCACAGCCTGGTCTGGGTTGGAAAGCACCTTAAGGTCATCGGGGTCCAACCCCCTGCCACGAGCAGGGACACCTCACACTAAACCATGTCAACCAAGGCTCTGTCCAACCTGGCCTTGAACATCGCCAGGGATGGAGCATTCACAACTTCCTTGGGCAACCCGTTCCAGCACCTCACCGCCCTCACAGTAAAGAACTTCTTCCTTATATCTAACCTGAACTTCCCCTGTTTAAGTTCGAACTCATCACCCCTTGTCCTAGCACTGCAGTCCCTGATGAAGAGTCCCTCTCTGGCATTCAATCATCCCAGCCGTCATGAAGAAGCATCCTGAGGGTCCCTCACCTGATTCCATCAGAATTTTCCAACAATGGAAGTCTCAGCTCAATATAATTTCTCCTTTATCCTCTACAGGAAGAAGACACATAATGGTGAGATAGATTAAAAACCACTTTCGCAGCACCTAACTTACAAACTGTGATCTTGCAGGGCCAAGGTCTCCAGCCATTTTCTAAAATCTGGCAATTAAAGATCTATTACTTTGTCATTTACCAGCTTCTCCAAGTGAATCCTCCTCAGCCCCTCAGGAAACCACTGTTTCCACATTCCCTACAGCAGGCAAGGGCAAAGCCATCCATCAAGCAGTGCCTCTGGTGTGGTGGAGCTACAGCACTGGCTCATCTCACACTTTCTAGTCAGAATCACTTCATTTCAGTTCCCTTTGCTGGAGATGAAAGAGTGAAATGGTACTCTCTCACCTTTCCTATTTCCTAAACAAATTAGTCCAAATGGTTTGTTAAAAATGAAGGTGCAAAATCCAGTCTGTCAGAATCTTAACCAGCCATTCTGAGCATGTCACTTATGTATTAGCCTAACAAATGCAGTTAAAACACAGGTTCAGGAAGCTTCAGCTGCAACACAGAGATGGCCATCACTCAATTGCATCAGGTTGTATTCCAGTCCCATGTTAACGTCAGTAAAGGGACTTGGGGATGCCAAATGATCCTGTTACATATGTTTATGTATTTGTAAATCAGAACACTTGCTTTTCCTTCAAAGGTCTGAGTTTGTGAGTCAAGGCTACAAGCATCACTTCCAGTCCCTTTCCTGAGCCCTTCTCAAGCTGTCTGGGAGAACTTCCCACCACTGCTGCTTTCCTCTTTGAGCATTTCATCTGTAAATCAGTGGCATGCAAAGGGAGCAGGAGCTTGCCAAGAGAACAAATCCATCACATTCCCCTCTGGTTACTCACTCTCAGTGATGTATATCCATCCAGAGGAGATGCTTCCAGAGGAAATGGATTTGCTGCAGACAGTCTTTCTTCCAGAATTTGTTCTTCCAGGAGCACCAGGAATGTGCACCAGCATCCCCAGCACCCTAGGGATCCTTAAAGTGCCTTTCCCCTGCTCTCTTCTTCTGTGCCTTCCCTTGGAAGCTTATGTGGCCTTGCAAAGACCTTGATGGAGCTTTCCCCTCAAGCACGGGGACTTTGCCCTTCCTTTCACCATCTAGATAACATGAATGTAGGCTTACGTAAAGCCTAATCAGAAGGAGCCCTGAAAGGGAATGAGCAGTTGACTTGATCAAGGAGAAACAGTTACACTTCATCCAAATGGAAATTAGATTTATTTAAAGCTTACAATATGAAAACAATTAAAAAGGGAACCGAGAGCTTACACTTTTGCTGGAAACAAATACTGCATACAAATACCAGGTATCCTTGAAGAGATGCCTTAACAGAAAGACACCATGGACAATAAATCAACTGCGCATTGTCCATAAACATTCCTAGAGATCAGAGGAATGATATAACTATCCGGAGAAACACTCAGAATATCCCATGTGCCATGGAGGAACCAAGGCCTCTAGCTCAGATGCAGTACAGTAGCAGCCTGTCTCTGTTCAGCAGCAGCCAGTGGATTCTGGAAGTTAGTCATTCAGCTGCTGCTCTGCTTTAAACAATCATCAAAGCTGATGAAATAGGAACACAGAAAAAAAACAACGTGGCATTCGCCATTTTCCTCGAGATAATTATGTAGTCAAATTACATTATACTTTACATTAAATATTCAGCAGCAGTGTTGGCACTAGACATTAAGACGGGGAAAAATTCCCTTAATTTCTGTTGGAGATTAAAATGCATGCACATATTGTCATTAGAAACATTCATGCAGAGATCAAAAAGCATCGTCGCACTAAGAGATAGTGGGGAAAGATCTTTTGGGTACAAAGGAAAAATGGATTTTTACATAACTTCACAAGCCGTGAGCTTTGTAGTAAAGCTTTTACATGCTGATCCATCCAGTGATGGATCTCTGTGTGGAGGTCTTGTAAGTCAAACACAGAGGATTTTTTTTGGCCTGCTAAAAGAAAAAAGAATGGCATTGTCTGTATCTCTATTTAGAACAGATTTGTTTGAAGCTGTGGCTGGGAAATGCTGTTTGAAAAGGGACTTGTGTCAATATATGTTCTTCTCTTGCTATATAGCTATAATAACAAGCCACTGCTGCTCCTATGACAGTTTATTGAGATGCAGTTGTTGGCAACTTCGGTATTTGGCTCCCCTTCAGACTGAGGAAGGAAACTTTTAATTTCTCAAAAGCACAGTGTGACTCAAGCCTTGGTGCCAAAGTCACAACATCATCCAAATGAACAGAGTAGTCAAGGCAAAGCCAGCTCTGATTTATTTGTGACGGGAAGAGCTGTGAGGACCAACGAGAGGATGAAACAAGGGCAAGTATGGCTATGGCCTCACACTTTCCCCAGTGGCATGTTTGCAGTCTCATGGCACTTTCAGCAACCGGTTGAGCAGTATTTTTGTCACCTTTCCCCTTAGATGCACCTTGGCTAAGGTGATCGGGAAATGCAGTGCTCCTGCCTCCGTATTGCTGCTGCTTCTATCGGTTGGAAAACTCTAGGGTCCCTCTAGTGCCCAACGGAGGCAGTGGGGAAGAAAGGTGGAAGGTAGTCAACCACTAAGCAAAATAAAAACTTCCGCTGAAAATAGTATGTACTTATCACTGGTGTTGAATAACAAACTATGTTCAGTTTGTTTCTGTTTTGGACAAGAAACTCAACTGTATCTCATCAGCTCATATTACCATATAAAAGCCTTCATGCCTGTCTCCCATTGATAACATTTACCTTTTAAAGATTATTTGGAGATATTACCTGTTTGTAAATGTATGCCTCAGGTTGCTACAGGAAAGCTTTCAGCAAAGGTGAGATCTAGCCAGAGTGGAAGGGCTTGTACCAGAGCAGTGCTGTCTTTGTAGATCTTAGTTATCTTTGGTGTTTTTATCCAAGGGATGGTAGGTACCCATGTGAATTATGATGGAAGAATTAGCTTCAGGGAGCTACACTGTAATTTACTAAATGGCTTTAGTGTCAAAAGCCAGTCTGTGCATGAGAAGTAGAATAATTTGAAAGCAGAGAGAGGATACAAACTCCTGGTGCCACCTGCTTTGGGGGATGCAAGGACACAAGACTTACAGTAGAGAATACATTCCAGTGGACATCTCCATTTCTCACCGCTGTGATTGAAAGCAAAGGTTCCCCATGTAACATGCCAATGGGAAAAAGGGACAGCTAGAGGTCCCTTACAGAGTATGTGGTTATGTGCAGAGCTTCCTCCTTCCCCTGTCATTTACCTAAAGCCAGCTGCTTTCTCCTCTCAGCTCTTGATGCTTTGTGACATCTTGGTTATGGGGCTGGCTCCTCTGCTGAAGAGGGAAAAGCTGGATGTCAGACATGTCATGTTAGAGACATCTCACGGGAGGTTTTGTAAACACATTCAAAAGGAAGCGGGGGGATTACTGATCCCTGCAGGATTCGGCTGCAGAAAGTTCTAAACCTAAACCAATTTTCACTGCTTTAACCCATTTTCTCAGGTACAGAGAAACAGTTCAGCTATTAGTGTTCTTTCCCCACAAGAAGAAAAACAACCCAAACTCTCTAGGAAAATAAGATTTGTTGCACTTAGCATTTTCTAGTTATAACAGGGAATGATGATTGCTATGAAGTAATAAATGCAAGCTTGAGCTTGGGTTGTTTGTTTTGCCATCTCTACCTTCTCACTAGTACAAGCACTGCCTTCTTTATCTGTCCCGAAAGCTGTGGGAATAAAACTACTGCACCATTCAGTCTTACTAGGCCTTCTAATGAAATTAAAAAATCCCAAACATCCACTGCTTACCTACAAGATCAAACTGAACATGAACAGAACATACATTAATTATGTAATTAGTGAAATCTCTTTACCTATTGCAACTGTAGCAAAACTGTATGATATGAAAAGGTTGCTTTTCAAAATAAGTATGATGTACAAGTTAGCAGTCAAGCTGAACAGGAAGGGTATACTAATTCTGAGATTTAATTTCCTGTTCTAGTGAAAACCCTGAGGCTTTCCAACAGTATCTACTGAAGACTAAAAACCTTAGAAGGAATCTGTTACTATGCTTGCTCACGGAAGTTCTTCAGTTCTCTGATGCACTGATAGCTTGTTTTATTAATATGGGATTTTGGTAAGGCTTTTTAATAGGCTTCTCTTGTTATATTCAAACATGCAAATGTTACTGCATTTTCCAAGCCTAAAGCTTAAGTTATCATCTGAAAACAGATTAGCCTAATCAAGTTAACACCACAATATGGGGCAACGTAGTTCATGTTGGGTTTGGGCTCTGGTTTTGCCTTTCCATGAATAAAACACAGATGTTACTTCTTAAGAGACGGGAAACATTGCAGACAAAATGAAGGGCCATTTTCTCACCAAAACTGTGGCTTTAAGTTGAGCATTAATGTAGTTCAGCTCTTTCCCATGACCAAGCTTTAAATTCAGCCTCTTGTGCAAACAACAAATAGGTCCAGCCTAGTTTTGAGAATGGCCTCAGCCTGATCAATGAACAGTCTTAATGTGGTAGAACATGGTCCTGAACCTCTGAAGACTACCTGTTGGTTTGCTGTGTTATAAAACTGCCCCTCACTCAGGGTTGTTATCAGCACGTGCCTCTAACAGCCTGCTTTGTACATGAAAGATGATGGGTGGGGTCCTGAGGAGCAGTACATACATCCCATGCTAACCTGTGCCTATACATTTGCCCAGTTATCCAGCTGCACAAATCAGTACTCTCTGTGTCATTACCTAATCTGAATTACAAGTGGTTTTGCATGTAAGTGCCTGTGCTAATGAACTGATGCAGTTACTGCAAACAGCTTCAGAAATGCAGCCTGAGCACCTGGATGATATGTCCTGAAAGCAGAGCTGAAGGACCCAGAGGATCAATGAAGACTATGGGCTGTAAACACAGTAGCATGTCTGCCATGCCAATGGGTGAATAAACTTACATAAAAGTATTACCCCAAAATGGTTGATTGGATCTTATTAAATCTATGACCTCAGAGCAGCCTTCCAATATCTGAAGGGGACTACAAGGATGCCAGAGAGGGACTTTTCATCAGGGACTGCAGTGATAGGACAAGGGGTAATGGGTTCAAACTGAAATAAGGGAGATTCAGGTTAGATATAAGAAAGAAGTTCTTCCCTGTGAGGGTGCTGAGGAGCTGGCACAGGGTGCCCAGAGAAGCTGTGGCTGCCCCATCCCTGGCAGTGTTCAAGGCCAGGATGGACACAGGGGCTTGGAGCAACCTGCTCTAGTGAAGGTGTCCCTGCCCGTGGCAGGGGGTTGGAACTGGATGAGCTTTAAGGTCCCTTCCAACCCAAACCATTCCATGATTCTGCGATTCTATTGTCACTCTAGGAAAATAGTAGTTCATGCAATACGATGAGGTGAATCACCACTCAGCCTCGCAGTCACACAACTTCATCTGTTAGTTTGGTTGACATAGGCCACTTCAATTATGACTTCAGATTTTACCATTTGAAGAAACTGCACTGTTCAAAAAAGGACGTCAGCAGTGGAACTTGGGGTGCTCATTCCCAGGAGGCAACTCTGCTGATGATCTAAATCTAAAAGAATATAACATCAAAACAAGGATTAACTCTCCCTGGAATCTTGTATCCTGACAAAGGAGCAAGGCAGTAAAGCAGATTATAATCAAGGAGCCGACGGGTGGAGAGGGAAGCATTTCAGGTGGTTGTGACACCTATAAACATCCATTCTCTGAAGCGACTCCTTGTCATCACCCGGCATTTCGGATTTTGAGGCGCCTGCAGATGCTTGTGCAGGCTGGCGCGTTGCCATGGATACCGTGGTGTCGGTGCTGAGGCTGGTAGCAAACAGGCTGATCTGTTTGTGTACAGAAAGATAGACAAATCCCGTCATTGGTGTGGCTGCCAGCAAGGGGAGCCTGACGGTGGAGCTGAATGACTTCACGACACGGCTTTCAAAACCTCCTCCTCTTGGAAATGATGGGGTGGTAAAGAAAAGGAAGCAAAGGAGTGAGGAGAGCTGTCAAACCATTCTAGTTCAAAGCAAGGGTCCCTGCATAATAACGTCAGCTATATGGTAAAGAAAAATCAATACGAAGGTTGAATAATTCAATTTCCTAATTGCCTGGCATCACTTTCTGCAAGAGCCAGGATTAAAACAACAAGAACAAGGGTGAAAAGTGAAACAGAGTGATCAATAGACAACATAACACCGCAGAATAACTTGCTTTGAGCGAACAAGCAACTTGCTTGGGAACAAACAATGAATATGTGCTATAAGACTAATATATAGCTAGTACACATGTAATGCCTTTACGCATGTGCAACTCCACTGCTAAGTGAGAGACAAAACAGGTTTGGAAGTGACAGGCAAGTGAATATACAGGAAACCAAGTAAAAAAAAAGCCTGGGCAGTGATCCAGGCTATATTCAAACCTTGGCTTTTTTGTTGGTGTTAGAACCACCCCCTAAATTACACACACCTATGGCACAAATCCCCATGAGCTGAGTTCACAGAATCATTGAATGGTTTGGATTGGAAGGGACTTTAAAGTTCATCCAGTTCCAACCCCCTGCCATGGACAGGGACACCTTCCACTAGAGCAGGTTGCTCCAAGCCCGTGTCCAACCCGGCCTAGAACACTGCCAGGGATGGAGCAGCCACAGCTTCTCTGGGCACCCTGTGCCAGCGTCTCAGCACCCTCACAGTGAAGAGCTTCTTCCTTATCTCCAACCTGATCTTCCCTTGTTGAAGTTTGAGCCCATCACCTCTTGTCCTATCACTACAGTCCCCAATGAGGAGTCCCTCTCCGGCATCCTTGTAGCCCCCCTCAGACACTGGAAGCTGCTCTGAGGTCTCCACACAGCTTCTCTTCTCCACACTGAACAGCCCTAACTTTCTTAACCTGTTTTTGTATGGGAGGTGCTCCAGCCCCTCTTCATCCTCGTGGTCTCCTCTGTGTTTCTTATGTTGAAGACACCAGACCTGTACACAATACTCCAAGTGAGGTAAAGGAGCAGGATCACCTCCTTCAACTTGCTGGTCATGCTCCTTTTGATGCAGCCCAGGATACGGTTGGTTTCTGGGCTGCAAGCACACACTGAGGCTCATGTTTAGTTTCCCATGCAATAATGCAGTATCCTATTAGGCAACAACACAAAGCTGTCCCCCTTGGTTATCAGTTGTGGGGTTTTACTCTCTTGTTCTAGAGGGAGTTCTACAAAAATAAGGCACAACCCCACGAGTTTCACTGAGAGCTTCTCCAGGGTTTGAGTTTGGGGGCCAAAAAGCACTAACACTTTCACAGGGGAGGTTTGTTCCTCACTGCTTACATAGATGTTTAAGTTAAATAGGTGTCAATAACAAGAAATAACGACAATATGAGATTGCCTTTGCTGTGACTTTTCTCAACAGGGCTGTATTACTGTATATGAACCAGAAATCCAGTGTACAATATTTCCTAGTGGACTTTCTTCTTAAAAAATCAGGTTACCTGTCATTTTTCTGCCAGAAAACAGAGTTGACCCATTCCGAAGTTAACCCTGGGCTCACATCTGTGACACAAACAGCAAGAGCAATCTTTGGAGACAGAGAAGACAAACAGAATGTCAAAATTGCAATATTTGCCCTTCCAATAGCTTCCTTTGGTCATGCCAGAGGTGTGGACACAGACTCAGTTTCTTTCCATCCATGGACCAACATGGCCAGTTACTCCAAGCATGCTCTTTAAAAACAAAGCTAGTCCAGCCTCTCTTTGTGGCCTCACTCTGAGGATGGTCCAGCACTTTCAAGCTGCTTGCTCTTATCTTTAGTTCCTGTTGCTGACTCACACTGGAGGCAGCTGAACCTCAGGAAAAGCTTTCCCCAGGCTACCTTTTGACACAAATCCCTGCCCCAGTCACCACACAGGTGTTGTGAGTCCTACCCCATTCTCCTGAAGGGTCAGAGTAACCTTCTGCTTTCAGATGAACTGCTATTGAATTCAGCTGAGCACTCACTTCCAGACTATTAATTAATGTTGTTGGAAGCACAGCATTAACGTCTTTCATGTGTAGCTTCTGTGAGAACCAAAGATGTGTCATGGGCAATCAGTGGCATTCAAAAATGCATTCCTAATTTATGGAGATATAAAACAAGTCACCTATGTGGACTGGCAGAAAAAAGCTGAAAGACATCACTGTTGCTGACAGAGATCAATATTTACACAGCACGTGTGACCTGTTCTGCAGTTCACATTGACAAGGCATCCCCTAACAAAGCCCAGTAACCAGTGCTTAGCTCTGGCTATCAGTTTTTCCTTGCAGAAAACGCCAAGTAACTCCTCTCCTACCCCATTGTCCTCTTTTAAGGCCCTTCATTCAATAATTTCCCCCCAAAACACCCACATTCCTAAAATCAGTGTCTCTGGCCACAGACTGCAAACAACCAAGCTCCAGTAAAAGCTGAGCTAGTAACAACCAGAGCTCTGTTAGCTAAAAGCTAACAGTCATGGTTGCTAAAACCTCCACATTTGGGACCTGTAATATTCCTGCACATACACTGATGAGCATCCTTTGGGTCTTGTCGTATTTGAAATGCTTCAGTGCATGCTCTGCTATGGTTCGAGCTCTTATTATAGAGTCTTGTAGCTAAGCAACAGTAACCTCAGCCGGGCAGTCCAAATGATGTGGCAAGGGCAAGTTATCCTGCAGGAATACGCAGTGGCAATTCAGGAAGAAGGTAACACTTTGAAGTTTTGTGTTAACTATGCTGAGAAAACTTCTATGGCCTTCAGTGGACTTAAGGTCAACCCCAAAAGAACTCAGAAACAGCACTGGAAAACAGGTCTAGCACTTGCTGTGACACAGATGTGAATCCAGAAAAGCGATCCGCAGGGCTGGGAATTCATGGCCTTCCATTTGCCAGGGAAAGTGGAAGAGCATTGGTAAGGGTAAAGAAATACAGACGGGAAAGGTTTTCTAACACTCAAAAGAGGAGAAAATCCCAATCCAGCCACAGCTTGTCCTTGAACTGCCACACCTTGTCCTTGAACTGCCACACCTGATGTAGAGGCTAAAGAGGAATCATGACAGAGTTATACCCATCAACCCACTTCACATAAACATTTAAGAGAAAGCTGCCCCTTCCTGAAGCCTTGGGGTGGGGGTCAGACTGTGATCTTGTCATTTAGTCCTAGGGAAGCACCACTTCCACCTTCACCCTTTTCAGAGACACTTGATAAAGCCCCAACTGAGCACGAACAGATTAGCCCCAACAGGCCTTGATCCCAGCCTGGTCAAGCTGTATAAAGACCTGCAGGCAGGGAAATTCAGATTTTTCCTCTGCATAGAGCTCTGAGGTAGGAATAAAACACCATTTGGCAGCATTCCTGATCAAAGTACACGCATCATCAAATAAACCTGCAGCATTGAGGTATTCCAGTTGCTGCTGTCCAACAGGCGGTTGCATTTCTAACATCACTTTCACTCTGTGCTTCGTCAAACACAGGTATTCAAGAGTTAAGGCTCATGCGACGCTGGTGCTGTAGAAAAAACTGGCCCAAGAGGCACAGCTCAGTAACCATGTCATTTTTAGATCCACAGTAACGTTTCTACCTCCTTTTCAGGCGGAGACGGGTGGGCACATTAGGGTTGCACAGAAACTTGGTAGCAGATACAGAACATAGAGGTTTCGAACCTGATGCTGTGAGATTACGTCTTTTACCACTCACTAGCATTGATATTTGTTCCTTGCACCTTCTCAGCTGTGAAATTTGTAGTTAATTCTTGCAGTGGAAATCACAAAAGATGCCCATTACAGGTGCCTAAAGATAGAATCTTAAGCCCAGATTTAGGAACTGGCACTATCACCAATGACTGGGCAGTTCTTCCTGCTTTCAATCAGGATTTACACAGGTTCTACCAGGGACGTTAGCCTCAGGCTATTCTCTGCTTAGCAAGAGACATCTTTATGGGAACAGACATGGCTGATTTGCAGAACTCACTGACAAAGGACTCCAGGAAGGTGAAAAACCTACATGGGCTCAAAGGTAGAGACAAAGTCATGGGCATTGGCAGCTACTGAAGGCAGGGGGGTCAGACAGCTCCCTCCCAGGCAGCAAGGGGGTACCATGAGCAGGACCTCTATAAGCTCTCTTTTCTTCTCATACCCCATCCCTAAGCATTCAGTGCTTACTATACTGTCTGTCTGTTGCTCTGAAACAGGTATGGCAATTCTCTTGCTAGAAGGGATGCCATTAAAAACCTGTCATTTAAACAATGCATCAAGTTTAGCCGTTTATCAAAAAGTCTTCAACTAATGACCTCAGAGCAGAAATAAAAGGGCATTTATGCAGTAAATGTGTGAGGCTCTTGACTCATCTCACAAAGTGAACTGAGGTGTGGCGTGATCTAATTTTACAATTGTCATAGAAGACTCCAAATTCATTTTATTGAAGGGACCCATAACTAAATTTTGATGCCATTAGACTATACAATTGAATATTGGCTTGCTTACAGGTCTTTGTATTTTGCCCCACAGAAAAAGGACAGTATGTACAAATGGCTGTCTTCTGAGATTTTCTCCCACAGGATGCTTAAGAGCAACTGACAGATAAAATAATTCCTTAAAAGCTAAACAATAGAAATCTGTGATCTATAGAATTGAATTGAAGAAAGTTGTGGCTTCATATGGGGACCTACGAAATGTTTGCTACTTAACGAACTCCACATAAACCCTTCCAAGTAAGTGAAAACTCTAGTTTTCTTCCCTTTCCAGATGAGACGATAAATAAAACTCTCTGGGTTTTTCTTAGGAAATGAAAAGATTGCAGAAGAGGAAATAGATTAAGCATTGCCATATTATCATTTCAATCACATTAATATGGCCTGTCCAACTAAAAACCACTTAGTCTCAGTAGTCTGATTATTTCTGGATCTCAGAAGTCATAGCTGAGCCAATAGACAGGCAGAGTTTGAGGCTGTGGGCTCAGGAACCATGAGAGGTTCAGTATTTGATAGCCACAATTTGAATATTACTTTTATTTTCCTAACAGACAAGAAACTATCCCAATAGAACCTGGTTCTTACAGCAGAAAATGCAATCAGTTCCTAAACTTTTATACTGCAGATAAGGTTAGGGCTCTCAGTTTGCTGCAAAAACATCTTGTGGAAGCAAAGCACAGCAATATTAAAGATGCATTAGAGGTGATGCCTTTTACCCAGAATGGCTCCCTATTTGTATTCATATTAATGTGTGAGCCAACACACGCACTGGGCTATGAATGCTGTATTTTAAAAAGAAACAAAGCCTCAAACAGCTTGCTGTTAATAAATAATGGTAATAATAAAGTGATAAAACACAGGGTATTTAACTTACTTTGGTAAGAGCCAGTTCATATAGGATGCTTTCAGAGGGAAACATTAACCATTATTACTACTCATCCACAAGAAAGCTGAAGAGTGCAGACGTCTGGTAGTTTCTTAATATTTAAAGATAAAAGCACCAGTTTTGCCTATGTCCTGAAGAGAGATGGGAAAAAAGGGCAAGACAGGAAAAGGTGATCTAGTGGGACTCAGTTCATTGGGCTTTTAGGTTACCCCTGTTTGGTCCTT
This sequence comes from Pezoporus wallicus, assembly GCF_028554395.1. Classification (NCBI taxonomy): domain Eukaryota; kingdom Metazoa; phylum Chordata; class Aves; order Psittaciformes; family Psittacidae; genus Pezoporus; species Pezoporus wallicus. The sequence goes on along the minus strand of NW_026638763.1, from coordinate 2,453,463 downwards.
CCCTACTCAAAGGAACAGGCTTCTGTGCACAACAGGCAAGAACAAGCCGTGTCTTCCCTGCAAGCAGCACATGGCCATGTGATGCCTCCTTGCCTGTGCTGAGGGCTTTGTACAGAGCAGCAGCCTCCTGCAGCCTGGCCTTTATGTTTTCCTATAGATTATGATATTGCTGTAGCCATGTTCTCCATTGTGAAATTTGGGTATGTCCTGGGGAAGAAACACAAGGGTCAAAGCAGAGTCACAGCTGTTGTGACCTAGTTTTTATTCTACAAAACCAAGAAAATAAGGTATGTGCTAATGTTTGTATGGCAGATTCATTCTAGAAAGTACAGCTTAGATGAACTATTTAATGCGACTGCTTCCTTGATCAGATTTATTGATCCTTTCTGACCTCTCCACTAAAGACATAAATGTATCCCAACAGTTGTCTTAGAGAAGGCAAAGCATGTAGTCAAAGTCTGCAGATTAAGAAAAATGCCTAAAATGTAGGCTGTTACAGTGTTTGAGCTGATTTACTAACAGTGTGAACATCTGTGCAGGGAAACAGCTGGAAATCCTAATCTTACCAGGTGGTCCAGGCTAAGCCACCCTCCCTGTTCAGTCAGAGGCTGGGAAGTTTAAGTCCCTGTGTCACGGAAATGCTTTCAAACATTTTGACCTATAAAACCTTCTTTTCCCCACACCTTGCAGACAAGATATGGGGGAATAATACAAATATAATGAAATACAATTTCTTTAGGTAAAAATGAGATCCTGTTCCCCAAAGGATGCTGCCTCACTCGTGCAGGCAGGATGAGTGTTCAGCCTTCAGCATGACACGTCCTGGGCATTAGAGGAATGAACAATTGGGTGCCGGTGGCATTTTGAGATAGCTTGCTTTAATTTTTCAGATTGCTGCTGAAATCCATGACGACACAAGGTGACTGCAGGCACAGTCTCACTTGGTGGAGCTCTGCCTTTGATTTTCTTCATTAAAAATATATATGTGTACACACATATATTAAAAAATGGATCCTATTCCAAGAGCCTGGTAAAATTGATTAGATGTCTCCCGTTGGCTTCCTTGGGCGCTGGCTCAAAATATTAATCTGATTATCATTATGGCTCCAATTCAGCAAGGTTGTTAAGTAGATATCAAGTGATACATAGCACCTGAACAGTCCCATTATGATGATTCGTGGATTTAAAAATAGAAATAAGTTTAAATGCTCTCTCGAACTGGGGTCTAAATGAAATCTATACATGTCATGCCTCTTATTCATGAAATAGTAAGGAAAGTTACATAATTTATTGTGCTGCGTATATGCATATATACTTAGCACTGATTATTCTGTAATAGATCTATACATAATTTAAATTGCATAGCATCCACTTCATGGGGGAAACAAGCACAAGAAATCTTCATTAAACCCCAAAGAGCACACTTTTTGGTGACATGGGGATTTGTTTTATTATTTAAGCTGCGGATGCCTGGATAACAGTTCTCTTCAAATCCCTTTTCCAGAGTGAAAGAAATCACAGCCTCTTGTCTGAGAGGAGAGCCTGAAGCCAGTGAGTGGCTGCAGGCTGGTGGCCAAGCAACAGAGGTCTGTGCTGACCTCTGCTGACAGGCAGGACTGCAGTGGGCACTCAAAGCAGGGCACGCAAATCACTGCGAGAGCCTCCAGCCACCCATCAGGAACATACCTCAGCAGCAAAGCTAAGAAATCCCTTGTTGAATTTAATGTTGCAGTCAGCTGGATGGGGAAAAAAAGGAGCCCGTGGTAATAAAGCCCGTATTATTTATTCACTACCGAGCATAACTGTTGTTATTATTGGTTTATAAGCCTTTTTTGCTGTTGTTCTGGTTCTTGTATAACAATGACATCATGTTATCTGTGGGCCTTCCAGTAATACAGACCTCACTAAGAGAATCACTTAAAGGTAGACAACTATACTTATGCACGGAAGGGCATTTATACTTTGCCATGGACATCAAGGAGCAGTGTTAACCTGTGTGTGTTTAAAAGCATTGCTTGGCTGGCAGATGTGTGACATGTTTAGCACCTACCTCAGATGGATGGGTTTCAAAAGCTTTGCTGCTGAGCAACCTGATCTGGTTGAAGATATCCCTGCTCACTGTAGGGGGGGTTGTACTAGATGAGCTTTGAAGATCCCTTCCAACCCAAACCATTCTATGATTCTATGATGACTTCTCCTTGCCCATACCTGGGACAGGCTTTGCCTCTGATGGAGAAGACTGTCCACAGCAATTCAGACACCTCTGTGCCCTGCACAGGCAAAGCAGGCAGCTCTGCCTGTGGCTGCCCACCTCCTAGCTCCAAGGAGGTCCACTGAAGTGGGAAACAGGAGGAAAGAAACAGCTGGGCTTTGTGCAGCAGAGCATAGAGATCCCACTGAGGCAGGTTCCCCACCTCTGGAGCCACAGCTGGATCCTTGGAGGAGCTGCATCAGGCAGATCACATGTGCTCTTGTGCTTCCTTAAGCACCCTAGCAGAGGGAATGAGCTCTGATGATGATGTAAGGGACCATCTTCATTCAGTGCAACCAGATCTACCAGAGGGGATCTGCACTACAACAAGAAACCCCTGCTGCTTCTCCATCTCATTCCATATTTCATTTGCTGCAAGGACCTAAGTAATACAACCACCATCAGGTAACAGCAGGGAATACTCTGAAACCGCGCTGCCTCACAGGCTGTGCATGTGCATAAGTGAATGCACACAGTTTTTGGTAACTGAATAGCTGTTAAGCAAATATCAATGCCCTTTTCGTCGCCTTCGACAAGTACTCAAACATTCAAAATACGTTTCTTAAGGTCAGGTTTACCTTACCAATTTCCTCATAGGCAAAGCTGACAGCTTGGAAGTCTCCAGCAGGATAAAAGTTGCATGGTGCAGCTCTTCCAGGCATGGTCTGTCCTGCCACACAGCTGCTCTGCTCTCCCATCCCTGGGGCTTCACTGCAGGACAAGAGCAGAAAATGCTCTCAGTGATGTTAAGGTCTCAGCAAGCACATACATGTGAGTTAAGTTGTGCTCCCACCCTCGAACAGCTCCTGCCACCCATATTTTACCTCTGAGTGTGAATGGGGGTTTCAATCCACTTTGCTTAAATTAATCTATTTTCTTTATGTCTTTAAGTGTGAGGGAAGCAAGACAAAAGAAACTTACCAATTGTGGTCCAGTGTTGAATCCAAGCCAACGCAACTGCAACTTTACATGACTTCCTGCAGATAATGAAGAAGTATGCAAGCTTTACTTGAAGAGTTTGGAAACAAAACCCAAACAAAGCGGGAATAAAGATTTACATTGCAGAGGGTTTGATAAAAATATTCCAGGATATAAGTATCTGACCCTGGTAGTTGTATTCACCAAATTGTTAACACTGGAGAGTTAATAAGTTACCCTTGACTTCTCCATGCCAATAACTTACTAAGCATGCAATGAACACCTAGACTAGAACAAGCCTCCCAGGTAGATGCTGGAGAATCTCCTCTGGAAAGCCATCAGGAATTAGTGTGAGCCTCCTGAAATGCAGGAGGCACATACCCAGCAGTCAACTGCGATAGAAATTTGGGGGGAAAAGAAACCCCAAACCCGAGTCTGGGACTAAACATGTAGGTTAGAAAGGTACAAGGAGCAGGAAACTCTTTGCTGCACTCATACCAAAATGTCTTCTTTTAATTCTGTGGATACAGGGGTCAATGGTGCTGAACTGAAGCTATGATCATAGCTCAGTATGTTGTCCACCTCCATCCACCCCTAGCCTTAGATTGGTAAGGAAAAAGGGAGAGTTTCCACTCCCTGAGCAAGCCAAAATAAGTTTCTGATTTCTTCACCAGAAGAAATAGACCAGTTTGAGTCCGGTCTCCACGTACACGCACAGATAAGCTTCACTGCAATCACTGACTTGCTCTGTGTGCAGATGGATGCAGTATTACCAAGCACCCTGCAAAATAAGAGCTACGAAACCTTTTTCTTTTCCTAAAGAAGCACTCTTTAAGCACTGCCAAGAGTTATGTTGCTCCTGCAATAACAAATCGCTCTATTATCACCCGCAGGTACAACGGCTTGGGGATAGATGGCGCTGCCTGAACATAGAATCACAGAATGCGTTAGGTTGGGAAGGACCTCAAGATCATCCAGTTCCAACCCCCTTGCAATTTGGTTTGCAAATAACGGAATAAAGTATTTATTATTACACTTGTTCACACACGATGTGCACCTGAGCAGTGCCGGTGCTGTAATTATTTCTTACACTTGCATAAATAAGACACTGGAAATAAAAATCAGGAAGAAAATGCACTGAGCTGTCACAAGACATGCGATTCAGCTCCCAGCAAAACACTTGGGTGCAGTTACAAGTGTCGTCTCTTAGCCAAGAGCTGAAGGGTGGGAGGAAAAGGAGGTGGCTGCAGGTAACACACTGAAGTCAGTTAATTCCTCACTTTCTGCATCCCAAAACACCACCGGCAGGGAATGCTGTTCCTAATGGTAAAGCTGCTAGAATGAAGTATTTAGACAGCACTGGCAAGTACAGTAACAGCAGAGGTGAATTCCCATTTGCCCTACACTGCTCTCATGAGACCTCACTTGGAGTATTGTGCACAGCTCTGGTGTCCTCAACAAAAAAAGGACATGGAACTGTTGGAACAAGTCCAGAGGAGGCCACGAGGATGATCAGGGGACTGGAGCACCTCCTGTGTGAAGACAGGCTCAGAAAGTTGGGGCTGTTCAGCCTGGAGAAGAGAAGGCTGCGTGGAGACCTCAGAGCAGCCTTCCAGTATCTGAAGGGGGCCTCTTAGGGAGAGGGACTCTTCATTAAGAACTGTAGTGATATGACAAGGGGTGATGGGTTCAAACTTAAACAGGGGAAGTTCAGGTTGGAGATAAGGAGGAAGTTTTTTACTGTGAGGGCGGTGAGGTGCTGGAATGGGTTGCCCAAGGAAGTTGTGAATGCTCCATCCCTGGTGGTGCCCAAAGCTAGGTTGGACAGAGCCTTGGTTGACATGGCTCAGTGTGAGGTGTCCCTGCCCACGGCAGGGGGGTGGAACTAGATGATCTTAAGGTCCTTTCCAACCCTAACGATTCTATGATTCTACACGATGCTCTGGTGCTCAGCTGGCAAGGCAGCCTGCTGCAGGAAGAGATGTTCTCAAACAGCAGGGAGAAGGGGGAGAGCCACATAAAGAGAGCATAGACTGAAAAAGGCATCCGAAGCACACAAGCTGGAGCCACGATGACCAGGAGCTGAAGCTATCTATAAGCTGGACCTGAACGCAGAGCAGAAATCAACAGGAGCTGTAAATGAGCTGGAGCCAAAACTGAACTGGAGATGTCCAGGAGCTGTGGCTGAAAGAAACAGGAACCTGAACCAATGCACAAAAACCAAATCAAACCCAAAATCCAAACCCAAAATCAAACAAGCAAACCCAAACGAAATCCAAACCCAAACCCAAACCAACCTAAACACAACCTCAAAACAACCCCTTCAAGAAAGAGGGGCCCAAACCCCCAACCTGGAGCTGCATCCAAGCTGATGCTGCACCTGCCCGCAGTGCTGTGAGGAGTGAGTCTTGGGGCTTCACGCCCCACATGCTGTGGCTGGGACTCCTCTGTCCATCCCTGCGCAGGGTCAGACATGGCACAGTCAGCTCCTGGCCGTGACTGGGAGCTCAAACTGGTCAGAGCTGTCTGTGAGCTGGAGCTGAACCCAGAGGAGAAACCAGCAGGAGCTGCAAACGAACAGGAGCTGGGCCTGAAAGATATGGGGACGTGAACCAAGACACAAACCAACCCAAACCCAAATCAAAACCCAAACCAAGAAGAACAAGCAACATCAAAACAAACAAACAAAACAAGAACCAAACCATCCAAACCCAACCCAAAAACAAATCCAAAAGCAAAACGGGACCCTAACCTGCAGCCTGTGAGATTGATGCACAAAGCCCTGCAGCACAGGGGTCATGGGGCATGTCTGAGAACCTGAAGGACCACAGGAGGCTGATGGGTCCCGTCCATCCCCCCACACTATCTCCATCAGTCCCCCTGCAAACCTGTTCCTCTGCCTCCTGATCCCTCACCCCTGCAGTGCCCATCCAGCCTGTGATCTCTCAGCGTGACAAGGACCATGTCTTCATTCCTCACTTGCTTCATGTTCCTCATTTGCTTCATGTTCCTCACCTGTTCATGAGTGAAGAGACCTCAGGTACCACCTTTTGGCCAGGCTGTACAGAGCCTTGGGTGATGTGGTCTAGGGGATGGCATCCATACCCATGGTAGGGGGTTGGATCTGGATGAGCTTTAAGGTACTTTCCAATCCAAGCCATTCTGTGACTCTTTGGGGGGGCTGTGGCTTTCCCCATCCCACCAGGCATTACACCTGAGCCCACACTTTCTTCATCCCCTCTTGCATCCAGCACTCGAGTATCTCAAGCTGGAACAGCAGAGCAGGGGAACCCTCTGAGGATGGGGGCATTTGTGTAAGGTGGTGGAGGTGGGATGGGGAGGAGACGCTGGGCAGTGTACGGGTTGTGTGTAGGGGACCCCAGGGTCAGGGTGCAGAAGAGCTGGAAGTGTGGGTGCAGGGTGCAGGTTGCTCCTGCTTGTGCCACTGGCTCCAGCAGCCATCACACTGGCTTGCAGCAATGGGGCTAGGAAGGGTCCTCTTGAGCCATGGCAATGAACAAAACTAAACAAAAACAGCAGCAAGAGCAGTCCCGGGTTGAAATGGTTGAGGTGGTGAAAGCACTGCCAGGCTTTTCACCTTTCCTGGTGAGCATGCCACAGTCCTATGGCTCAGAGGATTCAGAAAGGCAGTTCACTACTATCAGTGATTACCCTGGAGTGGAGGATGGCAAACCATACAGCCCAGCTGGGGAAAGCTATGGCATTCCCCACCCAGGCCCTCTGCTACAGCTGGGAAAACCTAAGGAGCTAAATTGGCAGCAAGCATCATTGCACTGGAAAAAACACATGGACACCAGCAGACTGCAAACAAGCATCATGATACTGCCCTTATTTTAGTGGGCTCTCCCAAAAGACAGCAGACAGAGCCCATTGTCTCACAGTGAATCCAGGTAAAAGAGTTTACAAGGTAAAAATAGGGAAATCACTCAATGGGTGAAATGCAGCTCTAAGAGAAAGGGGGAAAGAGTGGAGCAACGTGCAGGTGGTTCCCATGGGGCATTTGTCTTTGTGTATCATTGCTTCAGTATGAGTAGGAGATGTCCTCTTCTGTCAGAGTCAGGACTGCTGCTTGAGCTGCTGGAGTGCTGGAGGAGATAAAGCACAGAAACAATCCCCTTTTCACACCATTTCTGATGGGTGTTGGTGATCCTACAGGGAAACTGGAGAGGGGCTTTGGACAAGGGCCTGTAGGGACAGGACAAGGGGAATGGCTTTAACCTGCCAGAACAGGGAAGACTGAGATGAGCTCTTAGGCAGAAGCTCTTCCCTGTGAGGGTGCTGAGGCACTGGCACAGGGTGCCCAGAGAAGCTGTGGCTGCCCCATCCCTGGCAGTGTTCAAGGCCAGGTTGGACACGGGGGCTTGGAGCAACCTGCTCTAGTGGAAGGTGTCCCTGCCTGTGGCAGGGGATTGGAACTGGATGAGCTTTAAGGTCCCTTCCAACACAAACCATTCTATGATATGATTCTATGACTGTGATGCTGTGAACTTACATGAGAGTCATCACCACAGCCTCAGAACAGTAAACCACAGCTGGGATCCTTTGACTTGAAGATGAAACTGCTACTAATTGTCACCACAATCTTTATTGCAATGCTGTTATAAACTATGTTTTAGAGATTGGAGTCACTCTTTTTGTGCTTGGAGAATATAATTATGGGCATATCATGGGAGGGACGGGGTTTTATTGTTATTTTCAAGGCTGTTGAAGCAATTAAGCAAAGTCCAGAAGGGTCCTGCTCTCTGTCAGCAAGGGTGAACATCAAGGTGAATCACTTCCAGAGCTATTACACCCAGACAGAAGCTAATGGTTTGCTTCATATAGGAAATGCTTCTACCTTGAATGGTGGAACTGGGGTTTTGTTCACAGTCTCTCACTCAGACCTGCTCTGGATGGTGCCTATCACTGGCATGGCATTTTCTGCAGCATCTATTCCTGGCATAGAGAATTGATTTTCCTTTATCTGGTGATTGGGATTTGGTTTGTTGGTTTGGTTTGATTTAAGAAGGAACTTAAGTGGGATTTAATACACCCTGAGCTGTGTCACTGTTTCAGATGGCTTCAGCAATTTCATGGATCACCTGAAATGACTCAGGCTTGCCTGTTTATTAACCAAGCAAGACTCTCTGTGTCTAAAAACAACCAACAAGGGTTCCAACACTCTGCTCCAAACAGTGCAAGAGGGGAGCCCCAGCTATCCAGGCTGTATTCTATGGCATAAGTAAGGGGGGTGAAGGACCACAGCAGAGATTCACTCTTACCTTGCCTCTGTAGTATTTGGAGAGCTTCTTCTCATCCTTCTTAATGGTGCTTCGGAGGGCTGTGAGGGGGTCCTGGAGGAGGGTGCCCATGGGGAGGATGCCCTGGTTGGTGGGGACCAGGCTTAGGGGGGCCATGGGGATGGCCACCAGGGTGGCCTGAAGGGTGGCCAGGGCAGGGACCAGCACCAGGGTTATGTGGTGGCACCCCTCCAGGTCCACCTAGGAAGAAGAGGGGTTTGTTAGCAAGCAGAGAGGGATTCTCCTTGGACAGATAACGCAGGGAGCTGGTGTACCCATGCACCCAAAGGACTCCTCCCCACACATGGTGCCCCACTCCCGTTTGGTACACAGCTAATCCCCCAGGTGCCCATGGTTATTGCACCGAGCTCTGCAATGGCTGTGTGATACCCACAGTCCTGCCTGACCCCACAACTCCTCACCTGGGTGTGGGTTTGGCATCCTCAGTGACCCCCAAGCTGCAAGGGAAGGACAGGCATCATCAGTGACACCTCCTGGTGTGGGGACACCATCGCCCTGCCAGCAGCCAGGACCCAGCTCCTCTATCACAGCCCCTGAGCCCCCACTCACTTCTGCAGGAGCGCATCCCCCCCCCAGACGCCCCGACAGCTGTCCTGTCCCTTTGGGTGACAGCGCCAGCCTTGAGAAGGGCTGTCCCAAGCTCTGCGCACCCCAAATCCTGTGTGTGTGGTTTCCATCATCAATGGAAACATGAACCAAGCCTGGGTGCCAGCCCATATCCTCGTGGATGTCAAGGGGATGAGGACACTATGTCCTGGCGTGATGCCAGCCATGGGGACAGTGCACCCCGACCCACGAGTGCCTACGCTCCCACTGTCCCCTGCTCTCTGCCTGATGCGAATGCTTCCAGATGCTTCCACTCACCAAATACTCAGGGAAGCTCCTGGTAAAGGCAATGCTGCAGCACCCTCTGGAAGCACCACTGCCAGCAGAACCCCAATTGCTGTCCTTGGCATCCCTTATATAGAGGGGCCCTGCCCAGGGGAGAAGGGGTGCAGCAGGAAGGGGTGACACCAGATGGAACACTAGGTAGAACCGGCGGCACCGCTCCCATCGCATGTCACCATGGGCACGCCGGAAACATCAACACTCCACTCCCTGCTGCACAAAGGTCCCACAGGGCTGTTAAACACAGGGGATGGAGGGTGGTGGTTTCACCTCCTGGTCATGCTGAAGGCCACAACAGTGAGAAGGGCCTGGAGCACTTCCCATACTAAAACAGGCTGAGAACACTGGGGGTGTTCAGCCTGGAGAAGAGAAGCTGCGTGGAGACCTCAGAGCAGCTTCCAGTGCCTGAAGGGGGCTACAAGGATGCTGGGAAGGGACTCTACATCTGGGGCTGCAGCAATAGGACAAGAGGTGATGGGTTCAGATTGAAACAGGGGAAGTTCAGGTTGAAGATAAGGAAGAAGCTGTTTACTGTGAGGGTGCTGAGGTGCTGGGACAGGGTGCCCAGAGAAGCTGTGGCTGCTCCATTCCTGGCAGTGTTCTAGGCCAGGTTGGACACAGGGGCTTGGAGCAACCTGCTCTAGTGGAAGGTGTCCCTGCCCATGGCAGGGGTTGGAACTGGATGATCTTGAGGTCCTTTCCAACCCAAGCCATTCTGTGGTTCCATGATGGGGTCAGGCTCAGTGCTCCCAGCATGGACACTGGGGTTTGGGTCAGGGTCTGGCCCGGGAAGGGGGTCACCGTCCTGCAGGCAGTGCTGTGGGACAGTGAGGCTCAGGGTCCAGCTATCGACCCGCTGTGACACTGCTCGGGGTGCTGCCATGGTGTGCAAGTCAAGGAGCTGATACCTGCCATCAGACCCAGGTAACAGAGACAAGAGGCAGGGCTGGATGCTCCAGTGCTCAGGTCTTTCTCTTGGGTGTCTATGAGGAGGGGCCAGAGCTCTTTTCATCCCCTCCCCATCTCCCTGCTAACACCCCGATACTGCCCCACGTTTGACAATGCTCCCTTCCCAGAGCAGTGAACAATGCAATGGGCTGGGTTGGGCTGGGCATGCACCACCAGAGACTACGCCAGGTCCTGTCCCAGCCCTGTGGGCACAGAAGGACACTGGGGTGTGCGAGGTCAGGAGCTGGTCACACTTCAGGATCTCTTCGGGGGCAGCACCATGGGGTCCCTGCCACCCCGCTCCTTTGGGATCCCTGACCACAGGCCCTGCCAACCTAATCGGCTCCTTGTGGCCAGGCATAGGGGAATGGAGACTGGGATCTGAGCCCCAGGCAGCAAAAAGTCACCCTTGGCCAGGTCAAGGTGAGCAGGGGGCAGGACGTTGGGATGTGCCTGGGCAGAGTAGCTCTCCCAAAGTAGATACTGAAGGAGCCCAGGCAGAGATAATCATGTTCCCCAGCTGTATTTGCCACTGCAGAGCTCCTCTCAGGCCACCCGCTTCTCCAGCAGCACCAGCATGAGCGCCGAGCCTTGCTTTGCCTCCTCCAGGAGCCCAGAGACCTTCTGTGACATCTGCATGGTGAGGAAGAAGGCCCACCATTCACCACCGTGTCCCACAGGACAAAACAGCCAACCCCCATCCACCCCATGCATTCCGCTGGGGGCAAAGGGAGCGGGTACCCAGGCATGAGGACTCCCAGGGGCTTCCTCTCCACCTCTGCCCCACCTCATCCCCACCACCATGGCCCCGGCTCACTGCAAGCCTGAACTCCTCATCCGTTATGTCTTTGAGGTTGATCATGACATTGAAGTAAGCTCCGAACACAGCTGCTTCCAGCATTTTGGCTCCCACCTAGGAAAGAGGCTTGCGAGGAGCTCTCCCGCTGGATCAGAGTCCCACCACACGGTCCTGCAGCAGGGCAGATGTGTTTGCACAACCACCACCCGGTCCCTTCTCCAACAGGTTTTCATCCACCCTCTTGAAACCTGCTCCTGCTGCCTCGCCAGAGACACCTGGAGTCCCCCCCTTGGCATGTCCACAACCATCAGCGCTGGGGAGCAAGGACCACCCCACGCCTGCACAGCGCCCCTCAGAGATGCTCAGGGAAGCTGAGTGCAGGCGCCTCTCCCAAAGTAAGCTGAAGGGAAGACATAGGCAGCAGGATCCCCTCTATCCAGGTAGGGATGGGCACCGTGATGAGAAGCAGGATGGGGATCCCTACTCGATGATGCGCTCCCGGGGGTGAAACGGAGACAGGGAGTCAAGGCCCAGCCGGCTGACCACCTGCAAGGAACAGCACTGCCACGTCAGTCCCGTTGCATCCTCATTCCCTGTTCTTGATTAACCATGGGTGATCCCGCCCTAGACAGAGTTACTGGGGCCATCACCCCAGGCAGCACCAGCCCAGCCCAGCCCAGCCCAGCCCAGATGGCTGCAAACAACAGGGAGCAGCACCAGTAAATCATTAGCTTGCTCTTATCTAGCAACTTCCCCACAGGGTGGAAAAGTCCCTCCCTCCTGCAGCTGAAAAGCAGAGCCTGTCTGTTCATTCCCAGCTTATGCTGGTCCTGGGGCAGCTTCCTGTAATGCCACACACTGTCCCTGAGCTCTTTGGGGGTCTTCTTCCCCTCCTGGCCTCCATGCAGGCAAGATGGGGAGCTGCTGCCCACACACTGTCCTCACAGGATAGGCTCTCTGCTCCCTAGAGCATCTCAGCATCCTCTTATCCCCCTCACTGTGCCCTTACAGCTTGCCAAGAACCATCCCTGTAGACAAGTGTCATGCCTGGAGGCTGCCGTGGTCGCAAATCTCTGCTCAGGGCCACTTTGGGAGGCTGGGCATGAGTTCCTGTCATGATCCCACCCTCGTCTGGGTACCAGGAAGAGCCACATTACCATCCTGATCTTCTGCTCCTCCTCTAGGATGAAGAGGTTTTCCTTCTTCATGTAAAACTCGGCTGCGTCCAGCAAGGCCTTCTTGGGGACAAGCCCCACCAGCTGGGACCCCACCACAGGGAGATTCAGTGCCTGTGGCAGACATCAGAAACGCGACTGTCCCGAGAGTTACCTGCTCTGTCACCACCATCACCCCAGCCTTCTGGTCCTCATCCCTTCCCGGGACCTGAAGAGCTCATGGAAAAGCCCTCCGTGGAGGAGCTGAGGCAAGGCACTGAGCTCATGTGGGTTTCATGCCATTCAGTGCTCTGCCCAGCTTGGCTGAGCCAAGTGTGAGGTAAAGCAGAGCCTGACTTTGGCATGGGGAGAAAAGCCTGGAGGGAGACATCCTCTGCAAAGCCCCTTTTGAAACAATCACGGTGCCCTGACCCACCTTGGCATCTCGGCACACCTCCTCATAGATGGCATGGAGCGGTGTGGTCTCAAAGTCCAGCAGGTTCGTTGAAACCTGGGCTATATTCTCCTCCTCCAGATACCAGCCGATGCCCTGCACCTTCTTCAAGCGCCCAGGCTGCCAAGAACTTCCATGGTCAAGGCATGGCCCGGGAGGACCAGGGGCAAACTGCTCCCAGTGCGCTGATGGCACGGGGGTACCTGGTCAGTGCCGCGCCCCTGCTCACGGATGTTGAGGGCAATGGTGGGCAGAGCTTTCCTGCTCTCCTCCTGTGCTGCCCCTCCATAGAGGTAAACTGCAAGAGAAAGCTGGGGGTGAGCACAGCCAGGTAAGGGTTGGTCATCATCTAGCAGGGTCCAGTTTGGACCATTTGGAAGCAAACCCCATTTGGTCAATCATGTGCAGTTTGTCCATAGCTGGAAGTGTGCAGTGGTGGGACCCCACTCACCGGGCACCCCCAGCTCCACTGCCAAGCGCTGCCTTAAGACATGGGCACAGGTAATGCGCCTTTGGACCTTCACAGATAAGCTTTGTAAGTCTGTCTTGTTCTTCATGCCAGCAAACACCTCCATGGCCCAACACAGAGGGAAATGCCTGCAGACCAAGAGGTGCATTTTTTTTCTCTATAAAATGCAAGCAGCTCACCCTGGTTCCCATGTGTGTGCTGGACACGGTTGATGTCTGAGACGATATCTGGCTTGTCAATGCATGTCATGCTTCCCAGGATCTCCAACAGGTGGTCTGCAGGGTAAAACATCTTCTGTATTGTTATCAAATCACTTGTATTTTGAGAGATGCTCCGTTTAATTTATTGCCCAGAAGAAAGGGAGACCTTAGAGCAGCTCCAGTGCCTAAAGGGCTACAGGAAACCTGGAGATGTTTCACCTCCTGGTCATCTTGGAGGCTGCAAGGGTGATAAGAGCCTGGAGCACTTCCCATACTAAGACAGGATGAGAACATTGGGGCTGTTCAGCCTGGAGAAGAGAAGCTGCGTGGAGACCTCAGTGCAACTTCCAGTGTCTGAAGGGGGCTACAGGGATGCTGGGGAGGGACTCTTCATCAGGGACTGTAGTGATAGCACAAGGGGTGATGGGTTCAAACTGAAACAGGGCAAGTTCAGGTTGGAGATAAGGAAGAAGCTCTTTACTGTGAGGGTGCTGAGGTGCTGGCACACGGTGCCCAGATAAGCTGTGGTTGCCCCATCTCTGGCAGTGTTCTAGGCCAGGTTGGACATAGGGGCTTGGAGCAACCTGCTCTAGTGGAAAGTGTCCCTGCCTGTGCCAGGGGCTGGAGCTGGATGATCTTAAGGTCCTTTCCAACCCAAAACATGCTACGGTTCTATGAACCACCTGCTCCTGGTCTAAATGCTCTTTGTCACTGCAGTTATCAGTGCCAGCATCCAGCTTCTGTTATGAAGAAGGAACAGCATCTTTGTCCCATGCATGTCCCTGTACTCCAAGAGCTGCTCCAAGTCCTACTGTAGCTAAACACCCCCTCTTTAACCCTTTTGTCATCCCAGACTCCAGCTTCCTGCCTGTTTCCTGGGGCTAACCACTGTCAGTGATTCAGGAAGCACCACAAGCAGGTCCTGGGCACCAGTGTGAGGCCGAGTAATCTATATATGCATATACATATATACATATATATACAGATATATATGTGTGGGGGTGAGCCTGACCTCCTGCCCAACCCTGGTGATGGGAAACCCATTTTCCCCCAGCACTTCAGAGCTGCCTTTGGCTCGTCTTCACTTGCTCAGCAAACGCCCCTGTAACAGGTCAGCACTTTCTTCACAGCAAAGCTATGTGAGGAATGTCTCCTAAGGCAGCTGGAGCCTTTCCAAAGAGGGTGAGCTACCAAAGACACATTTCCCCCACTCAATCCCCCAGGCAGTGAAGGAAGGTGCAAACTTGGCCCTTGAAGGCTTGCTGTGCACTTCCACTTGGGCTCCTGTGCCCTCTTGAGCTGGGGAAGGAGAGGCTCTCTTCACTCCCCTCCCATGCCTGCCTTGAATGCCCTTAGGGAGAGGGCTGGTTCTGCCATATCTCTCCCAGGAAGAACTTGAGGTGCAGCAGGTAGAAGATACAGGCCAGGGTCTGCAGGTCTCCAGGCATCCCTCTCCTCTGGTACATGACGGCGGGCAAGAGGAAGATCCCTACGTGCAGGATGCGTGAGGCTCCTTGGGCACTTGCTGGTATCCTTGCCTGCTGTGATTTATTCCTGCCTTTAATCCCATATGCCAGCTGTTGTGTTCATGTGCTCAGCTTAGACACTAGGATTTCCCATTAAATCCCAGCCCTCCCGCCATGGAAAGACATTTGCAGATGTGTCCCCTTGGGCCTGCTTTCCACCTGCTCCAACCCAGCTCGCTGGGGTCCTGCAGAGCTGTTGCCAGCAAAGCCCACAGCCCATCTCCAGCCCTGCTGGCACTAGGAGCAATGCCCTCCAGCCACGAATACCAAACCACTCCCTGCATGTGCAAACCCAGCTGCAGCTGAAATTGCTTATCCAGGCATCAGGGACTTCCTGCTCTTCAGGAGCACAGAATCACAGACAGGGTTTGGAAGGGACTCTCTGGTCCATCACCATGACAGCGGGCTGGGGATGTCCTTGGACTTGTGGAACAGGCAGTTTCTCTGCCTCAGGTGTTGTGTGGACCTCACACGTGTGTGGTAGGGAGCTTGCCTTCCAAGGGCTAGAAGGCCCTTGAGCTGATGATGGAGGGCTTTGTGTCTGGTCCCATTGCCTGGACAGAGCACTCAGGTCCACACTGCAGCCTTGCTCCTGCTGCTCCTGCCTGGAGCTCAGCCCTGCTCCATCCTCCTGATGTGGCCACTTAAAGAGCCTGGTACTCACACGCAGCAGGGCAGGGAGTTCCCTAACATCTAATGTCAATCTACTCTGTATTCAGCTTGAAACCACGTTGCCCTCAAAGGAACTGAGGTAAGCTATCTAGGTGTCTAGGCTTTCCCTCACTCTGTTTCTCTTCTCCATTCTGTTGCTCTGGGAAGCATAGGAAGAGCCTTTGTCTTCTTCTTCTCCACTGGACCTGCCCCTATGCAGTGGAGTGGAGCCCTGTGGCACTGGATTGCACTGGAGCTCTTCCCAGTTGCTGTGTTTGACCTGCAATGCCACATACTGGCCAACACACATGGATCCATCTAGTTTGATTTCTCCCAAGTCCCACATCCAGTGTCCCCATCACCAGCCCCAGGCTATCAGTGCTCACAGTGCTTAGAGGTGCCCCTTCTGGCTGTGAGCTTAAAGCTCCAGCAAAGCCCAGATGCATTCGAATTCCCCATGCAAGGCCTCTGAAGAATAGCTCCTATGCTTCATGGAGCACCATGTTTTATGCGCCTACCCAAAGATTCAAGGCTCTTCCAGAGCAACATCAGGGAGAACGTGGCTATTAACCTCATGCACAAGGAGCACCCAGCCACTCTCAAACTGCCCACCTTCCACAGATTGTGAGAGATTTCATTAACCCGCATGCATGGGCACAGCATGGGCACACCGTGCCTTGCGTCTCCACTGGGAAATGGGAACAACTCAGCATGTACAGCCTTCCTGCAGTGACCGACCTCTCTGGCATCCCAGCTCCAGCAAGGCAGAGATGTCTGCCACTCCCTGCTTTAATTCACTTGGACTCAGTTCTAATTCCTCAGGTGTAAAGAGGAGTCACTTTGGATTTCAAACACATCTATTGCAAAAGGAGTCTAGGAAACAGGACAAGAAATACACAACAAAGAGCACTGGGACATTTCCTAGAGGTGGAAGAAACACTTGCGCAGAAACAAAGGATAAAACCCCATAAAAAGCAAAAATAGGACCCAGAAGACATCATAAATAAAGTTCAGATTCTTGATTGAAAGACAAACCAGCTTTCTTTGACAAGCAAAGCATGGTTTCAATGTTGGTTTTGACAGAAATGCCAGCATTTTCCCTGGAAACAAGAAACTCTTCGTTGAACATTCATGCACTGGACATCCAGTTTCCTTTCTGATGGGTTTTTAACAGTCCTGTGTATGAATCTCTTCCAAACACAGCAAGCAAAGTATTTGTTGCGAGTCAGAATCTTCCCTGCTCAACTGATAAGGCAAACAGACAGAGGGAATGAACCTGCCCCCAAATGCTTCATTCCCATCAAACCCAAGCAGATGTGAACGTACCACAGCCACACATTCACATCAGCATCGCGTGAAAGGGAAGCAAAAAGTTCTGAAAGTCCCAACAGAACACTTTTCCATCAGGTAAAGCCTGACTTTGGAGCAGATTTAAGGGAACAAATCAAATGTGAAGTGCTTGATTCGGTGCCTGCTTGTGAATACACAAACTGGCATCCCCATGTGCTGCAGGGAACACTGAACTAACGTGTTGCCATGCTGCTCTCTTCATATTCCTGGACGATGTCACCTTTGGACCTTCACAGATAAGCTTTGTAAGTCTGTCTTGTTCTTCATGCCAGCAAACACCTCCATGGCCCAACACAGAGGGAAATGCCTGCAGACCAAGAGGTGCCTTTTTTTGCTCTATAAAATGCAAGCAGCTCGCCCTGGTTCCCATGTGTGCGCTGGACACGGTTGATGTCTGAGACGATATCTGGCTTGTCAATGCATGTCATGCTTCCCAGGATCTCCAATGGGTGGTCTGCAGGGTAAAACATCTTCTGTATTGTCATCAAATCACTTGTATTTTGAGAGATGCTCCGTTTAACTTAGCTCATGTTCCAGATGTTCTGCAGCTCCTTGTTGTGGTTTAAACCCAGTCAAGTAACTCGTTCACTCACCCCCCCCTTCTTTCCCTCCCCCTACTCCCAGAGGAATGGAGAGGAGAATCAAAAAGAATGCAACTCCCACGGGTTGAGATAAGAACAGTTTAGTAACTAAGGTATAACACAGATCACTACTGCTACCACCAATAACAATAATGATAAAGGAAATAACAAGGGAAGAGAATACATCACCTCAGCACCAGCCGACCGATAACTCGCCCCCCCCAGCCTGACCAAGCTCTGACCGATACCTCCTCCAACCCTGCAGTCACCCTGGGCACGACATGCTGTGGTATGGAATACCTCTTTGGTCAGTTTGGGTCAGGTGTCCTGTCTCTGCCTCCTCCCGGCTTCCCCTCCTCCCTGGCAGAGCATGAGGCTCACAAAGTCCTTGGCCAAACCAAAACATTCTTGTTATCAGCTCTGTTCCCGAGCCGAAAGTCAAAACACTGCACTGCACCAGCTACCAAGAAGGAGAAACATGACTGCTACTCCTGAACCCAGGACATTATCCACCCCTTATTCCATACCTTCACGTCATGCTCAGATCCCACATTTTCAATATACTCTTATCTTAGTGCATGGACCAGTCCCTATAAAGCTGCTGAGTCCATCTGGTCTGTGACATCAGGCTCCATCTCTTGTAACAGTCAGAGCAGGAGAGACTGTGTGCAGTGTTCACACTTGTGAATAACCTGGGCAATAGTGTCCATTGTTAAGTCCACCCCTCGATCATGAGTCCATCTCTATGTTGCATCTCTGCTCTGATGGCCTGAAGTGCCATGGGCCCACCAGGCTTAAAATAATTCACTGTCCCCTTAAGCAGTTTCTGCAGCTTGTTGCTGGGGACTCCATGCAGCTGCCTTCCATCTCCTACGCTTCCAAAGCACTGGAGGGGCCCAGTGGACTAGATACTTGCCCATACTGTCCCACACACCCTGCCACTCATGACTGTCCAGCCTTGGGGAAAACCTCTTGGTCCCCCTATATTGTTGTCTAACCCCAGACAAGACCCAAACCTGACTCTGCTTAACTTTTGAGATCAGACAAAATGGTTGTGGGTAGAACACAGTCTGTGTGTGTGCCAACATGCTGATCCCCCTCACAATCAGCAGGCAGGTCCCAAGGATACCCAAAGGCCATTCAAAACCTTCAGAGCTCTCAGTTGATGCTGCTGTACTTGTCACTGGGGCTGGTGTAGCTGCTGTGCTTGCCGGCTCTCCCACCACCGGCTTCTCTTTTCCGGAGTCCCGCTCTTCCTCCTCTGCCTTGCTGGGAAATGCTGCGTGGTCTCCTGCGTCCTCCTGGGGCTCGGCGGGCGGCTTCCGGGGAATGCCCTCGGCCGTCGCAGGGCTGGGCTCGGCCGCGGGGCTCGGCTCCTCCGCGGGGCTCGGCTCCTCCGCGGGGCTCAGCTCCTCCGCCGCCTTCTCCCGCTGCTCAGCAGCCGCCTCCTTCCTCTCCTCAACCTCCCCCACCGGCAGCCGTCCCCTCGGGGCCTCCGGCCCCGCTCCCGCCGCCGCTTGGCCCCCGGGGCCGCTCTCCCGGGCCGCTTCAGCAGCCGCCGGCTCCCGGGGCCGCTCCCCCTCAGTTCCCCGCAGCCTCACGAAGATGGAGAGTAGGGTGAGGGCCAGGACGGTGAAGAGCAGCCGGACGGCCAGGTACAAGTCCACGGCCACGTCCGTCCCGCCCTGCTGCTGGAGCCCACCCGTATTACAAGCCATTGCCATAAAGCACAGTGAGACAAGAACCTTAGCCCAGGCCCCACACTTGATAAACACTAACACAGCGAATACCGGCTCTAAGTAATGTACTGCGTTCTGAAACTGTGAGATCAAGAGCAACAACTCTGAGAGCCAATAAATCAGCATTGTGATGAGTGACTATTAATCTGGTCAGATCTGTCGTTATCTCAACCCCTCGTGCCCCACGCTGGGCGCCAAAAAGAACTGTCGTGGTTTAAACCCAGTCAGGTAACTCGTTCACTCACCCCCCCCTTCTTTCCCTCCCCCTGCTCCCAGAGGGATGGAGAGGAGAATCAAAAAGAATGCAACTCCCACGGGTTGAGATAAGAACAGTTTAGTAACTAAGGTATAACACAAATCACTACTGCTACCACCAATAATAATAATGATGAAATAACAAGGGAAGAGAATACATCACCTCAGCACCAGCCGACCGATATCTCGCCCCCCCCAGCCCGACCAAGCTCTGACCGATACCTCCTCCAACCCTGCAGTCACCCAGCCCTTCCGGCTAACTCCCAGTTATATCCTGGGCATGACGTGCTGTGGTATGGAATACCTCTTTGGTCAGTTTGGGTCAGGTGTCCTGTCTCTGCCTCCTCCTGGCTTCCCCTTCTCCCTGGCAGAGCATGAGGCTCACAAAGTCCTTGGCCAAACCAAAACATTCTTGTTATCAGCTCTGTTCCCAAGCCGAAAGTCAAAACACTGCACTGCACCAGCTACCAAGAAGGAGAAACATGACTGCTACTGCTGAACCCAGGACACTCCTGAAAATTAGAAGAGACTTTACGCTTCTTATATCTAATTAAGAGGAAACAATGGAGAAGATGAGGATGGATATAAGGAAGAAGTTCTTCCCTGTGAGGGTGCTGAGGCGCTGGCATGGGGTGCCCACAGAAGCTGTGGCTGCCCCATCCCTGCCAGAGTTTAAAGCCAGGCTGGACAGAGAATCGGGTGACATGGTTTAGTGTGAGGTGTCCCTGTCCATGGCAGAGGGTTGGAATTGGGTGATCTCAAGGTCCTTTCAAACCCAAACCATTCTGTGATTCAAACCACAACACTTTAATAAGTTAAACCAAAAGCGTCTCAGCTGCTCCCCAATTATTCAAATAGATAACCTCTAACCCACTGTTAGAGGTGTTCCACATGCAGCACCAGCCCATAGCTCTCTTCTCACCCACCACAGGTACTACTCAGCGTGGCTTTGGCACCAAGCCACAGCCAGCAAAGAGGACATGGGCCAGGAGTGAACAAACACCACCTCCCCATGTCCTCCTTCCCCTCTATTTAATCCATGAACCATCAGCAAGCATTCTGCTCTACTGCTCCCAGCTCCAGAAGCCATCTAGAATGGATGGTGCATGTAGGTGGTGTGGGCAAACACCAGGCTGAGCCGTTATAGCAATATTTACCTTGCTCTCTGCTGCTGTGGGTCCCTGCGAGACATCTGCTCCTGGCCTCTCTGATGCTGATAGGGGACCAGTGCTCAGCCTCATGGATGCAGGCAGCATCAAATGTTACCTATCCCAGCGGGCTCAAGCCAGGAGCATCCTTTAGCTGCATGCTGTGATTCACTGCAGAGAAGTGGTGGGCATGAAGGTAAAGATGTGAAGGAAAACATAAAACCCCTCTGCTTTCCTCCTGCCCCATGTGTGTGCCATTATAAGCACTAAATCTGTGCTCTCCACAGTTATAACCCAGCAGATCATGAACAGAGCCCCAGGGCTCCCACCGTCATGCCCATCCCCTGCTGTGGCTGAGGGGATGTTACTTGAGAGGGCACATCACCTAGGCTCAGCCCCTCCTTGCCCCCCACTTCCATCTCCCTATGCAAGGAGACTATATTTCACCAAGGCATCCCACTGGACCATAAGTGGATTGAACTAAGTCTTTGCTTGGCTTGCTCAAACATTAACCTGACTAACAATAAACTCGCTACTCTAAGGTCTCCCCTTAAGGAGCCTTCTCTTCTCCAGGCTGATCCAGCCCAGCTCTCTCAGCCTGGCTCCAGAGCAGAGCTGCTCCAGCCCTCGGAATCCATGAATCCTCTTGGATCCATACACAAATTTCTGGCTGCCCACAAGCACACGGCAGAGTCAACAGCAGGGCCAAGCACGGAGCCAGAGCCATGTGCATGTGGCTTCTCCTTTGCTGCAGCTCACAGGAGACTTTTTGCTTCAGCCAGGTCCCTGCGCTGGACCAGTGCATTGAAAATCATTGCCATAAGGCCCAGGGGAAGACAAGCAGCAGCTGGTGTGAGGATGGGCATCAGTTATGGATGTGCCGGTCTCCTTGGGGAGCGGGAGGCAGCTCCTGCTGCATAGAAGATGGCTTTTCCTCCATGGACCTCAACAGGAACACAGCACTGGATGAAATGATGCTGTGGTTGAGTAAAACCCAGCACCCTGGTAACAAACCCAGCCAGGCTGTGGGCCTCCTTAGGTCACTTTAGCTGCTGGGAAGCTCTTGGGGCTGTGGAGGCAAGTAGCAAGGAAGAGTTAAAACCCATCCAGGTATTTGGCGATAGTGTGATTGCCCATACATCCAGGCTCAAGGATCCATGCTCACAGGGAAGAACTTCTTCCTTATATCTAATCGCTCGTGCTCACTCACCAAGTCACTGCAGGATGGGCTAAGATCAGGGTCCATATTGACCATTACCATTCTCTCATCCAGCAGCAGGAGCTCCAGGTCCTCAGCATTCCAGGCCCTCCAGTGCACTCAAGAGCCCAGTGCTGGAACAGTTCTCATCGCTATTAATAGACAGGGAGTCCAGGGTGGCCAAGAGAGGGCCCTCCTGCTGCACATCCTCTTGGAGGCTGTCCTCCCTTGAAGAAACTGGAGCAGCATCCACACTCCAGCCATCTCTTCCTGCATCCAAGGACACATCCTGGAGGTGGTCCACAGAGCTACTGCTGGAGGAAAGGTTAGGAGCAGGACAGGAGGCAGACACCGCCTCAC
Organism: Pezoporus wallicus; assembly: GCF_028554395.1. NCBI lineage: Eukaryota > Metazoa > Chordata > Aves > Psittaciformes > Psittacidae > Pezoporus > Pezoporus wallicus. Next base: position 2,431,253 of record NW_026638763.1, on the reverse strand, counting down.
TCTGCTGCATCACAGCACCCAGTGGAGAGCTGGGGTCAACACTGTTCTCATGGAAGTGCCCTTCATGGCTCTGGGAGGTCTTCTTGGACTGCCTCAATTTCCCTTTGCTCTGGAAAGGGTCAGGGAAGCCTGGGAGAGGGTCACAGCTTTGGTATAAGGACCATGGTGCTGTCCATGGGCAAGGAGGCTGCAAGGCACTCATGCTTGACAGCACCATCCTTCAAAGCCACATGGCACCAAAAGGGCCAAGCATCACCCACACAGGAATGCCCATTACCCACACAGGGGTCCTTTAGCAGCACTGACCCCAGAGGCCCTATAGCTGCCCAAAGCCAAACCCATCCCCTACCCCTAACCTGGATGCAGGCCCGGAAGCCACGGTAGCCAGCCCTAGCCTGCTTCCCCCGCTTCCCAACCTGTGGGCATCAGGATCAATTAGGGTCTAGCCAACTCCCGTTTCATTGTCCAGTCGCTGTTTCTCCCTCCTCCCCTTCCCTTTATTCCAGGCACAGACGCTCTCTCTCTTTACTGGCCTTGATCTCAGTGTGTGGGAATGCTGCAGGGGTGAATTGGTGCCGCCAAGCTCACTTGAACCCTTGGAGCAGCTTCAGAAGCCTTGCTCCACCACGCAGCAGCACTTGGTCCTCCCCTAACCCCACTGACCAGAGGCAGGTCAAACACAGCAACTGGGAAGAGCTCCAGTGCAATCCAGTGCCACAGGGCTCCACTCCACTGCATACAGGCAGGTCCAGGGGAGGAGAGGACAAAGGCTCTTCCTATGCTTCCCAAAGCAACAGCATGGAGAAGAGAAACAGAGTGAGGGAAAGCCTAGATACCTAGATAACTTGCCTCAGTTCCTTTGAGGGCAACGTGGTTTCAAGGTGAACAGAGAGTACATTGAGATTAGATGTTAGGGAGAAAGTCTTTACCACCATAGTTCATAGTGCCTGAACTATGGTGGTAAAGACTTTCTTTACCACCAAAGAGAAGGGCCCTGACAGAGATGGCCAGTGACTCACTGGGCAGCAAGTGCAGTAAAAGGCGTTCCTTGGCACGGCGTTAACGCATGATCCTTATGCTCATGTGAGTTTCCATAGTTCTTCAGGAAGAGTGTGATTGCATCAGGGCAAAAGGCAAAAGGAAGTGTCCAGCCATGGTTGAGGAGCACCTTAAAAAGTAGACATGACTGCAAACAGCATGCTGTGCTCTTAGAAAGAGGGGAATGGCATGAACTGTTCGTAGCATCTTCCTCTGCTTCGATGAGACAACACAACAGAGTGCTCTAAACACTGCGTCAGGAGGACAAGTATAGGCAAAAATTACTGCTCGCACCTTTGCCGGCCCATTCCCTCCAGCTCCAGCTGAGATACGAGCTGGAATTCACTGACTAGCCAATCCGTATCAGTCTGTCAGTGATTTGAGCAACCTGCTCCAGTGCAAGGTGTCCCTGCTCATGGCAGGGGTTGGAGCTGGGTGAGCTTTCACGTCCCTTCCAACCCAAACCATTCTGTGATTTCTGTGACTACGTTGGCTCTGGGAAAAGGATCCCTTCCCAACAGGGTCTAAGCTGGCAAGGAACCCTCAAACCAGCTCAGAGAGTGAGTAAGCACCTCACTGACAGGCCCTTCTGCCTGTTCCTTTCAGCAGGAGGGGCATGGGACCTTCCACAGAAGCACCGCAGTGACAAATCCATGCGACATTCGGCATCGTAGCTGATGTTGGAGGAGCTCCAACGAAGTTTGAGCGGTAACTTTCCTTTGACCTGCGTGTATTGGTTGGAGGCCATTTAAATCAGCATAGCCGCTGGGATGCTGATAGAGGAGTCCGATGAGCCCCTTCTCCCCCTGTGGCAGAAGGGTGAAGGAGAACCGGTTGGATCCATGAGAGGTCACAAGAGACAGGGCGGAACAAGCTGTGGAGATGATGGAATGGTAGAGAGAGCACGTACGCCACCTTGGGCATGTGCTTGGTACAGGCATAGGGCTGCTATGATGCTCTGTGAGATTGGGAAGGGGTGGTTTGGAGAAGCAATTGGAGATGGATGGTTTAAAAGGAGATCCAAATGCAGAGGTTGAGTGTGGGTCCAGACCTGAAGGACTGGGACAGGGAACAATAAGAGGCAGGCAGGCAGGCAGAGCAGACCCTGCACATGTTCCCCACAGTGAGCGCAGGAGAGCCAGTGCCCCCCATGCTCCAGCCCTGACCTGCTTTGCAGGAGCTCACTCCCTGCCCTGCTACGTGTGGGTACCAGGCTCTGTGAGCAGCCACAGCAGGAGGATGGAGCAGGGCTGAGCTGCAGACAGGAGCAGCAGAGGAGAAGGCTGGAGGCAGGGGGCTGGAACTGGACGAGCTTTAAGGTCCCTTCCAACACAAACCAGGCTGGGATTCAATGACTCAGAGAAAAAAGGACAGATAAAAACATCTTTATTCTCTCTTAAATCCTAAGTTAGGTACCCAAGCCAGGCAAGAAGGAGTTGAGCGCCATGGACGAGAGGCCTGGTACGGTGCAGAGCTGCCAGGGCATCCGTAATGGAAGTAGACCTGCCTTTGTGATGTTCTTCGCTGGCTGCCGGTGGTGGACGCAGCTCTGTGTGATCTTTTCTTCCTGGAGGTGGATCCACCTTGATAGCTTCTCAATCTTCTGGAGGAGGACTGCCATGGCCCCTTCTCGGTGTTATTTCTGCTCTTTCGTTTTCTTTTGACGGTGGGGTAATCAGTTTCCATTGGATGTTCTTGACCCGTAGGCGGATCCACCTCCATGGCCTCCTCCAGCTTTTCACGCTGGTCTACTTCAACTGGCTGTGCACGGTCAGAGCCACAGCGGGCGCTTCCTCCCATCTCCGACACCTTCCTCTTCGTGACTCTCTTGGGCGCCAAAAGCACTGCCCTGTGAGACATAGCTTTTCAGCTCCCTGCCTCGCTGGTGCCAATGTTGCTGGGCCTGGGACCTCAAGCGACTGCCGGGTGTCTGCGGGGTCCCTGTATTTATAGCGCCCAGGGTAGAATGTGCTCTGTGACATCGCCAGCCCACTGTCATGGTGATGGATCAGAGAGTCCTGCAGTGGGGACGGGATGTGTGCGGCCTGACAGGCTCTGATGCTGCTAACGGTTTTCCAGCAGGAGCCAGGGAAAAGGGTCCCTGCTTTTCTGCCTGAGCGCCCTGCAGAGAATGCCCAGGGCAGGGGCAGTTCCAGAGAATTTATGCCTCAAGCATCCTTAGGCATTTCCTGCCCTGCATCCGTTGCCTGGGAGCCCAGGCCAGCTGCTGCCTGGGAGCCCCTTTCCTGGACTCCTTTTGCAATAGATGTGTCTGAAATCCGAAGTGACTCCTCTTTCCACCTGAGGAATTAGAACTGAGTCCAAGTGAATTAAAGCAGGGAGTGGCAGACATCTCTGCCTTGCTGGAGCTGGGATGCCAGAGAGGTCGGTCACTGCAGGAAGGCTGTACATGCCGAGTTGTTCCCATTTCCCAGTGGAGACGCAAGGCACGGTGTGCCCATGCTGTACCCATGCACGCGGGTTAATGAAATCTCTCACAGTCTGTGGAAGGTGGGCAGTTTGAGAGTGGCTGGGTGCTTCTTGTGCATGAGGTTAATAGCCACGTTCTCCCTGATGTTGCTCTACAAATCCTGTGTAGCTGGTTCTCCTGAGAGCTTCCTGAGGGGGCCTACGTTCTCCCTTGTCTGTTTTTTATTTGCTATGTACCTGTAGAATCCCTTTCTGTTATCCTTAGTATCCCTAGCCGAGTTTTATTCTAACTGGGCCTTAGTTTTCATAACCTGGTCCCTAGCTTCCCGGACAACATCCCTGTACTCTTCCCAGGCCACCTGTCCTTGCTTCCACTGACTATAAGCCTCTTTTTTCATTTGAATTTTCCTCAAGAGCTCCTTATCCATCCAAGGAGGTCTCCTGGCCCTCCTGCTGCACTTCTTTCTGGTTGGAATGCAACACTCCTGAGCTTGCAGCAGGTGATCCTGGAATATCAACCAACAGTCTGGGGCCCCCCTGCCCTCTACGGCTATACATGCATCTGGAATGCCCATTACCCACACAGGGGTCCTTTAGCAGCACTGACCCCAGAGGCCCTATAGCTGCCCAAAGCCAAACCCATCCCCTACCCCTAACCTGGATGCAGGCCCGGAAGCCACGGTAGCCAGCCCTAGCCTGCTTCCCCCGCTTCCCAACCTGTGGGCATCAGGATCAATTAGGGTCTAGCCAACTCCCGTTTCATTGTCCAGTCGCTGTTTCTCCCTCCTCCCCTTCCCTTTATTCCAGGCACAGACGCTCTCTCTCTTTACTGGCCTTGATCTCAGTGTGTGGGAATGCTGCAGGGGTGAATTGGTGCCGCCAAGCTCACTTGAACCCTTGGAGCAGCTTCAGAAGCCTTGCTCCACCACGCAGCAGCACTTGGTCCTCCCCTAACCCCACTGACCAGAGGCAGGTTCAACACCCCGTCTACCTGCGCTGTCAGGCATCCGAGCGGAGGTTCTCAGCCTTGGTCCCTTTAGAAAGGGGTTTTGATGCTTGGCCTCTGTTTAAGGCCTCCGCTGAGACTGCTGCTGGACACAGCCTTGGTGCAAAAGGACTCACCACAATCAGAGGAGGGGAAAGCAAATCTAAACCCAGAGATTTCAACACCCAGCTTGGGACTTCTAAAAGGGTAACATCAGACTGTGGGAGATGATAACAGGACACCAGTCCCAGCAAGCCCTCCTGAGCACTGCTGTGTTATAACCGCAGTTATAACCCCCCAGGGGTTTGGTTATTAACCAGCCTGGGTCCAGCATTTCTCTCTCCAGACACCACGATCTCTCCAGGTGTCCTGTGTATATGGTCACACCTTGCTCTGCCTGGCTCCTGTGTTACACCTATTCACACACAAGGTCTGTAAAGCAGAGCAGCTGGATCTCCGCACTCAGAAATCCAGTGCTGCTTCCACACAGACAACTTACAGATGGTGGTTTCCTCCAGGAAGGATGGGGAAAGGAGGGAACCGTCACTGCCTGCCCCAGAGACCTGAAGGGGACGTAAACCTCTGCTCGGTCACAAGCACCATGAACTATACCACGTGAAATCCCTGCTTCACCAAAACACCCTGCAGTCCATAACGGAACAGCCCACTCTTTGGGTAGAATTCCAAGGATCTGGAAAGGGCACAGGTGGAAAAATCCCTGCAAGGCATCTGCCAGGGAGCAGCATTAACCTGGAGTAGCAGCTCACCCTCTGGTACGGCTGCCGAGTCCAACACTGCTCTGTTGCCACAATCTCCATCCCCCTCGGCTTATTTGGCACCATGATTCTTTACAGCCACTGCACAAAGCAAAGGGAAGGGAAATAAGTGCTGCAGGAGCACACGCAAGCAGCCACCACCACCACCATCCAAAGCATGGACCTGGCTGCAGAGCTGTGATGTGGAGAGCGCTTTGCTTCACCCATCCAAAGAGCTGATTTTAACCCCCCACTTCACAACACGTCATCTTTCCTCCCCTTCTCCCCTTCCAGACCTTCAACAACCTATGAGTAAAGATGCAGTTAAAGCCAGGGATCACTAAAGCAAAGAGGCATCAGCAGACTACACTCTTCCAGGGCAAAGAACATGCCACTTGGAAGGGTGCAGTGCAAGTAGCCCAGTCAGTGATGTCCCATTGACACCATTTCCTCATTGACAGTTCAGCAACTAAATGGGTTTAGTCAATGAAATTAAAGCAAGGCACAGCTCCCAATGGCAGAAAACACATGGAAGAACACATGCATGGATACAAACATAGACCCCCAAGACCTCAGTGACCAGGACTGCAGAGACAGAACAAGGGGTGATGGGTTCAAACTGGAACAGGGGAAGTTCCCATTGAAGATAAGGAAGTTCTTCCCTGTGAGGGCAGTGTATACAAAAAGTACATCCTATGTGTGTATAGCAGCAGGTTGCATGTGCACGTTGCTGCATCACTTCTGCACCCTGACCACCATCCTGCTGCAAGTAATGGTGCCCAGAGAGGACAATGCAGGAGCTATGAATTACTCCAGGTCTTCGGCCCTCCCCTGCTTGCTCCCAGAGTGCAGAGCTGCAGGTGAAAGACAAAGATAAAGCTGCATGGTAGAAGAGCAGCTCAAGGGTGCTGCCCTCTACTCATGGGGCTGCTTTCACGGGCAGAAAAACCTGATCACAACTGCTGCTGCTTAAACATAAGCTTTGCTGTTGGCATCAGGGCTGCTCCTATAAACCACAGTCCCCATGGGACGTTTCCCTGTGACCTTCCCAAACATCACGTTTTCCGTGGGACCCACCCAAGGAAGCCCAAAGGTGACTGCAGATACCTCAGGATGCTGTCCCCCAGCTTTATGTCTCCATCAATAGCCCTGCAGAGCAGCCCCCAGGGTCAGCAATGCAGCACAAGTGTCGCAATGCATCAGGCTGACGGAGCAGAGCTGAAGCAGGGAGCTCCCCATCACACAGCTTAGAGGCTGTAGCACCATAGAATAAAGGAATTGGGGAAGGAATTGTTCCTCATCTCCACCTAAAGCTCCCCTGGTGCAGCTTGAGGCCGTTTCCTCTTCTCCTATCACCCTCCTGCTCTGCCCTGAGGAAGGGCAAGGCAGGGGGTTGGAAATGGATGAGCTTTAAGGTCCCTTCCGACTCAAACCATTCCATGGTTCTGTGATCACCTTTGCTACTGGCAGCTATGGAAGGAGGAAGGTGAGGAGAAAGAAGTTCACATCACCTGAAAGCTCCAAGGCCTTCACAGCAGCAAACTGATGACTGCCATGGAGGAAAACAAAACAACTCGGTCCCAAACCCACACATGAAGGAAAAGCAGCAGAAGGAAACCAAACGGCTTCATGACCAGGGCCCGGTCTGGGAGCTCTGCTCTGGATGCCCAGTAGGCACCCAGACAGAGCAGATGAGAGGGGAGGCTGCAGTGCAGAGCTCAGAGAGTAGAGAGTGCCTGCACTGGTCTTGTGAGGGGAGGGTGCACAATGGGCAGGGCTGCACCCCGTGTGCCCTGGTGCAGGTCCTCCTGCAGCAGGGGCTGAGCTGCAGGATGCTATTAATAGGCTACAAGATGAAGCTGAGAGGAAGCAGGACTGCTTGCTCCAGGCCCAAACTGTGCCGGGGCTCCAAGCATCCTCTGTAGCTCATGGAGGAAAGAAGGAGGTCGTTAACCTGGGAAGCTGGGGAACAGCAAAAAAAAAAAAAAAAATAGGAAGAGGACAATTAAAAGCAAGGGGCTTCCTCCTAAATCGCTTGTCCCCGCCTAGAACCGCTTTGCTGTCCTGCAGGGGGCTGATGAGGAAACGCACTCGCACCAGGAACAACCAGCTGATGCGCTGGTAAAGAAGATCTGTACTGGTGCTGCCAGGAAAAAGCGGCGGGTCGTAGTGGTAGGGGACTCTACTTTGAAAGGGACAGAAGCACTCGTCTGTCAGCCTGACCCGGTCTCAAGGGAGGTGTGTTGCCTACCTGAGGCACGGTTCAGGGATGTTGCACAGAGGCTGCCTGCTCTAGTAAGTCCCATGGACTATTACCCACTTCTAGTGATCCATGTGGGCACTAGTGATATAGACAGCAGCAGCCTGGAGAACATAAAGAGGGACTACAGAGCCCTGGGAGAGGTGGTTAGGGGCTCTGGAGCTCAGTCTTTTTGTCAATTCTCCAGGGTACAGGGGAGGACCTTAAAAAGGCTAGGAGGATTAGCCAGGTTAATAAATGGTTAAAAGGGTGGTGTCACAGTCAGGGGTTTGGGTGTCTTGAACACGGGACCCAAGTTTGGAGGCCAGGTCTAGTGGGGGCTGGTGGAGCTGGTGTGATAAAGAAGGGAAAGAGCAGTTTTGGTAGGAGGCTTGCCAGACTGGTCAAGGAGGCTTTAAACTAGATGTGTTGGGGGAGGAGGGGCATCATTCCATCCCAACACACCCAGTCAGTTGCCAGCACCTATAATAAATGCTTGGAGCACTGTAGAGAGATTCCAGCCGCTCCAGCCAATGAGCCGGCTTCATTTGGAGCTCAGCTCAGATGCCTCTATACAAATGCCCATAGCATGGGGAACAAACAGTAGGAATTAGAGATGTGTGCATGTCTACGGGGGTATGATATAATAGGCATCACAGAAACATGGTGGGATGATTCCTATGACTGGAGTGTTGGAATGGAAGATTACAGGCTCTGTAGGAAAGACAGCCTGCCGGGGTGGGGGGGTGGGGGTGGGTAGTTGCCGTTTATGTTAGGGATAGGCTGAAGAGTATGGAACTCTGTGTGGGGACAGGTGAGCGGTTAACAGAGAGTTTGTGGGTCAGGGTTAAAGGGAATATAGCTATGGGAGACATTGTCTGTAACAAAATCCGTTACAGACTGCCTGATCAAGAGGAACCTGCGGATGAAGCACTCCAGAGACAGATAGGAAAAGCCTCACACTCACAGGCCCTTGTCCTCATAGGAGACTTCAACCACCCTGACATCTGTTGGAGGGGTGGTACAGCCCGGCACAAGCAATCCAGGAGGTTCCTCCATTGTGTGGAAGGCAACTTCCTTCTGCAAGTAACAGAGGATCTGACAAAGAGAGGTGCCATGCTTGAGCTCGTGCTCACCAACAGGGAAGGGCTCGTTGGACATGTGACCCTCCAGGGCAGCCTTGGATGCAGCGATCAGGAGATGGTTGAATTTGAGATCCTCAGGACAGTGAGAAGAGCATGCAGCAAGCTCACTGCCCCTTGGTCTCTTCAGGAACCTGCCTAGTAAGGTTCCATGGGATATAGCCCTAGAGGGCAGGGAGACCCAAGACTGTTGGTAGATATTTGAGGATCACCCGCTACAAGTTCAGGAGTGTTGCATCCCAACTAGAAGGAAGTGCAGCAGGAGGGCCAGGAGACCTCCTTGGATGGATAAGGGGCTCCTGAGGAAAATTCAAAGGGAAAAAAGAGGCTTATAAAAGGTGGAAGGAAGGACAGGCAGCCTGGGAAGAATACAGGGATGTTGTCTGGGAAGCTAGGGACCAGGTTAGGAAAGCTAAGGCCCAGTTAGAATTAAACTTGGCTAGGGATGTTAAGGATAACAGGAAGGGATTCTATAGGCACGTAGCAAATAAAAGACAGACTAGGGACAACCTAGGCCCTCTCCGGAAGCTATCAGGAGAACTGGCTACCCTGCATTTGGAGAAGGCTGAGGTTCTGAATGACTTCTTTGCCTTGGTCTTCACAGGCAAATGCTCTGACCACACCACTCAAGTCTTGGAAGGCAGACGCAGGGACTGTGAGAATGAAGACCCTGGGCCCACTGTAGGAGAGGATCAGGTTCGAGACCATCTTAAAAACCTGAATGTGCACAAGTCCATGGGACCTGATGAAATCCATCTGTGGTTTCTGAAGGAGCTGGGGAATGAAGTTGCTAAGCCACTGGCCATCATATTTGAGAAATCATGGTAGTCAGGTGAAGATCCCGTCGCTGCCCACCAGGCACAGGGAGGAGCAAGCAGGTCGTGTTGCTGCCCCTGTTGCTGGTGTCCTAGACTGCTGACCAATATGATCGCCTCCAGAAAGAGAGCTTGCAGTAAGAAGACTGCAGCAACTCAGACAGAGACCCCGTCCCAGACTGTGGCTGTTCAGGTCTCTGGATGCAGGGAGTGCCAGAGCCTGCTGCTGCCGGGGGAGGGAGGACAGCATTCCACCTGCGGGAGGTGTGAGCAGGTAGAAGATCTGCTTAGCCTGGTGGCAAGACTTAAGGAGGAGGTTGAGACGCTGAGGACCATCGGGGAGTGTGAAAGGGAGATCGACTGGTGGAGTAACTCCCTGGAGTGCCAGTCAGAACGGTTCCAGGGAGATACCCCCCAAAAGGGGAAGGACCCCCTGCCTTCTCACACAGAGGGGGATGGCCCGAGACAGCCCCTGCCCTGTAGCTGTTGCGCAGAGGTAGGGGACCAAAAAGACGACGAGGGTTGGAAGCGAGTTCTAGTTTGGCGTCGTGGGAAACCCTCCCCCCTTCCTGCCCTGCTTCCCCAGGTGTCCCTCCGTAATAGGTTGGAGGCCCTGGATCTTGAAGGAGAGGTAGGTGAGAATGTGGGGCAAGGCCAGCCTATAAGGCCACATAGGAAAATGCGGTCGACTTTGCACCTCAAGACTGCCTCTGTTAAGAAAGAAAGAAGGGTCATTGTAGTAGGCGATTCCCTTCTGAGAGGAACAGAGGGCCCGATATGCAGAGGTGACTCTCATCATAGGGAAGTGTGTAGTCTGCCTGGAGCCCGGATCAGGGATATCTCTAGGGCGCTCCCCAACCTGGTGCACCCGACAGACTACTACCCGCTGCTGATCTTCCAGACAGGTGAGGGGGAAGCTGCTTCCCGCATCTGAGGGGGATGAAGAAAGACTACAGGGCCTTGGGGCAGATGGTGAAAGAGTCTGGGGCTCAAGTGATCTTCTCCTCACTCCTTCCATCTTTCACTGATAATGTGGGAAGGAATGGGAAGATTCAGTCCAAAAACAATTGGCTTCGAGACTGGTGCTACAGGCAGGGCTTTGGATTCTTTGATAACAGCTGGTTTTATAGGGCACCAGTCTGGACAATGACAAGTGGGAAAGGTTTATCTCACAGAGGCAAAAGGATGCTGGGGCACAAATTAGCAGGGCTCATTTGGAGAGCTTTAAACTAGATTCAAAGGGGGATGGGATTGTAGCTGGGCTTGCCCCAGTGGGGCAGCACTCCAGAATTGATGAAGACTGGGAGGCCTCCTATAATCCTAGGGTGAAATCGGTGTGCTCAGCTCGCTCCCTGGAATGTCTGTACACCAATGCGTGCAGCATGGGAAATAAGCAGGAGGAGTTGGAAACCTGTGTTAAGTCAGGAGACTGTGATCTGGTGGCAATTACAGAGACGTGGTGGGACAGCTCACATGACTGGAATATAGTCATGGAGGGCTACGTCCTTTTCAGGAAAGACAGGCCAGCCAGGCGGGGTGGTGGGGTTGCTCTTCATGTACGGGAGCAACTACAATGCACCGAGCTCTGTCCAGGGACAGATGACGAGCGAGTTGAGAGTCTGTGGGTGAGAATTAAGGGGCAGGCTGGCAGGGGCGATATTGTTGTTACAGACCACCAGATCAGGGTGAGGAAGTTGACGAGGCCTTCTACAGGCAGCTGAGAGCAGCCTCACAGTCACAGGCTGTCATCGTCGTGGGGGATTTTAACTTCCCTGATGTTTGCTGGAAGGACCCCCAGCCACAGTCCAGGGAGGCAACCCAGCCACAGTCCAGGAGGTTCCTTCAGTGTATGGATGATAACTTCCTCCTGCAAATGGTGGATGAGCCAACCAGGAGAGGAGCGCTGCTGGATCTCATCCTCACTAACAAGGAGGGTCTGGTCGAAGCAGTAAGGGTTGAGGGCTGCCTTGGTTGCAGCGACCACGAGATGGTGGAATTCAGGATCTTGTGTGGTAGGACCAGTAGAATAGCAAGTAGAATTGCAACCCTGGACTTTAGCAGGGCAAACTTTGGCCTTTTCAAGCAATTGCTAGGGGAAATCCCATGGGCAAGGCTGTTTGAAGGTAAAGGGGCCCAAGATAGTTGGTTGGAATTCAAGGATTGCTTTTTCTGAGCTCAAGATCAGAGCATCCCAACACGTAGGAAGTCAAGGAAGAGGGCCAGGAGACCTGCGTGGCTAAATAGGGAATTGCTGGGTATGCTCAAGTGGAAGAGGAGAGTTTACAGGTCATGGAAGGAGGGGCTGGCCACTTGGGAGGAATATAAGGCTGCTGCTAGAGGATATAGGTAGGCAGCTAGGATGACAAAGGCCTCCTTAGAATTAAACCTGGCGAGAAGGGTCAAGGACAGCAAAAAGAGCTTTTTCAAATACATGGCAGACAAAACTAACACCAGAGGCAATGTAGGCCCACTGATGAATGGGATGGGTGCCCTGGTGACAGAAGATACAGAGATGGCAGAGTTACTGAATGCCTTCTTTGTCTCTGTCTACTCTGCTGCAGGCAGTCCTGAAGAGCCCTGTACCCCTGAGACCTTAGATGAAGTCAGGTCGACGGAGCGGTTTGCCTTAGTCGATGAGGAATGGGTTAGAGACCAGTTGAGCAATCTGGACATCCATAAATCCATGGGTCCAGATGGGATGCACCCGCGGGTGCTGAGGGAACTGGCGGAAGTCATTGCTAGACCACTCTCCATCATCTTTACCAAGTCTTGGGAAACGGGAGAGGTGCCTGAGGACTGGAGGAAAGCAAATGTCACTCCAGTCTTCAAAAAGGGCAAGAAGGAGGACCCGGGTAACTATAGACCGGTCAGCCTCACCTCCATCCCTGGGAAAGTGATGGAACACCTTATCCTTGGTGCCATCTTAAGGCATATCAAGGATAAGAGGGTTATGAGGGGCAGTCAGCATGGCTTCACCAAGGGGAAATCATGCTTGACCAATCTCTTAGCCTTTTATGAGGAAATAACACGGTGGATGGATGATGGCAGAGTGGTGGATGTGGTCTACCTTGACTTCAGCAAAGCATTTGACACAGTCTCCCAACAGCATTCTCACGGCTAAATTGAGGAAGTGTGGTCTGGATGATCAGGTAGTGAGGTGGACTGTGAACTGGCTGAAGGAGAGAAGCCAGAGAGTTGTAGTCTATGGAGCTGAGTCTAGTTGGAGGCCTGTAACTAGTGGAGTGCCTCAGGGGTCAGTACTGGGACCAGTATTATTTAATATATTCATCAATGATTTAGATGAGGGAATTGAGTGTACTATCAGCAAGTTTGCTGATGACACTAAGCTGGGAGGAGTGGCTGACACGCCAGAAGGCTGTGCTGCCATCCAGCGAGACCTGGACAGGCTGGAGAGTTGGGCAGGGAATAACTTGATGAAGTATAACAAGGGAAAGTGTAGAGTCCTGCATCTGGGCAGGAACAACCCCAGGTTCCAGTATAGGTTGGGGAACGACCTGTTAGAGAGCAGTGTAGGGGAGAGGGACCTGGGGGTCCTAGTGGACACCAGGATGCCCATGAGCCAACACTGTGCCCTTGTGGCTAAGAAGGCCAATGGCATCCTGGGGTGTATTAGAAGGGGGGTGGTTAGTAGGTTGAGAGAGGTCCTCCTTCCCCTCTACTCTGCCCTGGTGAGACCGCATCTGGAATATTGTGTCCAGTTCTGGGCCCCTCAGGTCAAGAAGGACAGGGACCTGCTGGAGAGAGTCCAGCGCAGGGCAACAAAGATGATTAAGGGACTGGAGCATCTCCCTTATGAGGAAAGACTGAGGGAGCTGGGTCTCTATAGTTTAGAGGAGACTGAGGGGTGACCTTATTAGTGTATATGAATATATAAAGGGGGAGTATCACGAGGATGGAGCCAGGCTCTACTCAGTGGCAAACAATGATAGGACAAGGGGTAATGGGTACAAACTGGAACACAAGAGGTTCCACTTAAACTTGAAAAGAAACTTCTTCTCAGTGAGGGTGACAGAACACTGGAACAGGCTGCCCAGGAAGGTTGTGGAGTCTCCTTCCCTGGAGACATTCAAAACCCACCTGGACACATTCCTGTGTAACATTATCTAGGTGTTCCTGCTCCGGCAGGGGGATTGGACTAGATGATCTTTTGAGGTCCCTTCCAATCTCTGGCATACTGTGATACTGTGATACTGTGTGACTGGAAAAAGGGAAATATAACCCCCATTTTCAAGAAGGGGAAATCGGATCACCCGGGGAATTACAGACCAGTCAGTCTCACCTCTGTGCCGGGCAAAATCTTGGAGCAGATTCTCCTGGAAGGCATGCTAAGGCACATGAAAATCAACAAGGTGCTTGGTGACAGCCAGCATGGCTTCACTAAGGGGAAATCCTGCCTGACCAATTTGGTGGCCTTCTACGATGGGGCTACAGAACTCTCGGACGGGGGTAGAGCAGTTGATGTCATCTACCTGGACCTGTGCAAAGCGTTCGACACTGTCCCACACGGCATCCTCGTCTCTAAATTGGAGAGACATCAATTTGATGGATGGACCACTCGGTGGATAAAGAACTGCCTGGATGGCCGCACGCAAAGAGTTGTGGTCAATGGCTCAATGTCCGGCTGGAGACCAGTAACGAGTGGTGTCCCTCAGGGATCGGTGTTGGGACCTGTCTTGTTCAACATCTTTGTCCCTGACATGGACAGTGGGATTGAGTGCACCCTCAGCAAGTTTGCTGATGACACCAAGCTGTGTGGTTCAGTTGATACGCTGGATGGAAGGGATACATACCTTGACACGCTCGTGAGGTGGGCTGATGCCAACCTTATGAAGTTTAACCATGCCAAGTGCAAGGTCCTACACCTGGGTTGGAGCAATCCCAGGCACAGCTACAGGTTGGGCAAAGAAGAGATTCAGAGCAGCCCTGCGGAGAAGGACTTGGGGTGTTGGTCAATGAGAAAATGAATATGAGGTGGCTTCAGTATGCGCCTGCAGCCCAGAAAGCCAACCGTATCCTGGGCTGCACCAAAAGGAGTATGACCAGCAGGTCAAAGGAGGTGATCCTGCCCCTCTACTCTGCTCTCATGAGACCCCACTTGGAGTACTCTGTGCAGTTCTGGTGTCCTCAGCATAAAAAGGACATGGAACTCTTGGAACAAGTCCAGAGGAGGCCACGAATGATCAGGGGACTGGAGCACCTCCTGTATGAAGATAGGCTGAGAAACTTGGGCCTGTTCAGCCTGGAGAAGAGAAGGCTGAGTGGAGACCTCATAGCAGCCTTCCAGTATCTGAAGGGGGGCAATAGGGATGCTGGGCAGGGACTCTTCATTAGGGACTGTAGTGACAGGACAAGGGGTAACAGGTTCAAACTTAAACAGGGGAAGTTTAGATTGGATATAAGGAAGAAATTCTTTACTGTGAGGGTGGTGAGGCACTGGAATGGGTTGCCCAGGGAAGTTGTGAATGCTCCATCCCTGGTGGTGTTCAAGGCCAGGTTGGACGAAGCCCTGGTTGACATGGTTTAGTGTGAGGTATCCCTGCCAATGGCAGGGGGATGGAACTAGATGATCTTAAGGCCCTTTCCAACCCTAACTATTCTATGATCCTATGATTGTATGATTCTATGGCTCATCAAGCCACCACTGCTGCTGGCATCATTTAAGGGAGGTGAGAAAACACCAAACACAGCTGCAAGTGATGGCAAGAACTCTGCATGGCAAAGTCTGAGCAGGCTGTGGGGGGAAAGGGAGCGGAGTTTTGGTAATGATACTCCCTGCAAGCTTTCTGCTGTAGAGTTCAATGCCCACTGTGCATCATAGAACCAGAGACTGGTTTGGGTTGGAAGGGACCTTAAAACTCATCCAGTTCCAACCCCTGCCACAGGCAGGGACACCTTCCACTAGAGCAGGTTGCTCCATGCCCCTGTGTCCAACCTGGCCTTGAACACTGCCAGCGATGGGGCAGCCACAGCCTCTCTGGGCAGCCAGCAACGAGCGAAGACTTCTTGACCTTCCCTTTGCTTCTTCATAATGGACATGACCGTTTTACTTCCCACTTCATAAGTGCCTGCCTCAGCTCCCCTTTGAACATTGAAGAGATGAATGATTCGTGCCTTGCCTCATGGTGTGGACACGCTGCCTTCTGTGAACACACATGCTGAATAATGGATGCCCTGTTAAAAGATCTTATGGCACTTCCAAAAGCAAGGAGGCCTTGACTATGTGCAGCTTTCCCTTGCACTAGGGTCTCAAAGGGGGAAGCACGTGCAGAGGTTTAAACAAGGACAACAAGGACCTGCCAGGCTTTCTCTTCTTGCAGCATCAGCAGTGGTTTGAGCTCACCCCCTCCCACCACTCGTCCAACAGGAGCTTTAGGTGTGCACCACGGAACCAACCAGGTTGGGAAAGCCCTTTAAGCTCCTCCAGTCTAACCATTCCCCAGCATTGCCAAGGCCACCACTAACCCATGGCACTGAGGCCTCGTCTCCACGGTGTGTGAACACTTGCAGGGTCCGTGACTCCTGCCCTGGGCAGCCTGTTCCAATGCCTGAACACCCTGTGGGGAAGGAATTGTTCCTCATCTCCATCTAAACCTCCCCTGGTGCAGCTTGAGGCCGTCTCCACTTGTCCCATCCCTTGCTCCATGGGAGCAGAGTCCATCTCAGCCTGAAAGCTTAACCTGGGGTTTCTGGCCAGCTCTGCTTCCCTGCTTTGGCTTGAAGGAGCATTGAGACCCCAGCTGTTTGCAAGCAGCCACTCACTGACCTTCAACACCTTCCTACAGCTGCTCCTATGGGAGACAGAGAGAAATACTTGGCAAGGGAAGCACACGGCAGGAAAACTAAGGGAAGTCACAAGAATAAGGCTTAAACTGCTCCTCCTGCGCATTACCCAGGCAATGAAAAGAGCAGGACGGTCACAGCATTAAGCTTTATTCACTTAAGCCATCCCTTAGGCTTTCTCTGCAGTACATGGCCCAACAGCTTATGAGGTGGGAGAGCAAAGTGAACCCATGAGCATCAGTCACCTCTGAACAGCCACACATCAATAAATGCCCATCCCAATCTCAAACCCTTACCCCTAAGCAGAGGTTCTGGGGACACAACGCAGTTATATGGTCTATAACAACTACATAATTAAAAGCCCTTTTCCAATCTGAAAGGCTTTGGAGCCATCACAGCTCCAGCAGTAACTATATGCATTCCTTTAAAGGGTTCAGCTCAGCATCGATCCTACAGAGATTTTAAGAGGGCTCCAGGAAAACCCCCAAATCCTCAATTCCCACAGGAGTGTCAGCTTTTAAAACCCATGGGAGAGGCAAACTGCTTAAGAGTTGGATACTAACCTTCCATAGAAAACATATCATACACAGCTCAAACCCAAAATGAAAGCCAGGTCCAGCACAGCAGCATCACTCCAGCATTCCCACCGAGTGGAATTAAGTACCTTCAAATGACTTGATTTTGCAGATGAGCTGTAGCAGCGACTCAGCTGGGTCTGCAATCACTGTCTGCATCTAAAACAATGAAGCTTTTCCTCCTCCCCTCTCACATCTGAATTACAACTACTTGGAATTCCCATTTCTCACAATGCAAACCCAAAGTAGCTGTGGGAGAGATGTGGGAATGTCAAACCCAGGATGCACAGAGCACTTGGGACCATAGCCCCCAGGATCATCCCATACTCACTTTTCATCCCAGCACAGTCCCCACTGGAGATGATGACAAGCCGCAGAGCAACTTCTGATGTGACACTTGGCAACAAGACCAGCCATGAGCAGCCTGGTCTGGACTTGGCAACGAGACCAGCCATGAGGCAACCTGGTCTAATCCAGGACCTCTGCCTGGTCCTAGGGCACAGGACCAACTCTGAAGGTGCTCCTATGCTTCAGAGCAGATGGGCTTTGGGCCACATATTCAGCATTGCAAAGGCTAACGCAGCAGAGTTCCTTTCTAGAGCAAAGCCAGTGGGAAAACCACAGCTGATACAGCCAGACAAGTAAATTGACCTAATGCTGTAAGGCAGACAACTCCTCTCTGAGGCCATTCATCTTCATGTACTTGCTGATCCTACAAGCACGGTTTAAAAGAGAGCGGAAATTCAGTGCATCCATTGGCATCCAATACATCCACTGGCATCCAATACACACAATGCTTTGGGGTTAAAACGAGAAATTAGGCTCTTTCTGAGGCCATCTGCAGCATTTGCAAGCCCCTGTGATTTCACCAGGAAAATCCAGGGTTGCCCAAGCCATAGAATCCCTGGTTTGGGTTGGAAGGGACCTTGAAGTTCATCCAGTTCTATGGGCAGGGGCACCTTCCACTAGAGCAGTTTGCTCCAAGCCCCATCCTACCTGGCCTTTGGTTGGACGTTTATGGGTTGAGGTGTTTATTAACTGCAACCATTATAGCCCAGGGGAACACAGAAGCTCCTTTAACAGCGTCTATTTTAACGGGTTCCCAAACGCAATGTAACCACACGCCAGGTAATTGTTATGCACTGCCAGCACACTGAGCGTCCCACCAGCCCATTAGAACAGGAAGAGTCCCTTGAAAAGCGAAACTTCCCACCTGGGCTGCACAAATCACTGCTACCTGCTCCTGCTCAAGCACCCACAGACAAAATCAACTTCATCCACCCAGATCCCTCTAATGCCAAACAAGGGCGAGCTCTGCTCCTGCCCGGGTACGAGGCATCCCGAAGCCTTGCGGCTTGACATGGCAAACCGAGAGCAGACAGCGTGAGCAGAGGAGAAAGAAAAGGAGCTGCAGGGAGTAACGAAGGGGGACGCGGCTCCCGCCGGCGATGCTCCTTACAGCTGAAGAAGCTCTTAGCACGGAGGTAGTCGGCGCTGAGCCGCAGGAGCTGATCCAGCTCGGCCACCACCTCCTCGGAGAAGGGCAGCAGCCGCTCCAGCTCCCGCTTCGGCCGGGACCGCCCG
Organism: Pezoporus wallicus; assembly: GCF_028554395.1. Lineage (NCBI taxonomy): Eukaryota > Metazoa > Chordata > Aves > Psittaciformes > Psittacidae > Pezoporus > Pezoporus wallicus. The sequence goes on along the minus strand of NW_026638763.1, from coordinate 2,412,889 downwards.
CACAAAGCCTTGGTAGAGCCGCGTTACCGGTCGGGCCTCCCGCACCGGCACCGCTTTCTTCCGCTTGCACTCCGCGTACATGGAAGGGTCGAGAGCGCTGCAACTGCTGCATCCCAACCAGCACGGGCCCGGAGCTGAAACGGGCCCGCATCTCTCCCTGCCCAGCGAGAGGAGGGGCCGGGGTGGGGGGAGATGATGATGACGGAGGGGGTAAGGACCTCAGAGCAGCTTCCAGTGTCTGAAGGGGGCTACAAGGATGCTGGGAAGGGACTCTACATCTGGGGCTGCAGCAATAGGACGAGAGGTGGTGGGTTCAGATAGAAACAGGGGAAGTTCAGGTTGGAGATAAGGAAGAAGCTCTTCCCTGTGAGGGTGCTGAGGTGCTGGCACAGGGTGCCCAGAGAAGCTGTGGCTGCTCCAACCCTGGCAGTGTTCTAGGCCGGGTTGGACACAGGGGCTTGGAGCAACCTGCTCTAGTGGAAGGTGTCCCTGCCCATGGCAGGGGGTTGGAACTGGATGAGCTTGAGGTCCTTTCCAACCCAAGCCATTCTGTGGTTCCATGATGGGGTCAGGCTCAGTGCTCCCAGCATGGACACTGGGGTTTGGGTCAGGGTCTGGCCCAGGAAGGGGGTCACCGTCCTGCAGGCAGTGCTGTGGGACAGTGAGGCTCAGGGTCCAGCTATCGACCCGCTGTGACACTGCTCGGGGTGCTGCCTTGGTGTGCAAGTCAAGGAGCTGATACCTGCCATCAGACCCAGGTAACAGAGACAAGAGGCAGGGCTGGATGCTCCAGTGCTCAGGTCTTTCTCTTGGGTGTCTATGAGGAGGGGCCAGAGCTCTTTTCATCCCCTCCCCATCTCCCTGCTAACACCCCGATACTGCCCCACGTTTGACAATGCTCCCTTCCCAGAGCAGTGAACAATGCAATGGGCTGGGTTGGGCTGGGCATGCACCACCAGAGACTACGCCAGGTCCTGTCCCAGCCCTGTGGACACAGAAGCACACTGGGGCGTGCGAGGTCAGGAGCTGGTCACACCAGGATCTCTTCGGGGGCAGCACCATGGGGTCCCTGCCACCCCGCTCCTTTGGGATCCCTGACCACAGGCCCTGACAACCTAATCGGCTCCTTGTGGCCAGGCATAGGGGAATGGAGACTGGGATCTGAGCCCCAGGCAGCAAAAAGTCACCCTTGGCCAGGTCAAGGTGAGCAGGGGGCAGGACGTTGGGATGTGCCTGGGCAGAGTAGCTCTCCCAAAGTAGATACTGAAGGAGCCCAGGCAGAGATAATCATGTTTCCCAGCTGTATTTGCCACTGCAGAGCTCCTCTCAGGCCACCCGCTTCTCCAGCAGCACCAGCACGAGCGCCGAGCCTTGCTTTGCCTCCTCCAGGAGCCCAGAGACCTTCTGTGACATCTGCATGGTGAGGAAGAAGGCCCACCATTCACCACCGTGTCCCACAGGGCAAAACAGCCAATCCCCATCCACCCCATGCATTCCGCTGGGGGCAAAGGGAGCGGGTACCCAGGCATGAGGACTCCCAGGGGCTTCCTCTCCACCTCTGCCCCACCTCATCCCCACCACCATGGCCCCGGCTCACTGCAAGCCTGAACTCCTCATCCGTTATGTCTTTGAGGTTGATCATGACATTGAAGTAAGCTCCGAACACAGCTGCTTCCAGCATTTTGGCTCCCACCTAGGAAAGAGGCTTGCGAGGAGCTCTCCTGCTGGATCAGAGTCCCACCACATGGTCCTGCAGCAGGGCAGATGTGTTTGCTGCAGGACTCCCACCCCACACTTTCCAATATGCTCTTTTCAGCAGTGGGAACCATTCCACTGCCTGGAATGCCCCATCCCTGGCAGTGTTCAAGGCCAGGTTGGACACAGGGGCTTGGAGCAACCTGCTCTAGTGGAAGGTGTCCCTGCCCGCGGCAGGGAATTGGAACCGGATGAGCTTTGAGGTCCCTTCCAACCCAAACCATTCCATGATTCTACGATTCACGGCATTGCCACAGAGGTTGGAAAACTTAGGCAAGGGATTGTAGATGTCAACTCTTGTAACTAGGGTTGCAAGCTGCCATAAAGTTAGTGGGTGAGAACCACTGGGCTGTTAGGGAAACCTGGATGGAGAGATGCACCCTGGAGGTCAGGACACAATGGGAGCCCGTGCAGGGAAAAGCAGGGAGCTCGGCAGCCTCCAAAGCCCCAGCCAGGGCAGCAGGTGAGCACAGGGCTGTACCTGGATGTCGGACCTGCAGGCCAGGTTGCAGTGATGGGCCAGCTCCTTCAGAGCAGGCCAGAGCCCGCTCACCTTCTCTGCCAGGGCACAGGGCACCCTCACGGCTGTCTTCAGCCCCTCCTGCATGGCAGCCGTGCGCCTGGCAAGGGGGACATGAGCACTGCGTGGCCGTGCTCCCCCCGGCTGCCTGTCCCCACCAGCACTGCTCACCTCTCCTGCTCCTCAGGGGTGCTTCTGGGCAGCTTCACAGCCTCCTGCAGGCAAAGAAAAGCAGGTTTGCTGCCATTCACTCTCAGACCCTTGCGTGCCCCGTGCTGGGGGCCAGGGCAGACCCAGGAGCTCCCATGCTCTTGTAAACCTCCTGTAGGTGATGCATAGAGACCTCAGAGCAGCTTCCAGTATCTGAAGGGGGCCTACAGGGATGCTGGAGAGGGACTCTTCATCAGGGACTGTAGTGATAGCACAAGGGGTGATGGGTTCAAACTGAAACAGGGCAAGTTCAGGTTGGAGATAAGGCAGAAGTTCTTTACTGTGAGGGTGCTGAGGCGCTGGCACAGGGTGCCCAGAGAAGCTGAGAATGCTCCATCCCTGGCGGTGTTCAAGGCCAGGCTGGACAGACCCTTGGTTGACATGGTTTAGTGTGAGGTGTCCCTGCCCATGGCAGGGGGTTGGAACTAGTTGACCTTAAGGTCCTTTCCAACCCAAACCATTCTATTCTTCTATGCCCTTTCCCTGGCCCTGTCTTGGACCAAGGTCACAGCCCCTTTCCTAAGGGCACCAGGGAGCAGCAGTGCTGGTCCCCCTCCACTCCCCACATGATACCTGCTGTCGACCTTACCATGTAGCTGCTGAAGGCGCGGGAGTCAGCGTCCACCATCACCAGCAGCTCATCCATGGCCTGGTGGAAGGTGGGGATCAACTTCCTCATGATGGGGTCCAGCGCCTCAAACTGCCTCTTCCCATAGCTCATCAGCCCCCCCATGCATGCCAGCGCTGCTCCCTGTGAGGACATGGAGTTAAATCCTCCATCAGGACACATCATCCGCCACTGCAGTCGTGTCAGCTCCCCTTGAGGGCTCGGCACAGCCAGGGGACCCCATCCCAGCATGGGGCACGCACCAGGGCACCCGCGGCTGCAGACACAGAGCCTCCTCCCGGTGCTGCTGATCTCCCACCAACCGCTCGCACAAAGGCACCCAGAGGCTTGGCCGCCAGCCCTCCATCACCAGCCTCTCCTGCCTGCACCAAGTACCTGCAGCACAGCAGGCCTGCGGGTCAAAGCCCCCACCACAACCACCACCCAGTCCCTTCTCCAACAGGTTTTCATCCACCCTCTTGAAACCTGCTCCTGCTGCCTCGCCAGAGACACCTGGAGTCCCCCCCTTGGCATGTCCACAACCATCAGCGCTGGGGAGCAAGGACCACCCCACGCCTGCACAGCGCCCCTCAGAGATGCTCAGGGAAGCTGAGTGCAGGCGCCTCTCCCAAAGTAAGCTGAAGGGAAGACATAGGCAGCAGGATCCCCTCTATCCAGGTAGGGATGGGCACCGTGATGAGAAGCAGGATGGGGATCCCTACTCGATGATGCGCTCCCGGGGGTGAAACGGAGACAGGGAGTCAAGGCCCAGCCGGCTGACCACCTGCAAGGAACAGCACTGCCACGTCAGTCCCGTTGCATCCTCATTCCCTGTTCTTGATTAACCATGGGTGATCCCGCCCTAGACAGAGTTACTGGGGCCATCACCCCAGGCAGCACCAGCCCAGCCCAGCCCAGCCCAGCCCAGATGGCTGCAAACAACAGGGAGCAGCACCAGTAAATCATTAGCTTGCTCTTATCTAGCAACTTCCCCACAGGGTGGAAAAGTCCCTCCCTCCTGCAGCTGAAAAGCAGAGCCTGTCTGTTCATTCCCAGCTTATGCTGGTCCTGGGGCAGCTTCCTGTAATGCCACACACTGTCCCTGAGCTCTTTGGGGGGTCTTCTTCCCCTCCTGGCCTCCATGCAGGCAAGATGGGGAGCTGCTGCCCACACACTGTCCTCACAGGATAGGCTCTCTGCTCCCTAGAGCATCTCAGCATCCTCTTATCCCCCTCACTGTGCCCTTACAGCTTGCCAAGAACCATCCCTGTAGACAAGTGTCATGCCTGGAGGCTGCCGTGGTCGCAAATCTCTGCTCAGGGCCACTTTGGGAGGCTGGGCATGAGTTCCTGTCATGATCCCACCCTCGTCTGGGTACCAGGAAGAGCCACATTACCATCCTGATCTTCTGCTCCTCCTCTAGGATGAAGAGGTTTTCCTTCTTCATGTAAAACTCGGCTGCGTCCAGCAAGGCCTTCTTGGGGACAAGCCCCACCAGCTGGGACCCCACCACAGGGAGATTCAGTGCCTGTGGCAGACATCAGAAACGCGACTGTCCCGAGAGTTACCTGCTCTGTCACCACCATCACCCCAGCCTTCTGGTCCTCATCCCTTCCCGGGACCTGAAGAGCTCATGGAAAAGCCCTCCGTGGAGGAGCTGAGGCAAGGCACTGAGCTCATGTGGGTTTCATGCCATTCAGTGCTCTGCCCAGCTTGGCTGAGCCAAGTGTGAGGTAAAGCAGAGCCTGACTTTGGCATGGGGAGAAAAGCCTGGAGGGAGACATCCTCTGCAAAGCCCCTTTTGAAACAATCACGGTGCGCTGACCCACCTTGGCATCTCGGCACACCTCCTCATAGATGGCATGGAGCGGTGTGGTCTCAAAGTCCAGCAGGTTCGTTGAAACCTGGGCTATATTCTCCTCCTCCAGATACCAGCCGATGCCCTGCACCTTCTTCAAGCGCCCAGGCTGCCAAGAACTTCCATGGTCAAGGCATGGCCCGGGAGGACCAGGGGCAAACTGCTCCCAGTGCGCTGATGGCACGGGGGTACCTGGTCAGTGCCGCGCCCCTGCTCACGGATGTTGAGGGCAATGCGATGAGCCAGCTCCTTCGTGCACAGCAGGTTGATGTTGTACGCAATAAGGAAGGTCCGGGCACCCGTGACAGTGGCTCCCCACCGGGAGACAAAGGTTGGGGGCCCAAAATCAGGAGCCCACTCCGGTTTTGCAAGCTGGGAAGGGGGAAGTAGGGAGAGGGCATGGGCTGGCACTGCCGAGGGATGGGCATCCCCCTCCCCAGCTGATACCTGCCACAACCACCTCCATGGTCAGCAGCACCACAAGGGCTCCACCAGCTCCTTGTAGTGCGAAGGGACCCTGCCAGCCCCAGCACCCTCCCTGAAGCTGGGGAGATGCAGCTCTGCTCTGCCCAGTACTGTCACCTTCTCAGGGAGTGCCTCATACTCCCCAGCGCGAATGGTGGGCAGAGCTTTTCTGCTCTCCTCCCGTGCTGCCTCTCCATAGAGGTAAACTGCAACAGAGAGCTGGGGGTGAGCACAGCCAGGTAAGGGTTGGTCATCATCTAGCAGGGTCCAGTTTGGACCATTTGGAAGCAAACCCCATTTGGTCAATCATGTGCAGTTTGTCCATATCTGGAAGTGTGCAGTGGTGGGACCCCACTCACCGGGCACCCCCAGCTCCTCTGCCAAGCGCTGCCCAAAGACATGGGCACAGGTAATGCACTCCTCCATGCTGACATTCATCACAGGCACGAAGGGGCAGACATCCAGGGCCCCCATGCGAGGGTGTTCACCTGGAGACAGGGCAGATATGAGGATGGGAGCTGGGAAAATGAAGACAAGGAGGGAAGACAGCCTTTTTTCCCAGCTTCTTGCAGACTGGGCACTGGTGCTGCAAGGAAAGTTGAGGCAGCGCTGTCTGCTCCAGCTCACGGACAGAAGTGATTCAGCCTCTTTGGGCTGGGAGGATGAGGAGGGGTCTTATCACCACCACCATCCCTCCACCGCAGCTTGCTGCATGCTGTGCTTGGCCACCCCCAAGCTCACCTTTGTGCCGGCTCATGTCAATTAGCTGCCCCGCCACATGGGCTGCGTTCAGTGCCCCTTCGACAACGGCCTTGGGGGTACCCACGAAGGTGTAGACGGTGCGGTTGGTGGAGGCTCCAGCATCCACGTCCAGCAGCACACAGCCCGGTGTGTGAGAGATGGCCTGTGCCAGCGCATCGATCACCTGCAGGGCAGTGGAGGGGAGCTGAGATGGATGCACCCCCACCACAAAGCCTGGGGCTGGGGATGACCCCATCTATGATCAGTGGGAATGCAGCCCTGCACTGCAGAGGATGCAGGATCCAAGGGCACCATCATGACATTCTCACCCAGGGGGCTTGAGACACCCCTGGCTCCCAGGAAGCCCCAAACCCACCACAGTTTAAAGCAGCTTCCAACAAACTTGTTGAAGACCAACAAGAAATCTGGAAAGGGGCTTTTGACAAGGGCAAGGGGGCTTTAAATTGAAAGTTAGATTCAGATTAAATATTCCCTGTGAGGGTGCTGAGGCGCTGGCACAGGGTGCCCAGAGAAGCTGTGGCTGCCCCATCCCTGGCAGTGTTCAAGGCCAGGTTGGCCACAGGGCTTGGAGCAACCTGCTCTAGTGAAAGGTGTCCATGCCCATGGCAGGGAGATGGAGCTAGATAAGCTTTAAGGTCTCTTCCAACACAAACCCAGTCTGGGATTCTAAGGTGGGAGAGAGACACCCGGCTGCTACTGCATGTCAGAGACATCATCACAAATTGCTGTTCCTGAGGATGCCATCCCCTGCCAGCTTCAAAACAGATTTTGGTCTGCAAAGCCTGTTCCCTGGGGGAAGAAGTGGTTTTACTGATATCTGGTGGTTGCTGAATTCACTGCCCTCAGCAGGGACAAAGTTCAGCCCAGGGCCAATGGCCAGCACAAAGTCCATTAACCCACACTTTGTGTTTTGGGACAATAACCGCAAGCAATACTTCTTGAAGGCGGACCACCCCAAACCCTAGTGCTACAGCAACCTGCAGGCAGTGAGGAGGGGGAGGTCTGAGCCCCCAGTTCTCACCCAGATATCAAAAGGGAGTAGGGGCTGGCTGCCTTTAGGTATCTTCAGCCATCAGCACCCCAACATCACCCACCCCACAGCCCTTCTGTGTGCTCACTCACCTCTTTGTTATTCCCCTCTGAGAAGTTGGGGACACACTCCACCAGCTTGGCCATGGTACCAGGGTCTGCCTGTGGCCCCTGGCTCAGCTTCTTGTGTCCTGTGGGCTTGTCTGTCCAGATTGTCCCACTGTGGAATAAAAGGGTTCCCAGCACCCAACCAGTTGTCTCTTCACCAAGCCAGGGTTTCTCATTAACTGCATTGATCTGTGGCCAGAAAAGGGTCTTGTATAAACAATGTGGTCACTGCTCTGTGACTGGAGCAGCTCCAGGCTCAAGGGTAATGAGTGCTCACCAGCACCAGCCTAGACCACTAATTACCAACAAGCACTTACTAATTGCTATGAGAAGGTCATACCACATGATGGAAAACATCTGCTGCACTGAGCGTTATGCTGTAGCTATTGGAGGGGGCAGCCTGGTCCTGGCCAAAGCACACAGCAAGAGGACCACCAGTACTGCATGGTGATGTGATTAGGGACAGATGCTCCACAGCCCCCCCGTGTGGGCACAGGGGCAGCAGATAAAATCTGTCGCTGCGAGCAGGATTCGAACCTGCGCAGGGAAACCCTATTGGATTTCGAGTCCAACGCCTTCACCCCTCGGCCATCACAGCCCCAGCCCTGGGCACCCCGGGGGGGGGGCAGCCCCATCCACCGGGCATCCCCTGCTCCCTCCAGGCACCCCGGTGTCCTAGGAAGTGGGGAAGGCTCCGGGGTGTCCGGTGCATCCCGGCTCAGACCCCATCCCCGCTCTGCTGCTGGGGCTGGGACAGGGCCCGTCCCCAAACAGTATCTGGGGGACCCCGGGGTCCCTGGGCACAGCGACCCCCTAGCACCCGGGTACCGGCACAGGGAGGGGATGCCCGTGCAGCTGCGCACCCCGGCTCGTTGGTCTAGGGGGCATGATTCTCGCTTAGGGTGCGAGAGGTCCCGGGATCAACTCCCAGATGAGCCCTGCTTTTGGGCACAGCCGAGCCGATGCTGCCCGGCACAGCTGGACAGGAGATGAGGCCTCCCCAGCTCTGCAGTTCCTGCCAACACCAACCCTGGCCCCACAAGCACCCAGCGGAAGGGACACGAGGTGCCCCTGCACCCTGCAGCACCCAGGCAGTGCAGGAAAAGACCCGGGCGCAGTTCTCCATGGGCTGCTGGGGCCGGGAAGCAGCCCCAGGCCTCTTTGGGGTATGAAGTGTGGGGGGCTCTAACAGCCAAGGGGTCTGGGCAGGCAAAAGGAGGTGGAGATGCTGGGAGTTGAACCCAGGGCCTCTTACATGCAAAGCAAGCGCTCTCCCGCTGAGCTACATCCCCTCTGCAGGGGCAGCTCTGCCCACCTGCACAGGTGCCCTCACCCCCCACCGCTGCCCCACTGACACCGCTCCCCCTGCTCTGCCCCAGCGCCCTCCCCACAAAAACGCACCTCAGGGCAGCTCCCGTCTGCTCTGCGCTGCCCGGGGCCTCTCCAAAGGCCCTTTCCCACCCCGGGCTCCGTCTGTCTCCTGCCCGCAGCCCCGCACCGCCTTCTGCCGCCTCTTGGGCTCCAGCCCCAGCACGGGGACCTGCCCACACCACGACCAGGCACCAACACCCCAGTGCTGGGCAGGGACCACTGCCATTGCTCACTGGGTTAACCTGCCCTGCTTAATGCCAAGGTCCTCCCACCAAGGTGTGGGGTGGCTACCCAAAAGCAGGGCTCGTCCGGGAGTTGAACCCGGGACCTCTCGCACCCAAAGCGAGAATCATACCCCTAGACCAACGAGCCGGGGTGCTGCACCCCATCGCACCCCATCGCACCCCAGCTTCTGCGACCCACACACCTTTGGGAGTTTGGGGTGCGGTGGGGCAGTGCTTTTCCTTTGGCACGATGTGGGAGCAGGGAGGTCCCTGCGGCTCTGGCTGCTCCATGGACCAGCAACTGGAGGTGGCTCTGGCACGTCAGTGCCCAGCATCTCCCACTCTGCCATCTCCAGGGCTGCTCTCACTGTGCCACGCTGGGCACAGAGCTGCTGCCGCCGAGCTGCATTGCCACCGCCATGCCTGCACCAAGCCCTGCAGGCCCAAGCAGAGCTGCCCACCGGGGGTATCACCCGGTCCGTGTCCCGTCCCTCATGGGCTGTGCCTGGCAGTGGGTAGCCAAAAGCAGTGGGCCTCGTGTCCCTTCCGCAGGGTGCTTGTGGGGCCAGCGTTGGTGTTGGCAGGAGCTGCACAGCTGGGGAGGCCTCATCTCCTGTCCATCTGGGCCGGGCAGCATCGGCCCGGCTGTGCCCAAAAGCAGGGCTCGTCCGGGAGTTGAACCCGGGACCTCTCGCACCCTAAGCGAGAATCATACCCCTAGACCAACGAGCCGGGGTGCGCAGCTGCACGGGCATCCCCTCCCGATGGGGGTTGCGGTGTGCCCAGGGACCCCTAGTATACCCCTTGCTGTGTCTGCAATGGTCCCAGTGTTAGCGTAAGAACTGACACATAACCACCGGAATGGTTATATGAGGTGCTTTATTGCAGCGCTGGGAAACCAGGGGCACGCGCCCAAATCTGGCTTCGACCCGTCACATCGCGTTCTCAATTTATACACCCTAATTTCGTAACTAATACATATGCATCAAGGATTACTTCATTAGTCCATTACGACATCAGCCTCTTCTGCGCTTGCGCAGCCCCCTCTGGTGGTCGTCCCGATGAAGTAAGGAGTCTTCCTCAGATGAAGTAAGGAGTCTTCCTCCCCTTACTCTTTTCACCTTTCTGTTCTTTGGACAGGCCCCAACCATTATGTGGATGTCAGCATTCTCACTTCCTCGCTTGGCTTGTCCTTTTATGTTGCAATGATTTCACAAAGCTACCGATATTGCAGAGATGAAATTTTCTGCTGCTTAAGATACATGGTTTCCATTTCTAGACAAAGCTTCCTTGTAAGCAGTACAAAAAGTATGAATGTCTGTTTTATCAAGACGCACAGTTAGACAAAGCTTCCTTGTTCTAAACTACAAGGTCTTAGGCCAGATATCCTGTGTCCTTCTCGTTGTTATGTTAGTTTCTACTGCTGAGGATACCACAGCAAAGTTACAACACTCTTTTAATATACAGAAGTCTACTATTGATTCAAAAACTTTTCAAATATAGTCATTTCTCTCGCTCTATATAATTATTTTAACGTAAAATTTCACTCTTTTTCTAACACCAGGGCAGGAGGTACACAGGCATCCCACCGGGTTTTCCTGCTTTTGCAGTCCCAGGAAGGTAGGAGCGGCATGAGGGAGGGTGCGTCCCAAAAAGGAAATCAGGCAAATCCACCGGGAGGTCTGCCTGGAAGAGCAAGGAGCTCCTGGACAATCTCCAATTCAAAAAGGAGGCCTACAGAGGGTGGAAGGAAGGACAGATTGCCTCAGATTAATATAGAAATACTGTCCAAGCATCTAGGGATGTAGTCAGGAAAACTAAAGCCCTGAATGAACTGAATCTGGTCAGGGACATGAAGGGCTATAAGGAAAGCTTCCATAGGTATATTAGCGATAAAAAGAAGACCAGGGAAAAACTGACGGACACGGGAGTCCTGGTTACCCAGCATGAGGCATTTAACAACTCATATACTGAGGTCTTTTACCCCTGGGGCCCCGGCCCCAGCACCCCGGTGCCGGCACGGTGGGGGGGCTGCCCGTGCAGCCGAGCACCTTGGCTCGTTGGTCTAGGGGTATGATTCTCGCTTAGGGTGCGAGAGGTCCCGGGTTCAAATCCCGGACGAGCCCTGCTTTTGGGTACCCCACAGCCTGTGGGGACAGGGCACAGACGGGGTCATATCCCCGGTGGGCTGCTCTGCTGGGGGCTGCGTCCAGAAAAATATGTCCCCTCTCTGCCTCAGACCACCCCACTCCCCCAGGCCCCTTGTCAGCCAAGGGGCACCCGCGGTCACCCAGAGCCTCCAAAGCTCCAAACCCCACACTCAGCAGCTCTGGTGAGTAGAAGAAGGAAGCAGCAAGGAATTTTCAGGGACTGACAAGGAGCCAGGTCACAGGGGCACATTGGTTTTGAGGGATGCCGCATGGAGGAATACGGTTTGGAGATGCTGCAAATCACTGGGCATTTCAACCTCTATATGTCTGAAGAGGAGGACAAACTCTGGGGTTGAATGGTGTGGGAGATGCTGGGCGCTGATGCCCCATGGCCATGGAGCAGCCACAGGCAGAGGGACCTCCCTGCTCCTACAATGCACACCCCAAAATCCCAAAGGTGTGTGGGTCACAGAGGTTAGGATGCAATGGGGTGCAATGGAGTGCAGCACCCCGGCTTGTTGGTCTAGGGGTATGATTCTCGCTTAGGGTGTGAGAGGTCCCGGATTCAACTCCTGGGTGAGCCCTGCTTTTGGGCACTCACTGCCTGGCATCAGCCCATGAGGGATAGGCATGGACTGGGTAACATCCCAAATGAGCTCTGTGTGCCCCAGGCAAAAGCAGGGCAGGCTTTGCCCATGGAAGGACTGGAAGTTGGACCCACATTCCTCTTGCACCTGAAGGTGTAACCATACCCCAAGTCTGCACTGGGTTCTCCAGCCCCCCTCCATGGCTCCACTGCCACTTGGTGTCTGTCCCCATTGGCACAATCCCCAGACACCCCATGATCCTCCTGGGCATCTTTTTGACCAGGGAAGCAGGAAAATCTCTGGGATGAATACTGGCACAGACCCCATTCCCACTCTGCTCCTGGATCCAAAGAGCATCCGGGGGGCCCTGGGGTCCCTGGGCACAGCGACCCCCCAGCACTCCCATGCCGGCACAGGGAGGGGGTGCCCATGCAGCTCTGCACCCCAGCTCGTTGGTCTAGGGGTATGATTCTCGCTTAGGGTGCGAGAGGTCCCGGGTTCAACTCCCGGACGAGCCCTGCTTTTGGGCACCATCTTCCCCATTGGTGTGGGGACCTTGGCATAACCAGGGCATGAGGGTGTGTTTTTGTGGGGAGAGCGCTGGGGCAGACCAGGGGGGGCAGTGTCAGTGGGGCAGCGGTGGGGGGTGAGGGGACTTGTGCAGGTGGGCAGAGCTGCCCCTGCAGAGGGGATGTAGCTCAGCGGGAGAGCGCTTGCTTTGCATGTAAGAGGCCCTGGGTTCAACCCCCAGCATCTCCACCTCCTTTTGCAGTGTGTGACCAACACAAGGGCTCATTGAACCCTGGGAGTCTCCCCCTCCAAGAGACACTCATACCCCTGAAAACAGCAAATTGGGATGTGCATCTGCAGCACAGCGGAGACCCTCCACACGGACCCTGCCCCTATCCTGCCATGAACCTATAAAGGAGAGCACAGAGTAGCTGCAGATGCTGGGGTTGGGGCACTCCCCATTGGAGGGTCCCATTTGTGAGCTGGCATGGCTGGAGGGTGCTGTGGGCCAGGTTTCATCCTTGGCTTTTCAGCTTTCCTGCTGGGTGGCAATGGCTGAGGAGGTCTCTGTCCCCTTCCCATGTCCTCTACCCAGTTCCGGGGGCAGGCCAGAGAGATGGAGCTAAGTGAGCATGGATGCCCCAGCATCCACTGCACTGAGGACCTATTCTAGGCCACTCTTCCCTTGCTGTGTTTCATGCATCTCAAAACAATGCAGTCTTTGGGACTGCCTGAGCCCTGAGGCTGCACGGAGATTGGAATGGCTTTGGGCACTCATGGGAAAAGGGAGGGAGACAACAAGTCCCTGCAGAGGCTGGGACCCCAAAACCCAGCTGTTGCTGGTAGGGGATGCATTGGATTCCCTGTGTCAGCACTGGGGGTCCTCCCAGCAGAGGGAAGGGTTTGGGAGCTGAGGTTTGGGTCAGGGGGTGATGTGTACCCCACAGGAGTGGGGCACCCCATGGTGTGGGCCATGTGGGCACCATGACTCAGCTGGTTAAAGTGCCTGTCTAGTAAACAGGAGATCCTGGATTCAACTCGCAGTGGTGCCTGGCCCAGGGGCTTCTTTTCCTCTGGACACAGGTTTGGGGGGGGGGGGGGGGGGGGTGGTGAGTGGAGGTGTGGGGCTGATGGAGACCTGGGACAGCCTGGGGTACACACTTTTATGGCAGAAATAAATGTCACCTCTCCCTTTGCCATCCTCTGAACACAGGGACAGAAGGGAGCGTGGGGAGGTCCAGTCAGATGTGTTGCCAGGGCTCTGCTCTGCTCTGAAGAACCAGCCACAGTCTGCAGCCTTTGGTCAGAAAAGGGGAAAAGGTTCCCTAAGAAAGGGTCTGAAGGAGGAGATGAGGTGGCTGAATGGTGGAAGTGATGCACTGCTAATCTACTGTGCTCCGCATGTGTGGGTTTGAATCCCACCTTCTTGGGACCCAGAAGCCTGCTGCTTACCATGGTTCAGTGCTTTGACTCTTGGAGGAGGTGTAACAGGATGGCCCGTGGGCTTGGGGAGCCAAGGGGACAGGCATGGGAGCGTGGGGCCAGGCACCTTGCACTGAAGGGCAACGCAGGTCCCTGAGCGAACCAGAGCAGGTTTGGCAACTGGGAGCAACAGTGCAGAGGCAGATGTGTATTTAACATGGCTGAGCAAAACAGAGAGAGGCAGGAGGGAGGTGATAGAACCACAGCCTGGTTTGGGTTGGAAGAGACCTTAAAGCTCATCCAGCTCTAACCCCTGCCACAGGCAGGGACACCTTCCACTAGAGCAGGGTGCTCCAAGACCCTGTGTCCAACCTGGCCTTGAACACTGCCAGGGATGGGGCAGCCACAGCTTCTCTGGGCACCCTGTGCCAGCACCTCAGCACCCTCACAGGGAAGAGCTTCTGCCTAAGAGCTCATCTCAATCTCCCCTGTTCTGGCAGGTTAAAGCCATTCCCCTTGTCCTGTCCCTACAGGCCCTTGTCCAAAGCCCCTCTCCAGGTTTCCTGCAGCCCCTTTAGGCACTGGAGCTGCTCTGAGGTCTCCCCTGAAGGAACCTTCTCTCGGCTGAACCAGCCCAGCTCTCTCAGCCTAGTTCCAGAGCAGAGCTGCTCCAGCCCCCACCATCCCTAGCACGCAGCATAGCTGCTATGGGGGGGAGCTCCCTCCTGCGTATGCAGCACTCGCAGTGGAGGTTCTGAAGAGAGGAGAGGATGAGCTACTGCAAGATGCAGATAAGAGGTAAAACCCCACATGCTGTGAGGCTTTAACTGCTGAAATCCAGAGGTCTTGAGGAGAGGGTAGCCTTGCGTTTCACAGAGCTGCCTGTGCTTCCATGTGGCTAGTTAAACCTGCTGTGCCAGCATTGCTGGCTCCTTCCCTGCTCCCACCCCTTTCCACAGATGAGGATGTAGCCAAGCAATGCCATGTCTTGGAGGCAAAGGCAAAGATGCTCAGGCTTAGTAGCCCACACTGCAAGCTGTACGCTGGCCTTTTGTCCTTCCCTGGGGACATGTTTCCTTCCCATGCCTTGAGGAAGTGCTGCTGGGATTGAGCTGCTTCCCTTTGTCAGCTCCTCCGGAGTCAGAAACAGGGCTGCAAGCAGATTTCCTGTGGAAAAGGCATGGGGTTTGGTGCACGGCAGGGGGGAGGGGGTACAGCCTTGGGGAAACACCAACATGCAGCTGGAGATGGTGAGATGGGAAGCGGTCAGTGCAGGCTCCCCCTAAGTTGGTGGTGCTGGTGTTGCAGGATGGAACCTGGGGACTTGCAGGGAAAGGAGACAAGCTGACTCCATTGGGACACCCTTGGGTTGTGTCTGCCCCAGTATATGTGTGCCCTTGCTCTGGTGTGCAGTGATGTGGCCTCCTGGGGGGGAAGGTGCCAGCCTCGGTGACGCTGGGGAGCATCAGCTCACCCAGGGACCTGGCAATTATAGGGGACATGTGAAAGGCATGGAACTGGATCACCTGCAGCCCCAGGGATGCCCAGAGCACTGGCTGGGCTCCACTGCCCAGGTTCCACACAGCCCTCTCAGATGCCTCAGAAAGGACACAGGTGGCCAAGGATGCTCCATGGATGCAGCATGAGTCTGTCTGCACCAGGATGCTTCTGGCACCAGCATGTCCCACTTTGCCCATCAACCATATGGGAATGGTCCCTGGGATGTCGGCTGTAGCCCTAAGGGAAGTGCACTGGATGAAGTAGTTCCTTGGCGATGGGATGCAATGGGCCTGTTGCTGTTGCAAAATGTGCCTTTGGCTTTCAGGAGACATTTGGGGCAGGGGTAAGCTTCCACCCTCCAGCCAGTCTGAGAGACATCTGGCCCTTGGGTTGGTGGAAATCAAAACGCAGAGTGGTAAAACTGGAGCTGCAAAGTGCTGCTGGGGCTGGTGATGGGAAGGGAAACACAGCAAGTGGTGGTCCTGGGCTGTGTTTCTCCTTGTGCCCTTTTCTGCAGGAAGAACCAGGGCTGAGATGGTCACTCCTCCTCGAAGTTAAGAAGCTGGGTCTGATGTGTTTGGTTTGGTGATATTTTCTTGGTGCTGTGGCTCCTCCAGAGAGAGCCATGTCTCAAGCAGAAAGTGCTCATTCCCTGAAACAAATAGGGGTTGGAAAAAAAACACTCTTTGCCTTTTTCCCCAGTATCTATGTTTCCAGGAAGAGCTCTTTCCCTTACAGATTTATTTTGTTTTAATCTAATTCATGGCACAAATCTGTGGCATCATTTCATCATTCAAAAGTGGTGGCAAAAAGCAGCAGGGTAAAGCTTAGAATACTCACCTTTTCCTACTCACAGAATGACCATTTAGGAGGCTGTGATGAACCCACAGCCTTATTCCAAGCAGGCTGCAAGGCTGATTCCTTCTGAAGCACGTAGCCCCCACTGCACATCAGAAAAGCTGATTTCCTCTTTCCCCTTCCAGAATGATGCTGAAAATGCCTCTGAAAGGCTTTTTTGCCTCGGCAGGCAGGGCAGGGAGGAGCCACTAGGGACAATTCAGCACTGTCACCAAGGCTCTGCAAGGCCAGCTCATCCTAGAAACTAAAATGACCCCCAGACCCCTACAGGGCACATCTTTAACAGCGATGCTAACAACCCCCGGCTCCACACATGCATAGTACATGTACCCTGCTGTTGACATGGTTAATTCCAGGGCAGGAGATGTTTGTGCCTTCATTTAGGCTCTGCTGGCTTGAAATGAGAAGCCTTCTTCAACCTTTCCTTGCCCCTAGAGCCTGACGGCTCATTCCCCTGCTCGGGACCACATCAGCAACTCCCTCTCCTCAACTTGATGGTGATTCACATTTAAGTGCAGGTCGGGATTTGTGCGACTCCCCAGCTGCTTAGCATCTAACAGGCATTCTGCAGGGTGACCCGGTGTCACGCCACAGCCTCTAATTAAACAACATCACTGCATCCCAAGGAAGCAGGGCTGAGAACTTCGGGCTCGCCACTGTTAGCGCACCCAAAGAGCAGTTGGAAAGGCTCTTGGCCTCAGAAATCAGTTCAGCACGCAAAACTAGTCAGATTTGATGTGTGCCACCTCCAGGTGCCTATGGGTTTGAAATCTAATATCCCTTCCAAACAGAACCCATAGCACAAGTGTAAGGAATAATAACAGAAACAGGCAAAATCCTCTCAGTGGATCCAGAAGCATAACACCTGGCTCCAGCCAGGCTAGCTCAGGACTGTGTCTGTGGTAGGTTTACCCACAAATACATGCTCCTTATAGTCAACCTACATCCCCAAGCTCACCTCAGGTGCACCAAGGAGCTGAATTGCTTGCGCTCAGAGGAAGGTGGGGAGAGATGCGCTGGATGTGCCCTAAATTCTGCTGCAACACTCTCTTGCCTGACGGCATCAGATGTACTCTGGCCTTAGGAAGTGAGGTAATTAATGCCTGTAGCCCAAATCATTTCAATCTTACTCAGTATGAAGTGGAAGCAAAATACGGCGGATGAAAGGGGGAACTGTTTAACCAGCCGGGGGAGCTTTCCGAGGAGAAAAGTGCCGGTTGCTGGGGAGTTTCAGGCAGAAGGTACGCACCCGCACCCCCGGGGCCGGGGCACCCTATAAAACCCCACACGGTGCCTCGAGCCCCACCACCCATTCCCAGTCGCCGCTGCTGCCGTCACCTGGGTAAGTCAAGAGCGAGACGGGCTCCGTCTCCTTCCCAGCTGAGCTGTTTCTTTCACGGATGCCTTGTGCCCAGTCCTCCACCCGAGTCCCAGGTTGGTTACCTGCCTCCCTCCCCCCTGTGGAGGAGGAGGATGCTGGGGAAGGGTTTCATTTCTGCTCCAAAGCGAGGAGTGTAAGGGGGCTTGTAACCACGGAGCCAGGTCCGTCCTGCGTGGTTTGCCTTGCTGAAGCCTTTCAGCCAAAAGAAGAATATGCCCGGGTTGCAGGGATCAATGCGTCACTGATTATGGAAGGGCATCAGAGGTCCCTTAGGTTTTGGGATGGGATAACTCGGCTCATGTTAAATCCAGCTTGCTCATGTTATGTTGGTTTAAGTTGTGTTTTTTTTTGTCTCAGGAAGCGTTTTGCTTGCTGAGGGCTTTGTTGTTGGCTTGAAGGGAGGCACTGTGCAGGGCTGGGTCTGCTCTCAGCATCTGGTGCTTCCCCAGATGTGCTACTCAAACCAAACTCCTTGCATTTTCCCAAGTGAGTTATGGGATGAGGAAAGGAGGAAGCCCATTTGGAAAGCCTTCCTTTGGGGTTTCTAAGCCATCCAAGCTCATCCCTTAGCTTGCTTTCCCACACTTCTTATTATGGGAGCCACTGAATAAGGGCTCAGCAGGGATGGACCAGCCTCTGCCTTGCATTTACCCCCTGGCTCTGGCTTTCAGGTAGACGTCCTTGCCGAGCAATGTCCTGCTACGACCTGTGCCTGCCCTCCTCCTGCGGTCCCCGGCCACTGGCCACCAGCTGCAATCAGCCCTGCTTCCGCCGCTGTGGGGACTCCACCACCGTCATCCAGCCCCCCACTGTCGTGGTCACCCTGCCCGGGCCCATCCTCAGCTCTTACCCGCAGAACACGACGGTGGGATCCACGGCGTCGGCCGCTGTTGGGAACTACCTGCGGTGCTGCGGGATCCCCGTGGGCTCCGGTGGTCCCCGCGGGCTGGGGAAGGCAGGACTGCTGTGCCTAGGCAGCAGCGGGATATAGGGGTCTCTGTGACGGTCACCTCCTGCTGATGCCAGCAGAACCTCTGCATCAGGAAGGACAAACGAAGAACAGGACCAAGACCGGGGAAGAGGACTAAGAAAAGGCCCGTGGGTTTCCCAGATGGGAGGGGGGGAGCTGCAGACCCCCACCAGGAGGAAGGGATCCATGTGAGCTTGTCACCGTGCCTATGTATACCTTTCTCTCACTAAGCCTTGCTTTATATTTCCATGTAGGTGTCACACCCTGTGGGGCTACACAGCATTTGCTGCTGGCTGGGCAAAAATGCTTATAGCAGGCTGTAGGGGGAAGATGATAGCCATGGGGCAGTGGGGCAGAGGAACAGCCTTGTAGGGATCAGCTTGTCCCGGAGTGGGGTTTATCCATTTCTTTATCAAGCACTGGAAATGCACTTCTCTTACTCTGCACTGATTTATTCTCGTATCTCATTAAAGTCATGCTGCATCATAGACTGAGTCTTCTGGTGTTCCTTGTGCCTCTGGACTGGAGACAACTTGTTGCTGGGGGTGGGGATTCCTTTTGGTTTTGGACTGAAATGAGGGTTTCTGCTGCTCAGCTCCTCACTGTGTTGACATAAGTGTGTGATTTGCTGTGACCAGCTCGAAGATAACTTTCCCAGCCTGGAAAACTCTCCTGCTGCCCCATAGCAAGCATCTGCTTAGGGAGTTCTTCCTGCAGGAGCACACTTTTTTGCCTGTTCCCTCAAGGAGGTGGGAACATGGAGGTTTAGCATTTTACCCTGTGTTTTGCAGCAGTTTTAGGGGTATGCTGAGGATGGATGTGGGGTCAGGGAAAAAAGGTAGAAGTGGGCTTCTTTGGATAGCTATCCTGTGCCCAACTCACATAGCGTTTTATGGGTGACGATGAAGAATAAAATATTCCTAAGATATACTGGGGCAAAACCAGACCTCAAGGTTTAGGCTCTTCATTCTTGCTCTTTATAAGGCAAAAGAGGCCTTATACAAATAGTATGTGCTGACTCAACTCAGGTGGCAGTGAGGCATGTGGTGTATCTCCATCTGTCTGTAACTCTTAATGAAACAACAGAAACGTTTTGTTCTGTGCTGCTGATTGCATGACTAGACATACATGTGTACAGCTGTGACTCCAGCCTTTGCCTGGAGTAAGCCTTATCTGTGAGCTGAATATCCCCATGTTCCTATCCTGGCTCAGGGAGCACACGTTGTCCTGCAGCCCATGTTCACAGCAGCATCCCCAGCCCCATCAGGGAAAGAGGGGTGCCTGTGATGTGGAATGCGGTGCAGGGTTACCCAGATTTCCTCTATGTACACCCAGGTTTCCAAATATACACAGACACTTAGAAGCCCAGTTTGCTGTGACTGAGCACTGATTGATCAGAGGTGTCATGGAATCACAGAATCAACCAGGTTGGGAAAGTCCTTTAAGCTCATCCAGTCCAACCGTTCCCCACCACTGCCAAGGCCACCACTAACCCGTGGCACTGAGGCCTCGTCTCCACGGTGTGTGAACACTTGCAGGGACGGTGACTCCAGCCCTGCCCTGGGCAGTCTGTTCCAATGCCTGAGCACCCTGTGGGGAAGGAATTGTTCCTCAGCTCCATCTAAACCTGTCCTGGTGCAGCTTGAATCTTTCTGACATTTCTGAGACACCAAGCGTGGTGGACGCTCACATCTGTGGTGGTGCGATCAGGGAAGATATATAAACATAATAATGAGGACATGAAGAAGAAACTGATTTCCCTGTGTGCTACAGGTACAGAGGCAACAGCAACAACTGGACCAGCACTCAGAGCTTTGCTCTGTTGCTGTGTAGAGACACCTGCAGGTCCCATGCTGGCCAGTTAGAAGACAACAAGGGTAAGCCCTAGCCCCAGCCCCAGCCCCAGCACAGTGAGCTCTTTCCAAAGACTGGGACCCAAGACTTCAATTGGGCACATTGGTGAATTGAAGAATAATTGCTTTACAAGGAGGGGGTGCAGGTATCTCTGGAAGATGTCAGGCACTGAGTAAAGCCTCTTTTTAGGATGCCATGTATCAAGTAGAACCTATTCAGTTGATGGAAGGAGGAATAAGAGTCCTGCATTTTGGTAGTCTGACAATTTGCATAGAGCATATGAGTGCTTATAATGAGGCTGAGCTTGAAAGCATATTGGTCTTCAAAAGCCTTTGCCCAAGCTCAACTGGTTTTATTGCTCAGGAGATCTTCACAGAGGTGATCCTAATTTGGGGAAAATTCATGTGGCAATTGCCCAGCACCTTGAGCACCAGGAGAGGAGAGCTGTGGCTCCGCAGACCTCTCCTAGGGATGTTTTATCAGTTTATTTCTTATCCAAGCTCCAGGAATTACCTACAGAATGCAAAATTCTCCTGAACACTACAATGAGGAAAAGGGTTGGATTCCCAGCAAAAGCTGTGTTAGAAAGATGTAGCCATCCAGGGCTCATGTAACTTTCTTCCATCATAGGAGAGTCCAGGATGGAGCAGGGGGAACGAGCAATGGCATTTTTATGTGGCTTTTCACTGAATGACTTCACTGGTGAGGTGTTGCAGGTGTTCTTGCTGAGGCACTGGCACAGGGTGCCCAGAGAAGCTGTGGCTGCCCCATCCCTGGCAGTGTTCAAGGCCAGGTTGGACACAGGGGCTTGGAGCAACCTGCTCCAGTGGAAGTGTCCCTCCCTGTGGAACTGGATGAGCTTGGTCCTTTCCAACCTGAACCATTCCATGGTTCTATTACTACATGATTTTGGTTTGTTTTGTTTTGGTTTGTTTTGTTTGCTAGCCCTTGATTTGACTTGAAAATTGTGATGCCTTTCTGCAGACAGGCAAGTGAGGACCTCAGTGCCCTCCAGTGCTCCCTATCCTAAGGGATCTGGCACCCTGTCTCCCATGGGTGTTGTGGCTCCCAGCTGGGAGCCGTCCTGAATTCACTGTACCACATATCCCCCCAAGCCAGTGCTTGCCCAGGGCAGGACCCCACAGACTTGCTGATCAGGCCCTAAAATACAGGTTCCTACCAAAGGCCCTGGTGAGAAACAGTGAACTACAGACCAAGAGGGAACTATATCTTTCATGAGATGAAAAACAATGCTGAGTGGGTGGAAGGATGCACATGGAGGGAAATAGCTGGGTCCTGGTCCCAGCATCACTTACTTATGGCTTTCAAAAAGAGCAGCAGCAACAGAAGCATTTGTCAGAAGATCCTGGAGCACAGCCCAGACGCCACGCATGAATCTGTTGGGTCTTGTGTTCTGCTCACCTCCCATCCTCCCTCACCTGATTATGTCCTTACAGGAAACCTTCTCCATGCTGTCACCCAGCATCCTCCTCTGGCAGCAGTTATTGTTTCCTGGAGACCCCTCTTTCCCTGCATTTTCTGTCTTCCTTTGCTTTGGTGAAGACAACTGCAGCAGCAGACACTACAGTGCATGCACTATGGTGAGGTACACCAGCTCAGCAGGGAGCAGTCGAAACATGCTGGGAAGGTGGTGGGATAGCTCCTTATTGATGTCACAGTGTTAGGGGTGTCAATGTTCTGTTTGGGGTGCATGTAACCAAGGGAACATCCCCGCTTCCACCAGCTCTGGTGGCAAATGAGCTCACTGAGGTTTCTCTGTACTTGGGGAACCCAACAGCATCAGCCAGTGAGTATCTCGCATGGCAGTGGGTGTGGATAAGGCAGGTGGAGGGATGAAGTCATGGTGTGAGTTGAACCAGCACAGTATGGAGCTGTCATGGGAAAGGGAAGACTGGTGTGAACAGCAAGTAAGTGGCACCATCAGCAATGGAAACCCCAGGCAGCACGGGGCTGGTGATAGCAATAGAGGGATTGGTGGTGGCTGTGTAATTGCTGGGATAACAAGATCGTGGCACATCAGTCTGTGGCCTCTCTGCACATCCAGATGGGAAGGCAGAAATCCCAGTGACTCATAGCAGTGGGGCAGGATGAAGAGCCAGAACCACTGCCTGTGCTTTTGCTGGGTTGCAAAAGGCATCTCCCACCCCAGCTCCCAAGTGCCAAGCTGAAGGCAATACCAGGAGGGCAAGCAGGCCTCAACAGGCAGCACCCATCATCCTCCTCACTGGGGAAGGACCTGTGGCCAGAGCACTTGGGGACAAGCATCCTGGAGCCAGCTGGGTGGAGAGACAGAGCCGCTGGAGCTGGGAGCCTGCAGGCAGGGCGGACTGAGGTGGGGCTTGTTTCCCAATCAGATCCTCCTTCCTTGCCCACCAGAGTTTCCAACACCATTTTGCACCAAAGCATACCGGACACTTGCTCTTAGGTTTTAGGAAGGGCAGAGAAAGTGGCTGGCTGGCTGGGATAATAGGATACCCGACCCCAAGCACCCGCAGTCTCACCCCTCTTTTCAAAGCACCATCCCTGCTACACAAGGGCCCTGCACCAGCCTGTGGAGCCAGACAGGCAATGGCTCCATCAGTTCTTCCCCAGGGCTGGAAATCCCATAAACCAGGAAAATAACAGGCCAGCCACATGTGTGAGTCACTGAGCCTCACCCTAAGCCCAGATCATTGCCACTGTTCCCTGCTGTCCTACATCCCCTTCTTCTGTGATCTGCTCCCACCAGGGTGAGCAGTGCTCGGGGATGGACAGCGATGAGTGCAACGGAAGAGGACACCAAATCCCCGTGGCTTAAAAGGTCATCATAGAATCCCAGACCTGGGTCTCCTCAGAGCACAGCAGAGGGGGAGAATCTCCTCCCTGACCTGCTGCTCACGCTGCGTGCTCTGGGTTGCAAGCACACAGTGCTGGGGCAGGTCCTGAGTGTTTCAGACACAAGAGATGCTCAGTTCTCGCACTGCTAATTCACATTTGCTGAGGATTAGATGTCTGCACGTCTCCCATAGAGAAGGGTGAGCAGGGTAAGGTGTGTGTTGCTAGCACTGGATGTGTAGGACTGAAGGAGCCATGACTGGAAATCCCTGGGGTGCCTGCTCCTCCTCTGCTTTGCAGAGCAGGGCTGAGGAACGAGGCTTGCCTGTGCTGCCGGTGGCAAATCCATCCTCCCGGCTCCCCTGGGTCAGCTCACGAGGTTTGGATTTACCCCAGACAGGTAACCCTGGCTCTGGCACAGCCTGCAATGCTATTAGCACTGCTGAACTTGCTGTGTGCGGGCTGTGCTACAGTACCTGTGTGTGGACAGGGACCCCCATTTCACTTGGAATCGGTCTCCAAGAGGTGATGATGGGAGATGAAGGCACCCAGGGACCATTAACTTGGTCCCAGTGTAGAGCACAGGGGCCAAGGGCCTGTGCGCCCAGCCCACCCCGGCTCGTTGGTCTAGGGGTATGATTCTCGCTTCGGGTGCGAGAGGTCCCGGGTTCAACTCCCGGACGAGCCCTGCTTTTGGGCATGCACTTTCCCTTTGGTGCCGGTGGCTGCGACATGACAAGGGTACAGGTAAGTGCAGCAGTGCTAAAGCACAGTGGCTTTGGTCCCAAGTTATGGCTGGGTATATCCCTATGGGCAGTATGGACCCCCAAGAGTCAGCAGAGAGGGGCTGTTGATGCAGGGGGATGTAGCTCAGCGGGAGAGCGTTTGCTTTGCATGTAAGAGGCCCTGGGTTCAACCCCCAGCATCTCCACCTCCTTTTGCCTCTCACAACGCCTTTCCTGTTACACAGGGGTGGTAGAGCTCCCCAGGCACCCTGGAAAAGCCCTGGGCTGGCCTGGGTGTGCAAGGGGAACACCACAGCCTCAGCTGCACCCCAGTAATGTGGGGACACAGGGGCAGGGGGTGCAGAAGAGGTTCTCAGCTCAGTCTAGGGGTATGATTCTCATTCAGGGGTGGAAGAGCTTCAGCTCCCAGACAAGCTGTCCTTCTGGGACAGCCCCTGCTTTGGGGACTGCATCCCTCCTGCTCTCCCAGTGGAGGATGTTCAGCCCTGGCCAACCTGGCCCCGTGGTGTGGCCAGAGGTTTCTTTTTCAGATGACACTGGGTTTAGTAACCTTGGATGCTATCACTGTGGTACTGGGGATGTTATAGCCTGCCTGGGCATCCCTCTGGGCGGGGGGGGGGGGGGGGGGGGGGGGGAGGGGAAGGGGTTGTAGCTCAGCAGGAGACCACTTGCTTTTAATGCGAAGAGACCCTGGGTTCAACCATTAGCATCTCCAGTGTTTTTTCCCTGAAAAATTCCAGTAAAAAACATGCCCTTTCTTTCTGCATGGGAATCATAGAGTGGTTCGGGTCGGAAAGGACCTTAAGAAAAGCTGACCTTCCTCCCCGACCCAGTTTTTCTCCTCCTTGCTCCTGACATCCTCATACCTGCTTCCTTTCACAGTTACCTGCCTCACGCCCAGGTACAGCTGCCCACCGGGATGTCACCTCTCCCATGCCCCACCCCTCATGGGCTGATGCCAGGCACGGGGTACCCAAAAGCAGGGCTCGTCCGGGAGTTGAACCCGGGACCTCTCGCACCCTAAGCGAGAATCATACCCCTAGACCAACGAGCCGGGGTGCGCAGCTGCACGGGCACCCCCTCCCTGTGGGGGGTTTCTGTGCCCAGGGCCCCCGGGCCCCCCCAGATGGTGTTTGGGGATGGGGCCTGCCCCAGCCCCAGCAGCAGAGAGGGGATGGGGTCTGTGCCAGGATTTTCCAGGAAATGATTTACATATTCGTGGGATTTCCTGGAACTATTTATAACATCTGCATCCTAATTACAGATTCGCTTTCTTGCTGAGTGGGGGTCTCTGGTGGTCCCCAATAGCCTTCCTCCCTGTGTTTACTGAATGGCCTCAGTGCTTGCGCAAGGTCCTAGTACTGAGTTAGCAGTTGGTATGTCCTTGCTTCTGTTATCTTGAAGGCTTAGGCTTACTGCCTGCTTAGCTGTTATCAGTCCCGGGATGTTCCTTCTCCCGTGAGCTGGACATTCCTTACTCCCTGCGTGTTAGCAAGTTAGAACAGTTTGCTGCATTTCACTATGTTAGTTGAGAGCCACACACGCTATTGTTAGCTTAAACATATGATTTTAGCCTACACCACCTAGCAGGGGGAGCGGTGTCAGTGGGGCAGCGGTGGGGGGTGAGGGCACCTGTGCAGGTGGGCAGAGCTGCCCCTGCAGAGGGGATGTAGCTCAGCGGGAGAGCGCTTGCTTTGCATGTAAGAGGCCCTGGGTTCAACCCCCAGCATCTCCACCTCCTTTTGCCTCTCAAACCTGTTATCTCCCAGTCATCACTGAGGGATGCTTCCCCTTGGTGCCTTCCCGTGCAAAGGCTCTGCTGCACCTGGATTTTTTCCCAACTATCAATAAATCCCCCTGGATGTTCCCTTTTCCCAGCCACAGCACTGGGGCTGCTAATGGGCAATGGGACCGTGCAGATGGTCCCATGCCAGCCTGGGGGTAAGTTTTCACCCCAGAGACCAATCCCAGGGCAATGTTGGGGTGTCCCTGGCCAAACGCTGGGATGTCAGAGGCTGTGATGGCCGAGGGGTGAAGGCGTTGGACTTGAAATCCAATAGGGTTTCCCTGCGCAGGTTCGAATCCTGCTCACAGCGCTAGCTTTTACAACAGCCGGATGAGGTTGGGGGCCGTGACCCCCCCATCCAATGGGAGATGATGGCCGGAGCAAAGTGGACGGGGAAGAGTCTTTCACCTGCCCTGGGCACTGGTGGGCTCTGGGTTCATCTCCCTCTTCGAGCCTTACTTTTGGGCACCCACCGCTGGGCACAGCCCATGAGGAATAGGGGTCACAAAGAGACAGAGCACGGCCCCGGATGTCACCTCCTGGGTGGGGAAAGGGCTCTGGAGGCAGTGGAGAAGGCAAAACAGGGACTTGCTGACACCATGTCCCTGCTGGGCAGCTCTACCCAGAAGCTGGGGTGGAGGCACAGGGGATGCCTTCCGGAGGTGGGAGTGGAGTCTGTTATCCCTGTCCTGTGGAGGAGGCAAAAGAATGGAGATGCTGGGGATTGAACCCAGGACCTCTTACATGCGAAGCAAGCGCTCTTCCACTGAGCTACATCCCCTTGCCTGGGGGCTTTCTGCACCTGAGAGTCCTGCTGCCCACCCTGCACCTCATGGACCTGTAGCTTTTGGAGCTGAGGCAGTCACAGCCACGGAATCATGGAATCACAGAATCAACCAGGCTGGAAAAGCCCTTTAAGCTCATCCAGTCCAACTGCTCCCCAGCACTGCCAAGGCCACCACTAACCCATGGCACTGAGGCCTCGTCTCCACGGTGTGTGAGCACTTGCAGGGACGGTGACTCCAGCACTGCCCTGGGCAGCCTGTTCCAATGCCTGAGCACCCTGTGGGGAAGGAATTGTTCCTCAGCTCCATCTAAACCTGCCCTGGTGCAGCTTGAGGCCGTTTCCTCTTGTCCCATCCCTTGTTCCTTGGGAGCAGAGCCCAGCCCCTCCTGGCTCCATCCTCCTGTCAGGCAGTTGTAGGGAGCGAAAAGTTCCCCCCCGATCCTTCTCTTCCCCAGACTAAACCCCCCAAGGTCCCTCAGCCATTCCCCATCACACTTGTGCTCCAGGCCCTGCACCAGCTCCATTGCCCTTCTCTGGACATGCTCCAGCACCTCTTGTAGTTGAGGGGCTGTGCCTGGGGGCTAGCCCCACAGCCAGGGCAGAGCAAGGGAGGAACCCCAGCTGTGAATACCCATCGAGACCAAAAAGAACATCCCAAAGTCCTGTCTCACCCAGCCAGTTCCCTAAGTATTGAAGGTCAAGAAGTGGGTTCCTCCCATAACAAGCACCCCGGCTCGTTGGTCTAGGGGTATGATTCTCGCTTCGGGTGCGAGAGGTCCCGGGTTCAACTCCCGGACGAGCCCTGTTTTTTGGGTACCTGCCTTCTTTGGCTGCAGTGTGTGTCCCCAGCCCATGGTGGGACCATGGCCAGCCTGGCGGAAGGGCATCAGCGCAGGGATGGCGAAGCGTTTGGGGTGGGCGTGTCCCCATGCCAGCAGGAAGACCCTTGGAATCAGTGATGGGGGTGGCCGTGCAACCCTGATAGTCTGATTTTGGGCTGCAGGGGCAGAGCAGGGGGAGCGGTGTCAGTGGGGCAGCGGTGGGGGATGAGGGCACTTGTGCAGGTGGGCAGAGCTATCTCTGCAGCGGGGATGTAGCTCAGCGGGAGAGCGCTTGCTTTGCATGTAAGAGGCCCTGGGTTCAATCCCCAGCATCTCCACCTCCTTTTGCCTTCCAACACCGCCTTTCCTGTCGGGCTGGGCTGGCAAAGTCCTATTCCCAGTAGAAGAGCCCTGGGAGTGCCTGAGGGCTCAGAGTCCTTTAACTTTATGGTCATCATCTCCTCAGGGATGATGCACATGGGAATGATGGGGAGCCACCCAGCATGGCTCATACCACCCCACCCTGCTCATATGGATGGCTGTTTCCTCACCTCTCCTGGCTCTGGAAAACCACAGGGGAGGTGAGTCTGCGCCCATCCTACCCTAGGGCCATCACAGACCCACACAGGAGCATTGCCCGGCTCCTGTGCACCCCCCACTGACCCTGTCCCATCCTGTCCTGGCTGCCCCATGTTCCTGCGAACTGGGGAAAGCTCTGGGTGTCCCATGCCTCCCGGCTCAGACCCCATCCCCGCTCTGCTGCTGGGGCTGGGGCAGGGCCCGTCCCCAGACAGCATCTGGGGGACCCCGGGGTCCCTGGGCACAGTGATCTCCCACTAACTCGGTGCCGGCACAGGGAGGGGGTGCCCGTGCAGTTGCGCACCCCGGCTCGTTGGTCTAGGGGTATGATTCTCGCTTAGGGTGCGAGAGGTCCCGGGTTCAACTCCCGGACGAGCCCTGCTTTTGGGCACAGCCGGGCCGATGCTGCCCGGCCCAGATGGACAGGAGATGAGGCCTCCCCAGCTGTGCAGCTCCTGCCAACACCAACGCTGGCCCCACAAGCACCCTGCGGAAGGGACACGAGGCCCACTGCTTTTGGCTACCCACTGCCAGGCACAGCCCATGAGGGACGGGACACGGACCGGGTGATACCCCCGGTGGGCAGCTCTGCTTGGGCCTGCGGGGCTTGGTGCAGGCATGGCGGTGGCAATGCAGCTCGGCGGCAGCAGCTCTGTGCCCAGCGTGGCACAGTGAGAGCAGCCCTGGAGATGGCAGAGTGGGAGATGCTGGGCACTGACGTGCCAGAGCCACCTCCAGCTGCTGGTCCATGGAGCAGCCAGAGCCGCAGGGACCTCCCTGCTCCCACATCGTGCCAAAGGAAAAGCACTGCCCCACCGCACCCCAAACTCCCAAAGGTGTGTGGGTCGCAGAAGCTGGGGTGCGATGGGGTGCAGCACCCCGGCTCGTTGGTCTAGGGGTATGATTCTCGCTTTGGGTGCGAGAGGTCCCGGGTTCAACTCCCGGACGAGCCCTGCTTTTGGGTAGCCACCCCACACCTTGGTGGGAGGACCTTGGCATTAAGCAGGGCAGGTTAACCCAGTGAGCAATGGCAGTGGTTGCTGCCCAGCACTGGGGTGTTGGTGCCTGGTCGTGGTGTGGGCAGGTCCCCGTGCTGGGGCTGGAGCCCAAGAGGCGGCAGAAGGCGGTGCGGGGCTGCGGGCAGGAGACAGACGGAGCCCGGGGTGGGAAAGGGCCTTTGGAGCGGCCCCGGGCAGCGCAGAGCAGACGGGAGCTGCCCTGAGGTGCGTTTTTGTGGGGAGGGCGCTGGGGCAGAGCAGGGGGAGCGGTGTCAGTGGGGCAGCGGTGGGGGGTGAGGGCATCTGTGCAGGTGGGCAGAGCTGCCCCTGCAGAGGGGATGTAGCTCAGCGGGAGAGCGCTTGCTTTGCATGTAAGAGGCCCTGGGTTCAACTCCCAGCATCTCCACCTCCTTTTGCCTGCCCAGACCCCTTGGCTGTTAGAGCCCCCCACACTTCATACCCCAAAGAGGCCTGGGGCTGCTTCCCGGCCCCAGCAGCCCATGGAGAACTGCGCCCGGGTCTTTTCCTGCACTGCCTGGGTGCTGCAGGGTGCAGGGGCACCTCGTGTCCCTTCCGCTGGGTGCTTGTGGGGCCAGGGTTGGTGTTGGCAGGAACTGCAGAGCTGGGGAGGCCTCATCTCCTGTCCAGCTGCGCCGGGCAGCATCGGCCCGGCTGTGCCCAAAAGCAGGGCTCATCTCAGAGCCCCAGTGGGGTGCCCTCTCCTGTCCCTCTGTTCTGTGGCCATCACCTCTCCGAGTGATGATGCACAGGGAGCTGGCTGCCATCTCAGCAAAGCCATCCTGCTTCTCTCCATCGCTGTTCCCTCACCTCTCCGAGGTCTGCAAAACGTAGACAACCCCAGGGGAGGTTGAGTCTGTGTCCTGCCTGCTCCAGGGGCATCAGAAACTCAACCTGGGGCTCACTTTGGGACTGAGGCAGGGAGCAGACTTCCTGGTGCAGCAGCAGTTCCAGAGGAAAGAGGCGCAGTGGCATCCCAGTTTCCCCAGTCCCCAGCGTGGGCACTTGGTAAAATCTGTCGCTGTGAGCAGGATTCGAACCTGCGCAGGGAAACCCTATTGGATTTCGAGTCCAACGCCTTCACCCCTCGGCCATCACAGCCCCAGCCCTGGGCACCCCGGGGGGGGGCACCAGCTCCATCCACCGGGCAACCCTGCTTCCCCCAGGCACCTCAGTGTCCTGGGAAATGGGGAAGGCTCCGGGGTGTCCGGTGCACCCCGGCTCAGACCCCATCCCCGCTCTGCTGCTGGGGCTGGGGCAGGGCCCATCCCCAAACAGCATCTGGGGGCCCCGGGGTCCCTGGGCACCACGACCCCCCACAGGGAGGGGGTGCCCGTGCAGCTGCGCACCCCGGCTCGTTGGTCTAGGGGTATGATTCTCGCTTAGGGTGCGAGAGGTCCCGGGTTCAACTCCCGGACGAGCCCTGCTTTTGGACACAGCTGGGGTGATGCTGCCTGGCCAGTATAGAGCTTATGTGGGACTTGGCCAGGGTTACCCTGCAGCCGCAGGCGCTTTGATCTTATCTGGAACACAGAGGACTCCCCCCCCGTAAGCACGAGGCCTTGAGATATGTGGTAAAGGGATTCATAGAGTCAGAGCCATTGAATGTTTTGTGCTGGCAGGGGCCTTAAGGCTCATCCAATTCCAACCCCCTGCCCTGGGCAGGGACACCTTCCACTAGAGCAGGTTGCTCCAAGCCCGTGTCCAACCTGGCCTTGAACACTGCCAGGGATGGGGCAGCCACAGCTTCTCCATTCCGGGTGGAACTAATGACTTACCCATAGGTTATTCTTTCCATATGTGCTCAATGAATTGCTGTCAAGCTTTGGACTGTAGCATGAATGCAGGAGGTGAATTTATCAATGGCAATTTTGAATCTGCATTTGTGTTGCTTCAAAACCTGCACTTTTCCTGAATCCATAATCATGACAGTTCCTACTGATCGTGACCAAACTGTGTGGAACTGGTGATAACCAGAAGTTAATCCCAGCTACCCCCAGCCCCTGATCTCTTAGTTCAGGAGCTGGAACATGGTGTGTGGGGGGGGTGATTTTCTGCCAAATCTCTACACTCTTAAAGCTTCACCCCTGTCCCCTGTGTCCCAACCCTGTGCCTAGGCCCATAGGTGCTGCAGGGTGACCCTGGTGCTGGGGTGGCAGGAGGATGGGGTCAGGGGCTGGCCATGGGGCACCCCATGATGCGGACCATGTGGGCGCCATGGCTCAGCTGGTTAAAGCGCCTGTCTAGTAAACAGGAGATCCTGGGTTCGACTCCCAGTGGTGCCTGGCCTGAGAGCTCCTTTTTCTCCCTATCCGAAGCTTGGGTGCAGGATGTTTCCTCATGGCCTGGCAGGGCCAGCTGCAGCTCCCCACTTCTCTGCCCTGCTGCCCCAGTTTGCTTCCTCCTGGTGACTAAACTGCCCCAGCACTGTCTGGGTGCAAGCTTTTACCAAGAGCATATTCCAGGGTGGGGCAGGGGCAGATCTGGATGTGATGGGGAATATCTGGAAGTCTGGTGGGGCAGAAAGGACGTGGGAGCATCCCCAAGAAGCAGGGTAGGTACTGAAGAGCCAGCAGCAGCACATATGTAATGGTGGAGTCCATGGGGACTCCTGAGGGTAACAGGGCTAATGCATCTCTCGGTGGATGTTGGGGCCCCTGGGCACAGGCTCTACTGTGGGCCTGGCTCATGGGATTTGTGCCTTCCGAGGGTGCCCAGACCTGTTGGACCAGTAGGTTTAGCTGCAGGAGAGAGCTCATCCCACCAACAGGCAGGGTGCAGGAGCTGATCCAGCAGCTCTTTGGTTGGGTCCCTATCTGGGCAACTTAGCCAGCTTATCCCGGTGCCAAGTAGAGCTGGGGTGATGTTAGGTCTTCCTGTCCCGCTCTGTGCTCCCATGGATTTGCACTCTCCCCTTTCCTCATTTATAGCAGTTAAAATGAGCTGGCACATTCACCAACACTTCTGATGCCAATCCTTTCCCATCTTCCCTTGCTCCCCGAGGTATCCATTTTGTCATGGCTTCATGCTTCATTTGTCCCACTCTGCTTTCCAGTTGCACCCTCCTCTTTTGGAGGGTTACTGCCTTACTGCTTAGCAGCCACTTTCTGCACTAATAGGGATCTCTTTAAGGGACTTCTTAGGTTTTAGAGGGTTTCTTTGAGGTTTGGATAAGACTCTTCCAGCTACCTCCATTCCAGGATCTGGCTGATCTTTTAAATGCTTCTTTAACTCCTCCTGCCTGGGCTCTTCGGTTTCCTCGGTTTCCTCTGCTGTGGGGATCTTGTGACCAAGATCTTTCCCTTTGGAGAATGCAGTTGTCATGGTTGGATGGGATTTGGAGCAATCAGGCACTTGCTACTGGAAGAAGGAGAGATGAGGCCGGGAGTCTCCATATTCCCGGCAGGAGCTTAACCCTCCTTGTGCTGCAGGACACCCCAGTCTAGGCTGTGTTCACCACTCCTCTCCAGCCTCCCCGCGCAGCAGCAAAAGTCTCGACGAGGGTGGGATTCGAACCCACGCGTGCAGAGCACAATGGATTAGCAGTCCATCGCCTTAACCACTCGGCCACCTCGTCCTGACACGTACCGCCCGCGGCCCCGCCCCTCGCTAACGGCCGCTGGGTCCTGCCGCCCGCCCGCCCGTTTCCGCTGCTCTGAGGACGCGGCCGCCGCTGCCGCGACGGGTCCCGTCCCGTCCAGCCCACCCCGCTGCGGGGCTCCCACAGCCCTCGGGAACGGCCCCGCCGCCCGCTCGGTCGCTGCAGGCCCAGCCCGGGCCTGCTTTGCCATCGCCCTCTTAGCGCAGCCGGCAGCGCGTCAGTCTCATAATCTGAAGGTCCTGAGTTCGAACCTCAGAGAGGGCAGACGTTTTGCCGCCCCGTCCGACGGGGAA
This sequence comes from Pezoporus wallicus, assembly GCF_028554395.1. Taxonomy (NCBI): domain Eukaryota; kingdom Metazoa; phylum Chordata; class Aves; order Psittaciformes; family Psittacidae; genus Pezoporus; species Pezoporus wallicus. Next base: position 2,380,284 of record NW_026638763.1, on the reverse strand, counting down.
TGGGAGGGCGTAGGCCACCATTTTGCTGCCCCCGCGTGAGGCGGCCCTGCCTTGCGCACGGCTCCGTGCAGCTCCCTCCATTCTCAACGTTCCAGGGCCGATCCTCCTCGCTGTGGAGAGGCGGCCCTGCAAAAACGTCCCCGCGACGACATCTCCCCACGGCGGTCGGCTACGCGCAACGGGCAGCGGGTGGCAAAAAGCGTGCCCTCTCTGAGGCTCGAACTCAGGACCTTCAGATTATGAGACTGACGCGCTGCCTACTGCGCTAAGAGGGCTACGTCGAGCGAGACAGGGCCGAGCCCTTAGCTCCCCCCGACGGCTGCTTCCGGCGGCGCAGGTAGATGCGAAGCTGGTTGGCGGTGCGGAGGGGCGGGGCACCGCGGGCGGTGCGTGTCAGGACGAGGTGGCCGAGTGGTTAAGGCGATGGACTGCTAATCCATTGTGCTCTGCACGCGTGGGTTCGAATCCCACCCTCGTCGAGACTTTTGCTGCTGCTCCCGAGTTCTGCTCCACCGCGATCCGGAGGCAAGACAAGGTGGGGAGAATGTGGGGGTTTGTCCCGGGGAGTGAGAGCTGCTTCTACAGCCCCCCCGCAGTACGGCTCTGCTCTGGAGCCAGGCTGATGGAGCTGGTTCAGCCTGGAGAAGGCTCCTTAAGGGGAGACCTCAGAGCAGCTCCAGTGCCTAAAAGGCTGCAGGAAACCTGGAGAGGGGCTTTGGACAAGGGGCTGTAGGGACAGGACAAGGGGAATGGCTTTAACCTGCCAGAACAGGGGAGGCTGAGATGAGCTCTTAGGCAAAAGCTCTTCCCTGTGAGGGTGCTGAGGCACTGGCACAGGGTGCCCAGAGAAGCTGTGGCTGCCCCATCCCTGGCCGTGTTCAAGGCCGGGTTGGACACAGGGGCTTGGAGCACCCTGCTCTAGTGGAAAGTGCCCCTGCCATGAAATGGATGAGCTTTAAGGTCCTTTCCAACCCAAGCCATTCTGTGGTTCCATGATGGGGTCAGGCTCAGTGCTCCCAGCAGGGACACTGGTTTTGGGGTCAGGGACAGGCCCAGGGATGGGGTCACCCTCCTGCAGGCAGTGCTGTGGGACAGTGAGGCTCAGGGTCCAGCTATCAACCCGCTGTGACACTGCTCGGGGTGCTGCCATGGTGTGCAAGTCAAGGAGCTGATACCTGCCATCAGACCCAGGTAACAGAGACAAGAGGCAGGGCTGGATGCTCCAGTGCTCAGGTCTTTCTCTTGGGTGTCTATGAGGAGGGGCCAGAGCTCTTTTCATCCCCTCCCCATCTCCCTGCTAACACCCCGATACTGCCCCGCGTTTGACAATGCTCCCTTCCCAGAGCAGTGAACAATGCAATGGGCTGGACTGGGCTGGGCATGCACCACCAGAGACTACGCCAGGTCCTGTCCCAGCCCTGTGGGTCCCTTCCAACCCAAACTGCTCTGATTCACATTTGACAATCGCAGCACCATCCACAACTTCCTTTGAGAGCACCCTGTACCAGGAGCTTTTGCACAGCAACAAGGAAACAGCCCATTTCAAGACACTCAAAATTTACTAGGTACGAAACACATTTACATCAGACGTGAACCACATCCCCAAATGCTGTCAGGGTTTTTAGAGCTTTAATTCAGAACAGCAGCAGCAGTACTGGGGTCAAACACAGCCAAGAGCATCACTCTGGTTCCACTTTGCATGTCACCAAAGTTAACACAACTCAGCCAACACAACTATCATGGAGTATGAACAGTCTCAAAGCAAAATTTCAACTTCATATTGATCTACTGTTGCTATTCTAGGATAAAGACTAATAAGACAAATGCTATTAAAAGAAAAACAACTATAACATTACTTTCTTGGAAGGCAGATTACAGATGTGGACTACTGAGATGTCAAATGAAATAAGAAGCAAATCAGACAACTGGTCTCTGGCAGGGCAGAAAATCAGTGCTACTGCCAAAGCTGTGGTTATTTGTATTTCACCAGCCAGGGGTTTGTCTGAGAAACCTCTCATATTGTAATAATAAAAACACATGACTGGCACAGGAATACTGCAGACATGAAGTCTTCATACTGTTTACTAGGAATCAATATCAAATAAAACCAAAGGTGTTCAGCTTCCAAAGCCCCAGATTTTTAATGGAGAATGCAGGTAATCTGCTCTTCCAAAACAAGCAAAGTCAGTTCTCCATAGGTGTTTATTGAAGTGTCCCACTTTCAGCATGACAACTCATCTGTACAATAAGCAACTCAGCTGGTTTTAATGCTTTAAGTATTCAATACAATGAAACTTTTGCCCAACAGCACATAAAAGCCCTTCTGGATTTGCACTGAGCATCACTAAGTACAAAATACAGCTGCAGTGTTGCACTGACTTGAGAATGACAGTATTGACATCTCTGTGTATCAAACCAGCGACCATCAAACCACAGTGCTGCTGCAAGGAGCACCAAGCTGGGACAAGAACTCGGGGACTGTGTCTATGGAGAGCATTTGCCTCTGATGCTCCCAGAGGCTCCTGCTACCTTATAGTTGAAGTTTACCCACAATGAGAGCCGGCAACAAGAGATCACCACTAAGTGTCAATTTAAGGCCTTCCAAGAAAAGCTTTTGCCTCCTCTCCATGCCTGTGAAGCAGAAGAGGAATGCCAGACCAGCCAAAGCTCAGCAGTGAGCCAGAAGGTGACATGAGCCACAGCATGCCAGCTCAGTGCAAGGCAGCCACATGAGAAGGACCCAAGACCCACGTGTGCTGTGTTCTTCTCCCAGAAGGACAAACACAGGAGCTTGTCTGTTCAGTCACCCAGACCTGGATTTTGTTACTGAGTCTCTTGGTCTGCACATGTTTGCTCTTCTCAAGTATCCACCATGTCCAACAGAGCAGATAAGTGAAGCTCAGAGGCAACTTCACCCTCCTTGTTTGCTCTGAGGAGCCGCTGCAAGTGTTTCAGTCTGTCTGACAGCGTGGGCTTCAGCTCCTCCACCAAAGGCTTGTGACCCTCTGGATTCCCAGCCTGGGCAGAAGGAAGAGAAATGAGACTAAGAAAGAAACACTACCCAGTACCAACAAAGAACTCAGCTCAGTGGCTGTTCCCCCATTGTTCAGAACAAGCATGGAGGTCAGCACTTCTCACCCCTGAGGAGGTGAAGCAAAAATAACACATTCTATTCCTGTTCCCAGCCTTCCTTTAACTGGGGGAAGCTGACACACAGCAGTGATTTTCCCTAAGTTAAAATGAAGCACCACAAAGGACAACGTTATGATTGCCAGCAGCAAACACAAATACCTGTGAAGAATTCTTATTCCAGATCTACAGAAAGCATTCCTCCCTAGAAAGAAGTGATTTCCAAGGTGTTCTTTTTTAGTTCTTTATTTCCCAAGTCTACCCAACACAGCAGGCCAACACAATTCCCACTACAGGTTTTGTAACTACAGTAGTTTTGGCACCTGCACTCCTTAGAACTATAGCTAAATCTCAGCACCACCCTTTCTTACCTCTTGAGCAGATGCCACAGGACTCTTCCTCAATGGACAGGTGACATTTGGGGTGGAGACCAGAGACTGGGGCAGGTAGAGAGGAAGACCTAAGAAATCACCAAGGGGCTTGATGTCCTCAGCTAGATATTGGTGCAACTGTTCCTCAAACCTGGACAGAAAGATGCAGAGCACCAGTCAAATTTCAGCCTGGTTTTGTTCTTGTAACCAGTGTGTTAACCAACAGTTCTGGGTTCAGAAGTATCTGCAAGAAGGATCTGATGTTCACAGTCATTTCCAACACAGTCAGACATACCCAACTGCTATGATGAATACCCACCTATAAAAGGTTGTGGTACAGAAAGGACCCACACATCCTGAAGACACCCAACTGATGGGGAAGGCAGAAAAGACAAGAAACCCTTGGGCCAACCTCAAAAGCTTTAGTTCTTCAGCTTTGTGATCTGCATTGCTACAGGCACCAAACTGACATCCAAAGGTGGAGTTTACAGGCATCTGTGATACTGCAGGACACAGACTGCTGTACACACTGTACTGCTTTAGGTTTGGCGGCTTCACTGACCACAGTTTCCATTTTCCTGGACTATTCCTGTGGTGCAAGGAGAAGCTAGCAGGGAACTGCACGGCACTGACGTGCTTGATCAAATTAGGTGAAACTGGACTCAGTCTAAGGCTGTTTCCTAGCACTGTTGACTTCAGCTTCCTATTACAACTTAAGACTTGATTACAACCCTGGCTGGAGCTGAAATGACGCTGCTCTAGGAACTTACCTTCTGCTTTCCATCTTCTCCTGTTGCAACTGTGCCAACAAACGCTGTGGGAGAAGCTCCTGGGCTGAGGCAGTGCCTGTGAATTCATCTATACTGGGAACACTCTTTTCTTGCCCCGACAGCATGCTCATGCCAGAACCATATTGACCCAGCATCATAGAGAAGCTGTATGGTTTCTTAAAAGAGATGGGAGACTTTACCCTTGACCTAAGGGGAAAACACCACAAAACCAAACAAAAGCACAGAAATTGGTATCAGTGTGTTGATTTTTTCTTTTCCCCATTAGACTGAAGTTTGGAAATAACAGGAAGTAAGAACTGATCATGTGACAACATAATTCCCTTGTGCCAGGGTCCAACGTACCACCTCCGGTGTGGGGGATTTAAGAAGAACCTGACAGGGGGCTGAGATTCACCCCAAAGTATCTACCCAATATCTCTGCTACACAGCAGAGCAGCACCTGAGCTTCCAACAGGAAAGAGAGCCTGGCTTCTCTCTGAACAAGGCTAAGGAAGTGAGCTAGACTCCTGAGATCATAAAATGCTTGAATGCCACACAGCTCTAAGGCAGCCTGCCCCCAACTAGCATTTTCTCTCAGCAGTGAGATTTTTCCTCATGTCTTCCCACAAGTTGGGGACAAAACTTCCTTTTGAACTCAAAATGCTGCAAAATTTAACATGTAATTACCAAAGAGTAAATCTGCAAACCATCTAACATGTAACTGAGCTGTCAGGTCCAGGCTGTAAGGGCACACGCTCATGATTCATTCCTATGCTCTTTCCCAACATCGTACTGTTTTTCCCTCCACACTTTGTGTGCTTAGACTACAAGGCTATAATTCCAAAGCCTCAGCAGTGTTTTCTTTGGCAGGATTTCTCCACTTTGAACACTTTAAACACTCTTCAAGTAATCCATTTCTTTGAGAGCTGAGTAACCCTGTAGAAATAAACTCTATTTACTCCTCTGTTTCAGCACACCCTTGGACATCATTTCAAGATGCACAAAGCACATCCTGGGGGGATGCCATAGGCTGGTTTTCAGCACTGCGAGGGCACTCTATGTTCATTGCAAAGGCCCCCATCAGCCTCCCTGGTTAATGGCACAAGGGAGAGCTGAATGCTCCTCACCTTGTGTGGCTCTGCCGGATCTCCTCCTGCGTGCGCAGCCTGGCTTGTTCCCATGAAAAAGGGAGAGTGAAATTCTTTAAGTGCTCCTTGAAGAAGTACACGCGAATCTGACCATCTTCACTTACTGCTTCTGTCAATAAACCCAAAGCCAACATTGAATATTAGAACAGACTTCCCCCCCTCAGAAGAGAAACTCAGTGCTAAGCCAATCTGAAGAAATACTTGTGTGTTCACTTTCAAGCAGCCTTAAGTTGCTATCTGTGTGTAAAAAGGAGTTTTCTTGAGCTGATTTATTGTTCCAACAGATACCAGATTCCTGGGACAGACTGTAAAATGCTGCTTTATCTTCACAAAAAAAAATCCAGTGCATCCAAGTGCCGTGTTCACTCTAAGGTTAAGTAAGGTTAAAGTTCACTTCAAGGTTAAGTAGTGATTTCATTTAAAGAACCTCCCTACAGTTAAGCCAAACAGGGCACCAAAATAAAGCCAACCCACACACTTGAAACTGAAAGCAAACAAACCCAAGACAACCTTCATTAACCCACGGAAGTGCTCATTAAGAGTGGTGGCTGCCAGCTCAGCTGACCTGAGCTTACCTGACTTCCAAAGGACCAATTCTTGGCCTTAGGTTGAATAAAAACCCTCTCCTACTGGGTTGAAAGACTCTGACCATAGAGAGACAGAGTTCCTTAATCACAGGCTCAAGTCAAATCATAATCAACACTAAACACACATTCTAAAGAGAAGACAGTGCAGTAAGCAGAGGAAGGTCACAGCTCTCTCCCTGCCACACATAAAGGCACCACTGTCAAGTTATTAAACACTCTTGTGCAGGGAGTACCATCCATGTTGTAGAAGGACATACAATACCTGGATTAATACGCAGTTTGGGTGGTTTCCAGTCTCTCAGTTTATGATCAATACAGGCTAACAAGATATCATCCCAAGGGACCTCATCAACAGAAGGTCCATCTTCATCAGAGTTCCCAGATGTTCTGTTTTTCCACTTCTGGTAAGTTTTGCTCAGCAGATTCTCCACTTGAGACTGGATCAGTGGTTGGGTATGGGTAGAACTTGCAATCTGAGACACATACTGGAAAATCATGTGGCAAACAGGATGCCAAGGAGCTATGGAAAAAGCAAATCAAACCAACCAACCAAGTAAACGGCAAGAATCTGTGACTAATCCAAACTACCTACCCTACAAGCTGGTAATTCAACACAGCACAGGCACACCTGAGAGAAGGATACTGCAGCATGAAGTACGTACCACCTAATGGAGGCAGATCTAGGTATGGGATCTGGAAGGACAGCACAGCCTTCTTCAGCCAGGCCAGGTGATCAGTCGTGTTCCACTGCAGGTGGGGCAACTGCTTGTTACCCCCAGGCTCTGAAAACTCAGTAACAGGCCAAGACAAGTCACAAAGGTGCTCTGAGGATGCCACATCGGAAAGGAACTGCAGCACGCTGTTGTACAGCTCTATGATGACCCCAGGCTCCTGAGATGGCAGGCCAGCCAACCGCCTCTCCTTCCAGTCATGGTAGAAGCGCTTGCCAAATTCATCATCAATCCCATCCTCAATGTACTCCTGAAGGGTCTGACTGCAGAGCTCAAGGGACTCGGGGCACTGGGAAACCAGCCAGCCCACAGCCGCGGAGATCTACAACACACAAAACATGGGTGGTTGGAAACTGCTCTGTAGTAATCAGGACACAAAGGATTCAATCCTGCTACCCTAAGTTTGACGTAGAATCATGGAATAGTTTGGGTTGGAAGGGAACTTAAAGCTCATCCAGTTCCAACCCCCTTGCCACAGGCAGAGACACCTTCCACTAGAGCAGGTTGCTCTCAGCCCCATCCAACATTGCCTTGAACACTGCCCATGTAACACTATTCAAGATACTATGCAGCAAAATACAAACAAAAAGATTCTCATTATCCCAGGATTTGCAACAGTAATTCTCCAACTTGGCGGTCGCAAACTAAATTCATGTGTAGCAGGGTCAGGAAAAGAAAGAGGCTGCTCACCCCAAGTGCACTGGAATTCCCTGCTGCAAGATGCTGGGGATGTCAAAAACTTATCTGGGAGGATTTGGACTATATCCAAAGAAGCCGTATCTGATCCTGGCAGTCCTTTAACTCCAGAGAGATGCAAGCTGTGAGCATTTGTGGGGGGAATCACTCTGGGCTTGGCTTGTTCTCACTTTCTCTCTTAGGCACCTTCTTCAGATGCCTTAAGAAGGGAATACAGGGCTGGGGCTGCTTTGGCTGCTCTTGGCCATTACCCTCTCCCACCTTTCCAAACCATCCACAAAAAACTGTTTTATACTTTAGTATCATTTTCCACCATGGGCTTTTGAGTCTTCTCCAGGCCACTACTGCCAAGCACACACCAAACTGAAGGACAAGGGGAGAAGCTGGTGTCTGGAGGCTCTCAGGGAGAGATACATACAATCCTTCACATATATGAGAGGACAGGGGCATCCCTTAGTCCCATCCACCCAGATGGAAAAATACTGGTGAACTCACAGCAGCCAGAAGAGATAGAAAGGGTCCTTCGTATTTTAGGACTGAGAGCAATTTAAGCTACTGAGAACATAATCATTCCTTCTAAGGCATTAGCAATTGAGAGGTTAATGATTAACCAACTATCTCTTTATATGAGCTGGTGTTCTTACCCATGATTAACCAACTATCTCTTTATATGAGCTGGTGTTCTTACCCTTGTGGTGCCTTGTAAGTCATTGATAGAACCTGGGAGCTCAACAACGGTGTAGTCTGAAATAAGCTGGGCTGAAATTAAGTCCTGCAGCATCAGACCTTAAAAAGAAGAAACCCTGTCAAATATACAAAGAAGAACACACCTCTGACCACACACTGCCTAAATTCACAGCATCACTTCTCTCCTCCTTCCTTGCCCACAAACACCCAGGATCAAATACTCTGTGCAAAGGAAAACTGGAAGCCAAAACGAAGTTCATCTATTTCCATATTGATCAGTTCTTAAGGCCTCAGAATTTCTTGCAAAGCTTTCCCCCTTTACTAGATGATATACTTAAGAGACTGTAATAATTCTACTTGAGGCAGGCGTAAACATAAGAGAAAAATAACTGCTACAGCTCAACCCAGGACACATTCACATTGCGTTTTTACAAGACACAGAAATAATTACATACCTTCTTCTACTTCTTTCTCTACGGCCTCATCTCCCTGACCAGGGACTAGAACAACGAGTGGAACTATTGGGTGGAAAGGTTTGGCCTGAAGCAACTGTTTCAACTGCAGCAAAGCTGAAAGCCAGTAAACATCATCTTCTGAAACATCTTCACTCCTAACTTTAGGTGGCAGGAGAAGGATGAGACCACTGGTTCCAAGCAAGTCTTTTTGCATCTCAGCTGCATCAAGCTCAGAGTTAGAGAGCGTGCCACAGGCCACCTATACAAGTAACAAGGATGGTAACAATAAGGTAGCTAAACAAAGGTATTTTCATACCAAAATCTGCAGTTTATTATCACTAGCATTCAGGTTTGACATTCATTACCAGGAGCTTTAGGAATCCTAAGACAATAAGCTGTGGGACAAACACAGATGTGTCAAATAGATGCAGGTAAGCACAAAAGTGAACTTCAGCACCTGCTTTGGCATCAAGAATGCAGCTGACAGAGGTTCTAACTATGTAGTGTGTTTAGGTAGGTATTTACTCAGTTGACTGGAAACAAGGAAAAGAAAAATCCATCTGTTTTCAGAGTTTTTCAAGAATCCCACCCCTCCAGCATCATCTCCTTCCATCTGACAGGACAGGATGAAAAGCTTCTACGCAAAAGCTACTGGAAAAGAGCACATCTTGCTTTTACAGTCTGTTAGGTATCAGGAAATTGTTCTCACCTTAACACACACACTGACTTTAATACTTCTGCTCCCTTGCATGGCAGGCGTGCTAAATAACGTCAGTGTTTGAATTCTGCCTTCTGTACTTGAAGTGTTTTTCTCCCAGCTTTTGTCTCCCACAAACTTGGTTTTCAACCAATCCACCAATACCCTGGCAAACAAGAAAGAGTTTAAGCACCAAACACCCCTCCAACACCATGATCTATCATGACCCCAAACTTCATATTGCTTGGATTTTACTAAATAGCTATTAAATGTCTTGAAATTGCCTATATTGCTATGTATCTCAAGGGGTTCTGTTTTCAGTATGAACAAAAGGGATTCAGTGAACAATGTCAAGAGAAGATCCAGACCACTGCAAAAAGTTAGAGCTATGTTCCTTTAGAGCACTCTGGAGAAAAACAATACAAACCAAAACACCACCACCTGGAAATTTCACATGGTACAGGGTAATAAGAAGAACACATCAAGGACTGTATACTACTACTGTTCTCTGTGTGACTGCCTTGTTTGAGAAAGGGACCAGCAACCTGCTTCTTCTACTCACCTGCTGGGATCATCCTCCACATATTCATCATCATTTGGCAAAACCAGTACCACCTTCCAAAAAACCTGCTCTTGTTGAAGTGGAGTATGTTCAGTGATTAATGAGACAAGATCCAGGGGAGTCCAAGCTAAATCACTTAAAAAGAGAGAAACTAGTGAAAAGACACTCCTTTATTGCTCATTCACACCTGGGAATGTTTTTCATCATAGAATGGTTTGGGTTGGAAAGGACCTTCAGATCATTCAGTTCTAACCCCATGTAATGGGCAGGGACACCTTCCACTAGACCAAGTTCTTCCAAGCCCTGTTCAACCTGGCCTTGAACACTGCCAGGGATGGGGCATTTACCACTTCTTTGGGCAACCTGTTTGAGCGCATCCTTACATCTAACCTGAGTTCTTTACTGTATCTTGCAATACTGGAAGTACCTACTGTCCAGTTCAAACCCTCCAAAATCAGAGCCAATTCCTTAGATGTATTGCCCATCTATTGCACCACAGACCAGATGCCTTCAAGAACTGCAGCCGCTAAATCTGATACACAAGCCTTAGTTTGGGGATTGTGGACCACATATGAAATGCTCCACTTCCACACTGCTTCAATACACTTCCCCAGTAACCACACAGACCACCAGAATGCATGATGAGCTGAGAAAGCAGCTCACCTGCTGCACTGCCAGGCTGCTAAACAGCTCATTTACTCCTCTCCTCTTATATTCCATCCTACCCAGGTACAAAAAAACCGTAATATCTACCAGCCCCTTAAATTTACACCCATGGCAATAGGACCAGATAGCTTAATGCCAGTGGACACTCCAGTATGATTTGCCATTCCTTACTGACCTTCTGACAGTTCCGTTACAGTTTACTTACACAGAAAACAAGGATCAAACACCAACATACCTTAACAACTGCTGGTAGAAGTGCTGAACTTTAATTTCATGCGCTGTCTTGTTTCTCATCCAATTCAATCTGCAAACAAATGATACCTGACTGTAATTTTTGGTGTAAAGCAGGTACTTTAACCAATTTTAAGGAACACTAAGACCTGAGAAGAACTGCAGACACTTTAAAAAGTGGTGGCTAATAAAAGGATTTAGGTATGTTTTCAGTCTTTGTCAAGGCACTTGTGCCCAAAGTGTCTTCTGGTGGCTGTTTAAGAACTAAGTTTTGTAAAACCATTAACATTTGCAATGGAAGAAGAGGGCTTCTTTGGGACTTACCTTCCAAAAACCAACTAGACTGCCAGCTGCTGTCACTCGAAGTATCCTTACCTTGTGCATGAGACTCCCAGCTTTCCTCCATTCCCCAGGTTTACAATCCTCTTGCACAAGCTCTCCATGGCTACAGGCCACTCTGCACTGGGGGACAGTGCTTTCAGCTTGTTTTCTGGATCAGTGCAGCAGGGAGCAGCTGGAAATGCCCTCATTTGACGTTTCAACTTCGTTCGAGCTGCCACTGCCTCCCTCCACCTTTGGAAGAGAATAGTTCACAATACTAAACTCTTCTGCAGACCAAAGAGGTTCTGTCACGGAAACAAATCTTCTCTATGAGGGAGCTGAGGCACTGGCACAGGGTGCTCAGAGAACCTGTGGCTGCCCCATTCCTGGCAGTGTTCAAGGCCAGGTTGGATGGGGCTTTGAGCAACCTGCTCTAGTGGAAGGTGTCCCTGCTCGTTGCAGGACAGGTTGAAGCTGGATGAGCTCTGAGGTTCCTTCCAACCCAAACCATTATGTGATTCTGTGTTTCTCATCTTTGGTCTTCAAACTGGACTGGGCTCTCAAACACCCACGTCAGTCTGCCCAGGGGACAGTGTGAGGTGGTGCATGTGGATGCTGCAGTGGATTCAGGCTGTATTTCTGCACACAGCAGCAAAGACAAAGCTCAAATGGAACACACACAGGACCAGAACTGCCAGCTGTACACGTGCAGCTACGAAAAGGGGTGGCCTTGTGCCCCATTCAAAAAACCCATCCAGACAAAAGGAGCACTGAAGGCTATTAACACGTGTCCTAAAGAGACACATGAACTCAATTTTAGGACAAAAAACTCTACAAGGGGAGGTGCTCCACAGAAAAGGGACTACTCTGCTCCTTCCTTTTAAACGGTGACAGATACCACCGGAAATGCACCTCAACCTGACTGTACTGGGGCAGTACAGAATAAATATCTGCCTTGGAACACCACAACAACCCCATAACCCTTACCACATATCCAGAAAAAGAAATGTCCAACAGAAATAATATAAGGAGGAATTATTACAAGTCTCTGAATAAAATGAAGCTGAAATCTCCTACCAAGCTGACTCCGAGAGGTGTGTTCCCCCCCTCACATGTAGTAACTTATGCTCCTGAGAAAAGCAGTTTTATTACAGGGTGGTAACTCACCGTTGTAAGTACTTGCAGAAACACTGGAGCTCCTGAAGGGTTTCCTTAGCAATCTGGAAGATCTCATCCTCCAGAAAGAGCCCCATGACATGACCACAGACTTCTTCTGAACAGCGAACAATACGGGCTTGCCGGTCTCTTTCTAAGGCACACCTAGTTCAAAATGAAATAACCCAAGACATCTAGTGAGGTGGAGACTGCAGCAAATGCCCATACAATTAGCTGAAGGGAAGACCTTCACATTTAGCAAAGGAACGGGATTTTCCATACTTGTATTCTACAGCTCTTCTGAATAAGACTTGTGATCAATTGGAAGTCATTCAAGTTTTACACTGATCACAAGCTTATACCGAAGGGTCTACAAGAGAGACCACAGCTGAGCCATAAGGGAGTCGGATGAAGAAAAAGCACACATGGCAGCCTTGCCCTAAACAATCCTCTGTCCCCTTCACCCTGGAGGACCACTACTGCCTGACAGCATGACTGCAAACTGGCACTTGCTGTACGATCAACTACACTTTCCTTCTCAAGTAGCTTAGTGAAGATGACCTCAAAGAAATCCAAGCAGGAATCCTACCACTCCCTGAGAAATCCTTACCCTTTGGAAAGCATCCTACAGGAAAGTACACCATACAGTATGTTGTACCTACTTTAACTCATCGGTTGAAGCTTCTTGAACACTCTCCTTTATTACTTCTTCCATTAACTCCATCCCCACCAACTGGCTCAACTGCTTTATTAACTTTTCTTTTTCCTGCTTTTTCCTGGAAGGACAGAGAAAACATTTACACCAGTGGCAAGACTGAAGTTTTACGCTTGCAAACCTGCTCCTTAGTTACACAAGTGCTACACACAGTGTCAGACAGTTAATTCACATACAACTTGAGTTGCCACCAGCTGGTTTCTCTCTTTAAACAGCTTTCCATGAAGCCAGTTTTCCTTCAAAACTACACATAACAACAGGGTGATTTTATACTTACCACAGTAAGTTAAAGACAAGTAGCTCACTCGGAAGGAAAAGTTCCTGCATACAGCAGAGCTGGGATCCATCTCCCTCTCTGGAAGCTCTGCGGGTATTAAAGTTCCCAAAACCCCGAGCCACGATTTTCATACTGGCTCTGACGTCCCCAAAATACGAGCTAGCACATCTGAACGTGTGGAAGGGGCAGCCTGCCTGCATAGTCCCAGCGTGAGACAAACTGAGTGCTGTTGGTATGGCAGAAAAACACAGGGGCTGAGCCCTTGGGCAAGGCCTCAGGTTGGCACCAGCTGTTGTTAATGCTGCCTAAGGATGAATTGAGCCCACCACGTACAGCAAAAGCAGCCACTCACCTCTCTTCCTCTACTCTGCGCCTTTCCTCTTTGACACGCTCCCTTTCTGCATTAAGCACGCTTCCAGCCACTTGTCTGACGATCTCCCCCGTCACTTCAGTCACGAGCTCCTCTACAGCAGCCTCTGAGGTGCTGTGCAGGAAGAGCAAGTCTCTTTTCAAAGCCAAAAAATTTTCATTCAAAGCCCTATATTCAGCCTGGAGAAGAGAAGCTGTGTGGAGACCTCAGAGCAGCTTCCAATATCTGAAGGGGGCTACAAGGATGCAGAGAGGAGCTCTTCATCAAGGACTGTAGTGATGGGGCAAGGGGTGATGGGTTCAAACTGAAACAGTGGAAGCTCAGGTTAGATATAAGGAACAAGTTCTTTACTGTGAGGGTGGTGAGGCGCTGGCACACGGTGCCCAGAGAAGTTGTAAATGCCCCATCTCTGGCAGTGTTCACAGCCAGGTTGGACAGGACCTTGGGCAACATGGTCTAGTGTGAGGCGTCCCTGACAGTTTCAGGTCGGGGGCCACCCTGGAAACCAGAAAATCTACTTTCTTCCTCAAACCCAGTTTTATTGCTGACCATGACATCACATTGTATGGACTTTAGTCTGGGTCAGCTGTGCCTGCTGTGTCTCCTACCAGCCTCTGCCGCACCCCCAGCCTACTCACAGGCCTGCAGAGTGGGAAACAAGGAAGGCCTTGCCCCTCTGCTGTTCAGCAATAGTCCAAACACTGGGGCATTAATAACACTGTTTTGGTTACAATCTCACATCTACAACTACCAATGGCCTTGGAGAGGATACGTTATATGAAGCAGAGAAGCAGACAGATCTGGACTTACTCCTTTTCCCTCTTTAGGCCCCTTTTTTCCCCACAAAACACATTCCTTGCAGCAGTGTTGTGAGCATCATGCAAGGCAAGGTGTAGAGGTCTGCAGTAAGCCTTCCATTATCCTAGCTGGTGTGTAACAGGGAGGTGGCAGGCATCTGAAGAAAGGTCTGCTCTTCCCTCAACTGTATCAGTATGGCTATCTCCACTACAGACCTTGCCTTAAGTCTATGATCTTCACACATGGTGCTGCTATGGCAAATTGCAGCTCTAATGACTGATGCCAGGAGTAGCAGCAATAGATGTTCCTTACCAGATGGCAGCAGTCACATAAGCCACTCCTGCTCTGCTGACTTCGCTGCACTCTCCATTGAGGACCTCCTGCAACAGCACATCCACCACTTCTGCGATGTCCTACAACACAGCAGAGGAAGTAGCTGAAGCAAGATGCAGCCCTGCTCAGGATGGCCTGGGCACAGATGTGAACTGGGAATAAGGCTTTTCAGCCTTGTTTAATTGACTGGAATTGGCAATATTATCTGTATTTCTACTTACAAAATAAGCTAACTTCATCAAACATACAGCCTGGAAATTTAAGACTACCTAAAAGGCTAGTAGCAGCCCAGAAACAGGAGCAGCTTTCTGTAATAAATATGGACAAGTCAAGTCAGGAAACAGTAGCTAAAAGTGAATTTTGAGAGGGAATCCTCTTTTCTTGAGTTTTTCTCATTCTAGCTGATTTAATTCCAAATGACCAGGTCTAACCTTCACTGATATGCAGCCATGTTTAGGTAGAATAGGCAGTGCTAGCTTACAAAGCAATGAGAGACTCTGAGATGGGTTCAGCATTAGTACGTATCTAAACGTGTGGAAGCTAGAAAAAGAGGAATAGCACAGATACACAGGGTACATGTTCAAGATCTAACATCAATAGTCACAGACCCACCAGGAGAAACTTTGTCATGTCTCATATATGAAACGTGTCATTAAGAAACAGCTCAGTGTTGTTCACTAAAGCAAAGTTTACCTACTAAGTCAAAGATAATCACTTTCTACTATCACTTTCTGGTTCTCTCCTTAGAGGTTTCTCAGGTAAGTGCTGATCATATGAGACTGTTTATCCTGTGTCAGGGTTGCACATGAAATCATTCAAGACCTTCTCTTTTCAGAATAGCTCAAGGAAACAAGTTCTCAAGGTATCCAAAGCACTGAAGCAGGGAGCATCTCCTTTTGATTCTACACATAACACATGCAGATTCTGGAGAACTAAAACAACCTAAGAACTCAGTTATCTTTAATTATTTTCACAGATCTTTCCCTCATACTTCATGATGGATTTAGATTTCCTTACTGTGTCTGTGTAGGCAGGCTGAGGCTTTGAAGAGAGAGGCTCAGGTTGTCCAGGAGGTTGGGAGATGGTCTGTGGAGGAGGCAGCACTGGCACAAGCTGACGAGGTAACAGCGAGGGCAGAAGATGAGCTGGAGGCTGGACTCTTACTGCTGCAACATCTAAATCCACACCTTTGCTTTCCATTCTTCCTTCTTGGGACGGGGGGAGGAGAAAAATTAAGGAAGCCACGTTAGTCACAAGTAGAAGCAAAAATAGTATCTTCAAAAGCTGCTTCTCTGATAAACCTCATCATAAAACAAGCACATAACAGAGGCTTGCTGCCTTGAAGTTAAATATACAGTTACATCATAGAAACTAATTTATATTTATGGCTATTTTATATAAAGCATTAACATTTTTAGTGCACATTAAATACATTCCTAATAAAACAACTGTTTTAAGTCAAATACACCTAGCACCTACACCCCCTCTTGAACATATAGAAGAGCTGTACTTTCAACCAAAAAACCCCTATGTTCAGCAAACCTGAAAACCAACATGATTTTATACACACGCTGTGAACAGCTGCAATACAAAACCTGCAAACTGAAGAGGAAAGTTGGCTGTCTGAAGGAGACCAATACCTGGTTATTTCACTGTTGTGGTTTACGCCCAGCCAGTAACTCAGAACCCCCCCACCCCCGCCCCGCTCCCAGAGGGATGGGGAGGAGAATCAAAAGAATGTAACTCCCACGGGTTAAGATAAGAACAGTCCAGTAACTAAGGTATAACACAAACCACTGCTGCTACCACCAGTAATAATAATGGTGAGGGAAATAACAAGGAGAGAGAATAGAGCCGCTCACCACGTGCTGACCCGAGCAGAGATCTAGCCCTTCCAGGTAACTCCCCCCAGTTTATATCCTGGGCATGAATGACATGCTGTGGTACAGACTACCCTTTTGGTTAGTTTGGGTCAGGTGTCCTGTCTCTGCTCCCTCGCGGCTTCCCCTCCTCCCTGGCAGAGCATGAGACTCAGGAAGTCGTTGGTCAGAGGAAACATTACTGAGCAACAACTAAAAACATCAGTGTTATCAGTGCTGTTCCCAGGCTGAAAGTAAAAAACACAGCACTGCACCAGCTACTGAGGAGAAAAATGACTGCTACTGCTTATCACCCAAGCTGGCAAAATTGTGCTCATTTCCCTTAGTGTGTTTCCTGTATTAGGGAATATGTTTTATTAATCAGGTTGCTTCTTAGCTTTTAGATACCGAAGTACATTTAAATGAAAGCATGCTCCCATTACATCCAAATTTCCGTGCAATTTCAACCCATGAGTAAAGAACAGTTCCCGCTTTGTAAAACAGGACTTCTCACAGAGCCAACACAGAAGTATGCTCCTGAGCAGTATCTAAAACTGCATGTCTGCTCTTACCTGTTGCTTCAACGCTGCATTTTTGGCTAGTACTAGCTTGATCCACAGAGGTGCTTCCACCAATGTACTTGTTCTGTCCGTTGAAGCTGGACACAGGCACATGGTGAGGTACCACAGGCAATGGGCCACCATTTACAACTTCCCCAACCAAGACAGTTAGCTTCTGGCTGACAAACATGGATTTCCGTGGTTTGGGTAATCCATCTGGCTCCAAGAAAGCTGAGCGATTCAGCTCCACGTAAGCCCTAGGGAAATATAAAAACCAGGAGTACATCCTCAAAGCTCCAGTAAGCTATAGGTTTTCAGTTAGTGGGGGCAAAGTGAGCCAGGCACTGGGCACTCTGGCTTGCTTCTTGTAGCCTAGATCTCAGTCTTTAGCTGGAACCAGAACAGGGAAGGCAGAGAGCACTGTCCTCACACCTATCCTCCCGTACTAATGTTCCTGGGCACCCTCGTAGACTGTTCTGTGTCTTTCTCCTTTTAACCTTTATTCACTGTGTGTATTATAGTTTTACCTAGATTACATAGAATCCTAGTATAGTTTGGTTTGGAAAAGACCTTAAGATCATCTAGTTCCAATCCCCTATAACGGGAAGGGGCACCTCACACTAGACCATGTTGCCCAAGGTCCTGTCCAACCTGGCCGTGAACACTGCGAGGGATGGAGCATTCACATCTTCTCTGGGCACCCTGTGCCAGTGCCTCACCACCCTCACAGTAAACAACTTCTTCCTTATATCCAACCTGAACTTCCCCTGTTTCAGTTTGAACCCACCACCCCTTGTCCTATCGCTACAGTCCCTGATGAAGAGTCCCTCTCTGCATCCTTGTAACCCCCATCAGATACTGGAAGGCTGCTCTGAGGTCTCCACGCAGCTTCTCTTCTCCAGGCTGAACAGCCCCAATGTTCTCAGCCTGTCTTTGTATGGAAGTGCTCCAGTCCGTGATCATTCTCAGGATAGATACAGCCCACATCATAGATGCCAGGGCTATCTACAGAAGTAATTTTAAAAGGTACAATCATCTTCTAATTTTTGGAATCTGTAGTCTAGTGAATTCATTCTTTCAAACCAGAATGTTAACAGGAAATAGAACACTAGCTGGCATGCTCATGTGCTTTTGTCTTCTTCAGTCTTCTGAGACTGGCAGTCTGCAGGGGCACATTTTACATTGTACATATTTCTATGGAAGATATTCTTATCTGCAAACTGTTGGCTTCCAACATCCTCAGAAAAACTGAGTTTGCACTGTTCTCCTTCATCCTGCACTACATACATCACAATAACACCAGTTTCCTGAAAGGCAGAACTGTATCCTCATTTATTTCCTACAATTCAGCTGCAAGATAAGAACCTGAAACTATTTATTTTTTCTACAGGGTTATCCACAATCTAGGGAGAAAGACCCTGGAATCCAGTGGAGACAGAGTTCCAGATTCAACCTTCCAGAAGGCTGAAGGAATTTTGGTGTCTTGAAATGCCTTGTCACCTCATCAAACCAAGTAAAGACTGGTAAATGTACACGTGCAAAAAAGCTATCATGGGAAGTCATGCTAGTCACAGGGATACAAACCCCATTTCTTGATGGAAAGATGTAAAATTAAAGACATTTTCATAATTACAATAACAAACAGATTACTAAAATCTGTACGCATCACTGTCCCTGTGCTTTTGCTTACAGAGCCTAGCCCTTATTCTTCGCCTCTTCTTTACTTTGCCTGGTCACAAACAAGCAGGAGCAGCTTATCTACATTAATGCTTCACCTAACACTGGTTTTACTCCACTGAGGCTCAGAGCCCTTCCCCTTACACTTACCCATCAGATACACTCAGGCCATAGTAACTTATAAAATCAGTTGCTTCTTCACAGTCTTTGAACAGGAGCATGCGGACCAAGTGATCCAAGGGAAACACTGTACATCTTTGGGTGCTCACAGTGTAGGCAATGTTGAGAGATTTGAGAGCATCTTTACGGATCTGGGGGAAGGAAAAGAAAAAGCCTTGTAACTACCAAGTTAGAGAACCCCAAATTTACTATCAAGTGTAACTATAAGTATAAAAATCATGTTTAAAAGAAATCAGTACTTTGTTAAATAGCCACACAAACAAATACACAGATTTAATTTGCTTTCTAGTTTCTGCTCCTTTATAATGATGCACATTTTGAGCATATCCCTTTGTGACTCTTGTACAGAAGAAAAAGCTTGCCAAGGCATCTGAAACTGCAGGTTCATGCTTTCTCTGCAAAAGCCTCACTTCTCTGCTTCCTAATTATTTTCAGGGAAAATACTGTGTATCTGTACACAGTTATGGAGAAAAAATGTCAAGAACAGCATTTTAGTATCTGCCTTTTCTATTACGGCTGAACACTCTTGATATGTTTTTAAATGCTTCTGAAGAAGCAAGAATAAGATTATTTGTAAGGCTAAATATCTACCAAGTTTTCTGCTGAGATTTCCTCCCCAAAATCCCAGACTGTTTTTTCTTATAAACACTTAAGAAAACATATATCTGCCTTTTTCTCACCTGGTTGAAGTAACAGTGTAAGAGACAGGCATTCAGATAGGAAGCTGCTTGCACTAACTTGAAGAACCTCACAAAGTTGTTGCTATTCAATGCAGCAAAAGCTTGAACAGCAAATCTAACTTCAGGAGAGTTTCTAACCTCTGGATGAAACTGCTGTACTTCTCTGTGGAGACAAAAAAACAGAGACAACCCTTTTGCTTCAATAGCAACAATCACAATTCAATAGTAACAGTCACAATTCAATAGCAACCTGAAACAAAAGGGAATTAAAATAAGGAACTATAAGCAAGACAGGCAACTCCTGCCCAAACCAAATGGCTGTGAATTAAACTTGCAGTATCATTTCCTGATCATTAACCTTCTAATGATACCTGCATCATCAGCATGTTATTATATAGGTACATCACTCCATTGGCTAGGGAGGAAGGCAGGCAAGAGGTTGACCAGAAGAGCAAAGTATGCCTCTGCCCATGAAATGGTTTTTCCCTTTTCCTTGGTTCTACTGCAGATAAAGCAGTGAAACTTCTTAAAAGGACCTATTGGAAACATCAAATAAAACATTACTACAGTACACTTTCTATGGCAAAAATACCCTCTTCAACTAAGATTATTTGCTTCCATTACAATTTCTCAGGACTTAATCCTAATCACAATTCTTCCCAAAGCAAAGAGAGAAAACAAGTGATATCTGTTGCTCCCACCTGAGAATATCCCCCTTGTTGAGATTCAGCAAGACATTATAGCCTCTGAACTCTGCTTCACTCTTGCAGTAAACCCCCTTGTTAGCCAGGTCCTGATACATCTCCTTCAAGCTCTGCAGGCATTTAGTCATGTTCTCATTGTTGATTTTGGCATCAAAGGAGGACATGGGCTCTTCACACAAGTGGTGAGCACAATGGATGTGAAAGCGAGTGCACTTCTCAATCAGAGACACCATCAGCGGGTTGCAGAGATGTTGCTGGGTTATATCCTAGCCAAAATGATACAAAACACACTGCATGTGTCTTTAAACTACAGCTGAAGAGCATAGTCAACTGGCACTACCTTTGGAAAACACATTTCAACCATTCTCCAAGTCACTTTGCAATTCAAAACATTTAAATTACTACTGCTTTTTGCTACACTTTTTACAGCATTACATGATCTTTTGTTTTCTCTTAGCAAACACCTCCATCCACCAGCATTTACCTTTCTTATTCCACGAGTTCTGTTCCAGACAAAGTCATACCATTCTCGGTAGTTTCCTTCTCCTTGATCCATAATGTTTGTCACTAAATAGTCCATGGTCATGCTCAACACCTCAGAGGGTCTCAGTTCATGGGGCAAAGGCTCCTCCTGATCTGCTGAAGACCTGCTATATTCCTTGATTGCTGCTGCATGATCTACCTGCAGCATATGGAGAAAATAATCAAAGCCCAAGGAGTATGTTCAACTTCTCAGGAGTATAGAGGATTTCATCCCATCCACGCCTTTACTTTAATAAGGAGCAGATTATTAAAGGGGCTTTTCCACTGTTTACACTAGCAGTTCATGTCCATTCTGCTACAATAGCAAATACATTTTCTTTTATGACAGGATCCTAAGTGTTGACTCAGTCTCATAATCTTCAAGACAACATAAACTGCTGCCCTACAGTTTTAGAACTATACCTCTAAAAGCTGACCTGTAGCTAAGTAAAAGCCGTGACAGTGAAAAAAGCAATTTTCTAGCCTCCTTCTTTTAAAGCTGGGAATTGAGAGAAGTTATTGAAATGACCTACAGAATTTTTCCACCATAATTAACCCTTGTAATGGAGCTAAACAACACTGACAGCTTTACCTAAGCAGCAAGATGACCTAGGAACAACAAACGCCCACATGCAGAGGGCTCATACCTTGTCAGATCCTAGAAGCAACTCGAAGATGCTGAGCTGGTTTCTTGTCTCCCTCATGTAGCGCTCCTTTTCAGGACACATGTCTGGGCAAGTACCAATAACAGTTTTTGCTTTGCCAAGATCAGTCCTTTTGATTCGGGCTAAAAAAAGAGAAAAATAAAATCGAATGAACACTAAGGAAACACAAACAAACATTAGTTTGTTTTCATAATGAGCTTTTATCCTGATGTGTCAACACTGGCCTAAGCATGCCAGATGCCCCACAGCTGGGATCTGTATGCTGGTCAAGTAATACATTGCTGGAGAAACAGTTACAGAAAGAGCTGGTGGGAAAAGGTCTCTAGAGATTCCCAGCCTACTTATGTTTAGGGCAGGGCTATGCCCCACAACTTGGAGTGGGTCAGAAACACACAAGGATGGGGTTCTCCCATGCTGGGACCTGTCCCATTCATCTGGGTCAGTTTCTCCTACAGTCCCACCTGGATATCGAGATTGAGAAGACTGAAACCTCTAAAAGATACCCTATGTTTTGTGTCCTAACTAAGCACTGGTAATTTCATAATCCCACATGAAGCAGGTGAGAAATTTGTTTGTGGATATTAAAAATAAGACATTAAGAGCAGGGTCAGCTTTGAAATGGCAAGAGGAGGATGGAAGGGTTTACAACCCGGCACTCTGTTAAACAAAGTGCCATCTCTTGAAATAATCAGTAGTTTGAATTTAGAGAAACACAGTCTTGCATAGCTTTCTTCAGCGAGCCTGCAGGGGTGCAGATCTCCCCACACAGCCTCCTTCACAGATGAACAGTCTGCTATTCACTTTCCACAAGAAATAACCATGTGCAATAAGTAAAACAGGTTTTTGCATGTTTTGCAAGAAATTAATGTATATATATGTACAACAGAAGGGTATTTTAGACTGCTCCATGTTACTCTCTTTAAAGCCATTTCCATAGTACCACAGCAGACACCAAACACTTTGTTTGTTTAGAGTAGAAAAGCAGATATTACACTCATTAACTTGTGTGATTACCTTGTCGCATGATTTTGTCCCTTTGGTCCAAAAGACGGTATCTCTCTTCAGATGTCTCAGCCACTAATCCTACCAGGTTACTAAGAGACGACAGAGAAGCTCCCAAGGCCTCTGAGCTCTGCCCTTCAGAAGTAGAATCAAACATTTCTGCTTCAAACTGCAGTGCCTTTCGAAGACCAGACTTCTTTGCTGGAGAACTAAAACCAGAAGATATATCATCAGTAATCTATTAATGCATGCCCCAGCCTTAATCAGTTCACTTTTTCTTTAGGACATCAACATCTCTGTTCAGAAGAATATTTTATTCACAAGACGATGTATCAAGTAAGCATGTATTGAAATACCAAGGTTGTTACAAGCTAACACCAGCACAAGGATTTAATCCTCTTAAATCCTCAGCATTGCCTTGACAACACTGCCAAGCATTCCGGACTGTGGTGAAAGCATCAAACTTTGTACAACAAAGTTTGGTATTACTGAAGGTCTCTTAAGAGTGGATAAAACCAGGTGGCTGCTGCAGCATTTTTTGAATCACCATGGCACATCAGATTGCATTTTAAACCAGGAGCTAGCCTGCTGCTTGGTGTGAAGAAAGAGAATCACAAAATCAACCAGGTTGGAAAAGACCTTTATATCAAGTTCAACCATTAGCCCAGGACTGCCAAGTCCACCATTAACCATGTCACCAAGTGTTTTCTATAGAAACAGAGATTATGAAAAGATTTTACAGCGCCCAGATACAAACATACTTTGTAAATCAAGGAGCATTCGCTCCTTCACAAGATATTACTGATTTTATAGTTACATGATTACCTGTACCAAATAGGTATAGACTGGTATATATACCAAACTGGGCACACCATTAAGGTGCCACAGAAAGATGACAACCCTGTCCTTTCAGCAATTGACACAAACCAGGAAGATTCCTCTACAAAGACCATCCACTTGAAGTGAGACAAGAAAACGATCCAAACTTAAAATGCAGTCAGAAGTATCCTTCTGACCAAGTCTAAGATTTGTGACCTTGTAATTCAGACAAACCAGAAAAGACATGGGAAGCACACTCCCTGATAAGAATATGACTATTTGGCACACACAGATCATCATTTTCCCCTGTTCACCCCATTTCCTGCCAGATGGCTCCCAGAGGAGCAGACATACCTTCTACCAGGTATCACACCGCTGCCAGAAGATCTTATTAAAGGTTTTCGAAGAGGGGAATGCTGATAGGTTTGCTCTTCACTGCTTTGCCTTCCTTCATCTTCACCTGCTTTCTTCTCCTTGGATGAAAACTCTCTTTTTGCTGGACCTGAAGTGACATATAAACATGAAGCCGGGTACTTGCCACTTTAAACAACAACTTTTTCCCCCATGGTGGTGCTGTTTAACAGTTTGCTTCAGAAAACAAAATATCAAAACAAAACTATTAGAAAATAAAACTAAGAGTCAGTTTTGGACACGTATGCAAAACTTCCAGGACAACTTGAAGCGGTACTGAGTAAGTCTACCAGTTGCTAGTCAGCTTCACTGTTCTATAAGAAGCATTTTTCAGTAAACCATCACTTAGCAATACCAATAATTGGTCAGCAGATGAAGTCTGACCATTGTCCGAATTCAAGTCCTTTCAGGGCTGGTATATAATCCACAAGCCATAATTCTGTATGGGATATGAAATCCATTTCACTTACAATAAATCACAATTCCCAGTGCTCCAGCTGAAGCATGTTAAGCATTTATTTCACATACCCAAGCTTAGGCTGAGGCTGGTGTGACTTCTCAAGAGTTATACCTTCAAAGGCAAACAGGCACCCCTACAGCTGCTGCTTCAAAATGCTCATTCTCAGGAAGACAACTCCGCAGCTATTCACTGTTCGAAGGCAAGTCTGTGGTTGGTCAAAGCTGTGGCGAACCATTCATCTGCTGACAGATGAAGCCTAAGCCCAGGCTAGGATCTCCAAAGCACACATGCAGCCCTTACAAAGCTAAGGAATAGGAAGCACTTGACAACTTGACATCTCCTCTTGCCCTAATTCCAATTCAGGTTTTCCACTGCTGAACTCAGTTCTCTGTAGTCTGTTCTCTTTTTGGTTCAAGTAGTATGCAATTGTTGATACGCCACACAGCAAGATCAACACCCCAGACACTCACTCCAGAGGTCTCTTTACTTCAGTTCTCAGGAAGCCCACATGCCAGGCTAGGCTCTGAAGTGGGCAGCAAGGCATTTGAAACTGGGTTTTCTTACACCCACAAAGATCGTCCTACTTCTAGATAGGAGCACAAAATTAACATCACCCATGTGTTAACAGCCTTAACAGGTTAATAGCCTTAATATTAACACTTAACAGCATAATGGGGGCCAACAAAAAATCTGGAGAGGGCCTTCTGACAATGACCTATAAGGACAGGACAAGGAGGAATGACTAAGTTCAAACAGAGTGCAATCTAATTAGAAATTAGGAATAAGTTCTTCCATGTGAGGGTGCTGAGGAGCTGGCACAGGGTGCCCAGAGAAGCTGTGGCTGCCCCATCCCTAGCAGTGTTCAAGGCCAGGTTGGACACAGGGCCTTGGAGCAACCTGCTCTAGTGGAAGGTGTCCCTGCCCATGGCAGGGGTTGAAGCCGGAT
Organism: Pezoporus wallicus; assembly: GCF_028554395.1. NCBI lineage: Eukaryota > Metazoa > Chordata > Aves > Psittaciformes > Psittacidae > Pezoporus > Pezoporus wallicus. The sequence goes on along the minus strand of NW_026638763.1, from coordinate 2,355,100 downwards.
GATCTTTAAGGTCCCTTCCAACACAAACCAGTCTGGGATCTAGAATTATACTTTGGGAGCTTTAGCATTCCTATATGGAGATCATTTTAGCACAAGAGGAAACAAGAACGGAGCAGAAGGCACACCATTCATATATCACTCAGTAATCCTATCTGGAAACACAGACTTACTTGTTTTCTTCTTTTGCCAAAATGTTACTATATCTTTGTGCAACTCTTTTGCTTTTTTTCTGGCAAGAGCTGCAGAGGCCTGAAAGAAAACAAAAGCAGAGCATGAAAACTTGAAAACCCATGAGCATAACCCCAAAATAGGCAGTGCAGGTTTCGCCAGAGAAACATTTACCAGTTTCTGTAAGGTTCTGGTTACCCCATTTTAGCTTCTCACTTAAGACCTGCATGCAATTAGCAGGACTGACTTCCACAAAAATTCCACAAAAATTCCAAGAGCTCCAGTAACCTTAGAGCCCAAAGATGTGTTTTTAAGCAGAAAACGGGAACAGACTGTGCAGTCTCTGAACCAGCTTCTCAACACATCTCAGCATTGAGGTAACAGCAGTGCTTCCAGCAAAAAGGTCACTCTGCAGAGATTACCCAAGTTTACCTCACCTTTGGTGCTGCTGAGCCCCAGCAAGAGAGCAGCACCATGTGTAAATCAGGTTTGGTCATAAAGAGACAACAAACAGGAGATCCATTTGGTATTTGAGCTCGATGCTAGCAGGGCAGCTCAAACCAGGCAGAACTCCGGCAGTTACCATGCCTTAGGTGCAGTTCAGTGTGCTTCCACCCGTCTGTAACACGGTGCTCACAATACAAAACTTTCTGCCAAGTGAAAACCACCCCGGCACCACCACAGGGATGCAGTTCTCACTGCACCCATCCCAAGCACTCAAACTTGAACCTGTTCTTGTGCCAATTGCTTCCAGTACTCACATGATCAAAGAAGTGGATAATGGCCATTTTCTTATTGCGCCTGGTCATGACCCGCCGGACTTTCGCGAACTGGCCGAAGTGCTTCTCCAGCACCGTCCTGTCGTTGAGGTAATCGGGGACGTTCTTGCACTGGATGGCGGTCAGGTCACTGGGCGACAGCCCCCCCAGAGCCTCCATGCTCTCGCTGCCCCGACCCCGGCGGGCAGGGGTCACGGCGGCGGAATCTATGAGAAGGGAGGCAGCGACCTCAGAGCGCGCGGTGACACGGGGGTACACGGGGTGACACGGACCTCCCCCCGTCCCATCCTACCTTCCCGAGGCGGGTCCCGGGCCTCGACCGGCGACGTATCTTCTGTGGGTCCCCGCTCGCCCTCGGCGGCTTCCCCGCGGTCGCGCTGGCCGCGGCCCTGGCTGCGCAGCATCTCCTTCAGCATGCGGCCGAAGAGCGCTCCGCCGCGGGGCCGGCTCAGCATCACCGCCCGCTTCTCCGGCGGTGCCGCCGCCGCCCGTCCGCTCGCCGCCGCTGCCCGCCGGGGAGAGCGCTCCCGCTCCTCCTTCCGCTTCAGGCCTTTGGACGCCGGCTCGCCCGGCTCCTCAAAGAGCGGCCGCGGGCCTTTCTCCTCCTGCCGGCCCAGCGCGGCGGCGGGACGCGAGAAGGAGAAGGGTCCCCCCGCCGTCACCTCCGGGCTCGCCTCGGGCGCGAAGCCGAAGGGCGGCGAGAAAGTGAAGGCAGCAGCGGGGCCCTTCTCCGCCTCGCTGCTCGTCAGCGGCTTGAAGGCGGCGGCGCTCTCGGGCGCCTTGAAGCGGAACTCGGGCGCCGCGAAGGCCCCACCGCCGCCCGGCGCCTCGCTCGGCCCCGGGAAGCTGCCCAGGTTGGTGGGCGGCTTGAAGCTGAACCCCGCGTTGCCCGCCGGGGCACTGCCGCTGCCCGCCGCCGTGAAGGCCGGCGCCTGGCCTAGCCCGATGGGCGGCCCGAAGGCAGAGGGCCCCGTGGTGAAGGGGAGTCCAGGGGCCGCACCAGCCTGCCCGAAAACGGCGGCCTGCCCGAAGCGCAGGGGCGGCGGGAAGGCAGGCGGCCCGCGGAACGGGCCCCCGGCATTCATGGCGGCGGGCGGGCGGCCACTTCTTCTCAGCGGGCGGGGTACCACCGGCGGGGCGGGACGGAACGGGGCGGTAAGGAAGAAAGGGGCGGGCAGGGTCGTGCCGCCACCGCGGTCGCCATCATGAGCGTGGCGTTGCGGAACGCCCAGCGGGCCGTGCCGGTGCGCCGTGCCCCGCTCCGCCGCGCGGTGTGCGCCCTGCGGGCCGCGCTGGGCGCCTCTCGCTTCGATGTGGGGCTGGTGTGCGCCGGAAACGGGCTGATGAAGCGTCTGAACGGCGCGTACCGGCATTGTCCGGAGCCCACCGACGTCCTCTCCTTCCCCTTCCACCGGGTGGCGCCGGGGGAGCTGCCGCTGCCGCGCTGCCGCGACGAGTACAATCTGGGGGATATCTTCCTGGGGGTAGAGTACATCCATCAACAGTGCCGCGACACCGGGGAGGACTTCGACAGCGTCCTGGCGGTGAGCGCCGCCGCGGGCAGCGGGGCCGCCGGGCCTCCCGCTGCGGACAAGGGCAGCGTGCGGTGTCCCATGGGGGATAGGGTAGCGGCTGCCGCTTTGCTAGCCCGGCCCGGCTGAATAAGGAGGTTTACCCTTGGAAGGTTAACGCTGTGTTTTAAAGCTTACTTAACTGCGGGAGGACACTGCCTGGGCTTTGTCCCTCTGCAAGGCAGAGTACTGTTTTTTCCCTGCTGCAAGTAATGGCAAAATGGGAAATGATGGGGTACGGGGCTAACCCTGGTTATTTCTCTTACAACGGGGCTGTGCGGTGTTGGGGTGAAGTTTCATGATATCACAGACTGATTTGGGTTGAACGGACCTTAAAGCTCATCCAGTTCCGACCCCTGCCACGGGCAGGGACACCTTCCACTAGAGCAGGGTGCTCTGAGCCCCTTTCCAACACGTCCTTTATTCTCGTGTCTCTTTGCACAGGTGACGGCAGCCCACGGACTGTGCCATTTGCTTGGCTACCAGCACAACACAGAAGCCGAGTGGCAACAGGTACGGCGATGCCCGGCACACGGCACCGGTGTGCGGTGTCCGGCTGTGTCTCGTCGTGGAAAGCATCCTCTTTTGTGACCGGGAAGCCGCGGGCCCCGCGGCCCTGGCTCGCCTTGGACGCCGTTAACCCAGCGGCGCTGACGGTGTCTCCTCTCCCGCAGATGTACCAGAAGGAGATGGAGATCCTGCAGGAGCTGAACCGCCTCACCGGTGCCAGCCTCCGGCCCCTCACCGCGGGCCTCTTCTGAGGGGGCCGCCCCGAGGGGCCGGGCCGCGACCGGTGCCGCCCCGGACGTGGCGTGGCGAGGGGATGGCGGCGCGGGGCTCTGGATGGCGCCTCCCGCCGCCGCTGGTGCTGCTGGGCTTCGCCGTGCTCGTCCTTTCTCCGCCCGCCGCCGCGCAGCCACCCCCCGACGCTCTCCGCGCCGGCCACGCCGCGTCCTCGCTGCCCGCCGCCGCTGCCGCGCCGCGCACCAGGTGAAGAGCGGGTTCCCCCTCGGTCACTGCGGGCCTCAGCGGCAGCACACCCGGCCCCGGGGCTCTCCTGTCATCGCAGCCTCCCTGCATGGTGTCCCGAGGGAGCCTCTCTGAGCCGAGGTCTTCCGTCATCTGCTGCTGCTGGGTTTGCTTTCTGAAAGATGCTGTAGCCGTCACAGGGGCTTTCCTGCTCTGAGTGTGGCCTCAATTGCACCCTTTTCCCCTGTCCCTCCTGAATGTGTACTCACACCTTCACTTTTGGTGCACAGGAGTTAGGCTGAGTAACGTGCCAGTCATTTCACCAGTCGTACCACATACCGTGTACTGCTCTGGACAGGCAAGACATCAGAGGGTTTGCTTCTTGAGGCCCCGCATCCTGCCCCTCTGCAGGAAAGGCTTATGATGCTGTGTTCTGTTTTGAACTCCTCACTACAAGAGAGACATTGCGGAGCTGGAGCATGTCCAGAGAAGGGCAGTGGAGCTGATGCAGGGCCTGGAGCACAAGTGTGATGGGGAACAGCTGAGTGACCGGGGGGTGGGGGTTTAGTCTGGAGAAGGGAAGGCTCAGGGGGGGACCTTATTGCTGCCTACAACTGCCTGACAGGAGGATGGAGCCAGGAGGAGCTGGGCTCTGCTCCCAGGGAACAAGGGGTGGGACAAGAGAAAACGGCCCCAAGCTGCACCAGGGCAGGTTTAGATGGAGCTGAGGAACAATTCCTTCCCCACAGGGTGCTCAGGCATTGGAACAGGCTGCCCAGGGCAGTGCTGGAGTCACCGTCCCTGCAAGTCTTCACACACTGTGGAGACAAAGCCTCAGTGCCATGGGTTAGTGGTGGCCTTGGCAATGCTGGGGTAAGGTTTGGACTGGATGAGCTTATTAAAGGTCTTTTCCAACCTGATTGATTCTGTGTATCACCTTGATGATGTCCCCTGAGGAGACTCCCAGCCACTACAGTGCACACCACTGCCTTCCCCTGCTTCGTCCCCTTCCATCTTCTGAGTACCACAAATTCATGAAAAAGGAACAGCCTCCACCTTAGTACAGTTGCGTGACATCATTTTGGGGTAAAGATTAAAACACACCTACAAGTTTTAAGCTCTTTGAATTAATTATACTGCTTTGTTCTTTGCAGATACCTTTTGTATGATGTAAATCCTCCTGAAGGGTTTAACCTCCGCAGAGATGTGTACATTCGCATTGCTTCCCTTTTAAAGACCTTGCTGAAAAGTGAAAACTGGGTGCTAGTTCTGCCTCCCTGGGGACGTCTTTATCACTGGCAGAGCCCCGACATCCTTCAGGTCCGGCTCCCTTGGTCTGAGTTCTTTGATCTCCCAAGCCTCAACAGGAACATTCCTGTCATTGAATACGAGCAATTTCTTGCAGGTAGAGTATGGAATCATACAGTCTACACCTGACTAAATATATAAGGTGGTTTCTTTGCAGGTTTATCCTTACGTATATACTGTTATATGTGAAATAAAATGCCACATCTCTGCCAAGAGCGCTGAAAGGATCTCTGTTCCTTAGGATTTAGAAACCCTGATACTTTGGGGAAAAGGGCTTGTACTTGTCATTTTCTTGGAGGCAGTCTTCCCACAGAAGCTGCCTGCAGCCCTGAAAACCTCTGTGCCTCATGGTGTGGTTTACTTAGTTTCTAAATGTACATTCCCGTGGTGATTCAGTTCTGTGTGGCACATTAAGTCACTCATAGCTGAGAGTAACAGGTTGTGACATCTCCTGGCCCTTTGAGCTTTTCTAGCTCACACAGAACTTTTTTTTTATAGGGAACAGAGGAGTGTAGTCTTATGTTAGCATTTCTAGCAGAGTTTTAACTGCAGGCAGTGCTAATTTATACCTTTATCATGGTTTTTCATGCTCACAAATGCTTTGCCTTCTGCTCAGAGTCAGGTGGGCCCTTTATTGAACAGATTTACGTCCTACAAGGCTACGCAGAAGGATGGAAAGAAGGAACATGGGAAGAAAAAATAGATGAAAGGCCATGCATTGATCAGCTTATGTACTCCAAAGACAAACACGAGTACTACAGGTAACATCTAGCTGTCCTTTTAGTCTTCGTTTTAGTTGTATTTAGTGAGACATTTGCCTGTGAATCAGTATTTTGTGTTCCCTTTCAGGGGATGGTTCTGGGGTTACCAGGAGACACGGGGCCTAAACGTCTCTTGTTTGTCTGTTCAAGGATCTGCCTCTATCGTGGCTCCCATCCTTTTGAAGAACACTTCAGCACAGTGAGTTGCCTTGTGTTACTACTTTTGTATTGTGTGCCCACAGAAACATTGCCAAGTGTGAAGAGCAGGGAGAGGTTACAGGCTATGTGTCACTGTTGTGGTACTTCATCACTGAGTTACTACAATCCACTAAAGTCATCACAGAGGAATTTACAGTGTAAGAAACACCTAACTGTAAGTTAGGGTAAATGTCGCAGTGCTAGAAGCTAGGAGGAAGTAGCCTTGAGCTCCTTTATGTTCTTTCTCCAGTACCTAAATGTCCTTGCCACCTTGTGTTTATCTTTCCTTCCTTTATCCTTCAATGCTGGGTTAAGAGGGAATGAGCAGAGTGGAATCAGTGTTTCCCAAGCCCACATCTCGGATCACGAGGTGTAGTGCCTGGTCTCCTGTGATGTCCATCCTCAGTAGTGCAAGCTGGGTTTAGAGAAGCAAGCAGCATGCTTTGTCTTTCTGCTTTGAGATGCCACAAGGATAACCAAAGGAAAAGAAGGCAAAGCTCTTACATGAGAGATGGAGCTAACATTATCCCAACTGTTGGCTGAACACGTGCTAGGTGTTGGCCATTTGTTGGTTCATTTTGTCCTGCTGTTCCATTCCTGGATATTTCCTATGGATGCTTTGGTTTAAGACACATTCTCTGATGAGTTCCCCTGTAAAAAGTAGTTCTGGCTTATGAATCTTCCCAGCTCCACCATCTAGTGCAGAAATTCACATGAGATGTTTCTGTTGTGATGTTGTGTCTAAGTGCTCGTTAAGCCTTTAATTCCCTATCTCTTTGTATTGGAATGAAGACCTGTCATTAGGATTGAAGGCTTTTATTTCTTCATGATCAAATTCTTTTTTTTACTTTATCATCTTTTACTGTTTAGCTTCATGGAGTTTATGAACCTTTCTGTTTTCTTCACTTGGACACTTCTGCACTTTTGCATAGTCCCCTGTTTGAAGCTGAATGCAACTGCAGTAATGTTCCTTTGGCCATTGTTGATCCAGTAGGGTGTTGAAGAAGAGTACATTTATGGCCCCTGTAACAGGAACTCTTCCACTGTGAGATTTTGGGCCGTGTCTTCCTGCTGCTCAAGACAATGTCAAGAGCTGCTCCCTGCCCAGTTGGTTGATGGACCTGTCTTTGAGAATGTCTCAAACTGCAGTTGCTTAGTCACATCCTGCTGTGACACTTGCCCTGCCTACCTGACGATATGTGAAATCTCTGATGGCTATGGTGACCTGCACCTCTCTGATCTCCCTTATTGCCCTTTTGGACAGACAATTAGTTGTGTGGTCGTAGTCCTATACTATAACTCTTCAGGTGTGTAATCTGATTCATCTCCAAACTTCCTGTTAAATGCAGTGCTGCTTCTCTACCAGCACAATCTAGCCTGTTTTCCAGATTAGCCTTATATGCAAGTGTCCAGTTGATTATCAGCAGTGATAATCTGAAGTTGATTTGTTATTTGCTTCCTCTCATTTTAGTAGAAGGTCCAGATAATGACTCTGACCCCCTTCAGCAGAAGCATTTCTCTGTGTGTTCGCTTATATTCAGTGTGCTCAGAGCATAGACTGAGCCTACATCCCCTGTGTTCTTGGTTACTCAAAACTCTCTTCTGCTTCTTCAAACTTCGATAGTGCAGTTATGCTTCCAGTACATGATCCTCAACTGTGTGTGTTTATGAAAAGCAAAGACTGTTCATTTTCATTTTAGTGCTTAATTGCTAACACATGTTTTTGTAGTGTCTGTGTCTTCTTTGATCTGTTGTTTTCCTGTAGGATATTTTATTCCACACGTGGAAAACGTAATCTCTGGTTTTACTTTTGTGAGCATAATCCGTGCTTCCTGCAAGAGGCTATCATATGCTCAGAGGCCAGGCATCATCTTATAGGTCACTTTTCCCCTTTGGATCACTCTCCCTGTTGGCAATCTTATTTCTCCAGCAGCAGCTACTGTGAGGACTATGTGAGGAATTATTAATGCTTGTTTGTGTTTAACTGTCATAATTAAGAGCACCACTTAATAAGGAAGAGAGCAGGAACACACAGTGGCACGGTTCCCTTCTCTCCCAGCAAGGAATGGGTCACAACATGCTTTACACAGAACAGATTGGCATCCTATCCCTCATTCCCCTCTGTGTTCCCTTTGCAAACAGATCGTAGCCTGTGTTTTGTCCTAGCAACTGTATAATCATAATTTACATTCTATTCCTAAGGGCACTGCACTCAGTTTTACAATTTTTAATAGGTCAGTGATGTTAGACAGAGCTGAAAACCTTCTTCATGACCACTACGGAGGGAGAGATTACTGGAATGTGAGTATTTTCCAGCCAGCTTCTCTAGCCTTTCTACTTGGTTCTAATAACAGTTCAGTGACTGAGACGTGCTTCAGTTTTGCTCTGGGTTTCTTCGACTAACTTCTGTCTTATGTTTCAGCAATGTATGCTAAAGATGGTCTTCAGGCTGCTGTGAATTAATGTAATGCGTTAATGTCCTGGTGTCTTGTCCCCAAAGACTCAGTGGCACAGGACAACATGTCTGCAGTGAGAAGGGATCTGCCTTTGTGCAGTTTCTTCCCTGGGCAGCCTCAAGACCAGGGTTTTCAAAGGAATTCCTGAAAATGCTTAATATTGTTTGTTGTAACTATCCCCCCATTGGCTTCGAAGGCAAAATTCCCACAGGTTTTAAGGAAACACTGAGCACTTTGGGAGGCCCCAGCCAAGGGGTCTGTGGTGAAATAATTGCTACATGAAAAATGTTAAGGCAAAGTGAAGGTTCAGCCATGGGAAAACTGAACACAGTGCGGAGTGCTTGATATTTGTAACATTTCTAAGAGAAAGTGACTCTCATGTTACTAATAACTTACATAGACCTCAGTCTTGTAAAATACAAACATAGAATCATAGAGTCCACTGGGTTGGAAAAGACCTTTAAGATCATGGAGTCCACCTGCTACCCAAGGACTGCCAAATCCGCCACTAAACCATGTCCACATCTGACTACTCACTTGGTATATGGCATATTTTGTCAGAAATGGATCAAACAGTAGTTTGCTAATTACTGTTTTTCATTGAAAGTGACTTTGCAAACACAGAAATGCAATCTAGGTACTCATTTCAGAGTCTGTAAAAGCAGATGTGAAAGCCATAACACACATTTCTTACTAGTAGGCACTATAAATATCATCACCTCAGCGATTTTAAACTTGTCTCAAAATTATTTAACACTAGGAATAGGCTTCTTTCTTTTATTTCAGTTTTTAACAACCTGCATGGGTTTCGGTGTTGGCTTTTTCCTCAGTAACTCTGTGGATAACATCTGGGGTTCTTTTTAATCTTGCTGAAAGATGCCCTCCTGTTTCAAAGAGGTTTACAAATTGGAACAAGCCAGGTTTGGAGGTGATTGACACAAGCACAGCATTCGAAGATGTTCATTGTCTTTCCCAGTGCACTGCTCTTGCCATGGGTGGTGTACATGTTTGCTGCCCCTTGGGCATACCATGTTCGTCATGGCTTGGATAAGGTACCCAAAGGCTTGACTTGACAGGAGTATTGTGTTGACATCTTACAAAAAGGAGGGAAAATGTCTCTGAACTGCAGTGTGAGCATTCTGCAGCAGACACTGTGTGCATCCTCCCTTGATAGAGAATCATAGGATCATAGAATGGATTGGGTTGGAAAGGACCTTAAGATCATTCAGTTCTAGCCCCCTGCCATGGGGACAGACAATGTAAAATGTATAAATATAAATGTTTTGCCAGAGGATTTGGAATTTGAAAAGCAGAGCTGATCTCTTTAAAGGTGCTAGCAGAGCAGGCTTTTTACTTCCATTAAATATCAAGAGGGGCATAGATCTCCAGGTACCAGTGTGATGGATTTAAGAGAAGCCTTAAATTGCTCTGTATCTTATTGAATGGTCTGGAGAAACCAGTTCAACCACAGTGAGTTCGGCATATTGAGAAATAGCTGCTCTGGGAGAAGGTGAAAAGAGGCTGGCAGGTTCTAGTTCATAGATCATAGGCTGGTTTGTGTTGGAAGGGACCTTTAAGATCATGCAGTTCCATCCCCCTGCCATAGGTGTTTTTTGTCTTACAGGTGTTTTGCAAGCTGAAGTCTTTGCCCAGCTTGTGTTTCCAAAGGTGAGGTACATTGCTAGAATGTTTAATTTGGTATATTAGGTTCTCTTATATAGATAACTACTGTATTGCAGGGTCAGACACATGTGCTGGTTATAAACATAGTTATGAGTAGGGTTAAACAGTCAAAGCTCAGATGAAAGGTTAGAAATTGCTGCTTGCAGTGCTGTATGGATGTGTCAGAAGTAACTGCATCCTGGAAGCTCTGTGTATGTGAAACTGTCTCCATTTGGTCATTTTCAGCTCTCCCTTTTTCTCACTCCACATCTGCTCTTATTCCAACAGACCCGTCGGAGCATGGTGTTTGCTAAACACCTCCGTGTAGCAGGAGATGAGTTTAGGAGCAAATACCTTCAGTCCACCGATGAGGCAGACAGGACTCACTACAATGAGGACTGGACACAGATGAAGGTAAAATCACAGCAGTCTGTTTCCCATAACAAAGGTAATGATTTGTTTCATTTGTGTACTCCTGGCTGTACACTGCAGGGAATACTGGAAGAGCCATGTGAATCTGGCTCTTCCTGCTCAGGTTGAGGTGCTTGTGCATGTTTCAACTGTACCCTCTTCTCCCTTGTGACATGAGATAATGGAGACTTACGGGTGCCAGGTTTCTGTTGCTGTCGTTTCACTTGTATTTCTGCTTATTGTTTCCCCAACTGCCAGTTGGGGATTTGGTCAAGGAGAGCAATATTTGCATACAGAGATTTCAAACTCTGGTTTCTCTTGTATAATGCAGGTCAGCCATGGTCAAAACATCACTATGTGTCCCAAAATACCACTACCCCATACGTCCAAGTTACTTTCTGCAGCTGGTGTAGTTCAGTGCCACATCCAGAGATTCAGGCCTTTTCAGTGTGAATGAATAGTGGTGGTCTGGAGTCTTAGGGCTTACTGATCTTTCTCTTAGGTTAAGATGGGCACAGCTCTAGGTGGTCCATACCTTGGGGTTCATCTCAGAAGGAAAGACTTCATCTGGGGTCACAGAGAAGACGTGCCTTCCCTGCAAGGAGCTGTAAAGAAAATCCACAGCCTCTTGGAGATGCTTAAACTTGAAAGAGTTTTTGTAGCCACTGATGCTGTTGAGGAAGGTAAGCAGGTTATAGTCAGTTCAGGATTGATAACTTTTGACAAGGGCTGCTGTTACCACTCTGCTTTCATAAATGACTGGAACTTCATGTGCCTCCATCACTGAATGGGGAATTGAACAGGATTGGGCAGCTGCTTCCTTCCAGCTTGAATACCATTCATTTGGTGTTTCCTATAGGAGGTTTGATGGTCTCTACTGTGGGAAACTGGGAATTGAATTTGCCAGATCCTCCTTCCAGTTCATTCCACATTCTTCCTTAGCACTGCAGTCTTGGATGTGCTGGTGGGAAGGGTCCTCTGAAGTCACCACCCCGCCTTCCGCTTGGTTGCCCCCAGCGCCACAACGGGGTGGACCTGGCTATGTGTGGCCAAGGCTTAGACACCCCCAAGGGTGGGCTTCACCTCCCAGGCCTTATCCCAGGGCTGCACCTCCCTCCTCGTAATACCTAGGGATCTGTTTCAATGTGGGATGTTAAAGTAACCCTGCAGGGCATGGCATTGGCAATAGCAAATCTGAAGCTTTCTGTCAAGAAAGGCCTCTTGGTACAACTACCCTGTAGGATTTGACAGCAAGGCTAGTGTTCTAGCCCTTGCAGGCTTCCCCACCCTTGAGAATTGCTCCCCTCCACACCATGGTCCTGCCCCAATGTGTCCTCTCCCTTTGCAGTACTCTGACACTGGCAAACATTGTAAGGGAGCTTTTGGTTTCTCTTGCTTTGTAACTGTCCACCGAGGGTTTCCTTGAACACGTTTTATGTCTGCAGCAAGTTGCTCTTTACAATGCCAAACAGATTTGTATCTTTTCCTTTTCCAGAGATTGAATTGCTCAAGAAACTGCTGCCTGAGATGGTGAGATTTGAACCCTCATGGGAGGAGCTGGAGCTCTACAAAGATGGGGGCTTGGCTGTGATTGACCAGTGGATCTGTGCACATGCAAGGTAGCAGATTTGACTTTATTGAGGAACCAAATCTTAGTGTCACAAAACTGAGTATAGCTTTTGGTCCAGATGTAGATGTTTGCAAATCAAATATGACATGATTTTATATAATTGATTTACACCTGTAATTGATATGTAATAGGTCATAGGCTTGCCAAGCTGGGGAAGAAGGCAGTGAGTCCAGAGGAAGCCACGGGGATGCTGTGAGGGCTGGAGCAGCTCTGCTCTGGAGCCAGGCTGAGAGAGCTGGGCTGGTTCAGCCTGGACAAGAGAAGGCTCCTTAAGGGGAGACCTCAGAGCAGCTCCAGTGCCTAAAGGGGCTACAGGAAACCTGGAGAGGGGCTTTGGACAAGGGCCTGTAGGGACAGAACAAGGGGAATGGCTTTAATCTGCCAGAACAGGGGAGATTGAGATGAGCTCTTAGGCGGAAGCCCTTCCCTGTGAGGGTGCTGAGGCACTGGCACAGGGTGCCCAGAGAAGCTGTGGCTGCCCCATCCCTGGCAGTGTTCAAGGCCAGGTTGGACACAGGGGCTTGGAGCACCCTGCTCTAGTGGAAGTGTCCCTGCCCATGGCACGGGATCAGGAGAGCTTTAAGGTCCCTTCCAACACAAAGCAGTCTACATTTCTATGATAACAGTTACATTGTGTGTATATACATCATACATCTGATAATTTCATTTTCATATAATTTCAATGATCATTAAAGTTCGTTGGACTGAAATCAATCACTTCCATTTTAAAACTTTGCCCCTTCACAAACTCTTTCTGCTTTCTTTTCCCAGGTATTTTATAGGCACCTCAGTTTCCACGTTTTCCTTCCGAATCCATGAAGAAAGAGAGATCTTGGGATTTGATCCAAAAACAACTTACAACCGGTTTTGTGGTGAAAAGGAGAAAAACTGTGAGCAGCCAACTCACTGGAAGATTGTGTACTAAAGTACAGAGAATTCCAAGGACTTCAGCACTGGTGAGCACAACAGAATAAGGAAACACCCCAGGGAAATCCCTCCTTTTGACCAAAGTACAGCTCTGTCCTCTACCCTCTTCTTGGTGATTACTTGATCTTTTTGCTTTGAAGAACAAGCAATACTCACCTTCTTAGGCAGGGATGTTAGCAAGAAAACTGCAGTCAGCCTGGGATCCAGTACTTGTCATAGCCACAAACAGAGAACCACCAGACACTGCAAGTGAGACTTGAGAGGTAAAACTTTGTCCTGAAACCAGGCACCAAACTAAGTAAATCACAGCTTTCGTTAGAGTTCTGAGGAGGAAGAGGGGCGGTTTTAACTTTTATAAGTTAAAATACTCTATTTCTGTCTTTATTTTTTGTCCTGTTCAGTGTTTGCCTCTCTGATGGCAAAAAAACCCACATCTTCTTTTGTGACCTGCACTACATGAGGTGCAAGTTGTGTGGAAACTGTCATTCTCTGGGGAAATCTTCCATCTTCAAGCAGTATTTTGTGAACATTTAAATTGTCTGATGCAGTCAGTGCTTGACAAAAGAAAAGGAGGAGGTGTTTTGACCTGAATACCAACTGCATTAACAGTAGCTTCAGTGGGTCTGTGCTGAAAGGGGCAAAATGATACAGGGCTTGTAGGCTGGTAAGAGAAAGGTTCCGTCTATTGTTATGTTTTACCTTCACAAAGGAAACTCTTTCTGCCCATCGTAGTCCTTCCAACAGCCTTCTCAGTTGCACTGATGCAGATGTCAGCACCCTTTTGGGCACACCCAGTTGCTCAGGTCAGTGAGGGTGATGGGTTGCTGGGGAGCAGGGAAGTTTCCATGTCAGTCACGTGGGTTGTCCCAGTGATTCAGTAAAAGAATTTTCTGCACTTCTCCCTTGCACAAACTGAAAGGAGTAAACTGAGGACAATCACAGACAGGGAAGGTCCCTGGGCCTTGAGGAGATGTGCATAAACCGTCTGGAACGTGGTAGATGAGGTTGTGCTCTGATGGAGATGCTGGTTGGTACAGGGGAAGAACCCTCTGCTACACCACCAGCCACAAGTGAAATGCACCTCCTGTTTGAGGAGGGCTTTGTAGAGGTATCTGTTGCAGCTCTTGCAGTCTCCTGCTCTGCAGAATTGGCTGCTGGGCAGTATTCTGCTTCACGCTGTGCTTCAGGTGGCTCTTTCACTCTGCAGGTCTACAGAGCTCTGTTAAGCAGGACAAACCTTTCTCAAAAGTGGCCTAGGAGACAGGTTCAAAAGGTGAAGCAGACACTGCTCCTTAAAGTCAGTATTACCAAATTACCTCACTGCCAGTGGACCCTTTTGCTCTTTCCTCTTGGCTTGAGTGGGAGCACATGGAACAGTCCTGCAGTGGACATCTCCCACATGCTACCAGACAATTCTGTTACTTCCTCCTGTGCAAATGCAGCAGAAGCTGGGCAGACTTCTCAGGCAGTCTCAGCACCAGGTCTCCTGTTCCTACCCCATGTATTCCTTCAAAGCAGTGCCTTTTTCCACCAAGTCAAATGTTCCCCTTTAACCTGTGCACGTGGAAAGCAGTGGTGGCATTTTCTGTGTTATGTATACCTCAGTATGACAATAAAAAGCTTTGTAGCATTTTATATGATTTGTCTGTCCATGCTGCTTCTTTCTAACTGTACATCTTGCTGTCTCCTGGCTCCAGCGTAGGTGAAACCTGGATAAAATCTGAGTGTCCTGACAAGGCTGCATTAGCAAGCACAGCTTACGTGGCCCTTGGCACTAGGAGACTGGTAAATCTCAGTGCCCCCACTGCCAGAAGGATGTAGACAAACAGGAGAGTCCAGAGGAAGGCTGCTAAACCCTGCCACAGGGGAACTTTGCACAGCCATGGTAGGAGCCTGCTGCGTTTGGTTTTAATACAATCTCTGTTATTGGCCATTGGGCCAGCATCAGCTTTCTGTCAGAAGGTGGAGACAGTAGACTAAGCTGGGATCAGCTGCAGAGCCTTGTGTCCGGATCCATGCTGGACCAGAGCAGCTTCTCCTGCAACCAATACTGGAGTAGGGTTTGTGGGTACGAGTAAATCCAATCAAAGCAAACATGGTTGCCTTTGAATGATGATAGTGCCTATGGACTAAGTTCACTGGTTGCTGAGAGCTAGATGTTGAGGCAGAAGTAATTTTCCCTCTTTTGGTAAACAGTTTCCTGCAGGGAATTGAAGATGTTGTTGAAGAAGCTGTGGCTGCCCCATCCCTGGCAGTGTTCAAGGCCAGGTTGGACACAGGGGCTTGGAGCAACCTGCTCTAGTGGAAGATGTTCCTGTCGTGGCAGGGGTTGGAACTAGAAGAGCTTTAAGGTCCCTTCCAACCCAAACCATGCTGTGAATCACAAGGATTCTGGGCATTTGCAAAGCCTGGAAATGAAATTCAGAGCCCAGGTTTTTGATGATAGAATCACAGAATGGTTCAGGTTGGAAGGGACCTTAAAACTCATCCCGTTCCAATGCGTGAGGCTGCTCTGTGCAGTCCCAAGCCTGGGATCCCTCCATCCATCCATCCCTTTCCCTTCGCAAAAGCTGTAGTTTCATAGATCAGGTTGGCAGCTTCAGCACTCTGCCCTCAGTTTACTTCTCCCTTAGCTCTTCCGGACATAACCAACACTACAACTTTAAGGATATGCACAGCATTTTGTGACGTTTCCCTTAGGGTTTTTGTGCTCCATTGTGATAGCACCATACAGAAACAATGATGAAACTTAGTAAGGACGTAGCTCTTTGTATTTTCAAATCTCTGTACAACCATGAACTAAACAAAGCAAGGTAGTATGCAAAACAGTCATTGCTTAGGATAATCGATGGATTGTGCTGTATCTGAGAGTAGCCTTTAATATCCTTATACCGGGTAGGTAAAACTGTTGTATTCACACTGTCACATGGGAAGACTGGGGAAGAGTAACTGCTTAATGCAAATAATATACAGCAAGATCTATATATTTGGATGTATAAATATATATTCACACACACATTTGATCCTAAATTTGTTAAAGACAGCTCAGCCAAATGACAACACAACTTGCACTGGTATGAGAATATTGAGGGTATTAAAAACATCTAAACCACTGCAGCGACCTCAGCTGTGGATCTGTCCCTCCAGGGAACAGGAACTCTTCAACATCATTCCCCCTGCTCCCAGTACTGACACCATGGCTCTTAGTGCCTCTTTTCCAGACATAAGCATGTACCTACAAAACACATCTACCCCTAAGCCATCCAAATGCTGCTGGCACAGTTAATGGGCAACGGGACAGGCCTCTGGCTGCAAAGGTTCTGAAAACCACTCTACGTTGACAAGATCCAAGGAGGAATTTGGGTCC
This sequence comes from Pezoporus wallicus, assembly GCF_028554395.1. Classification (NCBI taxonomy): domain Eukaryota; kingdom Metazoa; phylum Chordata; class Aves; order Psittaciformes; family Psittacidae; genus Pezoporus; species Pezoporus wallicus. The sequence goes on along the minus strand of NW_026638763.1, from coordinate 2,338,893 downwards.
TACCTGTTCTCCAGCAGCTCTGACAGGCTCAGGCTTTCAGCCACAGCCCCGTTTCTGCAGCCTGGGCTGGTTTGCATCATTCTGACCATAACCAGCTCAACAGAAACAGGGCAAGAATTTGTCCTGTCAGCATTTTTCTGGGGGGTCAACCCAAAGTTGTTGAAAATGTTTCGGAGCACATGTTTACTTACAGGAACGGCAGCAAGTCCAATACACCTAAAAGCCTTGGATACAGAGCCAGCGGGACTGCCTGTGCTGCAGCGTCTCCGGGAAAGGCAGTGGCTGAGAAGCCCCCACTGCCCAGCAGACAATTCATATGCCACATGCTCCCCATTCTCTGCCCAAGGGTCTCTCCAGCAGACAGCAGAAATCCCATCCCATGCCATCATTCCTGCTTGGCATCACAGAATGAATCCCACACTGGGTTGGGTTGGAAGGGACCTTAAAGCCCATCCAGTTCCAACCCCTGCCATGGGCAGGGACACCTTCCACTAGAGCAGGGTGCTCCAAGCCCGTGTGTCCAACCTGGCCTTGAGCACTGCCAGGGATGGGGCAGCCACAGCTTCTCTGGGCACCCTGTGCCAGCGCCTCAGCACCCTCACAGGGAAGAGCTTCTGCCTAAGAGCTCATCTCAGTCTCCCCTGTTCTGTCAGGTTAAAGCCATTCCCCTTGTCCTGTCCTTACAGGCCCTTGTCCAAAGCCCCTCTCCAGGTTTCAAAAGGCAGCGCTGCTCCTCCATCAAACACATGTTCTGCTCTGTTCTACCAAGCTCTGTGATCCAACAGCTTAAAATAAAGTACCTTTCACTGAGAGAACTGTGTGAGAGTTGGGTTTTTCCCTCAGACAGCTAGATAGTACTTAGGCATCCCAGAATGGGACTACAGAAATGCCATACCAGCTCAGAGATCCTCAAACTTTCAGCCACAAATCACTTCAGAGGATATGCAGAGTACACGCACAAATCACCTACTCCTGAGATTCCTATGCTGTAGAATCACAGAATAGGATCATAGAATGGTTTGGGTTGGAAGAGACATTCAGAGCTCATCTAGTCCAACCCCCGCAATGAGCAGGGACGTCTTCAACTAGACCACGTTGCCCAGAACCACATCCAGCCTGGCCTTGAATGTCTCCAGGGATGGAGCATCCACACCTCTATGGGCAACCTGTGCCTGTAACCAGTCATGGAAAGACTTCTTTATGGTGAGGAGGCCAAACCTGCCAACTGCACAGAAACCCCTGTTGGATATTCCTAAGCCTAGAGTCACATTTACCATCACTACATGAGGGCGGGTGGGCGCTGTGAGTGAGAGAACATCTGAGCTCTTGGGGGAGAACAGTTGCCAACCAGGTCCCACACTCGATACACTTCATACTCAAGTGTTAAGACAATCTATAGTTATATTGCCAGGTCCTGAGTACAGCCATGACCCACATTTCAAGTGTTCAACATTAGGCCCAAGTTTCCTTAAAATGATCCCATGGAACACATATATTTCAAACATCTATGTTTAAAATGATCTATTTTACTAACCTACAAACTTCATCCAGACTGTCACCTGGAGAAAAACACCTGAAATTAGATTTCAAGTATTCACCAACACGGAAGTTGTTGCTTTAAGTTATTTGAAGATCCTGAGACAAACACTCATATGCAAAGACAAGAGGAAAATAAATATGTTTAAAAGAAGCAAAGCAGCTCCCAGAGCAGCACTGTAGGTCCCAGTGCAAGCCAGCTCCCATCCATCCACCCACCCCCGGCTATTCAGACAAGACCCCAACCCACCATGGAGACATGCAGCTCCCAAAGGTCAGCCACAATGCTCAGCAGTTGTCTTGCCTTCTGCAGTCACTGGGCACTGTATAAATCACTGAATTCTTGCTCAGAGAGAGTAATTGTGAGGAACATGGGAGCATCAGCAAGCACAACCCTGCCACATATGAGGTGCACAAAAAGGAAGAAGCGAGTGAAGGAAGCCAAGCAGTACTTTATTGACTCCCAGAAGACAGATAGAGATTTGCATACAATCCTGGAAAACTTCTTTTATACTTTTTAAAATCCCGGAATTACAAACAAGAGAACTCATTCCTCATAAATAACCTGACACCATTCCTTCATCAAAAGGGTTTGGCATGGAACATTATTTCCTTTTACAGTTTTCAGTTCAGTCGTTCCTTAGAACAGTTTAAAAAACTATGTCTATAAATAATACTTAAATATATTGCTCATATTTGTGACTTCATAAAAAAAATAGCTTGAGCTAATACTTTCCTCGTCATCAAAAGAAAAAGACGATCCAGAGAGACACCAACTTTTGAATGAGCACTTCAGAAAGATGGGTGAAAATAACCGGCTGGAGGTTCTCAACAGGCTTCATTTATCAATAGACTGAGCCCCTTCAAAGTGGGTGTTTCACATAACTGCAGTAATGACTTTAAGAACAGCACACAATGTGAGCTCCATCTGTCCATACCCAACTGCAGCCACCAACTCAACTTCTGCACCACGAACGAGACAAGGTTGATCTCAAAGGCAGGTGCGCAAAATCTGACCACATACGGTTAAATCCCTTTTACCCTGAGGTCAGTCTAAGCCTCAGTTGGATGAGGAGGACCAAAGCTTTGTCAGGCTTGCAGAGGCCATGGGAATGATTTGGGGTTTAATGAGGAGTGGACAGGATGGCTGAAGTCACGGAGGAAGCTGGATGAACACAGCCTGTCTACTGCATCTTGTGACATTTGGTCCTCCAGCACCCAGAAGAGGCATCTGGAAGCATCAGACTTTTCCAAGGGGATCACTAAGCCACAGCCTTGCTGGCCTTCCCAGAGCTATTACCCATTACACCACTAAAACTGCATTGTCTGAACCTCAGCGTGTTACTTCCAAAGACACTAACCCAGAGCCTTCAACTAACGCACAAGTGATTTTCAGGCTTGATCACTCAGATTGGAAATGGGCTCCTACTTGAGCACTAATGAAGCAGCACATCTCTTGGCATTCATGCCTGGTACAAGTGGCTTTACATCTCCAACACCCCAAGTACTTGCTAACCCCCCCAGGAGGTGCTGGGATTGAGGGACAGTAAATCCAGTTACAGCTTCAGGACAGCCTCTGCCCATGAAGCTGACTGAAGGGACCCACAGCTCCTCTCCACTGCCTCTGCAGATGCACCGGCACAGCTCTAAACTGGATCTCTGACCCAATGTGGGTCTAAAAGTTACCCTTGACTCGACTTCAAAGCACGGACCAGCCCGCTGATCTGATGTCCTGTGCAGCACAGGCAAGGGGCAGTAGAGCAGAGAGACAGAACCCTACAGCAGGAGCAGTGGAGCACCGACTGGGTTCTGTCAAGCAAACTCCCATGTCACGAAGCATCACCTTCATGGTCTGCAAAGGCGATGGAGGATCTCCGAGATGCTCTTCAGAAAGCAGAGGTGCTACCTGGATGGGCATGAGCCAAATGTTTGGACACACGCCGCGTGAGCAGAGGAGCAATATTGGACATTGTCTCATTCTGCCCCTAAATATCAGGTTCTAAAAAGTGTTCTGAAAAATGCCTTCTATACACCAGCTAATCAAACGGATCTCACAATATTTCCTTTCTATCCTACATTTTTACATAAAGCAGAAGTGTCTACACCTTTCTAAGTAATCATCAAAGCAAATGAAAGCTCGTTTTGAGAGTAACTTACCTAATCAGCTCCATGAAGACCATCACACATGTAAACACAAAAGGCAGTGAAACCTCAGAGACACAGCAAGTTGGGTGAAAACAGATGTAACACAGGAAAGAAGTTTTAACAACTTTTTGTCCATACAAGAACTTCTGATTTCCAAGAGGAGAGCAATTAATACCCAGGAAGTGCCTGGTTTTGGCAATTCAGGCCCTTAAAATGAGCTATTTCCTTTTCAAGTTGTCATATAATGCTAGGATTGTATTGTGATGGGTTCCTGGGATATACAGATCACCTACTTCTAAACACGTTCCTGCACATTATAGACTAAACTTCTTAACTTACGAAGAATTATTCTGCTGTTTCCAGTTTACAATGGTAAAAAATAAACCATGAAGACTTCACAATTTGTGTAAATGGGAGGGAAATGTATTTTTAAAAACAGAATAAAAAGCTGCATGTTAAAAACTGGGTCACAGACTAATAAATACATACATCAAAGACAGGAAATTCTCAGCAGCTGGTTGTCAAGAGCAAGGAAGTGGGGAAAAACTAGCTGTCCAGACTCCATTCTGGCTCTGTGGTCTATAGGCTAGAAATATCTGCAGTTCAAAACCAAGTTAAGGGAGGAGCAGACTCAGCTTTGTCACCTATTTTCTTTGATAAGAAAAAAATCAGCTACTTCCTAAAAATGTGGTGGAAAACCTGGAGAAACTTCCATTTCCTCATGCATTTGATGCCATTGAGTTTAAAAAAGAAACAATTTTAACCCAGAAAAAACGAGCTGTCATGTCCTGTAGGAGCAGCCTTCCCACGAGGTTTCTACAGTGAAAGTCTTCCTAGAAATACACCAGAAACTACTTTCTCGTAACAAAATATACAATGATGGGTCAGACCAGCATTGAGCTTCCATACTCAGGCAAAACAGAAACAGCTGCTATGAAGTTTCAAATGAAAACCAAAGGAAAAACCCAACTCCAAACAGGATAAAAGAAGTTCTGATGGCTAAGGAGATGCCAGAAAGCAATGCTGGACACCAGGAATTTCCAGAACAACCCCCTTTCCAAAGTGATGTGCAGTCTGTGGATTAAACCGTGAGAGAAAACTGATCCTGTTCGATGGGCTTCTCCACCCAGGCTCCAAGTCCTGCCTTCAGGAATGCTTTAAACAAACACTCTTTGGCAGTTTGATACTCAGTGGCTCCTTGCTTGGTTTCATGGTACAGGTTAGGCTTGAGGATCTTCGAGCGCAAGCTGGAGGAAAGCTGTACGGACAAAAGAAAGGAAGAGAGACAAAAGCCTATAAAGCCAAACAGTTATTAATTAGTGATTAATTATTAGCGAGTTATTAACAACCTCTCTACTATTAAAACAAGATAACAAACTGCTAAAGCAAATGTTCAAAGGCAGACAAGTACAACACTGCTCCTTCCAGCCATCAGGGCTCTGTACCCAGGTTCACTGCACCCAACTGCACTGTTTGCCTCTTCCAAAGCACCATGCCACGCTGACCAGCATCACCACTAGCCTGCCTTTTGCCTTTTCTGGATTATCGGCTTCCTTTGGTGGAAGCAATCTCGACATTAAAAAGCCACTGACAGATCCTTTGTTGTAGCTTTTCTCTCTGGGAAGACAGAACCTCAATAGGTTGGACTGCAGTGCAACTGGGATTATCCTTCCAAATACATCAAAATGAGAAAACAAGCTCAGAGGAGATAGCACCCTTTGTTTACTTAGCTAGAAACCAAGTATTACTAGATTCTTGCATGTATGTTGGATCAGACATCATCAAACTGAAGAACAAGCTCCGAAACACCACTGTTCTTTTCCATGACTACATGGAGCAGTAGCTAACATCAGGCTCAGCTTAAAACAGGCTCAGAAAGAGGCTTCTGAATACTCGGAGATACTTGATTAGGAATTAAGCAGTGGAAAACCCAGCACTCCAGCACATGTACCTTTGCATGAATACGCATCCAGCGGCTGTAAAAAGCATGCTTACAAAGGCGAGATGCACGACCCATTTCATCTTTGCCAGTTGTAGCATTAATAACTTCCAGACCAGTGTCTCCTACTGTCCAGTTCACACTGAAGTTTGGTGCTTTCCCTGGTTGACGGGCTTCTGCATTGCTAATACCTGAAAGAAAAGTGATGGTTAATGACAACAAGAAATATCAACTCATGATTTTTGTTTTTACTGGGGAGTAATGGATACGGCAGAGCTATGAAATCACATCACTAAGAGTCCTACAAGCACATCTTCCACTCCGAGGGCATTCTCCTGCAGATTTGTCACTAACCTTGGATATTCTGCCATGCACATCTCATTCTCATCCTGCCTAGAGCGCTCTCTCCTCCTGTCCTTCCCAGCAGGGCTGTGATAAACTAGCTCCTCAGTGGAGGGGTTCATGGAGAGGTCTGTGGCAAGGGTCCATGCGGACACTAACACAGGCACCTTGAAACAGCCATCTAAGGATGATCTGGTCTTGCTGATAGGGCAAACCAATGAACTAATTATTATGACAACAATTATGAAGCAGGGGAAAAAAGTTGCTCTGCTCCTGCACAAGAAACCGCTGCTCTCGGAGCCCACTCACTCATGAGACGAGTTGAGCACAGGCAAGAGCAGATACTGTGAGGTTTTGGCAGTTGTAACTCTCCGCTTGATTCCCTTTCACTGCTGCTGTAAAAACATAGGTGCATACTACTCATCTCATTTCAAAATGGGTGTGAAACACTGGCTATGTTTAAACACAGTTACAATTCAGATAGCAGCCTTGGACTGCAGTCTTATTCGGAGAGGTTGTGCTGATTTAGAAGTGCCTACAAAGTGCTTTTCCACTTTCCCTCATAAGAATGGAGTTAGGTCAGAGCAGGGACAGCAGAATGCCTTACAAACCAAGGCATGAAGATGCCTACGGTCGAGTAGCAGTTGAGTAAACTTCATTAAAAGTATATCTCCTCGTCCTTCTGACACTGGGACGTGGTTTGATTAGCACAGGCAGCAGCACTGGCACTGTGGGCATCCAAGTTGTGATGAGCAAGCCCTATCCTCAGCACCCTCCGCAGAATGCCAGAACTGGTCTGTCAGCATAAATGCAGCTGTGCTCCAGCTGCCTCCCTATTCCACATGCCCATTGCTACTGACAGTGCCTACAAATAGTAAACCACAGGACTCAGAAAAGGACTCGGATCATTTTTGCTCAGATGTTAAATTGGGCAACACCTCTCAGCTATGGCTTAAATCTCTGCTGCTGGAGAAGCAAAGCCATCAGCAGTCTAACCCAAGGGTGAAGCAAGGCCTAGGGCAGGATTTATTCCCTCACAGGATCACAGCACTGCAGAGATGCACTGTGTACAATGACCACCGTACCATGCTTGAAGATCATGGCAGCTGCTGCCATCCATGGGCAGCTCCTGTCCTGCGTGTGCTCTGCACCCACAAGCAGCACCCCGGGCTGCAAGTCTGGGTTGTGTGGGCTATGGAAAACCTGAGGAGCACATCAGGTTTGATCCTGCAGACATCAAAGGCATTGGAACAGGCTGCCCAGGGCAGGGCTGGGGTCACTGTCCTTGCAAGTGTTCACACACAGTGGAGACAAGGCCCTCAGTGCCATGGGTTAGTGGTGGCCTTGGCAGTGCTGGGGAATGGCTGGATTGGATGAGCATAAAGGTCTTTTCCAACCTGGTTGATTCTATGATTCTACAGAGGTAGAAAAACTCTAATTTTCTCAGTGGTCTCACCAGGAGAAAGCAAAGGAACAGGGCAAGTTTTTCTTTCTAATAAGTAAAGATCCCATTTTTACATTAGCACAACTCTCACTGAGAACCCGTTTCAAACGTACTCTGAGGTTCTGCTAAGTCCTACACTTCATTACATCTAGTGAATTTGTATAAATTGAACCTAAGTGTTGCAGCAGGGTGTCTCTCTTGCTGGTATTTGAAATGCAATCTAATACAGAAAGAGCACAGGACTGGCTCATGTAGGCCAGGTCTCATGTAAGACCTACAAGGTCTGAGCAACACAGCAACATTCAGTTTGCTTGCCACAATCAGTTCCTCCTTTCAGAAATCAACATTTTGAAGTATCAATCACATTGAACTTCCTGAAGCTGTTGTATCTTTATGCTGTGTCTTTATGCTCAGTTTATGTCAACCTGGTCACTGTGACTGATAACCAGTAATTACATAAATAAGTGAAGATATATGAAGATAGGCTGAGAAAGTTGGGGCTGTTCAGCCTGGAGAAGAGAAGCTACGTGGAGACCTCATAGCAGCCTTCCAGTATCTGAAGGGGGGCTATAGGGATGATGGGCAGGGATTCTTCATTAGGGACTGTAGTGATAGGACAAGGGGTAACGGGTTCAAACTTAAACAGGGGAAGTTTAGATTAGATATAAGGAGGAAATTCTTTCCTGTTAGGGTGGTGAGGCACTGGAATAGGTTGCCCAGGGAGGCTGTGAATGCTCCATCCCTGGCAGTGTTCAAGGCCAGGTTGGACAGAACCTTGGGTGATATGGTTTAGTGTGAGGTGTCCCTGCCCATGGCAGGGGGGTTGGAACTAGAGGATCTTAAGGTCTTTTCCAACCCTAACTATTCTATGATTCTATGATTCTAAGTAAATAATAAAAAAACCCCTCCATTATTCCTGATAAAAGCTGAAAAAAAACTAAGAATTTGAACAGAAGTTTCCTGAAGAGGTATTTTCTGGATTCTTTTAGGAGAGATGCATCCAGGAGCTGAAATACACCAAGATGCCATGGACCTATACCCAGCTATCTGTACACTGGGCTGTGGGATTCACATACTGACCCACCCAGGAGAGCAGATGGTGGTCCCTGTTGGGCAGGTACCATCGAAAACATCACACAAGCAATACTTGAGGAAGACCCAATAAGAACAGGTCTTTACAACAAGATGAGAGTCAAAAAGTCCTCATCACAACATCTGAGGTCCTTCTGAGTGGTTGGCAATAGACATGTGCATCACACCTCCTGTAAACTGGAGCTGCTCATGCACAACACAACTTGTCCTCTGCCATTCAAGTACAAACACTGCTACTCCACGAGCCACACAACACAAGGTTTGCACCCAAACACCTCAGACATTGTCAACTTTGGGTGCACAGAAAACGAATCTCAGCTCTGAGTCTTCAGGAGCACATCAATTCGGGCTGCTTTTGTGAAGTGTGTGTGAAACAGAACCATGCTGACAAATCTCTGGATCAAAAACTACTGAGCAAGAGGGCTTAAGAAGTTGCCACCACATGAGAAACAGGTCAGTCATGGGTTTTCTTCCATCTAATGATACCTGTGCTTTTGTTCCATACACCACTGCCCTATCAGCTACTCAGACATCATCACAAGGAGCCACACAAGCAAGCCGTGAGGAAGCTGACCATCCAGTATGCACATTTCCATGGCAGTTATACAATTGCATTCCTTAGGTTATCTTGATGAATTAAATACATTCTTTAAAATACAGACTTACAGAGAATTTCAAACAGACTAAAATAACACCACCCTGTTCAGCTGCTTCATTATGTGCATGAACCCTGGAGAGACAGCAAAAAAGTCCCTGAAGGTGGATCACGGGTAGCACTGACAAGGAATAAAGGCCATCACAAAAGCAAAGCATCTGATAACACTTCAGGTGGATTGTATCTTCCCCCTCAAAACCTAGATATGAACACAACATAATAAGCTGAAACTAGTAATGGGAGAGAAAGCTAGGATAGAAAGTAAAATATTTTGCTCTGCTTTGAAAACTGGTATTGAAACTTGGTTGAAAACTAAGCTATTTAGAGAACACTGCTCAGAACTTATTGTTGAATATCATTATAATGGGGTATAATAAGCAAAAGTAATAGCTCTTTGTGCCAGTGCTTACACAAATAATAAAGTTTGAGGTTCCTTGAGGACAGAGCTAAAAAAAACTTCATTAAAAAAGGAGACAGGGAGCTGAAAACCACCCATGTGAACAGGAGGATCAGGTACCAAGGAAACAGCCAGAAAAATCACCAAAGGTTCTGCTGAAGGGTTTATTTTTGTTTAAAAGAAAACACAACTGCAAACGTAGGCAGAAGTCAGAGGAGTGCTGGGGCATGAACATTCCTAATAACCACCCTTGCTGGGGTGGTTGAAGTCTTCAACTTTCAACAAGGAAACTACAGATGAAGCAGCAGGAACAGCGGTCGTGGTACGTAACCTCTCATCACAAACCACATGAGTTCTGCAGGACAGAAGGCAGCCAGCATGACTCCAATTCCAAAGGCGTTCAGAGGTGTGCCAGGGAACTGCCAGTCCATAAACATGACATCTGCACCAGGAAGGCTGCAGGAACTACCACACTGCCCTGCTGGGCACTGATGGAAACCCAACAGTGTTGGGAAAGACTCAACAAAAAACTGCCTAACTGAAGACTGGAGGTGGCCAGTGCGACACTGGTTCTTAGAGAGCCCAGGGAGCAGAAGGCCTGTCTTTCCGATGTCTGCCTTAAAAACAGACTTAATGGACACCTGGATGAAGATGGTCTACTTGGGAAGAGTCAACACAGATAGAGACCCTCAAGCTCTGTGCAGACCTGGAAAGTGTGTGTTGGAGGAAAAGCCAAGGTGAGTAAGATGGGTGATGACACTAAGTTATTTAACAAGATAAATAAGTGAAGCATTAGCAGAAGAAGAGCTAACAACATGCTGAAAGAGAGCTGGGCTGGTTCAGCCTGGACAAGAGAAGGCTCCTCAAGGGGGAACCTCGGAGCAGCTCCAGTGTCTAAAGGGGCTACAGGAAACCTGGAGAGGGGCTTTGGACAAGGGCCTGTAGGGACAAGACAAGGGGAATGGCTTTAACCTGCCAGAACAGGGGAGACTGAGATGAGCTCTTAGGCAGAAGCTCTTCCCTGTGAGGGTGCTGAGGTGCTGGCACAGGGTGCCCAGAGAAGCTGTGGCTGCCCCATCCCTGGCAGTGCTCAAGGCCAGGTTGGACAGAGGGGCTTGGAGCAACCTGCTCTAGTGGAAGGTGTCCTTGATGAGCTTTAAGGTCCCTTCCAACCTGAACCAGGCTGTGATCCTATGGTTTTCAAAGGCTGACTCTCTGAACAGAGGATCTGCTGAGCTCTGCCACCCTGCTTCCATTCTGGGTGAACTCTTCCATGCCCACCTCCCACACTGGCTCCAAAATGAGCCTGTGTGGGTTACCCTGCAGACTGGCACTTTGGTACTGGCTGATTTATAGACTCATCCCCATTCCATTTGAGAAATGAATCCCTTTTCAGATTATTCTAGAAACTCACAACATCTGACCCTGTCTTCTCTCAGTGAGCTGGCCAATTCTCAATGAAAGCTCACATGCCCTCAGTGCTGGTGTGCTAAAAAGCACACTGAAAGGGTAGGTCCTGCAACCAAAAGGCTTCCAGGAGTCAGCATGGGGAGGGAGCTTTCTACCATCATACAGGTTTCCTGCATCCCTTAGCTGAAAAGCAACCACTCTGATGTGCATGTTCATATTTAACTTGCTGGGAAAACAAGGTGCAAGTAAAAAATCTCCTGTGAGGAAAAAAAGGTATGAAAAGACAGGCTTTAGCAGTAGATAACAATAACTCAGCCTGACTTTGACTTAAAGCAGTCATAAAACTTGGTTTATGACACAAAAAAGAACGTTTTTTACAGTACTTTCTCCACTAAACAGGTGAAACAGTGGGGAAAACCAGCTGCTTCTTGTTTGGTTCATCCCTCTGGTAGAAAGGAGTCACCATCGCGCTGTTGTGTGTGTGGTACGAGGAGGAACACAAAATTGGGGATTTCTGTAGAGCTTATTCAAGGCAAGAATACAGTGCACAATGTGTGAATTGAAGAGCAGATGGGTAGCTACACGCATGCCCCACTGAATCTAACAGCATGGATCAGAAGACTGAACCAGTAGAAGAAAAACCAGCACAATTCTCTGTCCAACCTTCCAAACCAGCTTCCCGTACATTTTGGAGAGGTGTATTTCCATGAAAACTCAACACAGAACATTTGTGAGCGCTCCCTACTGCTCAGCTAGTCCTGGTTGAGCTGTTTTCACGGCTGGTGCTATTTCAGGGCAAACAGATTACATCCATATTGCAGAAAGATGACTTTTAAGAAGACAAGGTACTATTACTTGTTGTGAAAAGGATAACGAAATCTCCTCTCCCTCTGCCCCAAACCTGCTGCCCTGAAGAGCTGATAAAAATTCCCCCAAATCAGATCATACATAAGCTACTATGCCCATACTACTATTAAATGATTGGTACCGTGAGTGTTTTAATTGTTACTTACTTGCTAATACAAGGAAAAAACGTAACACTTTTGTACATACTAGTTCAGGAAATCCTTTTCATTACCTTGCTTACCTAAAGAACTGCTCGTTATTCAACATCCTCTTCAAATCCCTCCTTAAATCTATTTTAAAAATTCAACGTCAACGTCAAACTTGAAACATGCTTTAAAATACTGAGGGAGTTTGGGTTTGGTGGGGTTTTTATTGGGGGGTGTATTTGTTTTCTTCTGGAAAACAAACAGACACATGCCAAAAGGCAAGTCCTACAGAATAAAGCAATGCACACGAGAGGGACGATGAGAAATTTCAGGTTTAGCATTACTTTCACTAGCAGTTCTAGGATTTAGGACACTTCCAAAGTTCCCTTTGAAAGTCACATCTCAATTAGAAGTTACAACCTGTTCATTCAAACACTGCCCTTCCTCTTAGCCACACTAGAGCCTAGGATCAGCTTAAAGCCAAAGAGCAGTAGTTAAATGTTCACCAGCAACTGCAGAAGACAACCACTAACTACCCTGGCTGGGACTTGCCATATTGCTGTCTGTCAAATATATTTAATACTCTAACCTTTAACTCTAATACTTTAACCTTCCACAAAGTGGAAATGACAGTATTATGATTACTGGGTCATACAAATAAGTTGGGTGCCATGGGAATTAAAGCTAATGCTGCATCCAACAGATTGATGATAAAAAGAAAACACAACCAATGCAGCTGAGATGTTCTCCCCATCCATTTTTAGTTTCTTATAGATCTAGAAATGGTGAATCAAACGTGTCTATCTTGACATACTGATTAAAGATGTGGTCATTCAACAGATATCTGCAATGGCCAGAGAAGCAACAGTGACAGCTAACACATTATTTCATGGGTAGGAAGAGGTTTCACTAGGCCAGGGCATTCAACTTGCCTCACATATTGCTAGGGCATACTCTAGAGAGCAATCACGTGAACCTGCATCTAAAGGTTCATACCCCAGTTCTTTCCACCTTTTAACTCATGAAGATGCTATGGTATTTCTGACCAGGTATCTATATTAGGTTTAGAACATAACTTCTCTGTTGTAACCAGAAAGCAGTTTACTCACAGTACATAATTTGCAAGGTTTTGAGAACTGCAAAATCACATTGCTACTGGAACAGACTTAGTTACCGGCACGGCCTTCTCCATTAGATACTTGCCACTAAGTAAAGGTCTGTTGAGTGTATAAAGAGGTGGTAGATCTTCTATCTCTGCTATCCTCTGGTATACGGCTCTGGATAGATGATCCCCATGATATAAACTCCCCAAGATGATGCTAGAGAAGTAAATTGGCTCCACAAAGAGGCTAAGTAAGGCTCCTTGAATACCCAATACGTTCCACCTAAGAGGGAGGGAAAAACAAAACAAAACAAAACAAAAAAAAACACTTTCTTTTTAATGGAACAAGGAACATCTGCCAGACATAACAGCAGTCAATCACAACAGGCTAGACTTTGAACCCTTCCTCTTGACCAGCACATGACTGTGGTAGCATAGCTGTGACACCTGCCAGAGTATCAGAGATCAGCTTACAGGATGCTCAATAAAATCCTGAGTAAGATGACCTATAGCAACAGGTCTACTGTCAGCATCCACTTCAGGAGCAGTCTCAACTTTACTTTCCCACTGACACATCTGGTGATGCATTTTCCAGCAACCTAATGCCAGAGACAGATAGGATACTTCAATCAGAAAAAGCCGAACTGTGAGATTCTCAGTCAGAAACAGCAGCTGATGCCTCCAGAAGACACCTGGCAGCAGGCAAACCATCCTTCCAGAACACAAGGATTGTGTCTGCAAGAGCTCAGAACCATAAGGGAAAACTTGCCCTTAACACCCCAGCCAAACTGCCCACATCCTGCTGCCAGGAAGGACATAATTAGCTGCTTGCAATATCCATGGGCAGGGAGAAAACTGATTCTGAAACCTGAAAATAGGAAAAGCGCCTATACTCTTTGTTCACTCCAACCACAGATCCCTGTCTGCACCAATGTGACCTACACTGGATCAGGTCTTGTGGCAGGGATATAGTAAGCAAAAGAGCAAAATACAGAAGGATTTTTTGTAGCTGTGTTCATTTGATCAAGTTTTGGCTCTCAGCCTGTGTGTAACAGCCATACAAAGCACCTTCTCAAACCTCAAAGAGGTTTTACTGCGGAGTATTGTCACTGTCCTTGTCTCTGAGATATACCTGGAAGCAGCTTGGCACTATGAGAACAGCACACTTGAGTACAACTGCAACACCCAGACACAAGCAGCAGGAAAGTTTTTCTGCTGCTTGAATAAAACAGAGCACAACTGAAGCTCTCACTCTCGTACAGAATGGTTTGTCCTTATAAAAGGCCCATCCTAAACCATGCGGCAAGGTTTCTTTAGGAAAACGGGAAATATGGATGCTGCTAATAGTGTTTCCTGCAGCTTGTGCTGGCATGGCACGGCTCACACATCACCACAGCTCAGGCTAGGAACCATACACAACTGCTACACCACTGCAAACCCTGAACTACGAGAACGTTTTAAAGGAAAAAAGGGCAAAATAAAAACTGCAATCCAAGGAAACAATTGCTTTGTGTATGTTCACAGGGAATGAAATGGAGCAGTGTGCTCTAGCTTACTCACCTGTCAGTAAAAAAGCTGGCCCTAATGAATAAAAATGCTGTGGCAATGAAAAATAAAGCAGATTTCACATTGAATAAAGGCCTATTTTGTATAGCACTGAAAAGTCAGTCAGCATCCAGATGTGAGAGCAAAGATATCAAGTGAAAATTATTGCATCCCAGGAGCATACCTTAGAGCAGGTCTCTAAGGACCATACCATGGCTAGAATTTTGTAAGCACAGAGGTATTTCAAGTGCCAAATGAATTGTATTTTCTTGTTATTTGCAGTGCTACACACATCAACCATAAAGAAGCATGTGGACTGTTACGGACACAGGTAATATGGAAGAGACATCTGGAAAGAATTCAAGACTAAGCATTGCAAACTGGGGTCTTACAGAAGTATCTGAAACTTGCAGCCACACACTGCACTTCCTTCAGTAAGGCACATCCCAGGTTACCTTTCATGAATAGTACCTGAGTGACAGATGGACGTTAAAAAAAAGGCCAAATAATTCCTTTGGCAAGCCCTGGCTTCCTAAATAAAAACCTTTGCCAGACCCTTTTCCTTGCTTCAGTCTCCTGTATTTCCAAAGCTTGTGTTTTGCTGCTTCTTCCAACACTTAGAACCCCGGACTGGTTTGTGTTGGAAGGGACCTTAAAGCTCATTCAGTTCTAACCCCTGCCACAGGCAGGGACACCTTCCACTAGAGCAGGTTGCTCCAAGCCTATGTGTCCAACCTGGCCTTGAACACTGCCACAGCTTCTCTGTGCCAGCATCTCATTCGTACAACCAAAACCTCAAGCTCTCACTATTTACTAGGCAGGGTTTGACGGTGGTTAGCTTCATAAAAATAGCATTAAATGTCAATTGTTATAATAAAATAACTTAGCTATAGAAATGTATACTTGTATCAGAAACTGTCAGTAATGCAGCAGTAAACATTAAACCCAAATGCAGATTGTAACAGAGTCAAAAGGGAGGGATGTATGTCGTCTTGTTCCTTTTTTATACTGTACTTCTTTCTGACAAGCAGTAATTTCTCACTTCCATTAGCATGTATACTAAAAACAACCTTTCTAGATATAAACTGAGAAGAAGCTACACCAATACCATGCATCAGTTTTCCAAAGGCCACAAGCATTGATTGCCTCCTGAAATGGTAAAACTGCCTCATCCTTGCAGTTTACAAGCACAGCTTGTCAGAACGCACGTGAACAAATGCTGTCAATCTGGTACTAAATGTTTACTGAAGCCACAACTTCTTTTGTAGCCAAATTCATTATTTCACTTCAAACCATGAAACCAGCAGAAAAAAGCAAACTCTATTACAGAAAACTTGATTAAAGTCAGTGTTGACTCCCCAGTGCAACAATCAATCAAAGGGTTTTTTCTGCACATTAAAAACAGTACCAGAAAAGAGCTGAGGAACTGAAACAACTTAAATCCAGCTTAAAACTCCAACCTTCCAGGGCGCAGATGTAGTTTATATCATAGAAATCAACCTTTCCTGTTGCTGTGCCACACTGCATTAGAGCAGACAGACCCTGGCCACAGCACAGCGCTCATTTAGGAGCATTTGATGGCTCAAGAAAGTGATTACAGAAGACAACATTCCCATCACTGATTCCACAGGCTCATCATTCATATGCAGGGACACTTCTGCTGCTCAATGTCAGCTCAGACCTGTAGAGGCAGTGTTCTCACAGGAGAATGGATAATTGGTACATAAACTCTGAAAATCCTGAAAGATACAGCAAGGCCATGAGAGGCCCAAGGAAGCCTAAACAAGCAAGATAAGAAGCAGCTGGATTTCACCGAGTTAATGAGAACTGTGGACTGTTGGCAAGCTTTCGAGGTCAAGTTCCCACACCTGTGCTTAACCAATTACATGCTAGTTGCAAAGGGTCTTCAAGGCATGTATCCAATCATAATATGCCAAATCACTGTAAGTGCATGTAAGAAATAGTATTTAAGGGGTTAAGGCTTTGTAATAAAGGGCTTTTTGTCTGATCATTTTGATCTCTGACTGAGTCCATGTATATTCTGCAGCAACTGGCGCCTGAACAGGGACCCCCCCCATATTTTTCATATTGAAACTGAAGGAATTAAAGCGCGTGGCACCGAAGAAAGTGGAAAACGCGGAGCCGCAGGGACGTCGGCTGGGTTCAATCCGGCAGGACCAGGATCGGGAGGTGGACGCCTCAGAACGGAGCCTTGTGAGCCCGGAAGACACTGCACAGTGCAAATAAGGTAACAGCCGACGGGGTCTGGAAGAGGGTTAGGATGGGGAAAAAAAAATGGTCATCCTTAAGCTCTTCCAGCATATCCTCTCAGTGAGAGGGATAGAATATGACGATAATCTGTTAAAAAGATTGTTGCTCTGCAGTAAAGAAAAAGAGCTGATCCAGGGCGTTAATGAAGCTTTTGATCTCGGGACTTGGAAAAAAATTGGGGCACGCCTGTGGGATCAAGTTACTTGTGGGTTTAAGGAGGCGAAGTCTCTTGCTGCCCCCTGGTTATTACTAAAAGGGACTCTAGCCGCAATGAAGGCTGAGAAACAGGCGGCAAAATCCGCTTTTATGGTTCTCTCTGACTCACCTTCACAACAGCAGGGCTCAGCACCTACATTAGATTCAGCACCCAGTGCTACAGCCATGGTAGTGTTGTCTGTTTCGGGTATAAACCATTCTGGCCAAAAACCGGCACGCAGTACAGTATGAAAGTTTGAGGACCCTGCGCCTTTCCCCTATCCTGTGTCGACAACGCCTTTACCGGCGGTAGCTCCAGCTGATACTCGGGAGCCAGTAGCAGCTACTGAGCAACCGAAACAAACTGATGTTAACCCTTTTCATGCTGCTACTGCCCCTAAACTTAATCTCCAAGAATTTTTGCCGGGGTGGGAGTCTCCTGAGGAGGAGCGTGTAACTCCGAATAAATACCCACCTCCGCCACATACACCAGCGCTTGCATCGCTTCCACCAGAGCTGCAAAATGAGTGGAACTGGGGACAATGGACAAAATCCTTAGATAAACCATTGCAGGACTTGTGGAACCGTCTGGACAAATTGGGGCAGGAGAGGCAGCAAGCCCCAGAAAAAAACGGAAAAACCGGGTAACATCAGTCCTTGTGATGTGTCGTTACCACCGACTCCTACACCTAATAAAGTTAATCCGAGTGACATGAGATGGCGAGTCTGCATTCAGGATGCAATTATAGACGGTACTATTCTACCGATAGATGCTCCCGCTGCATTCCCTTCTATTATAAATTCTCAGGGACAGTCTGTCTGGACTCCTAGGGACTGGAAAGCTATGAAAGAAATTAAGGAAGCAATTACTCAGTATGGGTTGTCTTCCTCATATACACAGCAAATGTTATCTGCTTTCTTTTCTAGTAATGTTCTAACTCCACATGATTGTCTCAGAGTGGCTGCAATTTTATTAACTCCTTCACAGCTCCTGCATTTTAAAAGTGGGTTTGAGGAGCTTGCTGCAAGGGCTGCAGATGAGAATTCAGAGTATAATCCTCATCACCCTTTGCACGGTGTTTCATCTGAAATGTTATTGGGAAAGGGACAACTTCACCCTGATGGAGTACAAGCTTGTATGAAAATTGAAGTTTTACAGCAAGCACAGCAATTGGCTTTAGCTGCTCTGAAAGCTGTGCCGGAAGCGGGAAAACCTAATCCTTCACATACATCAGTAAAGCAGGGACCTACTGAGCCATATACGCAATTTACTGACAGATTGACAGAGGCTATTGAAAAGAATAGTGATCTGGCATCGAATGCTAAAGAATCCATGCTTATGTCTCTGGCTATGGAAAATGCTAACCCAGCTTGTGAGCGTATTTTGCAGGGTTTGCCAAAATCTGCTGGTCTTCAAGAAATGATGGATGCATGTTCTAAAGTGGGCACAGCAGAGGAAAAGGCTGGATACATGGCTACTGCCTTCGCCGCTGCTGTTAAACCCTTTCTACAAAAAGGTCAGGGTGATCATGGGGGTACTAAAGGTATAAGATGTTACAATTGTGGATGGATGGGACATTTTAAAAAGCAGTGTACTGTAAAGAAAATCAGTTCAGCAACCCGACCCCCTCAGTGTGGTGTTACTGATTTTGCAGACAAATGTATTAAATGTGACAAATTTGGCCACAAGACAATTGAATGTCGTTCAAAGTTTCAAAAAGACGGAACCCTGTTGGGAAACTTGAATGTGAGCGCGATGCCACCCCGCGCGACGACACAAAATCAGGGTGTCTGGACCGCATCCCCTCCGCCATCGCAGGGAGCGCTGGAGTGGACGTGGCAACAGCAATAGATTTTACCATAACCGATACTTCTGTTCATTGTATTCCATCTAAATTAAATGGGCCTCTTGGTCATGGGTTATGTGCTTTGCTACTGGGATGATCATCAACATCAAGTAAAGGAATCTTTGTATTACCCGGTGTAATTGATGCTGACTATACTGGAAATATTGGGATCATGGTGCAAACACATGCTCCTCCGGTCAACATCCCTGAAAATTCGAAAATAGCTCAAATCTGAAATGATGATCTGAGCGATCTCATGCCCCTTTTAAAGGGTGAGTCAAAGGCAGAACAAAAGAGTTCTATCAAAAGCTCAGTATGAGGCCTTAGATCACATCATGACAAAAATCACTAATCTTGTCCTGATTGTCAAGGCCAAGCAGTAGGTATAGGCCTTGGAGTCAACCCTCAAGGCCTCCAGCTTTGGCAAATGGCTGTGACTCATGTACCCTCTTTTGGGAAGTTGAAATATGTCCATGTTACTATTGACACTATTCTCTTACAGGACAAGCTATTATTGAACGAACACATCAAACTTTGAAACGGTTGTTGGAAAAACAAAAAACGGGGGAAGAAGGACGTACACCAGTAGCAAGGATGCAGAAAGCTGTATATGTTATGAATTTTGTGCAATTGACAGGAGACTTTAATGACCCCCCTGCTATAATACATGGTCAGGCATTAGGTTCAGGTTATATGACTAAAACTCCGGGTATTCTGGTCCAGTACAAGGATTTGGAAACCGGCATTTGGAAAGGTCCTGCGTAAGTAAAACTAACCAGTCAAGGTTATATGTGTGTAATTATAGATTCCTGTCTGCGGTGGGTGCCAGCTCGATGGGTGAAACCCTGGAAAGAGTTAGCACCGCCCCAGGACACCCCCCTTGTCGGGGATTGAATTAATTGAAATTTCAGCTTAGGACTTGCGTTTTATGGATGTTTTCAGTCCTTCTGAAAGTGAAGGGAGCAATCTTTATTACGTTAAAGAAAAAAAAAAACAACAAACAAAAAACCAAACCATCCACCACCTCCCACCCACCCCCCCGAACCTACAGGGAGACAAACACGGGATACAGGCGTATTGTCTGCATTTTCAGTGGTGGGAAGTTTTTTCGTATGCTCTTATCAGGGGTATTGGGCATACTGTGACTCATTTAATACAGTTTCTCTGTGATACTCATGAACTAGAAGTTGGTAAAAATAAGTATGTCCAGGTTTCTATCAACCCTTGGAGACCTCTGTAGATACTGCTGGCCACTTCTCCCAACATAGGCTGGCCACCTGTGTCTGAATGAGTGTGCATTTTGGTCAGTATAAAAGTCCAAGCCCCATGCGCTGTGAGGGAGGCAGAGCCTCTGCGGGGACGCCCGCTAAGGTTGAGCCTGCCACCTCCCACTGCAATGATGCTTCTCGGAGCTGGTTTGCTGTTAGTCTCCACAGGGTCCTTGTGCCACGTTCTGTACATGGGACTGTGTAGTGGGAGTAATAATTGTCTTTTTGTGTTTCAAATACTGTACTTGTGTGAAGTGTGCTTGTGGGATCCCACACGTGTGTGTGTGTGTGTGTGTGTGTTGAGGGCAATCAGTGTTTTGTGTATTGTTGGGTTCATGTAAAAGCTTTTAACGGGTAGCAGTTTAACATTTTGGGCATGAAAGGGTTAATGTAGAAGCACGGCTGCCGGCAGGTATTTATGCTTGCTGCTGAAGCAGGCAGGCGGCTGTAGCTGCTGCCCAGCAGGCCGGCTTTTGAAAAAAAAAAAAAAAAAAAAAAATAAAAGGAGCAATGATGCTGCAAATACGCAGTTTAACCTGTCTACTTCTCAAGAACTGAAAACCTGGGGGAGGGGGTATATTTGCGTCCTCCTGCCTACAGGTCCGAGGTCCATGGCGACTGCCTGCCATAAGCTTGACAAGACAAATGGAAAAACCTGATGCCTCACCTACAGGAGCTGACCATGAATACCCCAAGCAGGATGAGACAGAGGAAGAGAAAAAACGAATGACTGCAAAACATCACCTGGGGGCAAATGAAAAATAACATCCTAAATATGTGTGCTTATAAAGTAGCTATTATTAGAGGTTGTGATTTTGTGTATGAAACCACCTGCTAATAAGAAACTACACCTTGTATTGTATAGATTTGTCACTTGTAAAAGAGATGTTAGAGTATGGAAATTTGCAGTAGCTGCTAGAAAATGCTAAGGCAAAAGCTAGAAAGATTTCAATACAATACTGGATGAAGCAGGTAAAACTCTGCATTGACAACAAGGTGCAAGGACTGAAGCTGACAAAATGCCTGCTACCACAATCAAGGGCAGACTGGGTTGGCCTCTGTGTTTGCCACCAAGAAGAACCTTTATCTCCGCTGTTGGCTGCAACCCAGCAGGCGTGGAGCGGTGGGTGTCACATGCCATGCCAGACCTTGATGTGAAGGATGGCCTCCCGTTACCAGAGATCCATACAGCAGAAAAAATGGGCAGGCCCAGCAGCTTGTAGTCAGCATATATTGGAGATATGATCTAGGCTAAATCCCCTGCTCAAGTAGAGTCATCCAAACCATATACAAAACAAAAAGGGGGAGATGTGGAGGCAGTGTTCTCACAGGAGAATGGATAATCGGTACATAAACTCTGAAAATCCTGAAAGATACAGCAAGGCCATGAGAGGCCCAAGGAAGCCTAAACAAGCAAGATAAGAAGCAGCTGGATTTCACCGAGTTAATGAGAACTGTGGACTGTTGGCAAGCTTTCGAGGTCAAGTTCCCACACCTGTGCTTAACCAATTATATGCTAGTTGCAAAGGGTCTTCAAGACATATATCCAATCATAATATGCCAAATCACTGTAAGTGCATGTAAGAAATAGTATTTAAGGGGTTAAGGCTTTGTAATAAAGGGCTTTTTGTCTGATCATTTTGATCTCTGACTGAGTCCATGTATATTCTGTGGCACAGACCCACGCTGGGCAGGTGATGACCTGCTCACTGTGGAACCCATCTAGCCGAGTCACCACCTGGCAGAATGAAGGAGCAGAGATGACTTTGCATTCAGCTGACTGCAATCTGATTTCTTGTCTTATTTTAAATCTGATTTCTCGTCTTATTTTAAATCTGATTTCTCGTCTTATTTTAAATCTGATTTCTCTTTGTTTCCTTAAGAGATTAACTGAGTCTCTATGACCAGCCCATGCCTTTCATGAGTCACAGAATAAACAGGCAGCAACATCTTTTACGTGGTGTGGATTAAGAGCTTCTTCTACGTCAAGTGGCTTAGTCAGCAGCCCACACTATAAATCAGTAAGTGCACAAAGTCCATGGTCTTCGACAGTAGCACTTCCTGCAAACATCTTTTTACTTATCCTGAGGTCACAGTTGCAGCTACAGCCAAGAGAATCTGCTTTCTCCTGTAGCTGTTCCTGGGCTGGCAACCACACAGCTCTGACCTGTCCCAGCTTTTCTGACATTGCTCCATACCACAGTAAGCATGGGTCAAGACTCAGGTCACTGGCTTGAGAGGTTACATGATGCTGCTCCTGGTTATTTAGATGCTGGGGTAGTGGTTTTCTACCACTTCCCCACAGGTTTTTTGCCAGGTGTCATGCCACCACCATGTATCATAGGATTCTAAAATGGTTTGGGTTGGAAGGGACCTTAAAGCTCATCCAGTTTCAACCCCTGCCATGGGCAGGGACACCTTCCACTAGAGCAGGTTGCTCCAAGACCCTGTGTCCAACCTGGCCCTGAACACTGCCACAGCTTCTTTATGCCAGCATCTCACCACCCTCAGAGGGAAGAATATCCAAGTGAATATGTTCACATGGGCCATTGTCACTTGGCGTAAGAACTAATGAGAACTGCTCCATCTATTGCTGTCCAGAAATTCCACTGGCTCTGTCATGGAGCTTGCCACTTGGAAATAACTCTCAAACTCGAAGATAGATGAATGGGCATGGACACAGCTGCTGAACATGCAGCCTTTAGTGAGCATGCACAGGATTTTAAGACGTATTTTGGTGCAACTTCAAAGAGAAAGATTGAGTTACAAACTTCCATTTATGAGAATTTAAGTAATTATTTGAAGCCAAGTAGCTTAAAACGAAGGGGGGTGGAAAAACACATCAAAAGGAGGATGACAAAACCAGACATTATAAAGTACCATAGAATGAGTTTAGGAATCATTGAAAACAAATGCATGTATATTAATCTCTCAAAACAGTTACTCTGGTCACAGAAAGCACCCTAACACCACACTGCAGAGCCACAAGGCACTAACACACCAGGATAATCCTGTTCTAGTGCTTCTGACCCACATGGAAATACACTCATGGCCTTTTCACGTTTTTCTTGGATGTTCCTACCAGGCTCAGGAGGGTGCTCAGCAGCCCATTGCATCAAAGCACTCAGAGGCTGGAAATAACAGCTTGGATTATACATATAATCCACAGGGATGAGGCTGTTCAGATACAAGAGTTTTCTTGCTTGTGCAATCCTGCACCCTGAATTTATCCACGCCTCTTCCAGGCTGGAACTGTGAAGCTTTGAGAAAGCACAGTGGAAATTCACAGGGCTCAGGCATACTGGAGGGCTGAGTGCCGGACACTCCAGAGCAATGCATTCTTTAAAAGGTAAAATTGACAAAACACAGTCAGAAGTGTCAGGGAAATGTAAAAAAATAAGGAAAGGAAAAAAAGAGTAGGAAAATTTGGGCCTCCTTACCCGTGATACAGTCTGTGTTCTGTGTCAAGGGGTTCTATCTGCTTCCTTCACTGGCACAAACAAAATTACTCCCATTAGCCCAAAGGAGAGGTGACAGCTAGCTAGGCAAGCGAGAGATGAGTCTGTTCTGCATCACACAAAATCAACAAAATAGTCAAATGGGTTCTTGCTCAACAACTGGCTTCATTTCTTTGTCATTTGCACTAACAGCAAGGATGATGTGATAAAAGAAATCAACTGAATGGGGCACAATTACCATGCAGGGTGCTTGGGAGAAGCCCTTGGCATGAAGCTGGGGAATTTATTTGGTGGATTTGATGGAAAATATCCTAAAAGAAACTGAAATGGCATTTCTGTAGCATTACCTGTCCTAGCTTCTGAAAGGCCCTATCCAGTTATGTTTAGTTTTAAACTAAAGTAAAACATCTTCCTTCAGTAGAGATGCTGGTAACTTGAGACAAGACTTAAGGAACCAAGTGACTCCATAACCCTCCTGCTGCATTTTTGATGCGGCATACACTGTTCACAAGAACAGTTGCAATTTAATATACTCAATACACTTTGAAGCAGGCCAACTGTGACTTGCCGAATACCATCCACTGAAATACTCATTTCTCATCTGGTTTGCAAAAACAGAGAGGCTGCAAACACACGGATTCATTTCAAGATGCCGCAACTCTCCCATGTTCTGATACTTGTTAAAGGACACTAATGTTAAACTTATTTTGGGTGGTGTAACACTTGTCCATTTATGGTTTTGAGCAAAAAAGAATAAATCTTACAATCTTTGTCAAAAAGGACAAAGAAGAAGGAATAGGATAAAATAGAAATAAAAGCACTAGTGTTGGAAACTAAATATCTAATGATAATGAAAGTATTTAAATTAAAATAATTTTAAAGTTTTATTTTCTATGTGCCCATCATTATTTTTTTTAAACTGGAACAATTTTTCTCCCTATAAAATGATCCAAATCTAAATCTATCCATGCAAAAAGTATGTATCTTTTGATATCACAGAATCATGGAATTGCTTGTGTTGGAACAGACCTTAAAGCTCATTTAGTTCCAATCCCCTGCCATGGGCAGGGACACCTTCCACTAGAGCAGGTTGCTCCAAGCCCCATCCAGCCTGGCCCTGAACACTGCCAGGGATGAGGCAAAAGATGTATATCATCAGAGGAAGTCATCCAAATATAACTAATACATTTATTGCATTGTTTTACTAATGCTTTACTAGTCTCAGGAGAAGGGGGATGAAAAAGCATTCCTCTGCTATTTCCTAGTGATATAAACACAAACCAAAGCTGTCATGACTTGAAGTGGCTGGAAATGGTACATCATGATTTCACCTTGCCTCTGAACCCAGCAAAAGGTCTGATACCAAGTGCAGGTGAAGAACCAGAGTTTTAACACTGGAGCTAAAGCCACCCCCATGCTACATCTAAGCAGTGAAATGAGCAAATCAAGAACCTGCCCATTCACTACAGATACCATGCAACCCTCCTTGTTCAGCAATAAAAAGCAATAACAAAGAAAGCAATTGTTCCATGTCTCACCTCGCTATCTTGTCACTGCAGGACATGGTAAGTAGTCTTTCTCCTTGCAGTACACCATCCCATGTCTGGATGGTGGTAGTGGAGCGCACAGGGATGGTCCCTTCCCCAGATTCTATCTTTGTCCGTAGCTGTCCTCTTGCTTTGCGGTTTGGGTGCCTGTCCCCTTGATCTAAATGATAAAAAAAATCACTTACAATCAGGTGAGGAACATTCTCAGAGTGTTTTACAGACAGCATTACAATAACAGGAGTCAATTAAAGGAATTTGCCTGCTGGCTTGCATAAGAATTTCTATTTCTCCTTGAAAATGAGCTACAGCATCAGACACCTCTCACAAATACAGTCTTCTAAAACACACTTACAATGAACCCAAGCTTTCCACAAAGGAGCAATACAAGCAGGGAGCTCTTCAGTTCTGTTCTGCGTATTATAGCGTTAGAACAAAGTTAACAGACAGCTCAAGAAAGGGGCAGGCAGAAAACCACTGTTAAAAGCTGGAAACAGTGAAAAGGTTTGGTTAGTTCTGTACAAATACTTGCTGACTCACTGGCATATCACGGCTGGCTTTCAGCCTCTTCAAGACCACATGGTGGATCAGTCTACACTGCACTTCTATCACACAGGAAGAACAGCTCAGATTTTGTTTGGAAGAGATCTTTGTCTAAACACACATCTATGCTAAAAGGAAAGAAGACACCTAAATTTTAACTGTACCACTTGGACATGCTCAAAGAATACTTTAACCCTCCTTGCTGGAGCAGGACTGCTGTCATACCCTCTTGTGCTGCTTCATGTGGGGAGAAAATCCTCGCGTCGCCACAAGGAGATGTGCTGATATAGAGATGAAACTGCACATTCTCCTTCAGCTTAAATCCACCTCGCTCCGACTTGATAAAAATGGATTTTTGTTGATCTTCTTTATTGCTGAAAGGGAGAACAAAGCCAGAGTCAGAACTGACATGAACATGTAAAGAACCATAAGCTGGGCAGTCTTAACAGGCATTAAAACAACCACAGGGTGTCTGGAAATTCTGTAGTATAAAGCTAACAGTTACTACAATTAACAAAGTGAAAAAAGACCACTGTGACAGGAAATACAGAGCCCTTGACACCCCTAGATGTCAATGCACAAGGCACAAGCTTTCAGGCACTTAACAGCAAATAAAACATTACCACCCATTAGCTCACTTGAGGTTGTTTTGATCTGTATATTTTGAGCTTCCAAACTGATTCCCAATGATGTTTTCGGTCCTCCCATCTCATGATTGACAGCTAACTGAATACGTGTTTTGTTTAAGTCAAACCTTAGGGCAAAGAGCCTGAGTTCTAAATGAAGCATCCTAATGCAATAGAACAAATGGTTCACATTGAAATGTTCATAGATGTTTCCCACAGACACCTTTCCAGTTCCATGTGATCAGCTCAGCTTCCTTTTCCCTCCAGCTCACCTTAGATAAAGCTCAAGTTGTGTATAGAGAAATTTAAGCAGGCACCGGCGAGATATAATCTCTGCATGGCAGTCATTTAATGCAAGACCACGATCACTCATGTATTCACCATTGATGCATTTTGTTCCTGTAGAAACACTTATTACCAGGGCATCTTTCACATCTGTACCTGCAAAATAAAGTTTCAGGAAGAAGATGCAACTAAAATCACAACTAATCCAACAAATCATCTTAGTGCAGAACCTAAACTAGTTAGAACTAGAAAATGTGATGGAAAAAAGTTCAGGAAGAGTTATTAAAGCCTGGGCTACGAAGATGGTGCTTTAATCCTGAGCCCCAGCTAGCTTCCAGCTTTAATCCTGAGCCCCAGCCTCCTTGCCACCTCTGCAGATATTCACAGTGACTTTAGATATCTGAAAGTCACCGATTTATTAAAACAGAAATATGTTATGGAAGGGTATTAAACCAACAACAGGAAAGGTAAAAATAGGAAATGAAGATGTTTAAATGATTAAAACACTGTAAAGCTTAGCAGCAGTGTAATGCTTCTAGAAGTGTAGTTCTTGGTATTAAAACATTCCATACTATAGGAGTCCAATACATTCCATGCAACAGGAGCCCAGAGAAAAGAAGAGCGGATGTCCCAGGGCAGTGCTGGAGTCACCATCCCTGCAAGTGTTCACACACCATGTACACGAGGCTCTCAGTGCCATGAGTTAGTGGTGGCCTCGGCAGTGATGGAGAATGGTGGGACTGGATGAGCTTAAAGGTCTTCTCCAACCTGGTTGATTCTATGATTCTATGTTGAAGGTTACAGTGTTTGTCTACCCATGAGTCTTCTTGCCCTCCTTATGTTTTCTCTCCATGCCCCAGGAGAGAGCAGCAAGCAAGAGACTGGTGGTTTGACTGCTGGCCAGGATCAGCTCACCATGGATGTCTTACGATAGAGTTATCTACCCTAACACAGCACCCCCAGATTCCTCTGCTCTGGAGGAGGCCCCTACAAACACCCCTGCAGGAGGAAAGGGCTGGCATTGCTCAAATCACCACGGGAAGGCTGTATAGTTATCACTATCCATCTGACTCACACAACTAATAGGAACAGGCTGAGACCTTAGGAGCTCCAGGGAGACCTTAAAGCAGCTCCCAATGCCTAAAGGGAATACAGGAAACCTGGAGAGAGGCTTTGGACAAGGGCCTGTAGGGACAGGACAAGGGGAATGGCTTTAACCTGACAGAACAGGGGAGATTGAGATGAGCTCTTAGGCAGAAGCTCTTCCTGTGAGGATGCTGAGGCGCTGGCACAGGGTGCCCAGAGAAGCTGTGGCTGCCCCATCCCTGGCAGCGTTCAAGGCCAGGTTGGACACAGGGGGTTGGAGCAACCTGCTCTAGTGGAAGGTGTCCCTGCCCATGGCAAGGGGTTGGAACTGGATGAGCTTTAAGGTTTTTTCCAACCCAAACCAGGCTGGGATTCAATGATGTTTCACGACGGGCCCAAAATGAATGTCCCATAAAGGGTTCAGATGGACTGAAGAACAAAAGCAATCTTAGTGTGAGGAAAATTCAGCAACCAGGTGGTTGCAGATCAGCTTCAGGCAGAACTTCACTAGCAGATCTCATGCCTGCAGTGAGAACTACAACATTCCTACTGCTTGTACATGCATAATGGTGTCAGCTGCCAAAATGTAAGCTGCTTTTTCAGATGTTTTGACTAAAATGACTGAGACAGAAAGCACTAAGAATAAAACACAGCAAGAATAACTCTAACAAAGTGCAAAACCTTGGGAAGCAAGCATCATTTCTTACTTGAGATGTCAAAACCCAAGAATACCGTCTGTGTGACCACTACGGTACAATTCATCTTAGATTTACTGTCAGGTCTTAAATGATACATGTATTTCGTAGACCGTAAGTTTTCTTACATGTCTGAATAAGGCATAAGATAGTATTTGCAGCTCTAATTTTCCTGTAATTAACTTCAGCTAAGATTTAATTGCTCTATTTAGGGCACCTTGAAGATTAAACTGGGAAAATGTATTTCAATACTGGTTGATTGGCAAAAAGGGAGTTTCCTAGAATGCAAACAGAGCTCTCTTATTTAAGCAGGTAAAATAGGACCTTTTCTTTACCTGTTGTCATGACAATTCCAGCAAGGACTTTTCTACGTGCATGTGGAGACGTGAAATTTTCCGTCAAATCACTGAATTTATCTACAACCAAGCGTGCAACAGCGTCAGCTAAAACCTGTGGGATCACACAGATAATGCACATTAGACAATTAAACAAATACCATAAACATCACAGCAGCATTAGGCCACAGATTTGCACTTTTCATTGATCTGACACAAGAAATCAAAGGAGTTTTTATTGTTCTCTTTGAAAACATCATGGAGGCATCAGCAGGACGTCAAGGATGTGATTTTCAGGCATCCTGAGCACTCGTAGCTCTTCCACATCGATTAAAATAGGATCAGACAGCCCTAAGCCAAGCATCAAAGCACCTAATGCTCATATTGTCATGAACATTTGAGGCTGAGGAGAACAACTGGACAGACAGATAAGTCTCTACTTTCATGCTCAAACCTCAAAATGCATCATTTCAGTTTCCTCAACATTCAACCTGACAAGAAATTTGAAGTGCAAAACCCAGGCTCCGTAACCCAACATTGTAAACCTTTGATAACGATCAAATCCATTACCCATTATAAAAATAGGAACAAGTCCGTTTTCCACACTGGTTCAACATTTTCTCTTTCTCATTTTTACAAGATATACATAAATCTAGGAATAGAAAATGTCATCATATAACCCCATATAAGCTACCTCAGCATGAGGAAGGATTTATCTCTTTCACCTTCAGGAAAACTTGAACTACAACAGCCACAGTCTTGTTGTACCTTGCAAGCAATGTGGATCAGGCTGTATGAGGGCCAACTCCTAACAGTAAGGAGCGCGTGAAAACACCTGTCCTGCTCTCATTGAACAACGGTTCAGTTCAACACTGCAGCTCATCTCACCCATTGTTTTTAAGGAAGCTGGAACTACAACAGCTAGAGAAGATGAGTCAAAACTCAAATCCTTGAGTTTTCACGTGAAAAGAAACTGAAACCCACGGCAATCTATGCTAGCACAGCTGGTTGTTCCCAAGGGAGCTGCTGAGGAAGGCAAGTTACATGCTAGATGGAATCACTTTGTGATTCTGTGATCCTTCCAGGTCACCAAACATGAGTAAATCACTACACAGATCCTCAACCTACCCAGCCAAATGGAGGCTGACCTACACCATGCAATCGCCCATTCCCTGGGGGAACCAGGGCTGCCTTCAATAGGTTCTCATCAAGAGGTGAGAACTGAAAGCGCATACAAGGTGGACACATTAGCATTTCCCAAAATGATCATTTTTTTCACACAGGAAACTGTGGTGTTGGTATACAAGTGAGAACACAGTGAGTCCCTCTGGGAAGATGTAAGCTGGAACAGAAGGACGGGATGGGGCTGCAGCTCAAGCAGCGTGGAACTAAGCTGCTGGCAAGGAAACCAAGAACCGCTTGAATGAACACAAAGCCAGACACTGGGGAGGCTGATAAGAAAGGACTAAGCACAACTCAAGCGAGACACAATGACCACTAGAGATTCAAACAATACAGAAGGAACTGTAGGTGCAGCAGGAAGAAAATCACTGCCAGAAAATAGGCAGACATAGTGAAGATTTCTCTTTTTCTCTTTGCAACTCAAGTTGCATGACAACAGAGGGGTGGTGAGGAATAAACACTATTAAATGTCTACAGATTTACTTACTAAGGTTTTAGTCCTTTATAAGAATGCTCACATGCTAAATTAGAAGCATTACCCTTTTCTCCCTGTTACATTAACATACTTAAGAGTCCTTAAGAGCATGGAAGAGATGGGAATAAGGCAGGACGAACACACCACTGCAGCATGAGCAATGAGACTTTCTGGCATAAAATGATGTCCTTGCTGTCCCCATCTCAAAATCAAGGACTTGAAGCTGTCTTCACATCAAGCCCAGAGCACTTACTGGCTTGGGTAGGGAACTTTAACTTCTCATTCTGACTTGACTCCCTTTCACATAAATAAACATTAACTGGAACAGCAATGGAGCTCGTGTCTCACCTTCCCAGTGAGTGCCCTAACATCTAACACGCAGCTTCTCTACCCCCACTCCTGCATTACATCATTATTCAAAGTTGGGCAATGCCAAAAAGGAAAGACCTAAAATAGCTGACACTCTGCTCATTAAGGCACGTGTGCTCAAAGCTACTTTGGGTGCACTTTTCCTTTCTCTGATGAAGTCACAGTGAATCCACAGACTGACTTTGGTTAATACATATCTTGCAGCAACGGTGTTGTAGAACCCCCATGACCACCCATGCTTTAAAAGATTCTGAAGCTCATGAAGTCCAGGTCTGTCTGGAGCTGAAGGAAGACCTCAGCAGGCCACAGGGACCACCCTGGATGAATGCTGGTGATTATCTATGTGGTGGAACCAAAGGCAGCTTGCTTTGCAGAGGCTGGTTTTAAAAGTATTAAACCATGGGATCAGCACCTCAATAATCAACACTGCAGACCATAAAGTTACACCTATGCCCATTTTATAAACTGATTCCTCATGTCAGCTGCCCTTCTGCTCCATTTGAGAGCTTGCATTCCATTCTCTCCAGAGTGCCTGCAGCTGTCGGGAGGTGTGGGATCACCGATGTACATTTCAGCAGATACTCACCATCACGACTGGAGTAGGGACCATCTATCCTCTCAACTCTGCTCTACTGATTTCTCTCATGAGGCACCACAAAGTAACACACCAGCTACAGGCCAGTTTTGAACCTGCAACCCAGGCAGTGAATTCCAACATCTCCATCGGCACAACCACACTGTATTGTACAATCAGGCTGGTTTGCGTTGGAAAGGACCTTAAAGCTCATCTAGCTCCAACCCGCCTCCACAGGCAGGGACACCTTCCACTTTTATTATTTCCACTAAACATTTATTATTTGGATTTAAATATATACATAAATATATACGTATAAATAAATATAAATCTGAAAACATCACACATTTAAAACCCTTATTAATCATTAAAATAACCCATAACATAATCCTTATTAATCATTAACTATCATTAATTATGGCTAGGTTGGACAAGGCCTTGGGTAACATGGTCTAGTGGAAGGTGTCCTTGCCCATGGCAGGGGGTAGGAACTGCATGATCTTAAGGTCCTTTCCAACCCAAACCAGTCTGTAATTCTGCGATTAATACATACCAGACCAAAATCACTAATATGCACCAGACCTCATATCATTCCAGTAGCTTGACAGCTAATTATACTTAAAAGCAGTGTGATCCAACACAGTGAAGTGCGGGAAGGATGAAGACATCCTGATGACAAGCTCCTCAAAAGCCTCTCAATAAATAACTGACTGGGAATCAGGTCTGCACAAGGCAGTACCAGCAGCCTTCCCACCCAGTGTATTGCTGGCATTACTCCTAAAGCCCACTGGGTTCTCCTCCACCCTGGAGCAGCCTTTGTCAGTGCACACCTACAAGAGGTGAAAAACAAGTATCCCTGAGCATGCCTCGTTGTACACAATCTGGATATCAAAATCAATGTAGGAGAGCTGGAAAAAAAAATGAGATTTGTGCTTGCATGTGTTGCTTTTTTGTTATTTAGAACTGTACTCGAGGCTCAAATGCTCTGAGCATCCCACAAGCTCTACCTGGGACTCAGTCAAAACCTGGCAATCGCAAGGAGCTCAAAAACCCAGCACTGACAGCAGTTCATGGAAATCCCTGAGAGAAAAGAGGCAGTTTAAGCCATTCTACATCAGGTAGAGAAACAACTTTACCCTCTTAGAATGACTCCTCTTTCAGGTCTCACTTTCTCCTCTTTCCCACTTCTCTATTCTGGTTCCAATTTTCACTGTTTTACTGATTCAAGAACCAATAACACATAAATTACTGGCAGTGAATTTTTTAGGGGTCTGGGGCCAAATCTGCCTTTCAAGGCACAGCAGAGAATGCAGGCTGAAATGACTGGATCTACTGAGGAAATCGTGACTACCTGAAATAGCATGCTCCTAGATTTGAAAATGAAGGAAACATCCATCAATAATGCATTAATTTTGCACTATTAAAAAAGAAAGCATCCATGGATGCTTAGGAATTCCTAAATTATGCATGTGGTCCATGCATTTTGAGAAAAGAACATACTTTAAATAGTCACAACATCTACTTACACTCTTCAACCCCACATTATCAAGTCAGATCACTATCTCACCATTTTCATGAAATCTAAACCAATGCTTTTTGAGATAGGAAAGGTCAAAGCCTTGACATTCTCATAATAAATACACAGAATGTTACAAAAGTCAAAGGCGAGTATTTGAATTTAGACAGGCATATAATATCATCAAAAAGACCCAAGAGACAAGTAGAAAGAGGGCAGCTGAACAAACATTACTATAGTTTGATAGGGAGAAACACAAGCAAGCAAATAAGGGAGAACTTTTGTTCACTAAAAAAAAAATGAAATTTGCTCCATTCAAGTCACTTTAAATGTCTGGGATGTTTGGTACCTTCCCTAGCTCAGCAACTATTTGTTTTAAGCTATTTCTCATCAATATTTACTTGTCTAGGTAACTTGGATATACTTATTAACTAACTAGGTTAGAGTGCGATCCCTTAGATGATAACTACCTAACCATGAGTCTTGGATACATGCACTGCAAATGTGTCATTTATTTAGACCCTTGAAACATGTGCCAACTGCCTCAGTCTGTCCTTGACTTCCATTATTCACCTCTGTTCATGCCAACAGCTTCAGTCTGCAGAAGAGAATGATTTTCTTCTCTGCTAAAAACTATTGCATCAAATGATAGTTTTACCCAAAGCAGCATTTCTGACTTGAACTCCTTCAAAGCCTTGCTGCCCATGATGAGCAAGATGTGATTCAAGTTTTCCTCAGCATAAACTATAATCCAAGCTGGCACTGCATTGGGCTTGGTGCTCTCTTATGTGACATGATCAAGGCTGAAAGCATTAGCAAGTCTCCTCTTTGTCCCCACAGAACAGAAAGAGCTCATTCAACTGTCAGAAGTCATAAGCAGATAAATCACCTAATACATACATACATAGAATTATAGAATAGTTTGTGTTGGAAAGGACCTTGAAGCTCCTTCAGTTCCACCCCTCTGCCATGGGCAGGGACACCTTCCACTAAGTGAGGTTGCTTCAAGCGCCGTCCAACCTGGCCTTGAACACTGCCAGGGATGGAGCATTTACTGCTTCTTTGGTCACCCTGTGCCACTGCCTCACCACCCTCACAGGGAAGAGCTTCTGCCTTATCTCCAACCTGAACTTCCCCTGTTTCAGTTTGAACCCATTACCCCTTGTCCTATCACTACAGTCCCTGATGAAGAGTCCCTCTCCAGCATCCTTGTAGCCCCCTTCAGACACTGGAAGCTGCTTTGAGGTCTCCATGCAGCTTCTCTTCTCCAGGCTGAACAGCCCCAATTTTCTCAGCCTGTCTTCATATGGGAGGTATATATACACATACATCTATATATGTATAACATATATATGGATGTGTGGGTATATATATGTATATAGATGTGTATATATATATATGCAGACACATGCCCACACATCTACAGAAGCAGAATAAACAGCAGAAATGCTGTTCAAGCTGACTCAATACTCATGACTTAGCTACTCTTGGCCATTACCCAAAGACATCAACAAAACACAAAGGGCTTCTCACCTGTGGCAAGTGTAACTGGAGCCCTTCGCTAGGAATGGGCTGTCGAGATGGGGTCTGGTCCAGCTGCATGTTAAACAAGGATGCGAGGGCCGACTGAGCGGCACGAGCTTTTGCCAGCTTTTTATTCCTTCCTGAGCCTTCAAAAGTCTGCCCATCCACCGCCACGGCCATCACAAAGTTTTTGGCATGGCTCTCCCCGCTCTCCGAGAGGAACTCATACTTCAGCCCTGGCCGCAGCTCATTCAGGATCATGACAGGGTTCTTCCCACTGGCCGAGGGGTAAGGTGATGGTGCAGGGAGAGGCGACTGGGAAAGGCTGCTGGCTACGGCAGACGATGGCAAACCATAGTCCCCGCTAGAGCTAAAGGACCCATCCCCGTTGGACCCCAGGTAAAAGGAAGCATCGGAAGGGACTGGCGTTTCAAACCCATTGAAAAGGGTGTCGGGGAAGTCCGCTTGGTCGGAGGTGAAATCCGTGTTGACTGACAGAGTCCTCCCCATTGCCAGGTGGGCTTCCGAAGCGTTTGGGAACTGGACAAAAGACCGGAGAGCCTTTTCGGCAGCATGAAGCTTGGCTTTCTTCT
Source organism: Pezoporus wallicus (assembly GCF_028554395.1). Lineage (NCBI taxonomy): Eukaryota > Metazoa > Chordata > Aves > Psittaciformes > Psittacidae > Pezoporus > Pezoporus wallicus. Next base: position 2,303,908 of record NW_026638763.1, on the reverse strand, counting down.
TTGTTGGACCAGACCCCTCAAATACCTGCCCATTGACTTCAACCGCCATCACAAACATGGGGGCATGAACTGGGCCCGTCTGGGAAAGGAGTTTGTACTGTAAACCAGGTTTAATCTCATTAAGCTGCATCAGGGCGTTCTTTGGTAGAATGGGGCCTGGTGTTTTCTTCCTCTTCTTCAGGCGAAATTTGGAGTGGCCATTGCTGCCCTCCTCCAAAGGACGTTTTCTGCTGCTGCTGCCACCACCGTTGGAGAGCTGTGTCCCCTCCCCGGCACCTTGACCACTGCCCTCCTTGGGGGGAACGTTGTCCACGTTGCGGTTTTCTTTAACGTCGGTGCTGCTCGAACCTGTGGTGCCCAGAAAGAGTAACTTACAATGCCTTCGGTGCAGGATCTTGTAAATGCAAAATTTATAGATTCCTTTATCTCTCTTTGTAACTGGTTAAGTGATGTGTGCTCACAGGTTAAAGCTTCGCAACACAATCAGACACGATAACAATGCAAGAAAACATCGGTAACTCAAGAAATAACACACTCAAGATTGATTCTCAAACTACGCATTTGATATGATCAGATAGCAAAAAGCACTGCAGCTGTTTTGCTGGTGTTCTGCATTTAAATCATGCTGGAACAAAACTTTCACTGACAAGTTGTGTTTGGCCTGAAAAGTGCTTTAAACCAGAAATATAAATTATAGTAGCATTCACCTATAAAACAAAGAACCACTAGTAAACTAAAAGCTGAATGCTTAAGACCACGAGATGGATATTTGGTTTTACTTTATCCTGATTTTATTCATGGCACATTTTTCTTAGTGATTTTAGTTGCTCAAATTGAAAAATGACATAAATAAAACCTCAGCCATGAAGAATCAGGCAGCTCTTTGGTAGGCACCATGGCTGGAAAGTGTTTGAATGCTTTTGGTTCTCCTTAACTACTCTGTATTTTCTGAATTTAATTGGTTTTACATCTTTCCTAGATGTTCATTTCACCTCACCCCCTTTGCTCAGGAATGTCAGCTGCCCACTGTGCCAGCATCACCACAAGGCTACTTTATATATTACTTCATATATATATATTACTTCATGTATTTCCATACAGCCTTTTATTAAGAAGCCTTGTATTTGTCATTTACAAGCTATTTTGTACTTCCTTGCAAAGGACAAAGGCTGCTGTCACAGTTACAAACACCATGATAAGGAACCTCTCTTAAGACCACACAGAATACAACACGTGTGACAAAAGCTGAGCAATCCCAGCGATATTTTAATGTAGGGTGGGATTGTAATATTAACTTAATGAATTATTTTCTAAAGCAGAACACTGGTGGTGTTGTTCGTCAGACATATGTTTAAAAAATTCTAGCTGCTAGAACTGCAAGGACCTCATTTTCACCCTGTTAAAGAAAATAAGGAGATGATTTGTGCTTATGTTGGCATTTGTGAATGGAAAGGCAAATTTAGTAGGTCAAATATTTCTAACTGTTCTGTTCCAAAACTTCAAACTCTTTATATTACCTCTACACTGTAACTAGATGCTAAGTATGAATTGAGGCGAGAGCAAACTCAAGTGGAGGCTCTCAATCACAGCAACAAATTGCAGCCGCACTTGAAGCCGTCCCTATGAAGCCCCTACCATGCACACATCACTTCGCCCAGATTACAAAGCTGATGGAATGGTTACTAAATTTTCATTTATAACATCCTCCAGCAAAAGCTCGATAGGTTACTCCTTTCGGTGCTCAAAGAGAAAAGAAGGAGAAGAAGAAGAAAGAGATCAAAAGAAAAAGCCAGAGCAGGAACGTATTTTGTTAAATCACAACAGCACAACAAATGGTACAGTACTGAACGGTGAATTCTAGTCAATTTAAGTCAGTCAAGAGTAAAACACTCAATGTTCTGAAGCATTTCATTGCTAGAAAGCTGCTGAATTTAATGAGTATCTCTTGTAACATTCATCCACAAATTATATTGCCTGCAGAATGTGTACTAGAGGGCCACAACTGTCAATACACAGTGTTCAAGTATATATATTCTTTATATATACACATATATATATGGTGAAGGAATCTAAGAAAAATAGAGTGACATTTTAAATTTTCCTTGCAGTGAGTTTCTTATCTGAAGCTGTCATCTCCAAAAATTATATCTTATCTAAACTACCATTTGTGGAACATTGCTCTTACTCGTGGGAACTAGTGCCATCAACCAATACGACTTTTAGACTAAACAGTAGTAATTTAGTTAAAACTAAATCTGGTTTTATCTTTCTTTTTATATGAAAACTCCTACAAGTGCCTGTGGAAACCATAAGAGGAAAATATGAGTTGAACATCTCCAGCTGAATGTTAAAAAAACCCCGTAACAACCCCCCCGAACTTTTTCATGGAAGTACAGCAGCTGGAGGAACTCCTTAATCCATCTCCTAACACAGGTAGGGGAAGTGATGCCCTGACAGGGAGAGGGGACTTGAAGGAAGCAAGAAAGAAACTTGCACGCTTACCTTGTCTCAATATGAAAGAAGGGAAGAAAACTACTTGCCTGAGAGCTACTAGGCTTGTCAGCTTTGAGAACCTGCAGGGTGGGAGAAACTAGGAGAGAAAGCAAGCAGGGAGCTAGCAGCCCAAGTCAAAGCAGAGACCGTGAAAGTGAGCAAGTTTCTATACTATGCAGGTGATCCACATCCAAGCCTTGAATGTGATGGGAAGGAAAAGCACCTGGGTTTGTTTCAACCCACAGAGCCACTGGACTGCAAAAAAGAGAAACTCCTTCGCAGGCTGAGAATGAAGATGTGCTTTTGGACCTTTCCTTTAGCCTGTCCTGCCCAGCAGCGGTGAGGTCCTTAGGGCTGGAGAAGATCCGACAGTTTAGTCAAAAAAGAAGATTAGCTATCACCACAATGTTAGAGGAGTCGTCTCCTTTAATCTTGTCCATATTCAGAAATGGAGTAACTCCTGCAGCCCAGCCTCTCCCTGCTGTCCAGAAACAGCTCTCTCTTTGCCCCAGGCATCTCACCCTGTTAGAGAAGCTAAGAACAGCCCTACTAGCTCATTCTTGCCTGTGACAGGACCACCAGCAGACCTTAAGAGAGGGTATCAAAGCAGAGCAAGGTCACAGCAGCCCTTCCCCAGGACAAGCCACAGCTCTGGGTTGTCTCAGAGAGCAAGGCAGGGAGCCACAAATGGGGTTTTGTCCCCCAGAGATTTGTCTATCTACCTCTCAAGACCCCATAAAACCCTTGGTATCCACAGTATCCCAGGCAATGCATTACACATTGCATGAAAATATCTCCCATTGCTGGCTTTGAAACCCCACCTTCTAGTCTCAACGCATTTATTGGATTTTCTTTGCTGTTTTGTCAGTTTGATGATTCTAATATCAAATAACCCATCCTGCACATGATTTTACAGCGGTCTCCAACCTTGTCATCCCTCCTCTACACTGGAGGCCTTGTCCAGAGGTCATCCTCTTCTCAGCAGACCCATTGCTGGATGTTCTGTACCTTTACTCTTCATGCTCTATTCTGCAGTCTTCTTCATTGTGGTAATATGCTGGTTTAGAGACCATAAGACTTTGGGGAGTCTCTTACTCATTGCAAGGAGCATGAAGGAAGGCATCTCCATTCCCTGAAAGCTCTGGCTGATTCAGGATCCCATCATAGCTCAAGCTGAGAGCATCAGTACTCAAAAGGAGCAAAATCAGGTTGCTGTAAATCAGAGGTCATGGCAGATGCAGACCACCACTCCGTACACGTTCCAAAAAACAGCTTAGACCATTTTGAAGTCTCTTGGTCTGATTCAGAGACCAGTGTTAAGCTTTGTGCTGGCAGCATCACAACTAAACTAAGGCAGGAAAATGAGAAATTTGAATGTTAAAACACTCTTGGAAAGGATAAAGCAGAGGAGAACACTGGAAGGAGAAAAGAAATTCCCATCTGAATATGGGAATATGTCTGCTCTTCATTACCTTTTTTCTTTTATCATCTCGAACTTTTATTGGGGTTGACAAGTGACCATATGTTAACATCATACATCTGGCCTCAGAAAGTTTACACGGTCTTGGTGGATCTCCTCGCCTACCCTAAACCAGGTTTAAAACCAGCCTAATCCTAGATTTGAAATATACTGTCAAGTCTATGTGTTTTCCAGTCTTTAAGGAAGTTTTCAAGGAGTGAATGCTTTAGAGAGCCCTCTGAGGTCCACCGTGGCTGCTGTGTATTCAATACTTCAAATACAGCTATTAGCACTTGATAATGGGATCTTGTTTTCTTAAACATTACTACTACCCATGATTGAAGAATAAGGCATTTTTCATAAGACTGGCTTATATTCCAGTCACTCAAAACAGTCTGACTGATGTCTGGGGAAGAAGCCTTAGTAAAAATCATAGCTGACAGAATCACAGGACAACAACGTCAGTGGAAGTCCTGACCCTGCAATCTTGTTTGAGAGGCTGACAAACCCGTGAGCCTTTCAAGAAGGAAAGGGGCACAGGAAGTTTTCATGCCGCTAAAGAATGAAATCTTCCATCTGAGTGCATTGGGTTATTTCTGGGTTTACTCCCTGTAATTAAATACTGTCTAATTAAGATGGTTTATCCATGGGGGAACTTACCTGCTTGCTGAGAGACAAGACTCTCCCTGCTTTGTCTGATCTGGAGCACACTTAATTAAATGGAGATTACTCTTAGCTGAACTGAAAGATGTTTCTACCTACCCCTTACACTGCTGCTCTCATTCACTGCCTGGGGAAATTCCAAATAGAGTCATTTTTGCATAAACAACAGGCAGAAAAATACCCCATGTGATCTCTTCTAAGCATCCTTTTAGAAAAAGATGGAAAATGATCACAGTGAAAGGTCAGGACAGCCACATGCTAGTGGCCCAAATGTCCTCCAAAGTGCCCCACTACTCCCTTGCCTGTAATAATCAATAAGGATAGGCCACCACAGCATGAATTTACACCTGACAAAACAGTTATTTCTAGTGATTTGACACTGAAATCATAGACAGACGGCTTCTGGCACAAGCTCCTGGGGTGTTCAGAGTGACATGAACTCCATGCAAAGCAACAGAAAAATGTAATCAAAGCATTCTAAAAAACCATCTTTCCCAACTCTCTTGTAACATCTTCTCTATGTTCAAAGGATAAATGAGGAAGACCTTAAAAACTGAAGTCTGACACACTGCATTTTATCCAGGAAAAATAGAATCATGGAATCATAAAATGGTTTGTGTTAGAAGGGGCCTTAAAGCTCATCCAGTTCCAACCCCTGCCACAGGCAGGGACACCTTCCACTAGAGCAGGCTGCTCCAAGCCCCGTCCAACCTGGCCTTGAACACTGCCAGGGATGGAGCAGCAGAGCTCCCTGGCCTCCTCTGGACTCACTCCAGCAGCTCCATGTCCCTCTTGTGCTGTTGCCCCAGAGCTGGATCAGGACTGCAGGGGGGTCGTCACTGTCTTACAGTTTAGGTGAACCAAGATTTCAGCTAATTCTGGTTTCTGCAGAGCAATTCTATTTACACAACTGCAGGCTAGAAATACTGCCTATACCTACTTTCCACTCCCGTACCTCCCCAAAGAGGAGTTACATAAAATAGTAACAAATTAATAGCCAACTTTTGATATCAAACTTCTTAATCTTCAGAGACAGAAAAATACAGAATTATTAATTTTTTTAAAGGATCTCTGCACAAATCAAGGTGAAGAACTCAGTGATTTCACCTTTGATTTCTCACCCCCAAATCTGATGATTTAACATTTCAAAGTCATTATGTTCGTGTGGGCACAGAGATGCAGGAAAATCTTCTTGCACCTTCTATTGACTGGGCTCATCCAAGTAGCCATTGTAGCTCCCTTTCAAAACCATGGCACAGATGACAACTCGGAACATATTTCTGGGAGACAACAGTGGTTGGGAGACAGCAATGCATGTCCCAAACCTCTGGCTCCCAGTTCCATGAACCCAGCCTCCTGGTAAGACAAAAGGTTCAGTGAATGCTTTCCCATAGGGATGCACACCAAAAAAAACCAATCCAAAAGCAGACAAAAATTGATTATTTTGCTTACAGAATGCCCCTGTAAAGTGATGTTTTCTCCAGCTTAGAAAGGAGCTTTTATTCATGCTCAGATACACTCCTTATTGAGATAAGGGGATGTTTTATATTAAAAAGCCTCTTATGTGAATTACTGAATTCCATCTCTTGCATTTCATGAAGTCCTCCTTAGGGAGACCACTTTTAGAAATAGCTAAAGTAATGAAGTCATTTCTTTAATAGCAAGGAAAAGAAAGTGTTAGCTAGCATCTTCCAGCTGAGTTCACTGTTTCGCTCAAAGAACAGAAGATGCTTTCTCATCAACAGAAGAGTTCTAGGGTTTGGGGTGGTGATGTTTAATTTTTGGCTTTGTATTTGTAAACACAATAACCTAACTTCTTTATCTCCCTATAAAAACGTTCTGTAACCCCTTCAGCCTACAACTACAACTCTTCTGCTCCAAAGTCTCCTACACTGCTGGGCTTTGCCAGTGATGTGCTGGTTAGCCATGGTCACTTAGGGGAAAGAGGGGCACATTTGTTACTATAGCGTATTTTTACAGTCAGGCACAACACGTCAGCATAGCAGCAATGGAACATTTCTCTTATTCATCAAAAAAGAGAGTTAAAAAGCCAATAATAGTTCAAATATTTGTATGCTTTAGTGAGAACACTTCTCTCCACAGGTTATCTTAATTATACCACGGTACGGTTAGCAGTACTTTACTAGTGTATGCATCAAGATGATCACTATATTTGACTATTTCTATGCTTAAATGCACTTCAATAATTCAGGGCTGGAAAAATCAGTATTGAATAAGAATAATCAGCCATGCAAGCTCCCCTAGCTCCTCCTTTTGTTTTTCCTTCCTCCATTTCTGCTTCCCCTCATTATTTTATACACTTAAATTCCATCTCCTTCATCTCACTCCTCCCTTCTGACTGGTCCCTCACCCTTAGCATTGGCACTACTGGGATTCTCCCTCTCTTCTTCATTGCTGGTTCAAACCAGGGAAGTATGTTTCTTGATTAGTCAGTTGTTGGAATTAAAATATGAGACATAAGGTATAACTAGACTAGCATCATGTGCATTTAAAACACACCTAAGGCAAAAGCTCTGATTCACTCTTCTATGCCACAGTTTAAAACATACAAAGAAGTAAATTTGTGCTTCCCAAGTTTCTTCAGAGCCATCCCTGTGCTCAGGAGAAAAAGTCACCTTCAGATACAATTACATAAGTGATTACTGTGCAAATAAACACATCTTACTCATGTTTTCTTCATCGTCTATATCCATTGTGAAATACTTTTGCTGGTTTCTTGGCTGGCGGAGACTGCTTCTGTCTGGAAAAGAGAGAGTGGGATAATTCAGCTTTAAGGCACCAACAATGCAATGTAAAGTATCAAATCTCTCCTCAAAGCAGCAGGCTGGGGACTGGCTTTGCTTTGGGCTGCCCATGGGTTTTGCTCACTTTTCACACTGTATTTCCCCAAAGTGCCTATTTCTGCAGCTGAAGCGCACTGTGCAGAATGGCAAATTTCACCAGGTTTGCAAGAATCTGGGGGTTTGTATGAGGAGCTGCAACATTCTTGATCTGAAAGAGTATGTAAACTACCTTTACTCACTACTGTTTGTTTGGAGGGGAGGGGTAAACTCAAAATTAACATCCAATCCACTCTGCAGGTCACCACACAGACAATTCAAGCAGTCAGACCACTGCAGATGCAGCTTCTTACCCAGCACCAAACTGATGAACGTCTGGTTTGGTTGAATCCTCAGCCAAGATCCCTCCCAAAACCAAGATGATCATCAACAACTGAAAGATGTGGCCCCATAGCAAGCAAAACGTGTATTTTATTGCTTTTCTTGCAGTACCACCCGTCCCTAGACCCACTGTCACTGGGGCTGGTACATCAATGCCAAGCACCCAATTGCCAGCAATAGCTGATGAACAACAGAAATCTTTACTGAGGAAGAAGGGATGAGTGAGAGAACTGGGAAAGGAAGAGTGATTTTCCAGAGAAAGTCATAAGAAACACCTATAGCTTGAAGACAATGATTTCACAGAGGATGTGGGAGGAAAGGACATCAGGATGCACTTTACTTTGATTTTTGTGGAGTGTTACACAAACAAAGAGCCAAAGACACTGAGTCATTGAGATTTCCTCAGTGCCAGCTGGGAAGCAACAGACTTTGAAAAGAAAACACCACTTGAGAAGGTCTGAGCCACTGTGCTAGTGCATGCTCTGAACACAAGCATGATACATGCAGGAGTACCTATGCCACTAGTCAGTGCAACAGCCCAAGTCAGGATGGGCAGGATCAACAGCGCTGTCTGATCCAGGTCCCCATCACACCTGGAAATACTTCAAATGTCACAATCCATTTCATTATTTTTTTTTTTACATCAATTTTTAAGGCCAAAGTGTGCCATGGTACCTCTGCAGCAGCACTAGCTTGGGCATCTCTCAGCCCTGGTTGCTGTCCTGGCTAAAGCAGATGGAGAAGGGAAAGGCAAATCAGCTTTTTCCCTTAAAGAGATTAGAAATTCAAGCAGAACTTTTACTAACCAGGCTACTTTCATTTGCTCTATAAAAGCTTCTTAAATTTGCTTTGCTATTCCCATAGAGAAAGCTGATTCTGATGCTAATTAACTCATACTATCAGTAAGTCTATGACTTTGGGCATACTAATACTATCATCCACCAGATTATGATGTGTATCATGGCCAGTATTATGCACACTTCGGTGTAGCAGTGAAGAGGAAACATTCCTCTACAGAAATAGAAGCAGCAGCACCCATTCTGTATAGATGCACAGCTCAGACACCATCAGCACTCGTCAACAGGTGTGCCAAAGAGGTATAAAAATGGTGCCCACAAAAAGGTGACTTCTTTTGTGGCCTACAAAAACCAAAGTTTATACATTTCCATTGAAGCACTGTGATTTTATTGCATCGTGACTATACATATTTCATAGCAAGCATGGACTAACAAGGCATTTTGGAACCAGAATCAAACTCCAAGATCTCCATAGCGTTACCAGCCTGCTGTACAGAGTGCTGAATTTAGGAAAGGGATGCTCACTAGTCTGCAAACAACCCCTGCTAGTAACATATACTGTCCACCACCTAAGCTATATGTCCTTACTAACCACATCTGAGGCTTTAAAACACACAACTCAAGCAAGTATGAAGACTTAATACACTTTCCCTTGAACTGACAGCAAAGACAACAAAACCAAAGTGATGAATAAGAACCTTTTTAACTATTCATTGACACCAAAGCATATTTATTGTTTAAAAATGCAAGCACTGCAAGTACGTGTGAAAAAAGGTGGGCTGCTTCTATTAGTACTGTATTCAAAAAGATGCCAAGTGTGTGAGTTCAAGATAAATTAATGGGCTGTTGTAAGGTAGGCTCAGACTTGGCTTCATTTTCCCATTCGTTTTAGCCTTTGTGACTATTTCTGCAGCACAGTACGAAGAGACCTTTTCCTTACTGAAGTACTAGAGCTGCATTGCCACATTTGCACTGTATAGCATCAGCACAATGCCAGTGTAACAAGAGGAAATGAGCTGACTGTAATCAACAGGGCTTGTAAATAATTGTCACTTTACGTACCCCATCAAACTGGCCCCAAGGACTTCTGCAGCACCACTCTGCTCATGGGCAGAAGGCTTGGACAATGCTGAATTACTACAGAGGTGAGAACACAGGAACAGCGTTCAGCTGCCCCAGACTCAGAGAGAAACCCTCCTGAGGAGCTGAGTTCTGAGTCAGGGTTCAGCACCACCTCCCCACATCTGACCATCCTGTTTCTCCAGCATAAAGTAGAGGAAAAGCATAAAAAAGCTAAAGGCATAGGTAAAGAGGAATGCCAATTGCATCACTATGTGTATAAGTTAATGAAGACTGTTCATGGCATTACTGAAGCTCATATGAGACAGAATTTATACTTTTTATTATTATTAACTTAAATAAATGTGCTAGACAGATTTGGGAGCATCAGTTAACACAGCTCAGAAGAAGGACAGCTGACAGAAGACCTATAAGGTATGCAAGAGATGTGATGCAAGAGTAATAAGCGATGCAGCCAAACAACACTAAGCTGTCTGACCACATTTCCTAATGACGTGTCCTTTCACAGTTTAACCATATGTGCTTAAGAGTCAGCCTGAATTTATTCTTTGTATATAATGAATGAACACATTTTTCCCAATGCTTTCCTTATACAGAAATACACTTGAGAGCAGTCAGTGGTGCTCAGCACCTTCCTCTAGCACCCAGCACTGCAACAGCCCATCACCTCCCATATTGCTCTGCTTGCTGACCTGCTCTCTTGCTGGAGACACCTAGCACAGACTCCAGCCTAGTAAGCCCATACTTTCCAGTGCTTTGGTTCCTCCGATATTGTCATCTAAGCACCAAAACTCACCCTGCATAGAGCAGGAAGGGTTCCACCTATGTGGAACCTATGCCACCTATGTGATCCCATCACATTTCAACTCAACAACATGCATTCCCACTGCAGACATACCCACCTTCACAGGCAAGGAAGAGCTAGAAAAAGAACTACTAAGATATATATCGTATTTTAGTATACTAACAGATATGGATTCCTGCTGCATGGGCTCTACAAGCATCCAGAGACTCCTCCCTTTGCTTGGCAAACAACTGCTCAGCTGATCCTACCCCAAAACTATCCTACCTAGGGTTTGACTTTGATGCCTAAAGCAAGCTGTAAAGTAAACTTGAAGTCTCTCAGACCACCAGAGGTGGGAAGCTATCCTGGGAAGCTGTGTATCTTTCCCTATGACTCCCTATTCCAAGCACATCACTGCAGCAAGACAACTGCGTGCATTTTAGAGAAGTACCACCCCACTGATTTCCATTACAATTAACTTCTAAAAACGACCCCCTTCAACTTTTAAATGAATTAATTAGATATACTTATTCATGAAGTCCAAATAACATCTACTTTTCCTAGCAAAAAGCATCCAAACAGTACATGTAATATGCAGGATACAGTACTGGACTGGGGCAGAGAACTTCTCAGCACTTTTTGCACGCATATTGATTAGGAGATTAATCTTCCAAACTTGCTCCCAATGTGGTCCATAGCTACACTTGTCTCTTGGGAGCAGAGCCCAGCCCCTCCTGGCTCCATCCTCCTGTCAGGCAGTTGTAGGGAGCAATAAGGTCCCCACTGAGCCTTCTTTTCTCCAGACTAAATCCCCTCAGGTCCCTCAGCCATTCCCCATCACACTTGTGCTCCAGGCCCTGCACCAGCTCCATTGCCCTTCTCTGGACCCTCTCCAGCACATCAATGTCTCTCAGGTTTCAACTGTACTATGCTGGTATAGCAGAGGGAATTTTTGCCTTTAACAAACCAAAGTCCACCTGATGGCTCAACCTTCTCACTTAAGCCAAGGGATTCTGCACAGCACCACACTCTACAACCTTAGACTACAACAGTGTCTGTTTTATCTCCCCAAGAAACTAACTGAAAGATTTTAAACTAGATGTTGTCTATAAGCAAGGATGTGCTACGAGAGTACGAGAGAGAGAAAAAACTTGAGTTTCTTTTGCTTAAATATTCTGCGTATTCAATGCAAGAAAAAGAAGTTGTAAAAGGCTCTTAACAGATGCCATGGTTTATTCTCATCGTTACGGAAAAACTAGATTACCTTGAACAGAATATACAGCAACTACCCAATGGTTTATGTTAACAGAGAATGGCATATATGAAGTAAAATATAGCCTGACAGATGAGCCAAAACTCAGAAGAGAGCAGAAGTCAGAAGGCTGCAGCTTTAGGTATGTTTCGTATGTGTTAAAAAGTGCTCTCCTTCCAAACTCTGAAAGCTAATAAAGGAAATGTTGGGAGATGCTGAAGGATCCTGTTCAAAATACTTCTTATAAACCCAAACTAAAGGTGCACTTAGCAATGACAGGTTCAAACCTCCCCTCAAAATGCCTACGTTACAACCCCCCGTCCATACCCTGTTCTGAGCACACAGCAATTCAAACTCTACCTTTCCGCTCTGCTCGTCGTCTTCTCCTCCTGCGTTTGCAGCGCTGCCGGAGCACGCTGGAGATGGTTCCCATGCTGAGTGCCACAGCTAAAGGAGGTGCCATGATCAGCCCTGAAGTCACCCCCAGCACCCCTCACGAGGTAGAGGTGTACCCCCAAAATGCCCTTGTGTTGTCTTGAGATCCCTTCACCCAGCTGAGGCCAGTTGCTCCAAGCACAGGATGCTCCAATGAATGAAAGCTGCAGCTCATCCCTACCCACCACAAGAGGCACATGTGACAATTAACCCTTCCGTAAGTCAAAGGGACATGGAAGGCCAGTTTTCTTAGAACGACAATAGCAAAGACATCCTCACTACTCAGTGTGGAAAGGCAAATTCCTCTTTATTTTGTTATTAAAACAGGAGGGCAACTCTTTGGTAAGGCTTCAGCCTTATGCGCATTTCAGAAACAAAGACAGACGTAAGTAAGGAGAAGTTTGCACATCCCAATGCATGAAACCAAACGCCTTCAGTGACCTTGGTAATTTTTCCTCTTCAGGCAGTTTCAGACACTGCCTGAAGAGCATGAATATGAACCTATGGAAATCTTAAAGAGCAACGTTTTAGTCACAGGTTTTCCAGATGAGGGTTTGTATGCTGGGTCTGAACAAGAGACTTCCCAATGCCAACATTAACTGTGGCATTTCCCAGCCTTTTTATAAACAAAAAAGCAACATGTGACATTATGGGATAATGTGATATTATAATAATGTGGATTATGTGGAGGGTGAGGTATCTGTATCTACACAGCCTTGAAGGAAAGGCACCACTGATAGAGAGGAAAAGGGGGAAAACACTCCTTAGGAGAATTCATTTTGCTCCTTGGAGCAAACTGCACGATTTGCAGAAAGCAAGGCAGCAGCCTATGATCCTATGATTAGTTCAAGTTTCGTGTACTGCAGCAATACTGAAGCTAAACTACAGCAATCACCACAACTGTTATAGGCTAATTACAGCCTCAGCATTGCGCAGCACAGCAAACCTCAAAACACAAAGCTGCTGGCTGCACACCAGGAACCCCAGGAGCCCCCCTACCTTATGCCTCAGCTTGGAGGTCAGCTCCTTGGGTGGTAAAAATCCACTCCAACAGCACCATCTACTGCCACACGGCCTAAAGAACTGATTTTACATCTCTTGCTCCCTTGACCCAGCGCAGAGCCCAGCTCCAATTAGAAATAACTTACAATGTTTGCAGTTGTATTCTACAGTAAACTGGCTTGTAATGTAGAATCATTATGAAGTTTTACTGGGGCCAATCTGCAGGCAGAAGGGGAAGTCATGTTTTGTAACAGGGTGAGCTATTTCAACAGTATTTTCCTGTTTTCAAACTGGACTGATCCACTGAAGGGATTCAGTGACAAACGCAACAGTTTTATATGAATAATAAAGTTTAAAAGAGCTCTTTAAATGCATTCAGAGGAATCCCCTGCTCCAAGTGCTGATCTGAATGCAGCAATCAGAACACAGAGAATCTCATGATAAGAACTTTGCTTACCTTTTTAACTGTTAGAGACACATGCTGATCCTGCAACCTGGAAAAAGAGGAAACACAGGATTTGTTTCTTTTCCAGATTTAAGTGCATGACAAATGGCAACTCAAACCTTAAAAGGGACAAATGGCTGATTCTGTAAGAATGAATAGTACATAATGCGCATACACAGTCCCAGAGCCACCTCCCCTGTAATCCCAGCAAAGGGAGAAGAAGAAACAATTCTGGACATTCCTGGTTGGAAAAATAAACAGGAATAAAAACAAATTAATCAAGACTGCAGATGCTTGGGGCCAGGAGAAACATCCCATAGGTACAAGCAGCTGTCGAGCAGAACACCATGTGCAACCTCTGCACCTTCTAGCAGTAAAGGTCAGCAAAAATAATAGCTTAAGACTAAAATCAGCTTCTGTGTTAGCACAGGCAACATATTCTGCAGGAAAAATACCACCTTCCAGTACAACCCCCTTTCCAAATACCAGTTTCTTGATGCTGCTGGCATCAGTAATGGCAAAACTGGAAGATCCTTCAAGTACCAGCAGTGGGGTGGGAAAGAAATGGCAGATGTAGGGTAAGGAGGATACAGGATAATAGGAAGGACTAATAATACAAGAAACTGTCTTTTATTTCCATGAATACACATAGAGTGCCCAGCTGTTACAACAGGAGCAGATGGCTTTATTTTTATAGATAAGCTCCTAATTATAAGAAAATACATGACTTCATCAGTGTGAAGATCTCACTGTTCTAAACCGGTCCAGCAAATCTCAGAAGTTGTTCCCAAAGGAACAGACTGTTTCAGTCAAGCAGCTAAAACCTGCAGAGAAATATGCAGTGTCACAGCCGATCAGAGTGTGGGCATCACCTGTACCTGTAAAGGATCTGGGTATTAGCACCTCAAGAAGACTAAAATCCTCCGCTGTGACACTGCCCACAAGAGGGTGCTGGCACCCTACAAAACCTTCACTATATGTAAGTTACACAGCACAGCCTGGGACAATACAAACTGATGGATGCATCAAGAGTGTCTTAAACTGGGTTGCACAACTTAGGCAGGAAGAGATCTGACAAGATATTTGAATACCATATACTAGAAGATTCTACTGCTCTCTGGGGAGACACCCCCTGCAGTCGTGATCCAGCTCTGAGGCAACAGCACAAGAGGGACATGGAGCTGCTGGAGCAAGTCCAGAGGAGGCCACAGCGATGCTGGGAGGGCTGGAGCAGCTCTGCTTGGGAGCCAGGCTGAGAGAGCTGGGCTGGTTCAGCCTGGACAAGAGAAAGCTCCTTAAGGGGAGACCTCAGAGCAGCTCCAGTGCCTAAAGGGGCTGCAGGAAACCTGGAGAGGGGCTTTGGACAAGGGCCTGTAGGGACAGGACAAGGGGAATGGCTTTAACCTCCCAGAACAGGGGAGATTGAGATGAGCTCTTAGGCAGAAGCTCTTCCCTGTGAGGGTGCTGAGGTGCTGGCACAGGGTGCCCAGAGAAGCTGTGGTTGCCCCATCCCTGGCAGTGTTCAAGGCCAGGTTGGACACAGGGGCTTGGAGCACCCTGCTCTAGTGGAAGGTGTCCCTGCCCATGGCAGGGGTTGGAACTGGATGAGCTTTAAGGTCCCTTCAACCCAAACCAGGCTGGGATTCTGTGACAGTTGCATTAATTCAGTCTCAGGGGTTTTTTTCCAAAGACATGTCAATTTCCCAAGATTTCATGGTGGCATTTCCCAATAATCCTGAAAAATATGCCAATAATAATTTGGTTTTAGCGTGAAGCAGTGAAAATACCTAGAAAGCTCAACACAGTCTCAACTGCAGTCAGTTTCCCATGTTGCAATGGACAACACTCAAGCCCACCAAATAGGAATACTGTATTTACAGCATGATGATTTACCATTTCCTCTAATTTTTCCCAACCTAGCAGCCTATATCCACTAAAACCTCTTCCAAACCCTCAGAATATAAGCTATAAACAATGTTTGATGTGGAATTCCCACATTTGTGGCACCAAAAAAAAAAAAGATTACTTTTAAAGAGCTTTTGATAATTCCCTTTCTACATGAGCATTGCTTTAAATAAAGTCATAATTAATCCTGAGACAACAAATTGCTAGTAGTTTTTAACTAGGTTTTTATGCTATTATAACATCTAGTTGCTTCACAAACTGTTATTCCTTATATTACCACAGTCAGTCATTCCCTGAGTTTCAAACAAACATAATTCATGAGACTTGGAACTTAAACTAAGTTTACTGTAACTAAGTACAAAAAGCCTTTATATTTTGACAGCTGCGGACAGTTTTACAGGGTAAGAAGTAGCCCACAGGCATGAGGCATAAGGAACAGTTTTAAAGTCCATCTTGAAAACATATCTGTAGGGAAAACCCAGACGTTCCTCCTCCAACTCTTCATTTTCTAGCTGGCAAACTGCAGCAGCCCAAGACCAAGAGCTGGGTACTGCTTCCTTCTGCACGGCACAGCCATGCTGAACATTAAGACACCATGTTCCTTCTCAACATCAGGAATGAAGATGCTTTATATTTGCTTGCTTAGAAAGCCACTTCTATTTTAATCTCCATCACACTGAGCTATTGCAGCAGGCAGGGCAATGCAGGCAGATGCCAGCTCAGGGCTCCAAGGGTGCTCATTCAGCAGAGGATGGCTCTGTCCCCAGTTCTTGTGGCTCACACCAATGTCAGCAGCAGAAAAGGCCCCTGTGAGGCAGGCTCCAGCCCAGAGCCTGTGGTCTGGCACTAATCCCCTTCACTGGCAAGCATGGACTGACAAAGCCATCTTCACTGCTCAAGGACTGGGAGCAGTAAAGATGGGTAGAGATGAAAAATGAGACTTGGAGCACCTTAAACCAGTGAAGATGCTAAACTGGAAAGAAAGGGAAATACCACTATGTTACAAAAAACTGTAACAAACCTCTCATCTCCAGCATGTCCTCCCTGGAGGCAGATGGGTAATTTAAGGCTTGCACAAGTCATAGATGCTTCCCTTTGACAGGACAAGGGGAATGGCTTTAACCTGCCAGAACAGGGGAGATTGAGATGAGCTCTTAGGCAGAAGCTCTTCCCTGTGAGGGTGCTGAGGTGCTGGCACAGGGTGCCCAGAGAAGCTGTGGCTGCCCCATCCCTGGCAGTGTTCAAGGCCAGGTTGGACACAGGGGCTTGGAGCAACCTGCTCTAGTGGAAGGTGTCCCTGCCCGTGGCAGCGGGTTGGAACTGGATGAGCTTTAAGGTCCCTTCCAACACAAACCATTCCATAGTTCTGTGATTATATAGCTTAACATTAGAGTTCATATATCACATATCAATGGCTGGTAAAAAGATGCAAAATAATTATCTCCGAGTTTAACAGTGTTCCAAACTGTGAGATTACACCCTGCATTAAGGATGTATGAGTATCTTCTCTAGCCTTTACTATGGTATGTCACTCCCCACAGACTTTACTGCTTCATGACCTCTGACACAACACACTTTATTCAGAGACTTTTAAACATATGATGCCAGGGAGAAAAGCAAAGTGCTGCTGTCAGCTCCCTCCAGCCTCCTGCTGCAGCAAGCTGAGAGATGGACCAGCTATGAGCAAAGGTGGGATGAAGCGTGCTCACTATAGGAGAAACCAGGGATACCTGACAGAGGTCAAATGACACAAAGTAGATTAAACTCCCCCTCCTGCCAACAAGATCCAAGAGGCACAGGCATACCCACACACACACACAAACAACTGCCGGAAAAAGCATCTTACGTACCCCAGCCAATAATTGCATTAGTTTTATCAGTGGAGGATTAGAAGGCAACTTGATTGCAGTTTATAGCACCTCTAAGAAGATAAAACAGCAGAAGAGGGTGCTGCAACTTCAATAGATATAGTACACTGAGATAAAACGTACAGGCTGGAAACAGGGCTCAACACAGATACTGTCTGTGCACATTTTGGGCTTAGCCTTTGGGCTGAATCCTGACGCTAACCATTCTCCATGAGCCTGCAGCTCGCCAACAGCTTCTCCCCCACCAGGAGAAACAGCATGAAACTCAGCCACTGCGCACAAAAAGCCAGGAAGCACAAATTAAACCAGGAAACAAAAGCTCTGGGTTGCATGTGTGTAACAAAAGCCCAGGCATCCAATAAGCAGCAGCCACCCTACCCCACCAGAGAGGTTGTGGTCACTGCCCGTGCATGCTATAGTATGATGATTATTATTATTACTATTATTATTCAAATAAATGTTACGCATTTAACATTAGGAGGGTTTCAAAGCTCCTTAATCCTTTGGCTTTACCTTGCACATGACAGGAACTCCATGCACAGGGAAGTTAAGAGCCTGTGGGAGAAAAATGAGTCACGTTGTTTTCCCAAACAAAGGCTGAGGGTGTGAGTAGCTGGAAATCACGCTTCCGGGTCAGTTGTTTTCTCCCTGCTTCCCTATTTGTACATACAGGCCCATTTTGTGCTCCAGGCTGAGCTGGAGACTGCAGGAGAGCGATGCAGGGATAGAGCCCCAAGGGAGCTGGGAAGGGAAGAGCTGCCAAAGGCTGCACAGAGACGTTAACTTGTATCCTCCCCCCTGCACACAGGGTCACTCCCATCCCAGCACACACCAGTCTCTCCCAACATCCCAGTACAGCTGCAGCTCTTTTCACAGCCCAACATTAGGGCTCAATCACAAGCAAGGACTCTGACCTACCTGCAGGCACATGGTGGTCCTTGCAAGGAAAAGGGGATCACACAAACTGCCTCAATGCAGCAAGGAGCCAAGAGACCTGTGTCTGCATCTTACACTGGGTTTACTTCCCCACAGAAGTGCTCTCGGGCCATCACAGCAGGCATGGTGAGCACACAGCAGCAGCCTTGGCAAGCTGAACTCAAAGCACCCCGTGTTTATCACTCAAGTCTCACCAGCAGCCTGCATTCCCATGGTGGGATTCTGCATGCGTGTATCACTGCAGTGCTTCTGGAAGAACCAGCTGCTGGACTTCTAAGAACATGAAAGCATCACCTTTCACTTCTAAAATCACATTTCTGCTTTTCCCCCATGATAAATACGGTAAACTTTATCATATGAAGTAGATGAACTTCAAATTAACTCTTGAGAGGGCTCCATTCTCTGGCAGTCTTCTGGAAGCCTTCCTCTGGATCCAGCAGTTGCAGCTGGCTGTTTGGGATCTCTCTAACCCAAGCCTGATTCAAACCTGAAACAACTACTTCCAGAGTAGTTGTGTTATTCAATATCAAATATCTGCATGTTAGAAAAAAAAAAAACACCACCAACCACACTTATGGTGTAAAATCTGACTTTCATCACCACTCTGGTGTGTGGGCAGAGTGTTTGCCATCACAGAACATTAGACATTTTACAGCCACGTTGTGCAGAAATGGTGCTTACCACCCTCTTACTCAAGAAATTGTAATACATCCCTGAGTCTCACAAGACCAGCAAGGGAAACACCCAGTAGAGACTGCATAGGGCGGGAGGAGAGCAGGAAAGAAGGAGGATGCTGGCATGCCCCAAGCTCTGCTCAGGGTGGCATGTCCTGAACAACCCCTTGGCTTGCATTACCTGCACACAGGAAAAGGTTGGAAAAGGTTTGTATGTCCTGCTTCTTGAGCAGAAGCCACAGCTGAGGGCAACTGGATCAGAACTTGTGAATGTATCAAGACAGTGACTTGAGACTTCAGAAGATGAATTTGATTCAGAGTTGTCAGTAGGTAACTCATACACTCATCTTCATTTGTCTTTCTGAGTTTACATAAATAGCTTTTCAGATAATATAACATCTCTCGCTGAATAGTAGAAGTTGCTCCTGATAGTCAAAGGAAATGAGGCTAATGAGAGTAGAAATACATACACTTACTTTATCTACTAAATAACTGCTCTAGTGGAAGCTGTCCCTGCAGGTGGCAGGGGACTGGAACTGGATGAGCTTTAAGGTCTCTTCCCACCCAAACCAGTCAGATTCTGTGAAAACAGAGGGAAACATAAAATATACTGTTTAAGACTGAAGACAGAGCTCAGCACAGCCCCCTAATACAGGATCCAGCTGATCCTATAAACCAAAACAATGAAATGGCAGGACATGAAGATCAGGCTTTTGCCACCAAAGCTTTGCTTCTCCAAGTACAAGTCTCTTATAACCTCATGGGAACTTTGGGATTGACTCTCCCCTTGATTAACAGAGAAAATACCAGTTCTCTGACTTAACTATCACAGGTCAAAGCAAATGCCATTTCCAGTTCCTAGCTAGCAAACCTCTTTGTTCTTACTCCAAACACTGCCCCTTTCCATATGGGTTTTGGGGGGTGGTTTCTCCACCCTTTGTGCATTTATAGGCAGAAGCTCTTTCCAAATTCATTACTGTTCCTTGAAAGCAGGAGGTTATAGTTACTTAAATAGTAGTTGCCCCCAGAATTATAGGTAGGAACAGCTACTAGAAGTCATGTTAGAAAAGAGGGGTGAAAAAACTTCACACAAAAGTGTAAGACTCATTTCCCCCTCCACAAGTTAGTCAAATCTAAGTTTTAATATTGGGTGAGAGAAGAGGTGTTTCAGTTACACATACTGACCTTCAGATACTATTTTTAATACAATTTAGTGTAATTACAACATCTTGGTGGGGTTTTTTGTTGTTCCCACATCAGCTCCTCAACTTCAGTACTTCCATGCTGTCGGTGTTTGTATTCCCTATATAGTGGTAAAGTCTAATCTTCTGCTTCTGTAATGGGACTTCATTTTGAACCCACGAATGCGTTTTGCTGATTCATTAGCAGCCTTATGCCTATGATAACTGGGAAAGCTGCAGAAATACTTCTGGTGGAAGATCCAAAAATTGTCTTTTAGAAGGGAAAAAACCCCACTTTCAAGGGGAATGAATTCCTCTATATATTAGTTGAGCCAGCTCTTGAGTAAGACTGGCCAAAAAGAAAGCCTTGCTGAGCAACAGCAGGAGGATGAGCTTCAGGAGGACACCAGTGGTCAAACTATGAATTCTCAGTTTACTAGAGATGCGGTGCATCAGTGAAACACTGGTTAGAAGCAGCAGAACTGACCTCACCTAGACTATGTTCCCCTCTCAAGAAATGGCACATCTTTCGTAACAGTCACCAGCAGTCAGATAGGAAGTGATGGAGTTAGAGTTAACACCACTTGTTTATATAAATCAACACAGTATTTGATATAACATCATAATAATTAACAAGTTCTGCAGAGATGATGGCAACTTCACAGAATCCCAGACTGGTTTGGGTTGGAAGAGACCTTAAAGCTCATCCAGTTCCAATCCCCTGCCATGGGCAGGGACACCTTCCACTAGAGCAGGGTGCTCAAGCCCTGTCCAACCTGGCCTTGAACACTGCCAGGGGTGGGGCAGCCACAGCTTCTCTGGGCACCCTGTGCCAGTGCCTCAGCACCCTCACAGGGAAGAGCTTCTGCCCAAGAGCTCATCTCAACCTCCCCTGTTCTGGCAGGTCAAAGCCATTCCCCTTGTCCTGTCCCTACAGGCCCTTGTTCAAAGCCCCTCTCCAGGTTTCCTGCAGCCCCTTTAGGCACTGGAGCTGCTCTGAGGTCTCCCCTTAAGGAGCCTTCTCTTGTCCAGGCTGACCCAGCCCAGCTCTCTCAGCCTGGCTCCAGAGCAGGGCTGCTCCAGCCCTTGCAGCATCTCCGTGGCCCACCAGATTGAAAGGGCTCAAAAGCAGAGAAGACAGAATCCTGCCAGAGGGGACACCTTCCTGGGGAGATGGGGTGAAATTGCCAATACAACAGAATTATTTATACTGTGATCTTGCACGGCAAAAACCACACACAGGACCCTGCCCATCTTTGCCATCCCTTGCAAATCAGTATCATCTCAAAGAGGAAGGCAAGTAGGGAAGGACTACAAGGCACAGGGAATTCAAAGGAAGTCACTCAAGAGCTGCTCTAACAGAACAAATCAGAGTATGACTGTTCCAAATACAGAAGGGAGAGAAAGAAATGGAAGCAATTATGTGTCCTGGAAGTGAGTGCTGCATGGATCCAAATGAGGCTTTTTGTCTGAAGGCAAGGAATAATCAATGCTTTGCAGGCAAAATTATACCTGCTGCAAGTGACGGCAGAGCAGGGACTACACTGCATTAAGCCATGAGCACCTTTACTCCTCTGCAGCCTTTCAGAAAGCATTTCCAAGTGTCCCCAGGAGGGGAGGAGCTGGCCATGGAAGGAAGGATGGAAAGGCTGATGGAAGCCAGCCTTCACCTGGGGACAAGGGGCACCTTGCTGAGCTAAATCTCTTGGTTGTATTTCCTTTCACTGCAGCCACAACCACAGCAGAGTGATGGCATCCAAGCTGCCTGCTGTGGTACGGGGTGCTGCTGCCATCCTCCCCACCTCATGGAGCATGGACATAGCTGGACCACCACCACCACAGGCCGCCTCCTTCTCTGCCACCTCCCACACATCCACCAACACACGCATAAGGTCTAAATAGGTCCTGAAGGAATTAAAACCAGCAGGAGATGAACGAAGGAATGAGCACTGCTGCTCTGCTGCAAATGCTCTTGCACCAGGGTGGAAATTCCCCATTCCCCTGGCACACACAGACACAGGGAAGACATTAAGCTTGCTTCAGGTCCATGACAACAGAATGACAGAATGGAAGAGCCACAGCAAGACCACCTCAGCCACCAAAGCAAACAGTACCTCAGTTCATACAAGACGAAGCCATGTTACTGAGTGCAATTCAGATTATGCACTTACTTCAGTAATGTTCCACTGGACCCGAGTTGTTTTTACACGGAAACCTTTATTCTTGACAAAGCACCAAACATAAAACATTACACATATTCATGTATTTTATATACATGCATATACTACACACATTTTCTGTGGTGTAAAGAAGCAGCTACTGATTTAGGAACATAGGGAGCTGGCTTTTCTCTGAAGGACAACCTAAGCAACATGAACACCCACTAAACAAGAAGCCAAGACTTGAGCTCTGCGAGATGAAAACCTCCAATAAGCACACCAGCAGCACCCTAACACAGTTCCAAAAGTCACTGATTCAAACTATCCCTCTGCACCACACAATTAAGTAGTGTTCATTACCAGTGCTGCCACGATAAAGGACACCTGAAGCCCAGCAAACTGCTCCAGCAAGAAGAGTTTGCATGTGTTGTAAGTACCAGGAGAGGTAAAAATACACATTTATACTCACTTTCCCAGACTTTTGCACATGGAGGGGGGAGATGCTGTTTCCAGACTGCTCGGAGGGCTGTGCTGTGCCCGTATTTCACAGGACAACCGTATCAGAGGGACCTATACCAGTCTCAGAACCATGACTGTCAACCTTCCCCAATGCAAAAAGCTGGTTATGGGTACAGTTAAGACATAGTTATAGGTAAAGAGCAAGAGCAGGAGATACTTTACAGAGGCAGTGCTGTATTCTGTATTGAACAATTCACTCCCATTTTGTGAGGACATGCCAATGTCTAGTTGTTCTTCTGGGTCTCCTTATCAGAGCAAGCCTGCAGCTAAATGGACAGTGTAATGCCTACATCTTCCCAGGAAAAGGAATTATCCTATCCTGATTAATACAATTTATGTCCCATTTAGATTATAGCAAATGTACTCAACCTAAGCAAGAAACCACAAGAAGGCAGTAAGTAAGATAAGCAATCCAGGGAGAAGTATGAATGCCAAAGCCAAAACCTTCTCTAATGGTGAGAAGTTATGTCACAGTTGAAGACACCAGGAGAAAAAATCCTTTCCCTACTTTCTGCCATCACAGCCTAGAAGCTATGACCTTCAAAATATCGGCTTTTTTCCCACAGGATTCAAAGCAGCCTGCTTCATCCAAGCTGTCTATAGACCAGGTGATATCTGGCATGAGAATCACAGAATGATTTAGGTTGGAAAGGCCCTTAAAGAATAAAAGTCAATAGCCGTATTCCTCAACAAAGCTTTTGCTGCAAGAATCAAATGCTTTATTTTTGGCTCTTCCAAACAAAGCAAGCAGGAGCAGCTATTTAGAAAATGTTCCACAGCTATCACAGAAGGTTGCTTAAGAGTGGAAAGCCAACTTTTCTTTCAAGTAAAAGTCTTGAATGAATTATGGGCAAGAAAGAAAAGATCAAAAGTAGAGCAAAGGACAACTTTTTCAGTGCTGAAGGAGCCAGCCAGGACATCACAAATCATAGAATCATGGACTAGTTTGCGTTGAAGGAACCATAAAGCTCATCCAGTTCCAACCTCCTGCCACAGGCAGGGACACCTTCCACTAGAGCAGGTTGCTCCAAGCCCCTGTGTCCAACCTGGCCTTGAACACTGCCAGGGATGGAGCAGCCACAGCTTCTCTGGCTCCAATGCTGAGAGAAGCCATGTATGTTCATAACAGGGCTGGCAAACCCAGCCTCAGAAGTACCGTGGTTCACTGACTGGGATCTCATCTCCTGACTGCTGGACCAGACTGACCCTACACAGAAAGCAGGCAGCTTTGCCTAAGGAATATTGCACGAGGAGGCCAAAGGGAATGGAAAATGAACAGCGGAGCTGGGAACACTCTAACAATGTTGAGCATTATGTGGGCTACAGAAAAGCTAGCCATCATAAGCTGAAATGCAATGAAGGGAGAAAAGAACATGGAATTATAGGAACATGAGCTATATTTACTTAGGGTATATTATATTTACTCCATCTCCATGGCCTAACATTCAAAGTTTATATTTCTGGCGTGCTCAAGCTCCCACGAGCATGAGGCGCTGATCTGCTGCATGCAGCAACCAAACCTGGTACCTTTGGCAAACTGTGGTGAGCCACCTTCATCCAAAGCGAGACACCAGGTCTGCTCCTATGCCACACACAGATCCGACGCTGGAATACGAGGGAATCAGCAGACTGGAGCCTCCGTGCACGTCTCCTAAGGAGGGATTAGGCTCCTAAGGAAGGATAAGGCAGCCTCGGCTCCGCTCGGCACCACGGAGAGCTCCCTCGCTCCCTTCCGGGGGACGGGGGACCCGAAGCCCATCTCCGCAGCACCAGCGCCGGGGAAGGCTGCGGGATAACCTCATTCCCTGCCCCCCATCCCGCTTTCCCGACGGCTCAGCGAGGCCTGAGCCCCGAGGGGAGGTATGCGAACCTCCTGCGCGGGGAGTCTGACAGATGTCAATCACCGCCTCGGTCTTCGCAAGGCAATGAACCTGCCTAGAAAGGAAAACACAGAAGTTTGCCATCAGACAGTCGTTTTGCTTTCAAAGCAGGAAAAAACCCATCACTTCACAGGCTGTATCCAACGAATCTGTACACAGAAAAATTACTCTTGACAGCACCAAAGGAAACAGACGGGGCCGGCGCAGAAGAAGCCGTTTATGCATGAAGAATGACGCCATCTTCCAGAAGCATAAATAAATTATCACTTTGGCAATAAATCCGAGCCACAGCCCAATAGAACTATTCTGGGCAAGTTCATTCATAGATCTTATTAACGGTGAACCTGGTTCCTTTATGAACTCAGGAGCAGCAGGAGGAAAAGCATATAAGAAGATTATGTAAATACTATATTTAAGCATATGTACGGGCAGTGAATGAAATACTGATTATTCACTCAAAAAAAACCAAACCCAACCACTTACTAAAAATAGCTTTCAGGGGATAAGAGAAACTAGGCTGCACCAGAAAAAAAACAGACCCAGCTGCAGTAGTACTTGCTGTCCCTCATCATCTGCATCCATCACTGCTAAGGTCTACAGAAATCAACTTCTGAGATAGAAGCACCCAGCAGGAATAAACTACCCAAAGGCTTTCAGACTACTGCACCCTTGGCACAGACAGGAAGCATTTCCAACTCATTATCATCATCATGGAAAACAGCAGAGCTGGGGTTAACCTAGGTCCCTGAATTGTTGCAAAGAGGTTCAAAGATGTGGGGAAAATCAAGGCTTTACTGTACTGGAAGGACGCGAGAGTTCTCATGACAGCGGGGATGCTACAGCTCCCACCAGTCCAAGCATGTAATGTAGGTTAAAGAGTTAAAAGAGGATTTTATGCACACTCTTGAAAGCTCTTTAGTGTGGGAGACTTTCCCCTCCGCCAGTGCTTTGCCAAAAGCACAGGCACACGCTCTCCCAAGCAGACCTCCACATGCTTTCACTTGAGTCAGCAGCACTTTCCTGCTTCACGTTCTTAAGAGCTGCAAACTCAGCACAGGGTCCCAATTTAGCTTCTGATTAAGTCTGAGTGCTCATTAGTGACTGAGGCACAATGCAGTCACAAACACAGAGGTGGCCAACGTGCCCCTGCAGCTCATCTCTGCACCCATATGGGAGCCCATGGTTCCACACCTCTCTGAAGCAGAGGTGCAGACAAACAGGAGGCTGTCAAAAGCATGTTCCTGAAGCAGAGTAAAACACACTTCAGGGTACACAGCCAGCACTCAACCGCCAGGATCCCTGCTTCCAGTTAAGAATTAATTTCCAGCTCTGCTTTGTTATCAAAACACCGTATCACATGGTATCAAACTGCGGAACACCACTTGGCACTGGTGAGCAGCAGGAGATAAAAAGCATCTGTAAAAATACAACTACGAGAACTCTGTATTACACACATCAAATCCCAGGAAAGCACATCTGCTCCCAGCACTCCAATGATGACTTTGCTGGCTGTAAGAGTGCTTGCAACCAAGAGAGGGGCTGCAGCTCTAGAGAAGACATCAAAGCCAATGCTGCTGAAAATGGAAGCGCTGTTCCGAAAAGCTTAAGGACATGGTTTCCCTGCCCATTGCAGACGGGTTGGAACTGGATGATCTTAAGGTCCTTTCCAACCATAACTATTCTATGATTCTATGGTTTTAACCTAGCTGGAGGAGACAACTCTGGTTTAACATGGAATATGACAGAGACTTAACAGCTGCCTGGCTCCACAGCTTCAAAACACCACCCAGACTTTCTGCAGGCTCCACAAGCAACAGGTCCAAAGGGCTGCAAACCCTCATAGAGTCAGTGTCCAAAAGGGGACATTCAATCAGATGAGAAGTTTCAGCTACCAAAACTACCAAAAGTTAAGTGAGAAAATGCCATTTCTAATGTGGATTAAGAAGCTGTCCCAAAGGAGATCTCTCCCTACATAAAACTTCCTAACTTCCATAGTGTGCAAAACACATAAAATACACATGCTACAAAGTTCCTTCCAGCCTGACCAAAACCTATCAGGATAAAGAAACATGAGTAAGCACCTGACAAACAGAAGTTACCGCCTCCTCCTTTGGTCTCCCAGTGAGAGCTACTTGTGTGCGACAACAGCAAGCTCAGGCAGCAGAGGAATGATATAAACCCAGTTCCCCATGGCTCAATCACAAGTTTCTCACTAACAAAGCACAGGTCAGCCATCAGCTTATGTTCATTCTTCTCATTTTTCAGAGACAGAATATACCCATACTGTTCCTCTATCTTTAGCTGTGAAAAATATGGCAAGTCTAAGGGCAAAAGCAGCATTGAAAACACATTACCATAGCCTGGTTTTGACAAGGAAACATTTTTTTCTTATTATCATAGAATCCAACGTGGCCTTGAACACATTCAGTTTCCCCACTGTGAGGGTGTTGAGGCGCTGGCACAGGGTGCCCAGAGAAGCTGTGGCTGCCCCATCCCTGGCAGTATTCAGGGCCAGGTTGGATACAGGGGCTTGGAGCAACCTGCTCTAGTGGAAGGTGTCCCTGCCCGTGGCAGGGGGTTGGAACTGGATGGGCTTTAAGGTCCCTTCCAGCCCAAACCAGTCTGAGATACTATGACAATCTGAATTTGCAGACTTTATTAATGAAAGCATAGGGCTGATGATGCTTTTGAATTAAAGCTCCCACTACGCTCTTACTGGGAATCATATAAAGACTTCACATTTTATTAAGTACTTAGTACCTGTGTTCAATATTTGAGGTGAAAGATAAAAACTTATTTTGACCCAGAATGAGCTTTTGTAAACAGAGTTTCATAAATTCTGCATCAAAAGAAAGAAGTCAAAGCTATTTCCCCCCCTCTAATAGTTTCCCAGCAGACTGTGCCCAAACACTGGAGTATAATTAAGCAAGGAAAAAGGCAGTTTAAACTTAAAGACTTACTGGCTAATAAAGACAAGGAGCTGAGTAAATCAACCTAAATAAAAAACAACCTAATTTTAGACGTGCTGGATTCTTTCAGCAGAAGCCCTTCAGAATGGCAGAGGCAGGTACTAATTATATTTACCAATCTCCAAACTTAAACGGATTAAACTACGGAAAAAAAAGACTTCCAGTTGAAGCTGCCTCACAATCCTATGTAAGAACATCTGAAGGGAACAGAGCACCAAACTCATCACCAAAAGAGGGGGGTTTCTATTTTCCTTTAACTTCAAGATATGGTATAAGCCTCCCACACTCTCTCTGAATGACAATACTCAGGATACTGAGCTTTTCACCTGCAAGACTCAAATATGGCTCCAAGCCCTCCATTCTGTTAAAATCTCTTTAAAAGAAAGAGAATATGAAAAACTTCATTTTCCTGTTTCAGGAGGCCTCAAAAAGGAAAAGCCTCAGTGATGAAAATGGTCATGAATATCTGTATAAATATATTTGTATTGATGCACGCAGGAAAAAGGTGATCCCCAAGCAGACCTGCCTTGTGTATCTCTGCTAGAGAAATCCTGGCCCAAGTGATTACATGGCACCATTATCAGGACAACCTTTACAGTGACGTTAAAAAATACCCACTCATCTCCTTCCCTCTTCAGCCCCAAGGGGCAGGGTGAAGGCCTGTACCCAAAACCTTTTGTTTTCTTCTATTACCTACAGCAACACAGCATTACTCATCAGATCACTCCTCCCCACTCTCACAAAGGAATAGTAAAGGAACACTCAGTGTCTACTGGAACTCCTTATGAAACTTAATTTGTCTCCCTACTGCAAAGATCCTCTGATGTCTAAGAATACATCTGCATTCAGCCAACAGCTTGGCTTCCAGCAGAGCACTAATCTGAGTTTTCTCCACGCAGATTCCTGTGCTCACACATCTTCTCGGCACTTACCTGTGACATCTCTACCCTCTTGTCAAAACTGATGTGTTTTTCAATGTGTTGACAGCACTTATGCAATGGGAAACTGAGCTCAGAAATACAGGGAGGTAGCAGGAGGCAAGCCTGATTACACAGCACAGACAGGAGGCTCACTTTAAGAGATAGAACACAAAGAGACCTAACCCTACAGCGTCAGAGAGGTTTTTCCCCAAGGAAAAAAGGCACATCAATAATCTGAAATAAAGCTAAAAATAAAACAAACAGCACAACCCACGAAGATATAAACCCATAACAAAGCACAAAGGCAGAGTGTAAAGAGATCCCAGTTCCCTTTGCAACCAGATATCCTTGAGAGGATCGCTCCAGAGCATCACTCCAAGACAAGAGTAATATCACTTACGTGGGTTTCTTCTTTGGTTTTAGTTATTTTTGGGCTACACAGATGTGCTACTGCTTCGGGCAGCTACACACCCCAACACTCACCATCACAGCCTGCTGATGCTCTCCTCAGGGATTCAAATTGCAAACCCAACTATTTCTCACACATACCATATAAAAACCATTCACTAATAGGATTGAAATAATGCATTTCATTGTCAAATGGTAAGAAGGAGCAAAAAAAACCATCCACATTGTATGCAAACGGGAAAGAAACCCGCTTTAAAATGCCATTTCATTAGCTTACATAATCATTCACTGAGCTCTTTTCTGCAGTCACACAACGTTTACATTATGAAGGTATTTCCTTTAAAGCCAAGGTATATAAAAAACAGCTTCTACCAATAAATACAGTCCTAAAACATAGTTTTAATCTTTGGTGCTGAAACTGAAATCCGTAGTACAGCAGCTGGATGGACAGAGTTTCAAAGGTGCCAAGCACTTACTGGTTTCAGGAGTAGCAGAAACAGCAAGTGCTGTGTCTCTGTCTTCATCAGAGCACATCCTCTGATCCTCAAAGATCAGCATAAAGATCCTCACCTAACATGGTCCTGCACCCCCCGAACTGACTTCAAACACAAGAGGCATGACCCTGACAAGCCATGCTCGCTGCTTGCACCTGCAAACAGCCTATTTTAGCCTATTTCAGCTTCTTTAAGCATTGCCTAAAATCCTCCCAGCACACAGAAGCACCAACACACTCATTCAGCCAATGGTACACTCCTCCCCCACCACCGCCATCCTCAAAGTCACAGATGACATCCTGGAAACATGGACACTGAGATGCTACAAGGGCATGTTATATTCCTGGTCTGACACGAGCGTTTGCCATCACCCTGTTCAACAGGAAACCTCCATTCCCATGCAGGATATGTGACCTGGTGATTGCAAACAACTGTGGGGTATGCCAAGCACAGAAGTGAGTTTGCTGGGGAGCAGCAGAGCCTGACTTGGCTGCAGCCCCATACTGTGATGATGCCCTGTGTAAGCCCAGACATGTAGAAGGTTTTACTCACTTAAGTCAAAACACAGTTGGCATTTAAAAGAGAAAATAAGCACCGTTAGCATATAATAAACAAGATAAAGGCACTCTTACATGCTCACAGCAAGCAAGAGAGCACTGAAGTCTTAAAGGCATTGCATTTCCACTCCCAAAGCACATACAGCCCACAAAATGGCACTAAACTTGCACCGAAGTGGATAAATCTGAACAAGCCCAGAGCAAACACAAAACCAGCCTGAGGTCTGTGAGCACAGTGTGAGCTATGCTATGAGACACCTCCTGCTTCAAACGCTGAGCACAGGGTCCTCTCACACAAGCAAGTCTTCATAAAGCAAGTTCTCCTCCTGCTGGAAAAGAGAAAGGAATGCTGGAAATCCTTCCCTTGAGCGGAGGAGCCAGTGTTTTCATACACAAGCCATGCCACAGACCTTGGCCAGCACGTGTGCATGAGGGGTTAGGGCCCACAGCTCATCTGTTACGCTCTGATAAACTGCAGGGCAAAACATGAGAGAATTCCTTGCACAATCTTTTTCTTCATTCCTGAAAGCAGGAATTGTGCATTCATGCAGCAAAGAGGGGGAAGGCACCCCAGAAGGTGACACTGAGCACAGGGTGAGCAAGCAGTGCCACCATAATCACACCCAAGCTGCTCTCTTCTCCTCACACAAAAGCCAAGGACTCACCAGCACGGACAGCATCGCCTCTTGCTTGCACCAGTATAAATTTAGCTGAGGGAGCTCTGTGCTGAATTACCAGTGCCTCAGAGCAAAAGTGCACCGTCACCTGTCAGAGCTGAGTGCTGCCCATGATTCCAGCAAGGTGGCTGTGCACAGAGCAGGAGTCACATGGAGAAGACAGCACTCCTTGACCTTGGGCTGCCAGAGAGGCAGTGAGAAGCTGTACCAGCTCTGAGCAGCAAGGGTGTACTGAGCTTTTCCCCTGGTCATCCTGCCGTAAGGGCCAAGAACCACATTATTCACTGAAGGGAGAAAGTTAAAACAGGGAAATTGGCAACCCCCCCAAAAAGCATCTGTCTTGGCCATCTTTAAAGTAACACCAGTCATTGAAGACACGGCTGTTTATACTACGAGACTCATTACACAGGAGGCCTGCCTATTTATAGAGATAGATATCACTACAGCTTAGTGCTAGATAAACCCAAACAATTATTGTAAAAGGGCAGTCCATCACTAATTATTCTAAACATCTCCTGCGCACTGGGGGCTGGCCCGCTGCCACTCCCCAGCCAAACGGCTTACAGAATGATGCTACGACTTCTCTCACGCGACTCTGGGGTGACAGATCGCTCCCTGAGCAAGCAGCGTGTCCCTGTGAGCCCGACGAGCGCATCACCCTCTGTGCATGCCAAAGGGAGGCATCAAATGAGAGCAGGATCTTGTTTATGCTCCAGGAAAACAGGAAGTTTTCATTCATCCTTGGAAAAGATAGGGAGCTGGAACTTTTAGCAGGGCCTGTTGTGATAGGACAAGGGGTGATGGGTTTAAACTAAAAGAGGGGAGACTCAGGCTGGATATGAGAAACTGGTTACAATGAGGGTGGTAGAACACTGGCCCAGGTTGCCCATAGAGGTGTGGATGCACCATCCCTGGAGACATTCAAGGCCAGGCTGGATGTGGTTCTGGGCAAGCTGATCTGGTTGAAGATGTCCCTGCTCATTGCAGGGGGTTGGAATAAATGAGCTTTGAAGGTCCCTTCCAACCCAAACCATTCTATGATTCCCTGAGGAATAAACATGCTACAAACAGTGGCAAAAGCCCTTGCGCAGCAGCCCCACATTCAGAGCCCTGGGACCCCAACAGCACAACACAGAAACATCAACTGCATTTTCCTGCTGTTTAGAAGAACCTCCTGGAGATGGAATAAACACGACAAATAAAGGGGTTAGGCTCCTGCATGCAGAGGTATCTGCCTGAACAACTACATAAAAGCCCAGGCCAAGCGTGTTTCCTGGGACCAGCACGGCTGCAGTTGGCTGCTCCTCGATCCATTATGGATCTATTCTGTGGTTTCACCAGGCTGAGCCTGCTCTCCCACCACTCCTCCCGAGTTTGGAGAGGGACAAGGCAAAGACACGGGGCTGGATACAGGCAGCGGGGCTGGATGCAGGCAGGAATAGCCACCCCTCAGCCTGACAACCCTCGGGGGGGTCCCATCACGCCTCAATCCTTAAAAACGCGTGTTTTTCCGCAAACCAAACTCTACGTTCTTGTACAAGACGCTGCAGCCACACTTTTGTTCCAGCACAGCCTTAAACCCACCCGAATCCAGGGGGAAGCAGGAAACCCAACCCCAAAGCAACAGATGGCACGGCACAATAAAGGGGGTTTTGGGGTGTTTAAAGCAGCGGGGGGAGGAAGGCGCCGAGGGGTGAGCCCGCATTTCACGCCCGAGCTCCGCTCGCAAGGACGCGCCCGCCTTCCCCACTGCAGAGGGCGGGCGGCGGGGGGGGGGGAACCAGCCACCGGAGAGGGCACGTCGGCCCCGGGAGCAGCGGAGGGCGGCCAGGCCACCGCGGCGCCGCGCTCACCGGCCCCGCTACCCGCCCTAGGGCAGCGCACCCCGCGCAGGGCACGGACCGGGGCCAAACTTCCCGCCGCGCCGGCACCCCCCTCAAAATGGCTTCGCCGCCGCCGCCGCCGCCTCGCCCCCTTGGCCGGGTCACCCCGCCCCAGAGCCCGCCGGGCACGGCCGGGCCCCGCCGCCGCACTGCACCCCGCCGCACCGCCGGGCAGCACCGGCAGCACCGCCAGCCCCGCCGCCATCAACAGGTGCGGGGCGGCCGCCGCCGCCGCCGCCACTGCCACCGCACCAGCACCTGCCGCCCCGTCAGGACCTGGACAGGTCCCGCGGGGCGCTCCCGCCGCCGTACCCGCACCGCACCTCACCTCGCCCGGCGCCGCGCCGCTGCCCGGGCCCCGCCGCCTCCACCGCCGCCGCCGCTCCGCCATCCGCAGCCCCGGCCGAGCCGAGCCCCGAGCTGCGGCCCCCGCTGCGCCGCCGACACCGGCTCCCGAGCGCGCCTGCGCGCCACCGGCCCTCGTGCGCGCCCCCGACGACGTGCAGGCCGCGCCTGGCCCGCCAGCCGCGCGCGCGGGGCGGAGCCGCGACAGCACCGCCGCGACAGCACCGCCCTTCTCATTGGCGGGGAGATGGAGGGGCGGGGCGGAGCCGGCAGCGGGCGTGGGAGGAGAGCGGCTGGGCCTGGGGCAGAGCCTGGGGCGTGAGGCAGGGACGGGGACAGGGACAGGGACAGGGACAGGAGTAGGGCCTCAGGTCTGGCCGCTTTACCCCCACCTGCTTCCCAGCCAAGCCCTGTGTCAGGGCTCAGCCGGCTCCATGGGGTGCTGGGCTTGGTGCCCGCGCTGTCCCATGCAGTGTGGTGGGTGCCAGGACCAGCCTCCGAAAGGGTTTGATGCTGGGCGCAGCTCCTTCAGCCAGGGCAGGGCCACCCTGCTGTCACCTGCTGCTGGGGCCTGGCACTGAGCTTAGCCTGGCTCATATGGCCTGGGGAGCCCAGTGCCATAAACCAGACTGGGGGGGCTGCAAGCAAGATGCCCATAGCAAATACTTAAAGCAGGAACCAAAATACAGTTGAAGTGATTAAAGCAGCTTAAGAAGTGCTAAGCAGTCCCAGAGGGACACTGTAACTTGCAGGTGATGCCTACTTGCAGCGCTGTTTGAGGACCCACCAAGACATTCATCGTGTTCAGCATACAAACTGCTGAAGAGCTTTTGTCCCTTTGGCTTTGCATTTTAGACCTGAATGCCTTCAATTTATCTTTCATAATAGTCAATTTTTGCCATGAGGTGCAGAAATGCTAACATTGGTTCAAAAGAGAGAAGGAAAAATGGTTCCCCGTGTCCTCCATGTCCTCAGAGCCAGGAGGACCCAAGGACTGAGCCTCTATGTCTGAGTGTGTCCCACCATGCCAAAATGAGAAGGCCAGTGTTTTCCACCAGCAGCAAAGTTCATCAGTGCTTCTGCTGCGTGTATCTCACAGCTCATGGTGTAAATTAGGGCTTCAATCTAGAACAGAGGACACAGAAAGGCTTCAATAGTTACTTTAAAGCCCATCTCTCACATGGTCTGACCGTGGCAGCAGGCTGAGAGCAAAGGTGTGCAGTCACCTGGGGAGCAGGTTTCTGAGCAAGGGCTTGTGTTTTGCTCTTGGCATCTGCAGGTCTCAAAGCCAGCTCAGCCTGTGGGATGAAGCAGGACACAGCAGGATGCAGCACTGGCCTCGCTCTGCATGGCCACTATCACTCCTCTGTCCTTCAGAGCACTTCATCATGCCCCAGAATCTCATTTACAGCCACAGCTGACCACAGACATCAACTGGTCAAGCACAAGTCTGCCTTTCCCAGCTTCCTGTCCTTTTGAGGTTACCCTGTGAACACACAGAGTTATTAAATAAACCAGCAGCTGATTTAATTTCCCCTCGGGTAATATGTTTCACCCTAAGAAGCCACATTAAACATTATATACTGCAGACTATTTGCCTGGAGTGCAGTGACAATCACCCATCACACATCACCCATCCTGAGACACCCCCAGTCCCAGCTGCACATCATAGGAGGACCCAGGGTGGAGGTGGATCCAGCCACAAAAGCTCCATGCCCAGGAGCAAAGGGCAAGCTGGTAGATTCAGCTGCACCACCATGAAAGCTGTGCTCTTCATGGTGAAGAGATAATGGCTGTTCTGCACTCGGGTATTTCTGATGAGAAGGGCAAGGTGTTAAATGTGAAGTCAGTGAAAGGCAGAGTAAGTGCTGGAAACATCTGCAGAAGGGCAGGAGCAGCTCTCATATGGCTGAGAGAGCTGGGCTGGTTCAGCCCGAAGAAGAGAAGGCTCCTCAAGGGGAGACCTTAGAGAAGCTCCAGTGCCTAAAGGGGCTGCAGGAAACCTGGAGAGGGGCTTTGGACAAGGGCCTGTAGGGACAGGACAAGGGGAATGGCTTTAACCTGCCAGAACAGGGGAGACTGAGATGAGCTCTTAGGCAGAAGC
Organism: Pezoporus wallicus; assembly: GCF_028554395.1. Lineage (NCBI taxonomy): Eukaryota > Metazoa > Chordata > Aves > Psittaciformes > Psittacidae > Pezoporus > Pezoporus wallicus. Next base: position 2,268,837 of record NW_026638763.1, on the reverse strand, counting down.
TCTTCCCTGTGAGGGTGCTGAGGCGCTGGCACAGGGTGCCCAGAGAAGCTGTGGCTGCCCCATCCCTGGCAGTGTTCAAGGCCAGGTTGGACACAGGGGCTTGGAGCAACCTGCTCTAGTGTGAGGTGTCCCGGCCCGTGGCAGGGGGTTGGAACTGGATGAGCTTTAAGGTCCCTTCCAACCCAAACCAGTCTGGGATTGATCCTCCAGGGGCTCAGTGGGACACAGGCCCATGGGGAGCACCACCAGCCCCAGGATTCTCTGCAATGGGTCAAACCAGACCAAAGACACAGAGTACCAGAGGTACCGGGAGGAGCTGGAGAAGCTCCCCCATCCCACCTCCCTGCCCAAGCAGAGATGCATTTCTCCACCCACAGTTAATAAAACTGACATGGATGAGCTCAAAGTCCCTGCCTGTTGTTGTCTGACACAAACAGAATGCAGGCACCACTGACCTTTGCATGCAGGAGAGTAACACCCAGCACTGCAGCAGCCAACGCTGAACCAAATGTACTGGGAAGCGAGGTGGGGAAACTACTCCTGATGTCCTGATGTCCATCCTGCTGTGGCTGCCCACAGACCTACGGGTGGCTGCCAGAAAAGGAAACTGTTCCTTAAAGCAATTAGGATTCAAAAGGGAATTTAAGGACATAAAAGATATTTAAAGAAAACCCAATAGTTTTCTAAGGCTTCAACCCACAGATGTGCCAGTGGGAAGCGCCTCTGGCATCTCCCATCCATCCCACAGCGGGGTGTGCCCAGCCATGGCAGGGGCCTTGCGTAGACACCAATCAGACAAACCGTATACACGTTGCTGCAGCAACCACCTCGGTATTGTTTAAACCTGGCGCTGAGAACTTGGTGTGCTTTCCCTGGAGCACTCATGTCACCGTCACACAGGCTCCCACGTGGCTTCTTCCCTCTCCCCATTCACTCCCGGCAGGGTAAGGACCCATAGGGATGTTCAATGGGAGGGTGCAGAGGACCAGCACAAAAGCCTGTGCTGGAAATACCCATCTATTTTTATCCTTCCTCCCTCCCAGAGACAATCCTGTGCCTCTGCCCTGCTAACAGTGGGCAGCTCCTGCCTGGCGAAGCCTTTGCCTCCGGGAACGCCTGTGTCTCTTTATTCTGGTTTATTTTTGGCTCCAGGCATTCAACACCAGCTACTCCTTCTTCTTTTCCTCCCCCCTGAAGATTAGCAGCGAAGCCACCGAGAACAAAGCTGCGCTCCTCAGTTCCACCTCTATGGCATGGACCAAAGCGGTTGTGTCCTCACAGGATGTTGGGGAAACCACTTCTGGAGATGGGGGGAGACAAGGCTGACAGGCTTCACTGATGAAGATCACAGCAGAGCCTCAGGGCTGGAGGAGGCTAAGAGGTGCTGCCCCCCCCCCCCCCCCCCCCGGAAGCCAGAAATGTAGCCAGGCACATCCCCTTTGGCCCAAGGGACCATGCAGGGGTCTCTGTCAGCTCCAGCCCTGAACTGGAGAGAGGAAAATCACTGCTGGGGTGACAAGGACTCACATTGGCAAATGGGGCAGGAGTGAGGGTGTCCTCAAGGTCCTCACCCAGTTCCATGGCCAGCCCGACTCCACTGCACATCAGCTTCCCAGGGGCTCCCTGAGCAGCGCTGAGCTGTGACACAGTTGCTGGTGTTTATGAAACATCACGTTTTTCCAAACCATTTGCTCCTTTTCTTCTGCATTTTCATCCAAATCTTGTGTTGGTGTTTTCTTGGTAAATTAATCAAATTATGACTTTTTAACACCGACTTTTTCATCAAAGCCCTGGGCAACTGGAAATCCTAGGCTGTTTGTAAGGCCAAGCACAGCGTGTCCCAAACACCACAAACCAAAAGCAGCTTTCCCACACTGGGGCAGTTTGATTTGCAAACTGGACTCACTCCTTGAGGTCCCCACAGCCCAGGACATGTCTGAGCTCAGTTAGCCCCACTGGGAGCAGGGCTGTGCCTGGCACAAGGCTGATGCTCCCACACCATTTCCCAGCTATGGCTAATGTGCCACCAGCGTCACCAGTGCGGCTTGTGTAGCACTGGAGGTCCCTAGGGGCTGTGGGGTTTCAGAGCTGAGGTGACTGTGGGCTCACCAGAGCCGCAGATTGCAGAAATGAGCCATCTTCCCAGAAGTGTTGCAGTGATTTCAGGGAACTGTGTCTTGCAATCCTGCCCTGCTGCCGTGTCTGACGTCCAGCTGAAGCCTCCTGCTGCCTTTAATGGCTCTGCATGTGCCCTCCACATCATGCTCCTGCTTGCGACTTGCCCATGAGCAATGAGACTGAGATGAGCTCTTAGGCAGAAGCTCTTCCCTGTGAAGGTGCTGAGGTGCTGGCACAGGGTGCCCAGAGAAGCTGTGGCTGCCCCATCCCTGGCAGTGTTCAAGGCCAGATTGGACACAGGGGCTTGGAGCACCCTGCTCTAGTGGAAGGTGTCCCTGCCCGTGGCAGGGGTTGGAACTGGATGAGCTTTAAGGTCCCTTCCAACACAAACCAGTCTGGGATTCATCCAGACCTGCGGGACATAGTGGACCCACTGCCAGACCTATCACCTCCTCCATCCCGTCCGTGCCACCAACCCAACAGAAACTGCATCTCCAGACAGCTCTAAGCAGCAGATCCAAGCTTGGTAGTTTCCCCTCACTGTTTCCATGTGATCCTTGATGGAGCACCAGCCAGCTCTGGGGAACCTGCTTCCAAAGGGATTCAGCAAAAGGAGGATGTTTAACCCAGACTGTGCAATGGGTGGCCAGCTCTCTGTCCTATGGAAGCACAACAGTATCCTCACCAGGGCAGTGCGTGCCTGCCTGCAGGAGCACACATGGGAAGCACAGCTGCCATCCCCACTCTGATTATTCACACACCCCCCACAGCCCCAGATCAGCTGCTGAGGTTTCCACGCAGTGAAGGTATCAAACTGGTTGGGGTGTAATTGGCACTGGTTGCCAAGACCCAGCTCCTACTTCACACCACGTGTGTGCCTGTGTTGCCTTGTCCCTATGGGACCGATACTACACATGTGCAAGTGGCAGTATGCAACAGAGCTGCTTTGTGGATGGTCTGGAACCTGGATTTCCAAGGCCAGAGCATGATCCAATGCAGTTTGGCATCTCTATTGCAGTCCCCTGCTTGTGCAGCCCCTTGGCCAATGCTGAGATGCAGACCTGTGCTTACACCATGCCCTGAGCAGGGTCTGCAGGCAGGGTGGTGATGCCGAACCAGCACATACCCCTGAGCCCCCAAATTAGGTGCTGGCTGCTGGACCAAGCAGAGCATCCTTCCTGCTGTCATAGAATCACAGAATCAACCAGGCTGGAAAAGACATTTAAGCTCATCCAGTCCAACCATTCCCCAACACTGCCAAGGCCACCACTAACCCATGGCACTGAGGCCTCGTCTCCACGGTGTGTGAACACTTGCAGGGACGGTGACTCCAGCACTGCCCTGGGCAGCCTGTTCCAGTGCCTGAGCACCCTGTGGGGAAGGAACTGTTCCTCAGCTCCATCTAAACCTCTCCTGGTGCAGCTTGAGGCTGTTTCCTCTTGTCCCATCTCTTGTCCCTTGGGAGCAGAGACTGACCCCACCTTGCTACAACCATCAACAGCTTTGTAAGAGTTAAGCGCTGTTCCAACCTCTCCACTCCCAAGCCACTGAACAGGCTCAGGACACCAGTGGTGGCTGCTTCACGCAGTGGAGTGTTGTTGAATTCCTCACTGTTGAGCAGAGATTAACAGATTCAGGTTGGCTGTAAACACACTCAGATGAAATATATGCAGAATAGCTGCAAACCCTCACATCTCCTTGGCCTGGCGCCGCTCTTCCAGCCTCATCTCTGGGCCGTGGTGCCACTGACGCACTCATAAACCCATCAAACACCAGCCAGGCTGTGGGAAGCATGGATCCGCTGCAGCCCCATCCCAGTGCCTGCTAAAGCTGGGAAAACATCTGCACATTCAAATAAAGATGAGGTTTTCAGTCTGTCCTCGTGGCACCTCCTGCCGTCAATCTGTCCATGAGTGTGGGTCAAAGGGGTATGAGCACTGCAGCTGTTATCACTTCCTCCATCTCCTTCCCCTGGGAGGATATCCTGGCATCATCTGCCTTCACCTACTGGGGCCCTGACATTTGTTCCCTTCCCAGCAGCTTCCTGTTTGGGATATTCCTTTGTCTCGGCTTCCTCTCCTACTTGTGCCACTGAAACTAAGGCGACTGCCCTGGGAACACGCAGTGAATGAGGTGTTGCACGCTGCTCTTTGTGCTGCCAGCATCCTCCACAGCACGCTGCATCCCACACGCTTGTGGGGCAGCCCAGCAAACAGCTACAGCAGCCTCACAGATGCCTACAGATGCCTCACAGACACCTTGCTCTCCATCTCCCAGGCCACAGCTTGCTTGATTGCAAGAAGAATCCACACTAGATTAAACCACAGGAATCACAGCATCACAGACTGGTTTGAGCTGGAAGGGACCTTAAAGCTCATCCAGTCCCAACCCCCTGCCACGGGCAGGGACACCTTCCACTAGAGCAGCTTGCTCCAAACCTTCTTTTGCCCTTTATCTGCAGTATGGGTACATGTGATACTAACCCAAGCCCTGTTCCTGCAGCCATAGCAGGAACCTCAGCACATACAACTGCATGCAAATCTGAGCTGCTCCCTGGCTTTGGGAGGAGATGGGATCAGGCACCAACAACTCCTCCTTTCACCCACAGCTGCACAAGGTGAATCACCACCTCATTGAGCCTTTGCTCCTGAGCCCAAACCCTCACATCCCTGCCCTGAAGCAAGGGTTTCACCACAGCCTGTTTGTGGCAGCCTTTGTCTGCTGCTTCCACTGCCCTTGCTGGCCATCCTGCCACCACCTTGCTGCGTCCTGGGTGCTCAGGGAGGGGCAAGATGGGGGGAGACTCTCTTGACAGATTCAGTCCTGCTCTTTGCTCCCTGACCTTCCAGCAGTTACTAATCCCAGGAGGCCTCCACCTCTCACCCCACAGCAGCTCACTTTCTTTAAGAGCTTTGGGGCATTCTTTAAGTGCTTAAGAGCATTGCCACATGCTGGTTGGAAATCCACATCAAACCTGCTTAATTGGATCAACTTTATCTCCATGCTTACCATTTGCCTGTGAGGGAAAACCATGCCCTGCAATGCTAATGCTTCCCAACTATCGAATAGTGGTAACCATCCAGGTGTCTGCTGAACCTCTCTGAATCATGGCTTGCTTCAGTGGGAAGTGTTAAACCTGGCTTTGTGTTGAGCAATTTAATCCTGTTCAGCCATCACCCCTCAGGAGCTGTGATCCAGGATGGAAGCAGCACTGGGGACCTGGACAGCAGCAGCTTGGCCACAGGCAGATGCTTGACCATGAAACCTCTGTTTTCATGAAGCCTCTGGGATGTCCCTCCTGCCTTCGTTGTGCACAGTGGTGAAGGGAGGCACATGAGCAGTGCTGGTTCTGGTGCATAGCAGTGATCAGGGCTGGGCTTCTCATGTGAAAAAGCACTGCCTTCATCCACAAAGGGAAAGGAAATGTGTTGAAATAGGTTACAGTTCCTAAGCACAAACTGACGTAACAATGTTAGACCTACAGTAAAAAGAAACAAAGATTTGAGGGTGATATGATTTACAGATGGCAGAAAAATACATTAAATGCTAAAGGAAGTGGATCCAAAACCATGCAAAAATTAATGGTTGCCTTTAGGTCCCTGAAGCAGGTCCCTGAGCAGCCTGATTCCTTACGAAGATGTTAAAGAGTGCAAACACAGAGGAGCCTTGCCAGGAGCATTGTTAAGATTTAAACCTTTGCATCAGAGCGCTCCAGGATTTTCCAGACCACTTGCTTCCAAGCAGGATGCATAAAGTATAATCTCAGGGTTTCTCTCTGCTCTAACGATTGGCATTTCGTGCCAGACAGGGTGTGTTGGTGACCCTGTGTGAACCAGCTGTGATTTGTACAGGAACTGCTCCCATTACCATACAGGGCTGCCTGGATCTGCTCAGTGTGGCTCATCAGCCCTGCACATGTGGGGAGCCACTCTTGTCCTCCGTGGTACCACAGGGGTTCCTGGCAGTGGCTGCAGTGGTGGGATCCAGATCCTGAATGGGCAGAAGTGTCTGTGGCAGAGGGCTGGTGCAGCACTGCTCTGAAGCCAGGCTGAGAGCTGGGCTGGTTCAGCCTGGACAAGAGAAGGCTCCTTAAGGGAAGACCTTAGAGCAGCTCCAGTGCCTAAAGGGGCTACAGGAAACCTGGAGAGGGGCTTTGGACAAGGGCCTGTAGGGCACAGGCCAAGGGGAATGGCTTTAACCTGCCAGAACAGGGGAGATTGAGATGAGCTCTTAGGAAGGGGGACTGGAACTGGATGAGCTTTAAGTCCCTTCCAACCCAAACCAGGCTGTGATTCTATGACCAGGACTCCGGCTGCAGCAACAACAGCCATGCTCAGGCTGAGTCACAGCCAGCCAAGTCCCAGGCAGATGCTCCTGTGGTCTGGGGTGTGATTCAGCTCCTGCTCACACCTGTCTTGGTGACACACAAGGTGAGGGAGGATGAGCCCTTGCAGCACCTCCGTGGCCTCTTCTGGATTCACTCCAGCAGCTCCACGTCTCTCTTGTGCTGTTGCCCCAGAGCTGGATCAGGACTGCAGGGGGGGGTCTCCCCCAGAGCACAGCAGAGCGGGAGAATCCTCTCCCTGAGCTGCTGCTCACGCTCTGGGGGTGCAGCCCAGCACACACACACACGGGGGGGGGGGGGGGTTTGGTTCTGCAGTCAAGCGCTCACAGAAGCCGGGTCATGGGGAGCTCCTCCTCATCCAACAGCCTCAAGTCCTTCCCCTCAGGCTGCTCCATCCAGTCTCCCCCAGCCTGTGTTTGTGCCAGGATTGCCCCAGCCCTGGGGCAGGACCTTGCCCTTGGCCTTGAAAGAAGTAAAGCAGAGCAGAAGTGCTCTGACCTGGCTTAAGTCATATTTTCCATATGCAAAGGGATGGGGGAACTCACTCGAACAAGGGCTGTAAGGAAAACTTTCCAGGGCAGAGAAACCAGGGAGTGGAAGGAAGGAGCCGGCGGTTACATACTCACACTAGGGACTTCCTTGGGTTGGAGCACAGGCTGAAGCCAGGCCTGTGACTCACTGTGCTGATGTGAGACACGCTGCTGCCCTGCTGCAAGCTCTGCTCCAGCACACACAGAACCAAGGAGAAACACACGAGCTGCAAGAGCTGCTATAAAAACCTTTGCAACCTGCAAGCCAAAGACTCTACCCCTGAGCTGCTGCAAGAGGAGAATCCCCATCCACCCACTGGTGCTTCGGGTGCTTTGTGTGTAGCAGAAAATACCCACAGATACCACCAGATGGACAAGGATACCCCAGCTTCTGCTTTGAGACACACTACTGGGAACAGCCTTCAAAGGCAGAACCACCACCGAGAAAGGAAAGAGCTGTGAAAAGTAGATATTCGCAGTGTGGTGCATTCACTGCTTACTCCTCTCAGCGCAGAGGAGCTTGGGGAGGCTCCTGCCCTTCCCTCTGGCACAAGCACTCCTTGGAGCTATTTCTCCCAACCTGCTATCTTACAAACAAAACCAGGAAAGTTGGCACGAAAGCTTCCATCCTCCTGAACATGCGCCAAGTGCGAGGGCGACTCAATGCTGCAGACGCCTGTTTCCTGGCAGATTTTAAGTCCTTTGCTCAACTGGTAGGCTGGCGGGGGCAGGAGATGCCTGCAGCAGGCTGGGAACGGTGGTTTCAAACAATCCCATGTTTAACTGCAGCTCAAGACCCAGGAGATCAACATTTTCAAACAGAGGGGTAAGAGACAGACACAGCCAAGTGATGCTGGGCATGGAGATGAAGGGCCACCAGCTACCGGCTGGACCAGGTGGAGTTGCCCAGCTCAACACCTCCCTGTGCTCAGTCACCCCTCTGCTTCCCAGATCATGAGGTTTCAGCTCTGTTGGCTCCCAGTGGTTTGAAGGGATAGGACTGGAGCCAGAAACCAAACTGAGTGCTGGATGCCAGAGAGGGACTCTTCATCAGGGACTGTAGTAACAGGACAAGGGGTGATGGATTTAAACTGAAACAGGGGAAGCTCAGGTTGGAGATAAGGCAGAAGCTCTTCCCTGTGAGGGTGCTGAGGCGCTGGCATAGGGTGCCCAGAGAAGCTGTGGCTGCCCCATCCCTGGCAGTGTTCAAGGCCAGGTTGGACATGGGCTTGGAGCACCCTGCTCTAGTGGAAGGTGTCCCTGCCCGTGGCAGGGGGTTGGAACTGGGTGAGCTTTAAGGTCCCTTCCAACCCAAACCACGCTGGGCTTCTATGACTGTACTGCTGGTGCCCAAATTTCCAGTGACTAGCTCTGGCCATAAATCATCACAGCTGGCAACTGGGAAGTCCATGTGCAGGCTGAGACATGGGGACAGCCCCTGTCTTGATTCCACCCTGGAAGAGCTACACAAACCACAGAGCCCTTCACTCTGGTGATGCTTTTTTGCGGCCTTGAACACTGGCAGGGATGGGGCAGCCACAGCTTCTCTGGGCATCCTGTGCCAGCACCTCAACACCCTCACAGGGAAGAGCTTCTGCCTAAGAGCTCATCTCAATCTCCCCTGTTCTGGCAGGTTAAAGCCATTCCCCTTGTCCTGTCCCTACAGGCCCTTGTCCAAAGCCCCCCTCCAGGTTTCCTGTAGCCCCTTTAGGCACTGGAGCTGCTCTGAGGTCTCCCCTTAAGGAGCCTTCTCTTGTCCAGGCTGAACCAGCCCAGCTCTCTCAGCCTGGCTCCAGAGCAGAGCTGCTCCACCCCTCTCCTATCTATTGGCACATAACCCACAGTAACATCTACCCTAGATCCCAACTATACCTGGCCCTTCTACCAGCTCAGTATTTCCCCTAACACTGCAATTCAGGCCATCCAGGAATTGCTTCCACTGTAAGACTGTGAATAGAGAACTAAGTGGTCCAGGAAGACAGGAGCTGGTGTTTGTTATCACCGTAGGGAAGGTTACTAAGAAGAAACTGGTCTGGAGCAGAGGTGTGTGGGACAATCCAGCTCTCCAGAGGCTTGAAAGGCTGGTGTTGCTCTGTGGAAAACAGATGGTGCCCAGGAAACTGGTGCTCGTCAAATGCAATCAGCCCTCTGGCTGATCTCTGCAAAGCCCAGTCATGATGTACCACACGCAGCTCTGAGGGAGGGATATGATCCCACCCACAGTGCACAACCTAGGAGGGTGTTTTTTAAACCACAAGACAATGAGAAACCTGCAAAGACCAGAAAACAAGCAACACAAGTTCTCTACCATGCCCTGCAAGCTGCCTTTCTCTGCCTCCTGCCCTCCAGATGCACTTCTCCATCCCTGAGTGTGCTGTTCACTAACAAGAGGAGCAAACTTCATCCTCCTTTGTGCTCAGCTGTCTTCACCTTCTTCATCTCTCCCCTCCCCTCCCATTTAAGCACAAGGATGGCGCCTTTCTCAGGAGACAACTAGATTAAGAGTAAAGGGATAAAGATCACACACAGGGAGAAAACCTTAGCTTGGTCCAAGTTTTAGTCACATCTTGGGCTGTTGTGAGCCACTGGCAGCAACAGCAGCTACAGGAAGTGCCCTTAGTGCACAACCCCATCCAAGGCCCAGCTCTCCAAGGCAGTGTCCAACCTACATAACATGAGCAGGGCAAGCTGGGGCTGATGTTCAGATGCCAAGATCCAACATGGCCTCAAAGAAACATAAGCAGAGAGTGGTAAGGGAGCAAGCAGGAACCAGCCAGGAGGTGGGGAGATACTTTGAAATGTCTGACCCAACCACAATCCTCTGCTTTCCAGAGCCTGGGTCCTGCAGGGCATTCCAGCACAGCAGTGTTTGCCTCCCAGCTCTGATGAGCACAGAATCATGGAATGGTTTAGGTTGGAAAGGATGTTAAGATCATCCAGTTTCAACCTCTCAAAAAGGATGAAAGCCCTGCCAGCTCTCTGCCAGCCTGAGAGCAACAGGGTGAAAGATGGGACATAGAAAACTTGTCTATGTGGCCTCTGCCAGCCTAAAGGGAGAAAAAGGAGCATTAATAGTGGCTCAAGAGACAGGTGTGATCAAGGTGCCTCCCACTCTCATCAAAGCTGTTCTCAGGCACCAACTTGGATAAGGGTCAGCTCCAGATTCCATGTTCTTTCTTAAAGGTTTCAGATGTTCCTCAGAGTTGGTTGCTCTTCCAAGGTTAAAAAGCATCAGAAAACTTCTGTATGGTTCACAAAAGACAGCAGTGACATTTTGGGGTGTCAAATCGCGATCATCTCCAATAGGTAATGGCGCTGCCTTCAGTTGTCCCCATAAAAATTCACTGGAGTTTTGTGAAAATCTGTGTTTGGTAGAAGGAAAAGCCTCACCTTTCCCAAAGCCACACATGGAAATTATCAGCTGGAGCCCACAGCCTGCAGCCAGGACATGTTTCGGGATGCTTCCTATAGGGCAGGCCAAGCAGGGAGCACAACCCAAGCCAAAAGGGATCAGCGTCACCCACAGGAAGCAAGTCAATCAGTTAGATGTGATCTGCAATGATTTCACATGGCTTCTGGTTCCCCTGCAGCAGCAGTCTGGTGCTTCACTGTCTGTACACATGGACAGGAGATATTCTGTTAAGTCATTTTACCAGTGATGGAAATAAATTCATATTTCTATTAGTATTTACCAAAACAAGACAAACTGCATATTGTGTGAAAGTGTGTTTATTCCAAAGCTAAAGTTCTCACATTAAGCAATGTCTCTGAACAGCAGCACTGGTCTTTACACAGATCTCCAACAGCCCTCTGGGCTCAAGGGCTGGGGGTCTTGAACCATCTCAACAGAGCATTAGAGACTGGCTTGTCAGAGGTGTCAGAAAGGGGAGGGAAATGACAGAAAACAGATATGTTGCCAGTGGCACAATTTTAGACATTGTGTCTGCTACAAGAGAAAGAGGTGTCAAGACACTTTGCAGGGAGCTTTATGTCTGCACAAAGATCTCACAGATTACCCTGCTCTCTGCAGGCTGCTTGCCAAGGAGCAGCTGCCACTGTCAGGAGAGAACTGCATTATTCTTGCAGACAGAAAGCAGGGCTGTTGGATTTAATAATCTGCTGGACTGCTTCCAGGGACTGAAGTGGCTGAGAGGTCACGTTAGTGATGTGCTACTTTGCAGCCTGAAGCCCTCGCACCAGCTCCAGTGTGCACGTTTGGTCCCAGCTTAACACTCTAGAGGGGTTTACCTCCTTCCTCCTGCCTCAGCCTCTTGGAGAGATGCTCACTGATGGCCATGAGGGGGTTGGCTCTGTAGCTAGGACTGGAGATGACCTCGCGAAACCGAGCCACTTCCTCCTCTCTGAGGAAAGAAAAAGAATACACAAGTGCTGAGTGCCTTATGCGAAAGGAACTGAGCAGGTAAGAGCAGCACTCTTGAAGCAGTGGGTTTCTGTAGAGACAGAATCGCCTCAGAAAGAAACAGTGCAAGAAATAAAGCCCATTTACCCAAGGGCAAAGCTCAAATCATTGCCAGCTTCATAGGAGCCAGAGACTTGAACTCATGCCACGGAGACAGAAACAATCACAGCAGTGTCCAGCATCACTTAGAAATGAGGTTTTTTAGAGCTTTTCCCTAGTAAACCAGGAACAAGAGGCTGGGTATCTAGTAAATCACGAGGAATGAAAACAACTTCAGACTGCACTAGCACAAAAGCAGATTCTGCTTTGAAGAGCTCATCTACCGACTCTCTATTGCTCAATGTAGAGGCTTGGTAATACTGTGTGCAACACTAAGTTAGCCACCATGGGAGAATCATGACAGAATTGCCTCTGCATGCTTAGTCAATTGCTGATTGCTGTGGAAATGACCTTGTCTTAAAAAACAAGCAAGCAGGGAGGAATAAGAACAGAGCAGGAGTGCATAAACCAGTAAGTCACGCCCACTGCAGCCTCCCATCTCCCTCTCACAGGCTACCAGGCTCCCCACAGCCCAGGCAGATACCCATCTCAACATCCTTAGGAGCTGCTGTGGATCAGCAGAGTGCTCTCCAGCTTGGAGCTAAGCCTGCCCCTGTCATTGGAACTGAGAGAGAAGCCAAACCCGAAACTCAGGTTGTGGCAGTTGGGTCAGTAAGGTGAGGCTCAGGGAGCATCCAGTCCTATCTATCTAACATCCTGGAAAAGCAAACTCAAGACCTTCCTCCCAGTTTTTTCCCTCCCAAGCAGCACAGACTTCCCAGATCACCCTGGTAGGATACTCAGTGCCTCTGCCCCATTTTGTGCAGAAGAGAGGGGGGGCACACAAGGGGCCACCTTGCTAAGACACAAGGTTGTGGTGGTTGCCTATTCTGTTGCAGATCTGTATAGAATCATAGAATAGTTAGGGTTGGAAAGGACCTTAAGATCATCTAGTTTCAGCCCCCCTGCCATGGACAGGGACACCTCACACTAAACCATCTCACCCAAGGCTCTGTCCAACCTGGCCTTGAACACCAGCAGGGATGGAGCATTCACAACTCCCCTGGGCAACCCATTCCAGTGCCTCAACACCCTTACAGTAAAGAACTTCCTCCTTATATCTAATCTAAACTTCCCCTGTTTAAGTTTTAACCCCTTACCCCTTGTCATATCACTACAGTCCCTAATGAAGAGTTCCTCCCCAGCATCCTTATAGGCCCCCTAATACAAGTATACAAGTCCTCCTCAAGTAGTGTTCCTCACCCATGAGTTTTGGCACGAGACCCACTGGTGACACTTAAGGTCATGACCCCCGGGATTCTGCAAGAAGCCAAGGAGGGATTTGTCCAGAAAGGCAGAACTGAACAAGAAAAACATCCCAGGATCGACACTGACCAGTTCCACACAGAGAAGGGTATTCACAGAGTATGCTGGAGAGCAGTGCCGGGGTCTGTAGGCTGTTCTCCTCAGTCTCAGTTTGAAGTTGAATGGCACAGAACTGACAGATATCCTAGAAACAAGGCCCACAGAAAGCAGGGCCAGGGGTCAGTGCCAGCCGCAGGGGTGCTGTGCTGAGGGGAAATGACGCTCTTGAAGCCTGGTGCCAGTATAAGATATCCAGCAGATTATACAGTGGACTAAGGAGTTGCCAGACCAAGCCCAGGAGTCATTCCAAAGCATTTAGTGATATATTTTAGAAGAAAAGGTTGGCAGATGCCAGTGGACAGCTGTACTCCTAAGGGACATGTCAGTCAGCATCCCAAAGGTGTTCTGACAGATCAGCTGTAGCTCCTGATGCTATGCAGTTCCAGGAGCTCCTCAACTACACCACCACAGGAGGCTTTCCTGAAGGGCATCAGCTAGAGCTACATGGGCCTGGTGTCGTAACAGACTCAGCCACAGCTGGATATTGCAGCTCCAACTCAGCAAGCCAAGGCATGGGATGCACGACCGGGCTGATAACCACATTGTCCGTGCCACGCAGAGGGACACAGCACAGGCATACTCATTTGGTACAGCCAGAACTTACAACTGTGGCCAGGAGGAACAAGATGACAGTTGGGGTGGGTTTGTCCTGAAAGCCCAGAGACCATACCCACGAGGCCCCAGCCATCACTTTCTTTTCCTGAGACAGCAAAAGTGAACACTTAAAGGAGCGAGTGCAGCTTCTGCTGCTCTTTTAGCTTAAGTTTTACATGAGACTGAAGCAGAAACAGGCTGAACCCATTTAGAACTGATCAAGTCTAATAGGGACTAAGCCAGAAGGACACCCACAAACATCCTGCAATATGGAAAAGGGAAAAAAAACAAAGCTGCCACCTCTTCTAAGGTCTTCAGGGCTGCAAGCCTGAAACACTGGAACTGGTTGCCTAGAGAGATTGTGTGATCTCCATCCTTCGAGATATTCAAGAGCTGTCTGAGAGTAGACCTGGACCACCACCTCTACATGACCCTGGTGGGCATGGGATTAGACCCGATGTCCTCCGGAGGTCCTTTCCAGTCTCAACCATTCCATAATGCTCAGCAGGGACTAGACACTAATTACTGGGTACTTACAAGAGCTGGCATTTCTGAGCTTGCTTCATCAGACAGAAGTCTGCTGGTGCTGCCTTTGCTTTTACGTGGCTGTGGAAAGAACAAACAAAGCGAGTGAGTGTTACAGAAGAAAGTTAATTTAACAATTGCTGTAGAAATAGGAAGAGTACAGGGATTGTCCTGTATGGAAATTGTCCTGAAAGGCAATTTTTTCCCTAGTCAGCCAGTAATGGAGATTGACACAGATTGATCACAACTTAGGAGTCAGGACTGAACAGGCAGGAGGTAAATTAAAATCAGATCTCTTACTCCTAGACCTGGTCATTAGCTCTCTGTGCCCAGATCACTTTCTGCTTATCACTAACCTCCAGGTCAAACTGATACTGTTGCTTAAAGAAAAGATGCCATTGAACTTCCCCTCACCACCTCTGCACATCTCATGTTCCCTGCTAGCACTGTAGAGCGCCAGCACTGGCACACATCAGGTATACATAGTGCCACAGGTGCTCAGCAAGAAGAACCTTCCAGCCATGCTTCGGATCCCGCAGTGGGACCACTGGGGTATCAGCTGTCAGTTATGTTTTAAGATCACAGAAGCACAGAATCCTGGACTTGTCTGGGTTGGAAGGGACTTTAAAGCTCATCCAGTTCCAACCCCTGCCATGGGCAGGGACACCTTCCACTAGAGCAGGGTGCTCCAAGCCCCTGTGTCCAACCTGGCCTTGACCACTGCCAGGGATGGGGCAACCACAGCTTCTCTGGGCACCCTGTGCCAGTGTCCATCCATCAAATCCAGGCCTCTCCAATCTCGAGACAAGGATATCATGTACAACAGTGTCAAATGCCTCACACGAGTCCAGGTAGATGACCCTCAGCCCAGCACAGTGTGTCCCAGCATCAAAGCTCGTTTCCCATTCAGAGAAATGGATGTCAGCCAGGGTGAGCAGCACAGACCCTGTGCAGGAAAGGGCAGATCGATGCCTGCATGCTGCTCCTGTACCCTTCAGAGCCCTCAAGGTCACCTTGGCATTGCCTGAGTGCTCACAAGGAACAAGAGCACACAGAGCTCCAGGGGTTTGAGCAGCTCCTGTCACACTGCTGTGTCTACTGGGACTGCAAGACACAGAAGGAGCAGGAAGCATCTCTGCTGTCTTCATGTCCATTAACTGCTCAGCACAGGAACAGCTTGTGCCAGTTTGCCTGCAATCCTTCCCAGAAGCACAAAGAAATCCCTTCTCAAGCTGGATGGCAACCCATAGTCGCCAGAGAAAGGGCTTGCCACAAGTCACCATAACAGTCCCTTCTTGAAGGCTTTCCAGTTCCACTCAACAGCTCTGCCCCACTGGTCTAGCAGTTTTAAAAGGCTCTGCCTTAATTCCCCCCACCAAGCCACGAGGATGCTGCCTGTTCACTTGTACCATGTTAGTAGCCCTGTTTCATTACACTTCATTGCCTTCATTCATTATAAAACAGAATAAGACCTTCACTGTAATGCTCTCTTACTCAGCAGGAGATCAAATTCCTGGAGAATCTAATCTTTTATTAATAATGCTGACAAATCACCAGAGTATTACCCTGCATTTATGTAATGATTCAAATCCTATAAAAGCCTCCTCTGATTATCTCAAACACTGATGCACACACATCCTCATGCAGTCCAGGAAGCCACAAGCCAGCAAAGGGGGAAGAACAGCCCTGTACCTTCTCCATGTACCAAGGGCTACTCTTTGGTTGGCATGTCACAGGCAAAGCCAATCTGCCACCCCCACTGTGCCCACAGCAACTGGTGATGGACAGTCCTGAAGTTCTCAATCAGGGCTGGGCTTCTCGCTTGTGTTGTTCCATAGGCCCACTGGGCTCTCTAGACAGCAGAGCCTTGCAGCCAAATTGAAACCAGAGCCAGAGCCTGCGCTCAGGCTTCCAAAGGGAGAGAAGGGCTGCCACACTCCCACATAGCTCCACAGAGCACTGAGACTTCTGCTTGCCTACTCACTAGCTATGCTCCATGTGCTTTATTTCTCATATTGGAAAAGAAGATGAACAAGTTACTTCCTAACCACAACACACTTGATTTTACAGACTATTACATTCCCAAGCTCTCTGCCTCTATCTCCTGTCTGGGCTGAGGACTCCCCAGCAAATTTAGTCACACCAAACTGTGCCAGATCCTGCACTGTCATCCTTGTCAGCCGTCTCTGAGTCTTTCCAGGTCTGCTCTACCTTGTGAGCTGGTCCAGAACTGCAGCTGCAGGGTATTTGTACTGGATGAAGCAACCACCCAGAAAAGGAATTCCCAAAGGAAGGAGCCTACCTGTCCTTCCTCCCCTAGACATACTTGGAGCAAGCCATCCTCCTAGATAGGAGAGCCTCAGGCAACAAGGGGGCTGGGGGAAAATGTTGAAAGAGAATGACATCTGATCACCACCTGGAGTCAGAGGCCACATGTGGTTGTGGCACATGGTCACAGAAAGAGGGCAAAGCCACCTCTTCAGGCTCAGGCTGTGCCCTGGCCTAGAAGTCCATCCAACCAACTCTCAGTGCTCTGCAAGACTTGGAAACATCTGTGTGCACTTTTGCTGCTCATTCCCACTGAAAGAGAGGGCTCAGGCAGACTGAATGGCTGCAGAAAGGGAAAAAAATGCTATTCAAACAATTAAAAGCCAAGTTAAGGAAGGAAATATTTTCCCGTGTTTAGATGCAAGGTTCAGAGCTGCTGTTTGTCTGAGGAGTGGCTTTCCAGAAGCACAGGAAGCTGCTAACTCAGCCACTCTCTGTAGGTCAGAGCCCCACCTGGGTTAGAGTTCATTGGAGGGGAACTGAGCAAGTCACAGGAAGGTTCATGGCATCCCCAGCCTGGACCTACAACCAAAGAAGCGGATGTTTTGCCAGACAGCCTTTTTCTTGGCTGTTCTCTAATCCAAATGCTTGCTTATTAATGTCATAACAAGTATCTAGTTCCAACCCCTAGTGAGCAACTGGAAAGGAGGTACAAGTGATAGTGCAGCACACAGAGCACTTTCATTCTGCACTAGGAGATGGAAAAGCAGCTTTAACACTGACCGGATGGTCTGGCAGAGCACTGCAGACATGCTGACAACTGGGCTGGTTCAGCCTAGAGAAGAGAAGGCTCCTTAAGAGGAGAGCTTAGAGAAGCTCCACTGCCTAAGGGGCTACAGGAAACCTGGAGAGGGACTTTGGACAAGGGCCTGTAAGGACAGGACAAGGGGAATGGCTTTAACCTGCCAGAACAGGGGAGACTGAGATGAGTTCTTAGGCAGAAGCTCTTCCCTGTGAGGGTGCTGAGGCGCTGGCACAGGGTGCCCAGAGAAGCTGTGGCTGCCCCATCCCTGGCAGTGTTCAAGGCCAGGTTGGACACAGGGGCTTGGAGCAACCTGCTCTAGTGTGACGTGTCCCTGCCCGTGGCAGGGGCTGGAACTGGATGAGCTTTAAGGTCCCTTCTCACCCAAACCATTCCGTGACTAAAAAAGAGAAAACATAAGGGCAGCCAGAACCCACCCTTCAGCTGACATGATGGCTGACATGAGGGTGTTAGAGATCAGAAATAGCCCTTCTCTTTCAGTAGAATAAAGGGAACAGAAACAACATCTTTCTATTCATGTCCAAGATCACACTGCAAGCCAACAGAGCAAACAAGGAGTCTGGCCAGAGTGTTAATCTCTGCTCAAAGGGCTTGAACTACCACAGAAGCAAGCCCAGAAGTTCTGCCAAGCCTTCCCTAAGCAATACAACTTCCCTTTTAGCTGTAGATTCAGAAGATACATTTAAGCTTTTTCCTTGCAGGAAGTGAAGCATGGAAAGGAGTGAAATGGTGTTTATAATGAGGCCCTGTTCGCTTGACCACTGGCACTGAGCTTGCACTGGCTGTAGCAACAAGCTGAACTGAAGGACACTCCATCCTGCAGGAAGAAGGGAAATACACAGCCCATCCCTAAATGGCACATACCTCTTGGGTGGCTTCCTGCCCCTGCCACCGGTGGTCAGGTCAGAAAGCTCGGGAAGGGCTTCCATCAGTGGCTGCATGTCTCCCACCACAGGTGTGGCTTTCCGCTTCGCTTCGGCTTTTTGCTTCTGCTTGGCTAACTTCACACTCTCTATTTCTGAATCAGAAACAAGACATTACTGGAGGAAGGGGAAGTATTTGCAAGAGATAATCCCTGAGCTAAGGAATTCAGAGGCTGCTTCACCACTGACACAAAAACAAGCCAGAATTCATTTAAACCAGGGAAAGACTGAAGAATACTGCATCTGGGTAGTTCCCCCTCTTGTGCTTGCTTCTAACTATGTATCTCTACTGACATGTACATGGGAAGTGAAATTCCCAGCCGGATTTTGTCTGAACTGTTTCCATCCCTTGCACTGTTCATTGCACACAGTAACATGGTGCAAGAGTTGTGGGGAGGACAAAGCCACACTGACACCTTGCATGGAATTAGGAGAAAGAAACAAGAGGGGAAGGGACAAACCAAACAGCTCCACATGCAGCGTTGAACAGTCACAGCCCCATCTCTGTTTTGCTGCTGGGACCAAACAATAGTCTCCTAGCACAGGCAAAGGAGATGGACTTCATTGCAGTTGTTTACTTGGTTTGGAGCAAGTCAAGGTCTCACTTTCATGACTCAAGGTAGAGCTCAAGCAGTCAGATGCTGGATAAACTGGGCCCTTAGAAAAGCACTGCACCAAGTGCAGACACAGAGGCTGCTGGCTTTTCCTGGAGACCATGTTCACCAGTCTCCCTGCAACAGCTCTGAGCAAGGCTGTTGGCACATAAGGCTCTACACGTTACAGCAATCTCCCTTCTCTGCCACGGGAGCTAAGCACCTAAACCCATAAGATTCTGCCTCAGTCCTTGAGGCTCCCTGCTGTAGAAACAGGCCTCGCAGCTGCCCAAGCCCTACAGAGCCAGCAGCCAACAGGCTGAGCTCCAGCAGAACATTTTTTTCTCTAAGACGGCCCCCAACAGCCCAGAACTGCTACAAGCCCCCAGCTGAGCTCCACGATCATAGAACCACAGCCTGGTTTGGGTTGGAAAAGACATTAAAGCTCATCCAGTCCCAACCCCTGCCACGGGCAGGGACACCTTCCACTAGAGGAGGTTGCTCCAAGCCCCTGTGTCAAACCTGGCCTTGAACACTGCCAGGGATGGGGCAGCCACAGCTTCTCTGGGCACCCTGTGCCAGCACCTCAGCACCTTCACAGGGAAGAGCTTCTGCCTAAGAGCTCATCTCAGTCTCCCCTGTTCTGGCAGGTTAAAGCCATTCCCCCTTGTCCTGTCCCTACAGGCCCTTCTCCAAAGCACCTCCCCAGGTTTCCTGTAGCCCCCTTAGGCACTGGAGCTACTCTAAGTCTTCCCTGAGATGCTCCAACTTGTCCAAGAAGACCCCTGATGATGCCCTCAGAAACAGTCAATGCTCAGTGGGATCCATGAGCTCCTTTTCCTTCTGCTAGGTGATCACCACGTCTGGAAACCCACTGCATTGCCTCCACACCCACAGGTATAAGGGATACACGATGGAGGACTCTGCCTTTTCCATGTGCATCCAGCAGAGGCTACAGCAGAAGAGCTGGCTTCTGCTTAGTGTCTCGTACAAGTGTATTGCATGGATGAGCCTCAGTGTTGAGCTAGTCCTGGTCTCTTCTCCCAAGTAACAAGACAAGAGGAAACAGCCTCAAGCTGTACCAGGGCAGGTTTAGATGGAGCTGAGGAACAATTCCTTCCCCACAGGGTGCTCAGGCATTGGAACAGGCTGCCCAGGGCAGTGCTGGAGTCACCGTCCCTGCAAGTGTTCACGCACCGTGGAGCCGAGGCCTCAGTGCCATGGGTTAGTGGTGGTCTTGGCAGTGCTGGGGAGCGGTTGGACTGGATGAGCTTAAAGGTCTTTTCCAACCTGGTTGGTTCTATAGCGGAGCACAGTGCCAGTGGCCATGGGGCCAAGCTGGTGACAGAGGGAGGCCAACAGCTTCCAACACAGCATGGCTACAGCAGCAGGACCAATTGGCACAGGTATTTCTGGTGGGAACATGAAAGCAGCCAGTTCCACTTACAGACCGCAGGAAAGATGTGTCCTGCAATTCTGGGTCTAATCCTGCTGCTCACATTTAAGAAAGCAGAACTTTAAACCCAACTAGTTCCTTTAGTGCCTTTGTCTTGTTTGCTCCCCAACTTGGCTGTGTCGAGGAGCAACAGCTTTTCATGAAGTGCAATTTTGCTGTTCATGGCTGTTTGTGACAAATTTGGATTGTAAACGCTTCTCCTCACAGCAATCCCTGCCAAGAACCCAGCTTTCTGTTCTGCATCACTTCTTTTTTTGGTCTGGCTTTATGAAGCTGACTCCTTCTGTGCTTTCATAAACAGTATGTGCTCAAAATTTTCAGACACCTGATTCTGCGCAAACATCCCAAATTCTTTTCCTATGAAGTCTTGTTTGTCTGAGGAGCCATGCGATATATGTATTTTTAAATGTGCATACTTCTAATCGCTGAAGCATTACAAATCTTTTTCCCCCTCTCGTGTCTCTCCTGAGATTATTTATTAGAATGGGAGAAATCTCCAAGTTTTGCGTTTGCACTACTGGGCTGAACTTTAGTTCCCAGGGTCTTGGCATCCAGTGTCACAAAAGCATCTCTGGGACAAGAAGAAACAACAAACTCTTCGGAAGATTTAGGGAAACAGGGATGTTTTCCTAAACGTTCAACTTCTCCAGTCTAAGCCGGGCTCTCTTTTGGGGTGTCAAAGGCCACAAAGAGTTGGCAGAGTTATCCGCATCCGATAAAAATCAATGCTTTTCAGTTGACTCCAGCTCTTTAAGGTCACAATGTTAGAATGCCAAGTTTCATTGAAATATCTCCATTTCTGGAAATATCAGTTCATTTCACTCCATCAGCTAATAATATCGGTTTCTTTAATGATGTTTACGCAGGCTCTTTCCAGCTATTCCATTTTCCTCAATAACAAGCTGCACACCTGGTACTAACCCTTCCTGACTTTACTTGCACAAATCCCCAGGTATTTGTTAGCCTTAACAAAGCATTTGCCAGGGAATGCTAGGATTTGCCAACTAACTGGCCACAGTTTAGACGAAGAGTTAAGGGAGCCAGCAATTTTAAGTAGTTCTGTGTCTGTAAAGCACTTCTAACACCTAGTATCTTCTAAGACAGAGATAATTTGGTCTGAAGTTTTTCCATCTTGGCGTTCTCCTCAAAGCAAAGCCTCTACATTTCCTTTGTATTCCCTCAGCTTAGTGATTTTAGAGCCAAGAAAGCAGGAAAGAGGCCACAGCAAGGACAAAATAACATACGTTATCATGAGACACTAATGCTGCAAAGGCATATGTGGAGGAGTGCAGGTACCCTGCTCCTGGGCTTTTTCTATGGGAGCAGTGCTGTCACCTCACTGCAGGAGCATGCCCTCTGTTTCTTGCAGATGACATGAGTCCCATGTACCGTTTTTACTTTGGATTCCTTCATAAAATGCTGCTGAGGACATGGTTTCCACCATGGCACCTGGTACCAGCCCTGCTATGAGGGGAGGGAAAGCTCAGCTATGCTCCAGCAGCCCTCTCCTCTTAGGAGCATCACAATTGCAGGTGGCAAGTCAGACATTAGGACTAGCACAGACACCTATGTTTTGTGTCCAACAGGGACACCAAGGGTTGCAGATGACAAAGGCACTCGTTATTGATTGGTGACAGGGAGGAGGAGGAGGTTTCCTTCACACTCATGGTGTTAAATTATCCCCTCTTATTTAAGAGGAGACAGAGATAGCTTCACTGCAACTGGTGAAATCACAGGTTGATGGACTTGAGCTCAGACCTCAGGAGCAGAAAGCATATGGTGTGGCAGAAAGCCACATCCCTGTCCCAAACAGAGTCTGTCAGCAAATCTGTTGACCAAGAAGGTGTTAAGGGAAAAAACCTGTCCAAAGAACAGCTCCAGGTGGCAAGAGGAATCCCTCTGCTACAATGCGTAGCACAGCATCGTCTTTTACTGCACTGAGATACTTGAAGCACAAATACAGACACTTCCCACAGGAAACACAAACATTTCTGCTGTGGGCTGGTTTTGTTTAGCTCATATTTCACAGCCAGACTGACTGGTAAGCGGGTTCACTGACCTATGGCACATGGGAAAGAGCAGTAACACAGCCAGCAGTGTCCAGAGACTTCCCTTACAGAAGGGTTGGAAGGCCCATTGCAGGCTTTCACCAGAGAGGCTTGGATTAGCTTGTGGGGCTCAGCTCCAGGCTCTCCTACCACCCCCATGGCTCCTTGGGAATGGGGAGCTCCACTACATAGCTACTCATATCGGTACCAGAAATTTAAAAGTTAGAGAAACATGCTAAACCTACACACGCACAGTGTCCTATCTAGGTAAATAAAGGCTTTATGTAGTCACTTCAATTACACATGGAGGAAGATTTGGGGCAATGACTCAATCTCAGTGGCTAAACAACAGCTGGGAGAGTTTTACCCCATGTGCTATGGGGCAGATGTGAAGGGTCCTGAGAAGCACTGCCCCACACTGCCACCCAAACCCCACATAGAGAGAGACCCAACAGCCCCACACTGATACCTGCGGTAGCGCTGTGTTCCAAAGGAGTACTTACTCTGTAGCCATCTTTCCTTCCTCAGCTTCATTTTCTCTTTTTTGGAAAGAACTGTTTTTTCTTCTAAACCTAGAAGAGAAGAGAGACATGAGACATGGCTTCTGCACACTGATTCAGTGCTGGGCTCTTCCCAAAGGCACCATTCAACCCCTGACGCTTTTGAACTTGCTGGCAGGTTGGTCAGGCTGCAGGCAGGCTGGGAGCTACACCTCAACTTCTACCTGAACAATCAAACCCATCTTGCTGTCAGTTAAGAAGTAAGGAATAGGCAAGTAGATCAGATCAGGTAGCTCTTTGAGATACGCTTTTTAAGACAACCTTGCCTAGTGTCCTGCAAGAACCTGGTCTGGGAGCTGGTGTTTCTTCTGAAGTGATGGGAAGTCCTACACGTCCCATAACTGGGAGCAAGAAGAAAGCTTTAATCTGAAAACACTCAGGCTAATACGGCTAAGAAGGAGGAAAACGTGGACTGCAGACATGCAGAAAGCTGGAGCTGTTCAGCCTGGAGAAGAGAAGGCTGTGTGGAGACCTCATAGCAGCCTTCCAGTATCTGAAGGGGGCCTATAGGGGTGCTGGGGAGGGACTCTTCATTAGGGACTGCAGTGATATGACAAGGGGTAAGGGGTTAAAACTTAAACAGGGGAAGTTTAGGTTGGATATAAGGAAGAAGTTCTTTACTGTGAGGGTGGTGAGGCACTGGAATGGGCTGCCCAAGGAAGTTGTGAATGCTCCATCCCTGGCGATGTTCAAGGCCAGGTTGGACAGAGCCTCTGGTAGCATGGTTTAGTGGGAGGTGTCCCTCATGGGGTGTTGGAACTGGATGATCTTAAGGTCCTTTCCAGCCCTAACTATTCTATGATTCTATGTAGGAGGGGGAATGGTGACCTGACATGGCAATTGGCATCCCCCTGCCTGGGCAACAGCCTCAATGCCTGCCTGGACAGCATGTGTCAGGCAGGGGAAGGACTACAAAGGGTCTGAAACACCCAGATGTTGTGGCAGCCCTAAGGAACAGCCCACTACAAACAGCTTTTCAAGCAAGTTATAGCAGGCAGCCTACTATAACCAAACATAGTATTTAAACCCAGCTGTAGATGGCTGAGATCCAGCACCAAGTAACGTCACAAACAGATTTACCAGAGTTCCGCTGCAGACGCTATAAAATTTTATCTTATCTCTGGTGTTTAAACCAAAATTGACTTTAGTCAACTTCTCTCCTGAAATGTGCTGGGAATACTGCTACAGGAACGCCAGTGGAGGAATAAGCTGCCCAAAGACCACTCCTCTTCCTTTATTCTTAAGCCTGGAAAAGAAAAGAAATGACTCCTTCTCTCCCTGGAAGAACCAGGAGAAAGGGTTTCAATGCAACTCTGAAAATAACTTATTGTGGACAACTCTGAAGATGCGACTCTTTCAAGGTGACTTAAACAAAAGCAGTACCATAACTCAGTCATTTCAGTGGCTTAAGATCAGAACAAGCCTGCTGGGGCTGCAAGGACTTCATAAAGCCAAAAACCACAACCATGTTCTGAACTGAGGCCAGGCTGGATGGGGCTTGGAGCAACCTGCTCTAGTGGAAGGTGTCCCTGCCCGTGGCAGGGGTTGGAACTGGATGAGCTTTAAGGTGCCTTCCAACATAAACCAGTCTGTGGTTCTATGAATCTATGAGTTTCTAGAGGACACAGAGAATGAATCTGTAGCTTTCACTACCTCAAGTCCCAGAAAAATACGTTAACTACAGTCAATGCACCCAAGAATTGAGAAATAAAACTGTCATTAACTTAGACTGCTCAGGAATGTCTTGAAGGGTTTGCATGTGACTGATGCTGCTATTCATTTTTCCATCTCCTGCATAAAGCACCAATGCACAGGAACCCTGCTACACCCAGACCAGCAGAACAGCCCTGCCCTTCCATAGGACCAGGCAATAACAGAGACAAGTATCACATCCAGTTAAGGGCAAATTTCCTCAATCTGTTTGCTGTGGTACCAAAGGAGATGCTAAATAACCAAATCCCAGGTCATAAAATCATAGAACCTTGGAATGGTCTGGGTTGGAAGGGACCTCAAAGATAGAACCACAGACTCATTTGGGTTGGAAGGGACCTTAAAGCTCATCCAGTTCCAGCCCCTGCCACAGGCAGGGACACCTTCCACTAGACCAGGGTGCTCTAAGCCCCTGTGTCCAGCCTGGCCTTGAACACTGCCAGGGATGGGGCAGCCACAGCTTCTCTGGGCACCCTGTGCCAGCGTCTCAGCACCCTCACAGGGAAGAATGTGATCACCCCGCATTGCTGTGGTTTCAGGGATAAAAACCAGATGAATCACCAGAGCCCAGAACACAAACCGTGCCCAATGCTCTCTGATGGGCTGCCTGATCCTGCCCAGCTTTCAGAGGTGAGATGCGCCCCCTGATCTGAAAACACATTTCTTACTCCCTTGGGAAAGGGCACTCAGTGGGATTTGTTGGTGAAAATAAACTAAATAAAGCAGCCAGCCAGCTGGCCAGTTCCAGTAACAACAGCAACTCACATTTAGGGTGTTTTTCCCCCTTTTCTTTATTTTTCCTCCCAAACAGCAGCAGAATATTTAAGGTAACACAAAAGCTGTTTTCTTGGCAGGAGCCCAGCCTCACTGCAGGCCAGGACTGGTGGCTGATGGCCAGGCTGGCAGCAGCAGATCACCAGAGGGACATGAGGAGGCCACTTTCTGCCCTTCTGTGTTGCCTTCTCCCCAGACACCTCCACTTTATGTACCCCACCTACCTCTGTGGAGGTTGTTTTGCTGCTGGAAGGTGCCAAAGTTGTGTTTGGCAGCTTCCAGTGACGATGCAGAGTGCCAAAGCCACTGGAAGCCCACTGGAAAGCAGCAACGGCAGAGCTTAGCTGGTTAAATAACAGCACGGGCTGTCCCCAAGGTAGTCTTTTATTTTCATTTAGCTTGCAAGCACCACTGAGATCAAAGCCAGGCCGCAGCTCCAGCTTAATTATTTTCCTGTGAAATCACAAGGGTTTGCGTTCCCCCCCTCCAACCCATTCCACATGTAATTTAACAGCACGTGGCTTTGAAAGCTGGAGCAAGGAAGAAAGGTGAGCTAACCCCTCCTGCACCAGCGGAGGGCAATTCACATCCTGTAAACTTGACAATTACTCCTTTTCCCAAGGATGTGTTTTTTCTTCCCTCTGATCTGCACAGTACAAAACATCTTAAGTATAAACAGATGATAAAAGCCAATAGGTTTTTTGCCTCCTACACATCAAGCGTTTGATGCCACACCCCAATTGTCAGGATTCTGCTTTCCTGGTGGACCAGCAGGTTTGGGTTTTGGACTACAGCAAAAAGGTTGAGGGGTTTTATTTGGTAAAGGACATCTCAGACTGGAAAAAGAAATTCTTCATATTTATATATATATATGACTGCCTTTCATAAAGGACTTCTTTGACCTCAGAGTTCCTCCTTTGATTCTTTCTAGGCATTCAGAAAGAAGCCGGACTGTGTTAAAGCCGTAACACTTCAGGCTTTTCCTAAGTCCCAAGATCCCACTATTTGAGTCCACAAGCGGGAGGGTGAAAACAGGCTTCCCATTCCAGGAAACCACACTGATGACTTAGCCATGAACAGAAGTATCACCTATGAGCAGAAGTAGCAAAGAAACCTGTGCCTGGGCAATGTTACGTGAACCGAAGAGGGTCCTTCCGCCCTGGGCATCTGCTTCCCCCTGTGCAAGGCTGCAGTGAAGCATCAAGTCCCCACTTTGGTATGAGCTATTAAGAAATAGCACGTAGTATTAAGTATTATTCCCAGAACTCCGATGACAAGTCAGGAAAGCTGTTGCTGCTCGAAACATAATATTTTGGCGAAACAGGGTACAGTATAAATTGAAGTTAAATAACAACAGCTGTGTTAATTTTAGCCTCAGTTGTATAACAGCAGCAAAAAGGAGCATATGCCTACAGCTGTGGGGCGAGTTCACTGAAGAAATTCAAAGAGGACGCCCAAAAGCAGAAGACTGGGGGTGTCTGGGGTTTTGTTTGGTTGTTTGAAATTACAGTGTCACTTGCAAATTGTCTGATACCTCTTCCCACTGAAAGGGCCTGGGAAATGGGAACCACAGGCTCCTGGGGTGAACACAACCATAGTGTAACCTGACAGATGCCAGTGCAGAACCACTGAAAGTCATAGAAACACAGAATGATGGAATGGTTTGTGTTGGAAGGGACCTTAAAGCTCATCCAGTTCCAACCCCTGCCACGGGCAGGGACACCTTCCACTAGAGCAGGTTGCTCCAAGCCCCTGTGTCCAACCTGGCCTTGAACGCTGCCAGGGATGGGGCAGCCACAGCTTCTCTGGGCATCCTGTGCCAGTTCTTTTTCCTCCGGAAAGAAGGTTGAGGAACAACACAGGCCAGGCAGAAGGTCCTGCAGATGCTCTACAGCAGAGCTGGTGCTCTGCCCTGCTCCCAGCTCCCAGCCAAGGGACTCCAGCTCCACTTCTTACTGATGCACAAGTGTCCAGGGAGTCTGTATCAGTAGTGGGAGGTGGCAAGGACAGCCGCACGGGGTGGATCTATGGCCTTTTATAGCTCCTTATAGGAGACCCTGGAGACAGTTTTGTGAACAGAGCCCATGGCAGGGGGTGTTGAGGTTTTACCCAGTTCAAGCCCTGCCACCTTGAGCAGGCTCATGAACCAGTGCTGGAAGAGAAGATGACAGCCCCTGCTGGGACAGAGCGCATTTCACCATGGATACAGCATTTGCTTTCTATGTTCCAAAACAAGCTATATTATTTTTGTTCACACTTAATCGTTACACCAACACGTAAGCTTTCCTCCTGTCCCCTCTGAGGAAAGCATCCTATTTAAAGCGGGATCTGCATTCTCAACCCTCCCAGATCCCCATGTTATTTGAAGCAGAGTCTACTCCCTAGCCCAGCTTCCCTTCAGAGACCCAGAGGAGTAGTGTGACTTATGTCCTCGCACCAAGGTCATGCCTCTGTCAGGCCTGGTAAACATCCCCAGGCTCTGACCAGCTACAGCAAGGGCACAAAACCTCCCTCTGCAGAAGAGCCAAGACTCATCTCTAGTTAGCTGCATCAGCACACAAGTGACATGCCACGTGGAACGGGAGCAGTTCCCCTCAGGAGGTGATGGGGAAGTCACAATCTGCACAGCAACCTGTGAAAGGCAATTCCAGAGACAAAGTCTGTCCTCCCAAGCAATGTCTGGGGTGCCTCAGGCACACTCAGTCCCTGCCAAGAAGTAAAGGTACCTTCTCTTCCTCTGCCCCAGGCGTTTTTCACTCTTCAGAAGTCTCTGGTGTTCCCATGTGCCCTGTCCAGCATGGAGTTTGACAGGCACACAAAGGATGCTCATGTGTCGCTGTTCTTAAAGCCACTTTTGCAGCTGGGAGGTTATTTCCATAACCAAGGCAGAAAGAGGTGACATGTCTCAGGGAACCTGGATTTCTGACGTGAAATCCTTCTGGCGTGCCACAAGGATTGTGAAATGCCTTGTTTAAGGCAGGTGCTTGGTATTGCCACTTCATGGCACAGCGAGATCCGAGAAACCACCATGAGCTTCCTGATGGAGAATCTGCGGCTGCCACAAGGAGCTCATTTTATCTGCCAGTGTTTCCCAGGGAAGAGCCTACAGACTATCTTTTGCTGCTAGAAGAAGGTCAGCTTGTTTCAGGAGTTATCCTCCCCGTAAAACACACGCAGGGTACAAACACTGTGGGATCAGAGGGAGAAATACCCCACCATGATTTCTGTACATGCAGCCTTCTTAGGGGAGAAACATTAACTTGGGACAGCAGGACAACCACATCCTGCTTCATTTTGTTTCTGCATTTCCATTAGTGCCTTTCGTGTATTACCTCCATCCTGGTGCTAACCCACTGGAGGAGAGCAAATTAGGTCAGACCCATCCCCAGTCCAGGACACCAAAACACTTTTATCACATACATTTTGCTGGTTTTAGGAAGTTTAGCATAAAAACAAATGAAAAGAAATTGTGCATCTACTATTAGCACATCCTGCTGAGTCACTGGGTAGTGGTGAGACTGAAGAGGGAGAATGAAACACAGGATACCAGACAGACAGTGCCACTGTCTGATACCAGACACGTTGTGCTACTTCTCCCTTTCCTGGCCAGACAAGCATTAGGAGCCACAGGAGACAAAGGAGCTGTAGGAATGTTGGCTGGCACCTACAGGAGGAGGTCTTGCCTATAGCAGACAAAGTGAACCAGGCACTGAACTCATCTTTCAGTAAATCTGGCTTTAAGCAAACCCAAGGGGATGAACCATTTGACATCTACTAGAGCTCTTGAAACTCTGCATGCACAAAGTACCCTTTTTGGTATAGTTTTACCTTTAAACTGATTCGTCCTCATTACATTGCAGATACATAGTTCTGCCTGCATAACATAGAGGATATCACTCACCACCCTTTCTTCCTGCTGCTTGCACATTTGGCTGTCCCTTCTCTGGGAGTCTTAGATGACTACAACAAGCAACAGCCAAACCAACCTCTGTGCTCAGCAGACTGGGTGGTACTCTCTTCCTGTTCTTCCACTAAGGAAGTTGCTCACATCTTCCTCAAATGCTTCCCTGCTCATAGAAGAACACCTTTTGGCAAAAGGTGCAACTGCTGAGGATGTTATTGCACCAGTGCAGGAGCTTCACATCACCTGCAAGAAAGAGCATCCCAAGCAGTGCATCTTCACCACCCAGCCAGGTCAGCTTCTGCCTGGCTTCAACACAGCTTTGCAAGAAAAGATGCTGAATTACTTTTAACGCGCTTCCCTTCATATCTTTTCAGCACCCAGAAAAACAAAACAGTCCCTGAGCTGTAATACTTCAAACCCCACCAAACAAAGGCAGAAAGGCTCACCCATAGACAGATGCCCTGGGAAACACATGGCATGTCAGGGACTATATAAGACCAGGTATAAGAAACAGGGGTTTCCAGCTTTGTGAGAATCAGTTTGCTTTGAAGAAAAGCCATTTCAATTCCCCCTACCCCTTTTCATGTCCACAGGGATTAACAAAAAGCAGGGTGATGTACATGCAACAAGTGTGTGTACGTTTCTTCCAACAAAGCAGCAAGATGCCCTCCACAAGTATCTTCAAGTCCCACAGCACAAGCTAAGATATCCTTATTTGTCAAGGAATGACACGTTTGAAAAGGTTAACTTCTTCTTTGCTTCCTCTGGCATGTACTTGCTTTCTGTGCAGCCCCATAAACAGTTTAAGTACCTGTCACCACAGTGAATTGTACGCCAAGCAGCAGCTCTCAGTAAGTGCTGCTGCTGCAACTGGTCACCCAGGCCAAACAGAAGAGAAGCAGAATGGAGGTGATACAGGAAAGGCACTAATGGAAACCCAGGAGCAAAGTAAAGGGAGTAGGGCATCAAAGCACATCTGAGACAATCAGAGCAGCCCAGTTCATGAGATTTCTTCCATGTTTCGCCACAAGCCATCTTGTCCTTCCCCCACACACTTCTCTGATCACAGCAAATTACACAGGGAACAGCCACAGAAGATAAGGATTCACCATGTCTGCATGTGAGGCAGAATGAATTCAAAGCCTCCTTGCAATCAAGCTGATCCAAGGAGATGTAGGTCTGCAGCAAAGCCTCCTTTTTTCCACACTCAGCCAAGAAACCCAACCATCTCTAACCTCCTGCCTTGCTACTGCTAGCACAGAAACCCATCAGCCAGTTTCTGAGGGCGATTTCATGGCCTGAGGCACCTGAGAGAGCAGAACCAACCAGGCTTGCTTGGCTTTTGTCATCCATGTAGAAGTACAAAACAGTGGAGCTCAGGCCAAATGCTGCTTGAGGCAGCACCAGGGGAACCTGCACCCGCAGTGCATTTCCCTCCCTCACCTAAGGGACACAAGTCTAATCTGCTCAAGATATTCCTTAAGGAACATGAACAAATGCATATCTGCAAGCTCTCAGGTTGGAAAGCTGGCAAGTTGTACACTGCAATTAAACATTACCACACAGGTAAAGTGGCTTCCTCTGTTGTCATGGAAGCCCAGCAAACTGCTGCTCCTCCTCCTCCCTTCAGCCAGCACTCACAGTTTCTGGGAAGTAGCACAGAAGCTCGGGGTATGAAGCACTCCACAGCAGCCCATGCATTTGCAGCCGAGGTCAGTCAGGGAGTAAGCCAGGATTGAAAGCAGTCTCATTACTATGGTCTTCTCATAGAATCAGAGAATGATGGAACGGTTTGGGTCAGAAGGGACCTTAAAGCCCACCCAGTTCCAACCCCTGCCACAGGCAGGGACACCTTCCACTAGAGCAGGTTGCTCCAAGCCCCTGTGTCCAACCTGGCCTTGAGCACTGCCAGGGATGGGGCAGCCACAGCTTCTCTGGGTACCCTGTGCCAGCACCTCAGCACCCTCACAGGGAAGAACTTCTGCCTAAGAGCTCATCTCAGTCTCCCCTGTTCTGGCAGGTTAAAGCCATTCCCCTTGTCCTGTCCCTACCTACCTTTGTAAAAACACAGCAGGGGCTGGAACTGGATAAGATTCCAACCCAAACCA
This sequence comes from Pezoporus wallicus, assembly GCF_028554395.1. Taxonomy (NCBI): domain Eukaryota; kingdom Metazoa; phylum Chordata; class Aves; order Psittaciformes; family Psittacidae; genus Pezoporus; species Pezoporus wallicus. The sequence goes on along the minus strand of NW_026638763.1, from coordinate 2,237,674 downwards.
GTCTGGGATTCTATGATGATTCCTTTGTGAGCCCACCCTCAGTTTCTGTGCAGCAGGGAAAGCACACAGATCTGTGGCTCCCTTGTCAGAAAATACCTGCCCTTGCCAAACCAGTATCTGAAGTCACCTTGGCAACCAGGTTCCTTCAGCACACATCTATAAGGCAATAATGACTCACAGGTTTGCCATCACAACCCAAAACCACAAAGCACTGGGGGTATGCAGAGGTGTCGTTCTGAGCTGTCTACCTCCTGCAGAAAGTACTGTACAAAACCACAGCCACAACAAAGGGGGACCACCACAGCAGACCACAGGGAGTCTGCAGCACAACACAACCTGGACAGTCAGCAAAGCCCCTTCCACAGAGGATGAAAATGTGTATTTTAGCAACAGATCCACACACAAGAGATGTTTGTGTGGATATTGCAGTTTCAGTGGGGAGCAGTGGGAAGAATCAAATATAAAACCCTATAAAAAGCTTGAACAGCAACAAATATCTAGAATGAGATTTATTCTGAGCCCAAAAGTAATTCATATTTATCAACGGGCAGATTCTCTCCTCAGGGCTTACTAAGGGAGACAGACTAGTGAAACATCCCTATGCTTTTTGACAATGCCTTGCAGGTTTCTATTTTAAAGAGATTTTCCCCCAAATATCCTTTCCATTCCTGCTCATAAGATTGCCTTTGCCTACACTGTCCTTGGACAAGTTCAATACCTTCTGCAGTGTGACATGGTGAAAGTTCTAGAGCTGCAAGTGGTGCTTGATTTTACCTGGTGCTTGTCATTTATGCAAAATGCCAGGAAACAATCTAATGTCCTTCTCTTTGAGCTGCATATTAGCTACCAGACAATTAAATGGGCATTCTCTAGGGAAGTTTGCCATTTCCTGCCACTGGATCCTAAAATTTGCACTTGTTTTGGTACCTGGCATTTCTCTTACATGTATATTCTTACCTATCACTCCATACATGCTCTTTTAGCTCCTCAGAGGAGCCTGCTCTACTCACTTGTATTTGTTATTACATTCTCAATGCATGGATTTAGTAGTGATCCTGCAAACCAGTCCCCAACTCCTTCCCCAAGTTTGACAACAGGCCAATTTCTTCCCACCTGAATTTCTTCACTTCAGTCTTAGTTTCTGAAGAGCTCCTTTAATGGGACTGCAGACAAAAGACTTGTTCTATCCAAAATACTGATCTTAGCATTGAACATTTGTACAGAACTGAAGCCACCCCACACCTCAGACAGTTCTGTAGCTCCTGCAAGTGGTGCATGGGAGATTTGGACATAACTGACATTTATCCATATTCATGTTCACTATACCTGTGTTTTAACCACAGGTATTTCTCCTCAAAACACGCAGCAGAGAACTGCGCTGCTCTGTATTTTCTACTGCATTTCCCTGAGTGCCAACACCGTGGCCTGATGGGGGGCCAGAGGGGGGAGAAAGGGCAGACAAAAGGCAAGAGAGGGAAAAACAAAAGTAGTTAAAGATGCTCAGAGGAACTGCAAAGGCACAGAGTGCGAGACATCTGAGGCAGACAGCTATGTCACTGTCAGGGGCCACTGCAGCACTGGCAGCAGCCCAGCCGTGCACTGAAGGTTGTCTAGAACATCCTAGAACAAGTTGTGGAGCTGCTGCTGGAGTCCCATCTTCCCCTCAGCATCTCCAGATAATGTATGTCATGGATTGGGTAGTTTGTTGGTAGAAACACTGAGTTTTCCTCAGTTCCTTGTGTCCTGGTTTTGGCTGGGGTAGAGTTATTTTCTCCCTAGTAGCCAGTACAGCACTGTGTGTTTTGGATTTAGTCTAAGAATAATGTTGATAACATACTTGTCTGTCTTGGGTCTTATTTCTCTTCCTTTTTGTTGTCTCTCTACTCAGTACTACTACTATTATTATTATATTACTTCATATCAAACTGCTCTTATCTCAACCGATGGGTTTTACCTTTCTTTCCAACTGTCCCCTCCATCCCACTGAAGGAGGAAGGAGGGAGTGTGGAACTTAGCTGCCGGCTGGGATTACACCATGACACCTTGCTCCAGGTTTAACATCTAAAGCCATTTTCCCTCCCACAACTGGGAAAAGCAGGACATGGGAGTGATGCAGACACACAATATAACCTGAAATTATTTCCTTCAGCTGAAATGGGTCAGGATGGGCAATGGGACTATATCCCAGTATGACTTGGTGAAACAAGTGCCTGCAGGAACCTCCACCTGAACTGCCTGACAAGGCAGGGATGAAGTCAGTAGGAAGAGCTGCAGCTGGATCTTTCCTTGGATGAAGATAAAGGAAAAGAGGCAGGAGGAATCCCAAGGCTCAGCACTTCTGGTACTGCTGACAGACACTCGCTCTGTCTGAGAACGGGAGATGCTGGCATTTTTCAGGAAGCCCCAGAAGGCGGGATGTTAACTGGAAGTACTGCAGCCTGGCTTCCAACAGACGAGAGGATTTAGCAGGAACCACCAAGGTGGTGTAAGGCTTCTTCTGGAAATTTATGACCAGCAGACAATAACTAGCAGGAACAGGCAATAAACAACAGGACCAGCAAACCAGCAATGCCCAGACCACCACTAGCCAAGGGACTTGCAACTATAAAAAGGCAAAACCAAAGGCAAACACAGCTTTTCCATCCCAAGGTCTCTCTGTGCCCTTCCTCTCAACGCACACATGATGCTACTTACACTGGGAGGTAACAACCATCACTGGAATTACTGTTACACATAATTAACATATTAACTAAGTTGACTGCTGAGTGCACTGTGATCAATACTTAATTATATTTCCAGGCAGTACAACAACATCAGCCAGAAATTGAGTTGAGTAGACAATGAAGATACATAACTTCAGGGTCGAAACAAAAACATTCCTGGAACAGCAGTAACTAGGAGATGTACAGGAGTTTCAGCAGCAGCACACAACACATGGAGAGAACAGATCACATCACAGATGTCTTCACAGTGAAGGAGGAAGAACTGAGCTGTGAATGTCAAGAGGTGAATGTCACAACTGCTGAAATTATAACTTCAAATGGTAAGGGTGAAGCTGTTGTACACAGAGGGGGGAACCAGGAACAGCTATGGAAGAGGCGGAAACAAGGGTGTTAAGGGAAGCTGGACATCTTCAAATCACCCTTAAGAGCAGAGTGAGGTTTGTCTTCCAACAGACAAGGGCAGGGCCGCCAGGCCATTGGTGTCACAGCAAACCTAAAGCACACTGGAAGCCCCCCAGGGTAGGCAGAGAGAGGTGTTTTCAGGAAGGCAGGAGGATCATTTCTGTTCCCAGCCTGCTGACATGAAGAGGCTGCTCCCTCAACCTTCTCTTCTCCATGGGGGACATAAGGAACAGATTGGGCAAGCTCTCATCAGTGGAAAAGGAATGAGTATTCAGAGGCACAGCAGAAGGCAGAGAAGGGCTGAGAGATGAGAGGATTGCCCCACCATTACCTCCTCAGTCTCTAGTTTGCTAGAGGGGTATCAAGTACTTCACTCCATTATCTTCCCTGTGGGGGTGCTGAGGCGCTGGCACAGGGTGCCCAGAGAAGCTGTGGCTGACCCATCCCTGGCAGTGTTCAAGGCCAGGTTGGGCACAGGGGCTTGGAGCACCCTGCTCTAGTGGAAGGTGCCCCTGTCCATGGCAGGGGGTTGGAGCTGAATGAGGTTTAAGGTCCCTTCCAAGCCAAACCAGTCTGGGATTCTATGGCCTTCCCTTTCAGAAATAACCCTGCTCATTTAATCAGTGCTTTGCAGAAAAATCCAAACCTATTACTTTTTAAACAGCAGACACGAAAGTAATGTCCAAGCCTGACCACTGCATCCCACCATTTCCTGTAGCAGCCACTATTCCAATGGCAAGAAGGACTTGAAATTGCCTGAACTAGGAGAAGGCTGCCCAAAATGCCTTCCTGAAGCTCTGTGTGCTTCACAGGCATTCAGAAATACAAGGACACAAAGGAAGCACATGTGTGAAACTGGGATGAATTTTAGGAAAATGCTTGAAGACCCACACAAGTATTGCTCCAGGCTGACAGCTTCCCTGCCTCTCCCTGGCAGATTTGCTATATCAGTGTCTGAAGTGTGCATTGTCTTCCAGTTGGAGAGCCCGAGACCCTGTCAACCTAATCCTGAGTAAAGGGATATGCTGGATGGCCCTGACTAAATGCATTCCTTTGACTCTCCATGGCAAGCAGCTATCTTGGGATGTCTTTACAACAAGGCTGCTCAGTCAGTAGGAAGGACCACCTTGCCACGTGGCCCATCAAGTTCAGAGCACAGTAGCAGAGGGGTAACAAGGAAGCTGTAATGTCCCTCCCTCTGCCTTCCCCTCTCAGAAGACTTCCCTGCTTCAGCATCTATAATCAAGCTGGGATTCCACCAAAACACATGCTCCAGAAAAACATGTCAGGCAACAGCCAAAAAACCTGAAGTACAGCCAGCCACACCTAAGGTTATGCAGTCCTCAGCCTCTGCTACACTATGCACAAGGAGCCTTGACATAGTTTAATAAACTCTCCTTCAGTAAATCTGCCTTCTTGGCACACCAGCAGCCTCTTGCACTACAAGCCTGCACAGGCAACAGTTCCAGCACACCACTCCAAGGTCTCCCCGTGCCAACACCCCACCTACTGTTAGAGACTGCTCCCATCCATCAGCAAACACCCATCAGCACAGCGAGAGCAGCCACTTCTGCACAAAGGCTTTGTATTCACACCAAGACTCAGAATAACTTCCTTCTAATGCAGATGGAAGAGAGATAATTTAAGTCTCCAGCAAGTCTATGAAGAAGAGTGCATCTACATTCATAGACATTAAATGCCCAATGCCAGGTTGGATGGAGCTTGGAGCAACCTGGTCTAGTGGAAGGTGTCCCTGCCCATGGCAGGAAGTTGGAACTGGATGAGCTTTAAGGTCCCTTCCAAGCCAAACCATTCCTTGATTCTATGATAAGAGGAGACTGCCTGTGCAAACATACTCCTAAAGCTCTACTGTGACGCTGGCAGGATGCTCGGGTGTGGTTTGATGAGCAGGGAAGAGGTCTGGAAGGTGCTGACTTGCTCCAGGGAATACTGAATGCAATATTGGATTGCTTGTCTCTAATGGAACTAGGGGCAAAAAACCCTAAATCAATTGTAATCGACTTCTCAGTTAATGACACAGACAGGGCTGCTTCCCCTGGAAAGATCGACATGCAAAGTGGAGCAGTATCCATACCAGCAGCATTATCTACACATCACATCTGGAAACTTGGCACAGAGACAACAGCAGGCAGATTCCAGCACAGAGCAGCGCAGCGTTTGGGCAAGCCAGATGTCAGGTTGAGCTTCGCTTCCCTAAGAGCTTGTTGTTGCAAGAGCAGCATCTTTCCACCATGCATGCCCCACAGCCTCCTGCCCCAGCTCTGATGTGCAGCTCCAGCAGGAAAACTTCACTCACTGCCACCCAGGTTAGTTTTCCACTAGTTCAGGGAGCCCAACCAAATCAGGAGCACACATGGTCAGGAGGACAGGGAGGAGGAAGCAGGCCTCCTCCTCTTCAGCAGTGGCAAGGTGTTGGAGACAGTCACACTGATCTTCGGACTTCAGCCCTAAAGTGCCCATCATCTATTTTAAACATAAGTTAATATTTATCAGTAGCAACAGATCTCTAGACCAAGTGTTGCCTTTATTCCAGCCTGACATGCATGAACACACAAGCATTCCAAGTCCCCCAGATGGGCTCACAAACAAGGGCAGAGGGAATGCCTGCAGAACCTTTTGGGGCTGGAAGAAAAGAGGTGTTCCAAGGATTTGCCACTATTGGTATCTACAACCTTATAGTTCTTCATCTCACTAGTTTGTGGTTTGTAATAGTTATTAGGTACTGGAAGCTTTAAGTGCTCATCTAAGCATTTTGAGGAAAGTACTGCTATATTCCCCAGGTTTTTCTCGGAGGAATTGCCCACCTTGGCTACCCTTTCATTCTGATGAGGTACACCAACTATATACCAAGCTACTTGGGAAGGTGGGGAAGATCTTGTCACAGTAAGAGGTTCAGCAGCCACAGCATCAACCAAACCCTGAGAAACAAGAGAAACCTGAAAATTGTTGCTTCATGCCTCTGGCATAAAGATCTAACTGAGGAATTTCAGCAGCTGGAAACCAAGTACAGAGTTTGATTAGTGGAGATTTTGGTTCGTTTTCAAGTTTCCTTCACAGAGCCCAGACCAGAAAACCCTCAATGATCTACTGAATTCAGACTAAGAAAAGGGATGAAGGACTGCAATCTGGGAATACTACTGCCTTGTGCCTCAGTTACTCTGAGATGAGCTGCCGTGACACAAGTACATCTGTTGTAAGGCAGTTCTCTCCTCTGCTCTCCGCATGCTGCCAGGAGCCCAGGCCCTGGAACCACAGAATGTGTACTCCTTACCATCAGAGAAGGAGGTGAAGAAACAAACCTCACCATCAAACACCCCAGCACCAATTCCCACCCTGACAGCAGCCTGGGAGTGCACAGCAGAAGTGGCTTCGTAAACAGCTTTGGGGTGAACATCGAAGCAGCAGGTTTTGACCTGCTTCAACGCCAGCTCATCAATAGCCTGAAATAGCTTTCTTCCTCAGTTTCACCTTCTCCTTTAACATTTCCAGCTACAGATTTATCAGGTGGGTGCTGCCTTTTCTTTTCCTATTCACTGTAGGGGTACTAGGATGTCAACACTGCCATCTCAGTACCCAGAAAGTTGATGTTGGTAGGAGATCAGGCCACCCAGACTACAAGACAGCAGCAATAGGCTCCTTCCTTCTGGTATGTCAGCACCCCAGCACTCTAACAGGATAAACCAGCAGATTCAGGACTGGCCCCAGGCACATACAGAGTGCAGGATACATGTAAAATCACTGGGACAGCATCAGCCACCCCACTGCCCTGTTTGGCCCACAGTACATAGCCAGAGAGGAGTACAAGGCTACTAAATTAGACTTGAGCATGATACAAACTTCCCTTGGGATGTGCACATGGGAATTTCACAAGGAATAAATAGACACAGCTTGAATTGTGAAATAAGCCAATAAACAGAAGAAAACGGAACAGGAAGAGAAGCTCAGAAGAGGCCTAAAAACTCTATAGTCTGCTTTAGGAGCAGCTGTGAGGGTTCCAGCAGAAGAACGTATGATCCAAGAGGACCGTTTAATATACACCACTGTTAACCAGCTTGGTCAGCCTCGGATCCTTCCAGCCTTTTCTGGGATGGGCTGAACTACAATCCTGTGTAACCTCACATAAGGCTGGGAGTTTGTGATGAATTCAGCTAGTGAAGAGCAGGAGCACAGGCACAGTGACACTGAACGACATCCCCTGCCTCCAGCTTGGTGGTGGAGAGACTGAGCAAGGCAGTATGTGACCAGCCGTCACCCTGACAGACTGAAGTTTGGAGTTTAACCAGACCTGAACTGCTGCACAGTCCTGGCACACACTGTAGAGTGGGAATCTCTCATCACAGCAACTTGTACTAACCTCTCCTTGAAGCACTGAACACGCTGCTGTGCTTCCCACCATCACAAGCCCAGGACAGCAAAGCTCCAGGCTCCAGGAAGAGAGGTTAACCAAGCACATCCCTTGCTGGCACAAAGGGACAGGAAGAAAGTTCTTACCCCAGTGCCTGATCCTGGGTGAGACTGAACAACAATGAGGAATTGCCCCACCTTATTTTCTTTCAGGTGGTGCATGATTAACTGGTGATGAGTTTTGCCCTTCAATGCCACCCTCATTAATCCAACCTGTCCCTACTCTTTCCAAATGATACTGCCTCTGCTTCCCACTGGGCCTCCAAACAGCTCCTTCCAGGCCAGCAGAGTCAGCGTTTCTATTGTCTGCTATATTCTTGCCCCGTTTGCTTGTTTAACCATAATTTCTCCTCCCCAGTAGCTGATGTTTTCAATCCTGGCTGCAGGCCTTATTTTCCTGACAAAACCTGCACACCCTATCTGGAAACAAGAAACATGGAGGAGATGACTGGTATCTGGGCCTCTCACTGCAAGAGGGACATTGAGGTGCTGGAACGAGGCCAGAGAAGGGCAACGGAGCTGGTGCAGGGCCTGGAGCACAAGTGTGATGGGGAACAGCTGAGTGACCTGGGGGGTTCAGTCTGGAGAAGAGAAGGCTCAGGGGGGACCTTATCTCTCCCTACAACTGCCTGACAGGAGGATGGAGCCAGGAGGGGGCTGATCTCTGCTCCCAAGGAACAAGGGATGGGACAAGAGGAAACGGCCTCAAGCTGCACCAGGACAGGTTTAGATGGAGCTGAGGAACAATTCCTTCCCCACAGGGTGCTCAGGCATTGGAACAGGCTGCCCAGGGCAGTGCTGGAGTCACCGTCCCTGCAAGTGCTCACACACCGTGGAGACGAGGCCTCAGTGCCATGGGTTAGTGGTGGCCTTGGCAGTGCTGGGGAGCAGTTGGACTGGATGAGCTTAAAGGGCTTTTCCAACTTGATTGATTCTGTGATTCTACCTTACAGAAAGGCTGTGTGTCACGTATCTGTACCTAACCTGAGACAGCACTGCCAGCAATCTCCTGCCATATGTAGTGGATAAATTTCCTTCCCTCTTCTTTTTTTTTGTCACCAATTAATTCCATGGTAGATCCAAAGGCCAGCAGGAAGAGCAGGAGAGAAGAAAGTAAATACAGACTAATGACTGTGAAACAGACTGGGAGGATTTAGCAGTTTTCAGCCAGTTACAAGAGCATTACAGACAGAAAGGACAAAAAACCCCAAAGCTCAGCTTGTACCCCTGCAATATTTTACTCAGCTCCTCTCAATTACAGCAGGTCTGCCACATATTCGTGTTAAAAGGCAATTATGCAGGGTCAGATTCTTTACATTTTCATTTCAGTTTTTAAACTGCACTAGAAATAACTTCATGCTAAAATAGCCAAAGGGCAGAACTGCTGCATGAATGTATTTGGGACTGGGATCAGGAGAGAAACAATAAGGTATGGCACTACTCAGTGCCACTGGCATCCCCCTGGCTCCATCCCCAGCTGTAGGTGTTCGCAGCTCCAGGAGACACAAAAGAGCCACTGGAGCTGTTGGGTTGGGGGAAACATCAGGATCCTTTGCAGCACACAGGGTGACAAGAGTATTGCTGCTGTGACATGTGTGGCTACATGCCTCTTCCAGGCATTACTGCAAAGCCTAACTAGCAGAACAGATGAATGCAGGAAAAGCCTCCAATATCCCTCTTGCATGTTTCCAGAAAGCCTCCATTTTTTTGGTGGTTTTCATTGGAATACCTCCCCCCTTTGCAAGGCTCCCCAGAGACTGACAGGCACCCAAGTAAATCAAGACTTGCAGCCCACGTGTTTCAGTAAGAAAAGTCCCCTCTGCAGCATGACAAACCCAGCTGACCACTTACGCAAGAGATGTGATTAAAGCATCTGCACAAATTAGGAGACAAAACATCACCTGCAACTGCAAGCCAGGGCTGCAAACACAGCAGAAACCCCATGATCATAGAATCACAGAACCAACCAGGCTGGAAAAGAGCTTTAAGCTCAAGTCCAAATGGTTCCCCAGCACTGCCAAGGCCACCACTAATCCATGGCACTGAGAGCTCATCTACATGGTTTGTGAACACTTCCAGGGATGGTGACTCCATCACTGCCCTGGGCAGCCTGTGCCAATGCCCCATCAAAGATGTGATATGCATGAGGGATGCAGCCAGCCTAACATAATGTTCTCTGGGAACAGCCTTGGACAACCCCCTCCTTGCCTTTAGCTCTCTCCTGCGAGCAAAAACTGCTGCTGCCAAGCATCAGCAGAAGCTACACACAAAACCCTCACACAGCTTTAACAGAAGGCACTTTGAGGACTTGAGCTTTGGTGTCCAGCTTCACCACTAGTAAATAGTATCATTGGGATAAGAACATACCAGGCCTGACCAAAGCTTCCTCCAAGCCTATACCATGTATCCCATGGCGCCAGTAATGAATGCCCAAGCATAGAGTGGGTGTACATGTAGTATCCCCAATGTATTTTTGTTCTGGGGATCTGACCAGCTGCTTTGAAGCCCACATGGGTACCAGAAATTCAGAACACCTCAGTGCATGAAGTCCTAAAACTTAACTGCCTTTTCCTTAAATGATCTTTTCCCATCCTGAACCCAGCATCTCCTAGTTTGATTTCTTCCACTTATCTCACTAGAAGATAGGGACTGGGAACAGGTCTAGTATGTCCTCAGCTCTGTGGCAATCATGCTTTACTAAACTTCACCAGCATCACTTTTCCCAGACCATCATCTTTTCCAGGCAAGACAGCTCAGGTCCATTTAATCACTGCTCGCATTCCATGCCTTTACCATCAATGCTGAAAAACTCATCTACAGATAAACACAGATGCTCTGAAAGGACTGCATTTGACTGCAGGCAGTGTTAGGAGCTCAGATATCCAGTCTGGAGAATGGCTTTTCCTTTGAGGTGAGGCACATGTGCTAAAGAAGGTCAGCGAACCCTGGCATCACCTCCTACATATTTGGAGCCAGAAGTACGCAGGCAATGCAGGAGCAGAGTTTCCAGAGACACTTCTTTGCTGCTCCAGTCTGAGCTTTCCTGAAGTCATTACTCTGGAACTTACTCAAAGCTCGTTAGACAAAATTTCCACTAGGTTATTCTAACCGTTGATTAATTCCCCTTTCCTGGCAGACTTCCTTGGATTCTTTAGCACGCCTGCTCTCAGGATCCCTATGGTGCAGGTTTGTTTCCCCACTCCCAACACTCCATGCATAAAAAAAATAAAAAAACTAATCACGTCAGAGCTCGCCTTTGGTTTTTAAGTCTCTGTGGCAGATTAATGTGGCACCCTCCCCCTCCCCACACCCTCCCATCTATTGCACAGCCCTACGTCAAGGAGTTAATCCCACCATCTGCAGATCCTGCACTCCAGGAAACCCCAACACCTAACAGTTCAGAAGCACCAGCAAGTCCAACTACATCTAATAGCACTGAAGAGCCATGCGTTAAATGTAATCACATTCATTTCCTTTTACCCAATAGCTCACTAAGTCAACACATACAAGATCATTTAGATTTAGACATCGAAAAGAGCTCAACAATTCAGCCTGGATAATGCCAGCAGACTTATTATTTACATAATCAAAGAATTACTAGCTCAACCCCAGTCAAAATCAGTCGGGTCCAACAACATTTATATCCTAAGTGGCTTTATAAACTGCTGCACATACAGGGGACTGCAGTGCTAACATAAAGTAAGAGGGAGACACCCAGGAAAGCCTTCCAAATTGTTTGTGACATGTATTTGACCTCCAGCCCCCAGCTCACTGCTTAGCTTTGCCTGCACGTAGTTGAGCAACAACCAGCACACAGGATCAGCACTGCAGAATGCTGCTGGAGCCTCTCTGCCTGTTCTAACCCTCTTTTTGCAGCACAAAGAGCAATTTTCAAAACTGGAAGGCATCTGAAGAATGGAGCTAGACAAATAATCACCTGGGGAAGCACAAGGCATGTAATCCATGCTCCTCTGGTCTATGACGTTCAAGGACAGACTGGACAGAGCCTTGGGCGACACGTTCTAGTGTGAGGCATCCCTGCCCATGGCAGGCGGCTGGAACTGGATGATCTTAAGGTACTTTCCAACCAAACCAGTCTGTGATTCTATGGTGAAGGTAACTCAGTCCCAGTATCAAGCACCCACTGCAGGTCAGTGTCTGCTGCACCCAGGTACCCGCTCCTGCCCATCAGGAGCACACAGCCCTCCCATCTCAAAGAGCTGACAAGTTATGTCCTGACCAGAAACAAGCACTATAAAACTGACTACAATTCATAAGGAAATGCTACACCACAAAATCAGGACTGGAGATGCCAAGCAGAAGCCCCTAAAGCACAGTCAAAGTTGACCCAGTGTCTGCACGAAGACTGTATGATCGTAACAGCCCTCTAACCTTGAAAAGGTCTTACTAATTCTAGCATTCCAATGTGACACTGTGAACTACCTTTTCTTTTGTGCTGGTGATGGTGATTACACTCCAATGAGCCCAACCCATGAAAACACTCATACCAGGAGGTACCCAAGCACCTCAAGGCTCCTTCCTTCCTTCCTCACGGGTTCACAGACTGCCCTGCAGGTGGAACTGGTCCAAACATGGCTTCACCTCCTCCTACAGCCTCTGACATTTCTGGTGGCTGATGCTTCTGTGCTGTCTCAACTGCTCTTCTGCTTCAGCAAACACTTTAGAGCACCCAAAAGCCCTGAGGCACCAATATCATCACCAGCTCTGCCATCTTATGCAACACACGACACTCCCACAGCATCTTTCCCCCGGACAGCCCCACGTCCACTCCCCTGCTCCTCTTCTGCTTGGCTCCTGGCGACACACAGGCACCATCCTGCAGCTTCACCGAGCCCCTCAACAGACCACGGTGAGCATTACCTCACTACAGACCTCCTACAGCATTCCTCATCTCTTGCCAAAGCTGGGTTTGACCACTCTGCAGGGACACAAGACCATTTCCTTCTTTTCAAACAAGTCTCAAATTAGAGCAAGCCACTCTGCTCCAATATGCCCATATGGCTCACTTCAGTGAAGATGAAATCTTAATCAAAATGAAAAATCAAGATCTGGGCTCCTCCAGGGGATGCAGAAGCTGTTTTTTTATCTCCATCCCTTCACTTCCCCTTTTCTCAATGCAAAACTTGCAGGACAGGAATATCCTGGAACAACATTCTCCTGGTAGGATCTGTTCTAAAGCATGCAGGTTTTCAGTGACTCCAGGGCTCCATCACTTTGCACTTCATGCTCTCTGCACCCTGCCAGCAGCACAAACACGATACCAAGCGTCAGCAAACAGCACTTACACTGCACCTGCACTGGCAAGAATGGGTGCTCTCACCACAGCCCCATCTACCCAGTGCAGCCATGAGATATGTTGCAAGAACAAAAAGTAAACAAGGGGTAGGGAAGGACCAAACCCTGGTAGTCGCTCCTCTGACACTCCCTGCTGTCAGCTTGCAGAGCTGCCAGACATTGGGCATTGCCTTGACCTTATCAGGTCTGGAACTATAGCACCAAACCAGAGCCTTGAGACCTACCTGTCCCCTTACCTCCCTGTGCTTCAGTATCGCCAGACACACAGGGGAACATGGTCTGGCATTGCTCCTGGAAAGAAAGGGCTCCTCCAACAAAAAAAAAAATCTATCTTGCCATTCCTGAGCAGTAGTCTTTGAGGCTCACCATGCCTAAAATACAGCTGCTGAGAACACCCGCATCCCCAACAAAATACTGTGTTAGGTCATAGGATCACAGAGTGGTTTGGGTTAGAAGGGACCTTAAAGCCCATCCAGTTCCAGCCCTGTGCCATGGGCAGGGACACCTTTCACTAGAGCACATTGCTCCAAGCCCCTGTGTCCAAGCTGGCCTTGAACACTGCCAGGGATGGGGCAGCCACAGCTTCTCTGGGCACCCTGTGCCAGTGCCCCAGCACCCTCACAGGGAAGAGCTTCTGCCTAAGAGCTCATCTCCATCTCCCCTGTTCTGGCAGGTTAAAGCCATTCCCCTTGTCCTGGCCCTACAGGCCCTTGTCCAAAGCCCCTCTCCAGGTTTCTTGCAGCCCCTTTAGGCACTGGATCTGCTCTGAGGTCTCCCCTGAAGGAGCCTTCTCTTCTCCAGCCCCTGCAGCATCTCCGTGTCCTCCTCTGGCCTCACTCCAACAGCTCCATGTCTTTCTCTTTTATCCTACTGACAGGGTATTAAATTTACCTAATGGACCAAGAGCTGCCAAGCACTGCGAGACATTTTTCTGGCTTTGTTCAGCTTTCCTTTCCTGATGAGGACCTGCCTTTACTGAGGTGTCACAGCGAAGACACGAAGAAATGCCAGCTTGCCAGTGGATCCCGAAGTGAGAGTTCAAAGCACAATCTGGACTTCCCCAGGAGGTGGGACTGATCCAAGCCACTGCAGCAGGAATGTTTGCCAGTATCAAGAAGGCTGTTTCATCTTAGTGGTTTGCAGGCTTGGATACTGCCATCCTAAAAAATAATGTATGACAGAAAGCAGCAGCTAGGTACACCCTGCTGTGCTGAAGCCCCAACATTTGAGGAACCTACAGCTATGTGCCCCTATGGGGGGACACGTGATCCTTCAGGTAGGGCAGAGGGAGATGTGGAAATACGCAGGATGTGATAACACCAAACACATTCTGGGAAAGGGAAGGAGGTGCTGTGTCTCCCCGTGCCAATCCTCATGCTCCACTGCCCTAGGCCAAGGAGCTTCAGGAAGAGGAGGATTCACCAAAGCTTCACAAGGTACAAAACCTACCTGGACATCTTTTGAAATACTCATTTGCTTCCAAGTTTTACTTCCACAGAGGCCCTTGCAAAATCAGAGCCATCTGTTGGAAACCAACTGCTGATGCTGATGATGGAAATGCTGAATCCATTTTTCCTGCTATTCCAGCTGCCTAGAAGCAGCTCACACACCCCAGAAAGGTCAACAGTGTACAAAACATTGCAGTGAAGTTGTGCACTGGAGATGTTTGCTCCTAGTGAGTATTTGGACGTGCTGAAGCCAGAAACACACAAGCTGCAACATCAAACAACACTACAGCCTTCTCCTATCAATGTTACATAATAAATAATGCATTTAAGTGTTGTGATGTTGGGCTCCAAATCCCCGCCTCATTGAGCCTTTAAACATTGGGCCGTAATTATTTTTAGTATTTAGAATAGAGAGTACTATCAGATCCCATTTAAAGCTTACTCTCAGATGAAGCAAGACTGGTTCTTAAACGCTTTCTTCAAGCAGAAAAAGGTGGCAGCAGCAGCTGGGGTAGAGCAAACAAATCAATAGATGCATATGGACATATAGGTCACACAAGAATTAGGCTGAGGGAAAAACAAGTTAGCTGTGCAACTTGGCTGCTTTTCCACATATGGTGCTAGCCATTTGCGGTTTAAGCTTTGAGGAGCTCCACTTTGTTTGAGCCTGCAACAATTCCAAGCTTCCAAGAAGCAGCTTTTTACTCTAACTCCTCTATGTTACTTTATACTGACTAACACTTTCATGTGAGCATCGCTGGCTTATACACATACTGCACTAGGAAAACCTGAAGGAGGAACTGGAAAATTGTGTTCTGTGCCCTGCAGAGCAGAAAAATATCCTTCAAAAATATAGAACTGACCTAGAAAAAGGAAGAGTTCTGCTGCTGCCCTCTAATGAGCACATCTAATATATGAAAAGAGCACTCCAACAGATACGTTCTGTTCTCCTACAGGCAAGGCCTCTTCTGCTGCAGAGCTGTCAGCAATGCAGTCACAGCTGGAGCAAGGCAGCACCTTCTACACAGCAAACGTGCAGAAAAAACATCTGAATGGACCCACAACCTATTCTGTGCTTTCCTGAGCTCAGAGTATACGGCTGTCTACTCTTCCGTTCTCTTTCCTTCCCCAAATGGAGGAGGGAAAAGGTTCCTAACTGTGACCTTCAGGACACAAGGAGGTTTATCAGCTCACCCCTGCCTGCAGCTTCCGCAAGGACTACCTTCCCTCTAAAGTTACCTCCAAAACACATTGCTGCATTCAACTTCTGCGCCCCTTGCTTGAGTCTGTCTGGATGCTGTTAGATCCAGATGCTGTCTGTCTGTCATATGTTACATCCCTTCATCCAACCTAGCAGAGAAAATTCTGTAACCTCATGGTACAGAGTTAGACCACATGTTTCACTGCCACAGAAGGCCGTGATGCTGTCAGAGGTATAGAGGTACAACAGCAACATGGAGGAATGACCTGCTTAAGTGTCACAGAATCACAGCCTTGTTTGGGCTGGAAGGAACCTTAAGGCTCATCCAGTTCCAACCCCTGCCACAGGCAGGGACACCTCCCACTAGAGCAGGGTGCTCCAAGCCCCTGTGTCCAACCTGGCCTTGAACACTGCCAGGGATGGGGCAGCCACAGCTTCTCTGGGCACCCTGTGCCAGCACCTCAGCACCCTCACAGGGAAGAGCTTCTGCCTAAGACCTCATCTCAATCTCCCCTGTTCTGGCAGGTTAAAGCCACTCCCCTTGTCCTGTCCCTACAGGCCCTTGTCCAAAGCCCCTCTCTCCACCTTTCTTGTACATTTAGCTTAGACAGTGCCCGTTGAGATTTACAGTGTTAAAAACCCCAACAAAGACCCCTAAAGCCTTACTTTCTTTCTATAAACCACTTGCCTAAAAAGCTAAACCCAGATTACATGCCTTTACCAGTTATGCCACATGTGAGCATCAATAATGCCACCTTTAAACTGGGCAAACAGATCTTCAGGTGTTGCACACATTTTGACTCAAGCATAAAGAAAACATTTGTCCATAAACTGCTCACAAAGACTCTCTGATCCTCTGTATCCTGAGTATCCCTGTGCTGAGCAAAACAGCTCTCAGCACAGGAACCAGCACCACACACATCCTGTTTCTCAAGCGTGCACGGCAGTCAGTGGTGGCCTGAAAGAAGAAGAGCTCCAGCAGAATATCATGTTTTCTTGTAACTGCAACCTGTGGGCCATCAGTGCTGCAACTGAAGGATTATCTGTGCCCCTATGAACAGGCAATACAGTTTAAACAATAAATAAAACCTTAGGCAAGCTAGACCTTTATTCCAGTAAAGGAAAACTTGCACAGAATAAATCTATAGATCCCACTTAGTCTGAATTATAGGCATAAAGTCTTGGGAGATCTACCATTAAACGCTCACCGTGTCATCCAGATAAGACCCACATTAGCAGAGACTTATCTCTTGGCAAATCAGATTTATGTAGATGACAATTTTAGTGTAGAAACCCTTGGAAAAAACAGCCAAGCAAAATAGGCTTCCTCACATGGGCATCTCCCAGGGGTGTCAGCAGAGAAAAGAGGAGGCTGACTCATTCTGCACCCCAGAAGCACATCAAGACAAGTCAGAAGGGGCAACCCAGAAGAAGACCTCTCACTGCACCCACACTGTACCAGGCTCCACCAATTTTCTAACTAGAACACCTATTAAATATTAAACTCCCAGGACATATATTTCAGAAACACCTTTGACAGCTCGACACAACTCTGTACTAATGCTGGTGACAAGAGAAGGGCGCTGACTTCCAGAGCTGTCAATCTGCCCTCTCCACAGCCAGTTCTTCATCCCTCTTGGGATTCAGTTCCTTAAGTCATGCAGTGTTAAACTGTTCTTCTCATGCCCCATGAGAGGTTTTCATGACTGGGATTCGTGCTGGGTGCAGCTCTTTGCCACCAGTGCAGAACTGTGCCTCCTCCCTCTCTCTCTGTAGCATTTATAACGTTATAACTCGATTATGCCAAAGCTGTAACATCAGAACAGCAAAGGCATGGATTTCAGTTCACAACCCTCTTTTGTAACACTGCAGCTTCAGTACTCTCCTAAGCGGGGCTGATCTATTTTTGTGTTAAGTAAGGATGTCTGACCATTTAAAACTGATTTAGCAGAATACCAGGCTAGATTAGTATCCTTTTAAAGCTTTTGGAATCAAAATCACACAGACCAAGACAGCACGACATGCAAACTACCATGCCGCATCACACCTAACCAGGAAAGCCAGGATGTACAGTGACCCCAGATTCAGCAAGCCCTTCAGCGGCACATGGGACTGACCCATTTGACCTGAAAACCACGTGCTTGAACACTCAATTTGTACAAGAGCTGCAGGAAGGCTTTGAAAAGCCCAGAGCAACACCTCAGAAGCCTCACCAAAGCAGTTCCCATTTCCTCAGTCAGCCCTCTCCTCCTCTTCACCCACTCAGCTTCAACACAGCCATAGAATCACGGAATCAACCAGGTTGGAAAAGACCTTTAAGCTCATCCAGTCCAACCATTCCCCAACACTGCCAAGGCCACCACTAACCCGTGGCACTGAGGCCTTGCCTCCACGGTGTGTGAACACTTGCAGGGATGGTGACTCCAGCACTGCCCTGGGCAGCCTGTTCCAATGCCTGAGCACCCTGTGGGGAAGGAATTGTTCCTCAGCTCCATCTAAACCTGCCCTGGTGCAGCTTGAGGCTGTTTCCTCTTGTCTTGTTACTTGGGAGAAGAGACCAGGACTAGCTCAGCACTGAGGCTCATCCATGCAATACACTTGTACGATACACTAAGCAGAAGCCAGCTCTTCTGCTGTAGCCTCTGCTGGATGCACATGGAAAAGGCAGAGTCCTCCATCGTGTATCCCTTATACCTGTGGGTGTGGAGGCAATGCAGTGGGTTTCCAGACGTGGTAATCACCTAGCAGAAGGAAAAGGAGCTCATGGATCCCACTGAGCATTGACTGTTTCTGAGGGCATCATCAAGGGTCTTCTTGGACAAGTTGGAGCATCTCAGGGAAGACTTAGAGCAGCTCCAGTGCCTAAGGGGGCTATAAGAAACCTGGGGAGGTGCTTTGGAGAAGGGCCTGTAGGGACAGGACAAGGGGGAATGGCTTTAACCTGCCAGAACAGGGGAGACTGAGATGAGCTCTTAGGCAGAAGCTCTTCCCTGTGAGGGTGCTGAGGTGCTGACACGGGGTGCCCAGAGAAGCTGTGGCTGCCCCATCCCTGGCAGTGTTCAAGGCCAGGTTGGACACAGGGGCTTGGAGCAACCTGCTCTAGTGGAAGGTGTCCCTGCCCATGGCAGGGGTTGGGACTGGATGAGCTTTAAGGTCCCTTCCAACCCAAACCAGGCTGTGGTTCTATGATCGTGGAGCTCAGCTGGGGGCTTGTAGCAGTTCTGGGCTGTTGGGGGCTGTCTTAGAGAAAAAAATGTTCTGCTGGAGCTCAGCCTGTTGGCTGCTGGCTCTGTAGGGCTTGGGCAGCTGTGAGACCTGTTTCTACAGCAGGGAGCCTCAAGGACTGAGGCAGAATCTTATGGGTTTAGGTGCTTAGCTCCCGTGGCAGAGAAGGGAGATTGCTGTAATGTGTAGAGCCTTATGTGCCCACAGCCTTGCTCAGAGCTGTTGCAGGGAGACTGGTGAACAGGGTCTTGCCTCCATGGTGTGTGAACACTTCCAGGGACGGTGACTCCAGCACTGCCTTGGGCAGCCTGCTCCAATGCCTTAGCACCCTTTGGGAAGGAATTGTTCCTCAGCTCCATCCAAACCGCCCCTGGTGCATCTTGAGGCCATTTCCTCTTGTCCCATCCCTTGTTCCTTAGGAGCAGGGCCCAGCCCCCTCCTGGCTCCATCCTCCTGTCAGGCAGTTATAGGGAGCAATAAGGTCCCCCCTGAGCCTTTTCTTCTCCAGAAACAAAGAAGAAACACATGTAAAGGCTGCTCCAAGGCAAGCATGTACCTTCTACCATTGTTAGCGGGGAGCATGACACAGCCACCACAGGAACCAGCCATAAGAAATTACAGGGATCTGACACATCGTTCAAGCTCAGAAGACTCATTTCAGGCTCTTCCCACTACGAACAGCCTCTTCTCTTTGGAGCAGATTGCAAACATCTTGGCAGCTCTGGCCACTCTGGAAAGCGTTCCTGTGTTTGTGTAGTGCTCAGTATCCATGACCACTCGCTAATTGGAGCATTTAAAAACATAACAACAAAACATTAATTTTAGGTAGAAGGACTTAGCCCCAGCTAGAGGAAGGGGAAGGAAAGAAAATGTTAATTAACTCCAGAAATATTAACCCAACTGATGCCCATGAGTTGGCAGGAGGAACTCACAACATGGAAATGGTCTATCTGCAGAAGGGAAGTCAAAGCACTTGAAGCAGTGCAAGTTTCAGACACTCATTTAGCTCTTTTCACTTAATTACACTGACTAATTAAAGTGGAGTTTCATTCAGCTCCTTTCACAGCCAGCACCATACTGCACAGTAAATGTTAAAGTGTTATTAAGCAGTGTGGAGTTTTTACTTCTTTAACAGAAATTATTATCATTTTTAAGACACGGGCACCTTTGGCTTTCAGTAGGATTGCAGCAGGATTCCCATTCCAAGCAAGTTGTTGCAACCTACAGCCTTTTGTTCTTGTAGCCCCTTTAGGCAGTGGAGCTGCTCTAAGGTTTCCCCTTGAGGAGCCTTTTCTTCTCCAGGCTGGACCAGCCCAGCTCTCTCAGCCTGGCTCCAGAGCAGAGCTGCTCCAGCCCTTGCAGCATCCCCGGGGCCCTGAGGAACATCCCCTGTCACTGGTCTCCACTTGGACATTGAGCCATAGACCACAACTCTCTGCATGCAGCCATCCAGCCAGTTCTTTATCCACCAAGTGGTCCACCTGTCAAATCCATGCCTCTCCAGTTTAGAGACAAGGATGTAGTGCAGGACAGTGTCAAATGCCCTGCAAAAGTCCAGGTAGGTGATATCAGTTGCTCTTCCCTTATCCAACACCACGGCCTCATTGTAGAAGGCCACCAAATTTGTCAGGCATGATTTGCCCTTCATGAAGCCATGTTGGTTGTCACCAATCACTCCCTTATTGCCTATGTGCCTTAGCATAGTTTTCAGGAAGATCTGCTCCATGATCCTCCCAGGGCACTGAGGTGAGACTGACTGGTCTGTAGTTCACTGGGTTTGCTTTGTTTCCTTTTTTAAATCTGGGGCTTATATTTCCCCTTTTCCAGTCAGCAGGAACTTAACCTGCCTGCCACAACTTCTCAGATAGGATAGATAATGGAGCTTGGATGCCCTGTTTGAAAGACCTGTTGATATCCACCTCACCCATGAGAATGAGAAATCCCAGCTCAAATGCCACTCAAGCAGCTGCTCCTCTTAGGGCAGCATCCATCTGCCAAACAGAGATTTTCAAGCATCTTAAACAAAAAAGATTATTTTCTAACAAGTAATACTGCAGAGGATTGCAGGTAAGCAGGCAGGTGCTTTCAGCAGGACCATATGAGTGTAGATTGAGATGAGCTCTTAGGCAGAAGTTCTCCCCTGGGAGAGTGTTGAGGCACTGGCACAGGGTACCCAGAGAAGCTGTGGCTGCCCCATCCTTGGCAGCATTTAAGGCCTGGGGCAACCTGCTCTAGTGGAAGGTGTCCCTGCCTGTGGCAGGGGTTGGAACTGGATGAGCTTTAAGGTTCCTTCCAAACCAAACCATTCAACGTTAAAATCATTTCAGTGCCACGCCACCAAGGGCATCACCAATAGGTACCTGACTGACACCACTTTAAGGGAAAGCATTTCAACACTCCCCAAAGTCACACAGACCAAAGCCTGGGCAGCTTTGCCCAGAGACAGATGGAACAGGAACATCTTGTCACTGCGGACTAGCAGAGCACGTCGCATTTTACACACACATTGGAGATGCTACAGCTGCTCCTTGCAGGCCACTCGCTGTCAGCATCAGTTTGCACCCCTCTCCATCTGAAGAGGGCTACAGTGGGGAACAGCTTGAGCAGAGTGCTCTAAAACAAACACAAGACACGCATGACAACTGCCAACACGGAATGAGATGCTGAAGAAAAGCAACAGCAGTGGAATTGTTAAGATGCAGCAGCTTTCCACACTGCAGACATGGTAAACGACCACCATAAGCCGATTTTAAAACACCCCAAAAAGCAGCAAAGGCTTAAAAGTGGTATTCAGAAAGGATGTGTTCATTAAAACAAAATAACCCCCAAAACCAAACAGGAACCCCCTTCACGAAGCCAGGCACTACACAATAGCCAGGAAGGCACAACTAAAGGGGATGGCAAGCAGCAGGCTGTCCAGAAGGTGAAAGAGAAGCCCAAAATGAAGGCAATAGAAAGGGTGCCAACGTCTTTGCTCTGTTCACGTCACTAAAAATCTGCATAAAGAAGGTGGACAGTGCTAGGATTAGACGCAACAGGAGGGCAGACTCACACCATGCACCACAGAGGAACACAGCCAACATCTTCCCAGCAGAAGCAACCTGCTCCTACCAACAGCACAGCTCCAGGACTTTCAAAGAAGCATTTCATGAAGAAACGTCCTCAGGGATGAGGACAGAAGTGGAAGAACTGTAATACTGAAAGGGCACAAACAAACAGACATTCAGTGATTCTACCATTCTATGAACAGAAAGGAGTAAGTTATGGAACACAAAGGTTAGCATCCTGTCAGAGCTGTAATTCTTCAAGCAACACAGCAGTGGCAACCCTGATTCCAGACACTGCAGGAACAGTGATGCTGAAGAGGACGGGTCTCACCTGGATTCTGGCACACCACCCATTACAAGCAAAAACCAGAAAAGTAAATCATGTCCCATGAAGTTAGTGCACAGCAGAACCATGACACCAACCAACCACAGCTTTTCTGCTTCTCATTTAAGGCTACGAAAGGAGAACAGAATTGGACAAGTGGCTGCAGAGCGCAAAGAGAAGGAAGCAGGTATGTGACAGACACAGCTAATCTGGAACACCAGAACAGAAGCTGAGGTGCAAACCAGAAGGACACAAGCACTGACTCTGAAGAGGAAGGCTTGGTAACAAAAGGAAATCAAGAGTATGTAAGAAAGGGGCAAAGCAAGGCTGTACATGGCTTCCAGACTCCAGCAATTCCAAGCTATCAGGTTCCTGCTTGCCCTGATTTATTCTCTCCTGTCTCTGCATTTCTTCCGCAGGAAAAGGGACTCCCTTCTTTGTCAGATACTCAGCAATTTCACACCTCCACTCCCCTCTGTGTCACTGACAGATGAACCCATGCTGTAAGACACTGTCATCAGAGGACAAAACTCTCAAGATACAAAGGGATAACTCGGAGATACTACAGCATGCCTGAAAGTCCCCTCTATTTTCACATCCCAGTGTGCAGATCCAGGCTTGGTACAGAATCAGACTCACAGAGTGGTCTGTGTTGAAAGAGACCTTCAGAGATCATTTAGCCTAAACCCCCTTTCACCTTTCACCAGGTTGCTCCAAGCCCCTCTGTCCAACCTGACCTTGAACACAGACAAGGATGGGGAAGCCACAGCTTCTCTGGGCACCCTGTGCCAGAGCCTCACAGCCCTCATTGTAAAAAATGTCTTCTTTATGTCCAATCTAAATCTACCTTATGGTGTCCTTGGGGACCCCTAACTGGTCTGGGGCCAAAGGCAGCAAATGGCTTTAATCCATGCATCAAATCACATTTTCCTGGCTCACCACTAGCACAGGAGAAGCTAAAGCAATCTGCAGGAAAAGCTACTCTTGGCACAACCTCAGAAACCAAGGTGACCAGCTAAGGTTTTGCAAGCAATTCTGACCTGGTAGCACTTGCTGCCATTGCCCTTTTGCTTTCCCAACAATGCATCTTGTCAGAGTGCCCTTTTGCAGACGCTGAAAATAAAGCAGGAAGATGCCAGTCTAGTTGTTCATCCCATTCCACAACTGGTTCATCATCTGCTCCCAAAAACGCCAGACATTCCCAGGCAACTGGTTTGCCACACTTACGCTTGAACAGGACTTTGCTTCAAGGGGCAAATACTAGGGAAGGAAACCTAAAGCAGGGATTAAAAAAGGGAAGAAAAAGGGGGGAAAAAAAAAGCAAACACACACACGCACTCCCCCCGCATAAGACAGGCCATTATTTCTGACTGACTTGGAAGCACTTAATTCCCACGCTACAGAGGCTCACCCACAGGAGATTTATTCCCTCACACTAGTAGCAGAGGTCCTCACATGGATTAGATTATGGCAAAGCATTTGATTTACATTACGTCAGTGACTAAGTAAAATACACTGATGAAAAGCAATCACTGATCAAGCTCCTGGACTTAGCTCCAGTGTTCACAGTGATGTTGCTGGCTTTTGTTACCTATTAGCGTGTGGATATCATCCGGAATCTGGTGTTGAGATGAGCTAATGATTAAAGACAAAAAGCAGAACAGAAGAAAGCAGTTGCAGCAGGTCTTCTTCACAGTATGACACGGCTCAGAGCTCCCCATATTAAAATACTTCCCATCTTGGACCACTGGCTTTCTACCATCACACATGCAAGCCTCACCAAATATTAATTCCATTTCTCTGTTACAGTTCCACCCTTTCCCTCTCATGCTGCCGCAATCATTGATGCCAGAACAGCCTAAGCTGATACCTCACCCCAACCAAAACAAGCACACTTAATCAGTCGCGTATCTAAGGGAAGCAACAAGACCATTACCATGAGAGCAGCAGATACTTCTAGTGTTGCACCCTGCCTCCACCAGCTGTACCAGGAATCCTCAGGAAAATGTTGGCAAGAACCAACACCACCAGATTATCCTCCCAAAACAAGGAACTCCTTCATTCTCCTTTCAGCCCCAGCACACACCTGCGCAGGCAGACACAACCACTCATGTTAACCAACATGCCAACCCTGCTAGAGATGCTAAACTTTCCAACTTGAGAAGGATCCTTCTCCCTCTTCCCTCAGAATAACCACAGCCAACCTTGTTTACGAAATTGAGGAAAGGTAAGGGGACAAAAGGTATAGAAAAAGTGCTCCTGGCTTGCTCTTCCCCCTATACCACCACCTCTTCCAAGAGCAACTCTTGTCCCTGCACCATGCTCTGAGGAAACCAGGCAGGCTTTTCAGGTCTCTTCTACTGATCCAGCCAGCCACTACCCTCTCTTAAACAGTAAGGGGGGGGTACAGACATGTGGAGCCACAAGCCAATGTCACCACCTATTCTTCCTTAGTTTTCCAGCAATAAGCAATCTCTCAACCTCACACATCCTTCTAGGCCAGCTCCACATCTGACAGCTTCATAGTTAGCAGAAGGCACTCCAGCTCACGGAACTTTGGTGCTCAGGCTCTGTCAAGACAAAAGTTGGGCCCCTTGTTCAAGCACAAAGCCAAAATGTGGAAGACCAAGTGGGGAAAGGAACATGGCAGGATAGTAGAAGGACAGTCAAATATTTTACCCAGAAATACCTTTGTGCTGCAATGCCATGAAAGCATTACCAGCATGCAGTAAGATGCTGGCTTTCTGGGAACTACACCTCCAAAAGCAGAGGGATGCAGGATCTAAGGAGGAGAGATAAAAGAGCAAAAACCCACAGCAACCAGCAGAGTAACCGAGAGCGTTTCCTGTCAGGTCCAACCCCTGTAACTGATCCCTTGTTTCACTTATGCCCTGCAAGCCTCTGTAAGTCCTCACTGATGTTTTCCTGGCTGTCCCTAAAGTGTCACAGCACAAGACCAGACTGTAACACAAAACAGATACCAGTAACCTTAGATAATGTGAAGCAATCCTAGGAGTGCACGCACACACACAGGAGGACAAAGATACCACCTTTCTCAACTGCCACACATTCCTGGGCAGAATAAAATCCTCAGCTGTGAAAAGCACAGGAGACAGAGAAATACAGCCTACCTACAGTCTGCCAAGTTGACCTTCTCAGAGCTTGAAATGCAAGTGGGAGAGAGACATTTTTTTGTCTTGCTATTAAATCTAAAAATAACAATGTGTAGGAGAATCCTACCCTCCTGCCCTGCGCACAGAGCTAATGGGGGTGGGAGGAAAGTGGGGATGAGGGTTGGAGTCAAGTTGAATTTGCTGCTGAACAGGCCCTCAGCTGACCAGGGATCCCAGGAGACAAAGCAGAGCCTGCCTAGAATCTCTTTTCTAACTCCAGGGTGTCTGCTATTGTATGCACAGCCTAGTTACAGTTCACTGACTTAACACAAAAAATGAATTGATTTCCATAATGAAAAGGCCTCCACATGGCTCTAGAATGATACAAAAAGAAAGGGCAGAGCAGCTTGGGAAGATTTGAGAACAAAATCAAACCACTTTTTGCCTCGTTGAGCTGCAGTTTTGGGCCCCCAGACAAACAGCTATTTTTAGCTGATCATCTGGAAAGTGCAAGGCAGCACAAAGCATTGGGGTCAGCATCACTGCAGGCAGCCAGCACACAGCCTCAAGAGAGGGTTAAATGTAGTCACACACCACACATCTGCATCATCAGCACTTGCAGAGGGACCAGAGGCACAGAGCTATTTATAAAGCAGATCTGTGCAGCTGCAGCCTGCAGTGAAAGATAAGGACTGCAGGCTGTCAGCCCTCAACATGCTCATTTAATTAAAGAGATGGCTATGTTTACGTGCACACATGTATGCACACATGTCCTTTTCCCAGGAGAGGTACAAACAATGAGCTCAGTGTTGGAAAACAAGGCATTTCACAAAGGTTTCTGTGTAGAGGGCAAGCACCCCCAGCAAATGCGTCCTCGCACAACCTTCCCATTCCCCGACACTGTGACTAAATGTGACTGATGGGCTGTGGCCACTGGAGCTCAGGTAACCGCTAGCCTTGAGGTGGTTACTGGGTTGCTTTGTAGCCCTGGACAGGAAAACAAAGTCACTGTAGTGGTATTAATCTGCATGGAAAGAAGAGATTCGGTTTGTAAGCAAGGTATTTGTCAGTCTCATGTCTTCTGCATCAGGACAGATTTGTGTGCCATCAGTTTCCATTTTGAGATGAAACGGAAAACCAGTTTCAGACTCAAAGCCCTGTCTGCCACTAAGCAGGGTGCATTTCCTTGTGGGATTAGAAAACAATACCCTCTATCACCACCTCACCATTCCCACTTTACTCCCCGTAATCCTTGGCGAGCTGAACTCTCCTGCCAGAAGACCTAGAAACAGCAATGGACAGGAGAAAACGGGTGGCAATCAGCCTGCTGTGGATAAAGCACTACTGATGCACAACAAGCAACTAGCTGGCAAAACAGAGTATGAATGGCAGCTGCTGGTGAGGCAGAAGCAGCTGCGGAGGAAGCCTGGAGATCAGCTCACAGCCTGGGCTCTGCTGTCCTCTCAGCCCCTGAGGACTAGGAGCCTAATTCCCCACCCCACACATATGCCATTCTGCTTCCTCCAATGCCAAACAGAAACCTGTTGGAAAAGCTCCTGCAGGAACACAGGGAGCTGTGGTTTGGGTTCAGTTCTGACAGCCACTGCAGAATACAGTCCTCGGTGTCTTTGCTCAAAACTTAACCAGGCACTCATTCACAATACAACAACAAACCTGTTCTGGAGGAAATGATGCTTCTGGAGTCCAAGTCAAGGTTCTTGACAAGTGTATCAGGGTCAATCTTCAGCCCGGAAAAAACACCAGAAGGTGAGAAGTCCCAGTCCTTACCCAAAAGAAACATGAAGCAGGAGTCAGTACAAATACCACAAGACACATTCACTAAAACAAAAACGAACCCCAGCACCTTCCAGACAGGAGGGTGCCTCTGAGCAGGCAGGGGTAGGTAAGTCACCCCACTGGCCAGAACCCCGCAAGCTCTTCCACACAGAAGGAAGCTTCACAAAGTCATGCTTCAGACTGTCTTATTCCTAACAGATACCTGCCTCAAACCAAGCTCACCTGAATTCTGGTCTTAATGTGAATGGTATCCTTAGGAAAAGCCAGATTTATTACAGGTGAATGACAATACAAATAAGCAACAAATGAGCAGATTAGGGGCCTAAATCCTAAATCAGTGGACATTAAGCAGATTCAGTGACTACCAGCAACTTAACCAAATCTTCAGAATCCAGTTCCTTTAAGCACACAATAGCTCTCTAAGTCCTAAGCTTTGCGGTAGCTTCTCTGGTTGGCTTGGAATTGATTACTTTAGTTAGCTAGCACTGACACATAATTCATAGTGGTACAAAACCAGCTGTATATGGCACAGTCTGTTCCTCCCTGTTTAAAAGGAAAGCTGTAGGTGCACAAAAAGCATTTACTGCTGTTCTGCGTCCTTGCTGCTGGGAGACTGGGGGAGGCAACCAGCTTTAGCCTTAACTGTGTTATTAATAACACAGCTGGTGAAGCCAGACATGGCCCAAATCTCCTAAACGACTGTGTATAAACTGTGTGTAAATGACTGTGTATAAACAGCTCATGTCCACCTGCCCTAATCTGGAACTGAAGAGAACCAGCACAAAATGAGCCAGGCAGGTCTAACCCCTCCACTCCCAATGCATGCTGATGGCTGCCATAACTACCAGCACATGGCACATCCATCCCCATGCCTGATGCTGAGAAGCATGCTGGGAAGCTGGTGGTGCACAAGCAGGACCTTGCACTAGAGCTCTGAAGCTTCAGGCTCCCTTGTTCTGCCTGCTGTGACCAGCAGTGTCCTTAATCACCATGAGAAGTGTGTTGACAAGTGGTGTGAGGCCCAGCACAGTGCCACAGCAGCTTCAAGGCCACAAGCACAGCACTGAGGGTGTGACTTTTCGAAGCAGGAAAAGGAGACTAGGCTTCAGGAAACAATGTCACAGAATGGTTTGGGTTGGAAGGGACCTTAACGCTCATCCTGCTCCAACCCCTGCCACAGGGCAGGGACACCTTCCACTAGAGCAGGGTGCTCCAAGCCCCCGTGTCCAACCTGCCCTTGAACACTGCCAGGGATGGGGCAGCCACAGCTTCTCTGGGCACCCTGTGCCAGCACCCTCACAGGGAAGAGCTTCTGCCTAAGAGCTCATCTCAATCTCCCCTGTTCTGGCAGGTTAAAGCCATTCCCCTTGTCCTGTCCCTACAGGCCCTTGTCCAAAGCCCGTGTCACCATTTCAGTTAACTCCTGCCCCTATGAAGACTGCCAGCTCCCACCAACGCTTCACCAGGTCCAGGACCAAAGGGCACCCTCAGACACCCTGCGAGGCCACACCAGGGCACCCGCGAGGCTTCTGCGCCCGTGGCAGCCGCCGTGCGGAGATTCCAAGAGCTCAAGGACCGAACAGAGCTGCGGCCTTCCCGGTGCAGGCGGGGGAGCACGGCCTCAGCCGCCGGGATACACCCATCCGTCGGGATAGGCGATACCACGGCCCCACGTGTCACCACCCCGCTCCCCGTTACCTTGCCCGCCGCCGCATTCCAGCCGCCGGGGCCGGGTTGGGGCTCGGGCAGCGGCAGCGGATCCTTGGCGGGCCAGGGCCGGGGGGCGGCGCGGTGCAGCCGCGGACGTTTGACCTTCCCCACCATGGCGGCGGCGCGGCGGAAGGAAAGAGGCGGGCAGGCCTGAGCTGAGCCCCGCCTGCTGCGGGGCGGCCCCGACCGGGGAGGGCTGGAGCCGGGAGGCGGCCTTGCGTCCCTGGCAGTGTTGAAGGCCAGGTTGGACGGGGTTTAGAGTACCCTGCTCTAGTGGAAGGTGTCCCTGCCTGTGGCAGGGGTTGGAACTGGGTGAGCTTTAAGGTCCCTTCCAACACAGACCATTCCATGAACCCGGGAAGCACACGTGTAGCTGCCCCAGCCAGGCCACCCTGCAGCTGGTAACTCTGAAACCTAATGGTGGCATCTTAAGTGACACCGGTCGCTTTGGAGGGCAGCCTGGGGGTTAATCACCTTCAGGCCTCCAGTGGCTCCTGGAAACAGCCAGGGGGTGTCAACCAGTGTGGTTGTGTCAAATCTAGAGGCTCTACAACACAGTTAAGATCTGGTGTAAGCCCCTGAAAGAGCTGAGGCCTCTTGGTAGCCCTAACTGGAGACCAAGGTGCATGGCAGGACAAGAAATGAACTCTGAAACACACCGCCAGAAGTTATGTCCATAGTTAGAACAGCAGAAAAGACGTGACCAGCCCCTCTGGGCCCCAGGCACGTGTCTGACCATGCAGGCACGGATGGACCAGGTGGAGACCCCTCACAAAACAGCCTCAGCCCTACCTGCACCGTTCCACGCACACAAAGGGGTGAAAGTCATCCTAATGCTGCTTGCTCCAGCCCTGGCTTGATCCTGCTTGGACATCGTGCTGTGTGCGGTTGTGAAAGCATGGACACAATGTTAGAGTAACTGCTCATTGGCTAATAGTAGTAAATGTAGTAGTAATGTGGTAAATATGCATAATTTTAACCCATCATGCTAAGCACTGATATGCTGGAGGCAGGGCATTTCAAAACACACAATGTGTTAAGGGTCCTATGGGAATTGTTAGGGATAATGCTTTGTTGTGGACATCCATTCAAGGCCAAAGCTGCAAGACAGCATGAGGAACAGCTCAGGAGGAACTGGGAGTACTCCAGCAAGCTTCAGCCTTGGGCCCCAAGAGCCCATGAGGTACCCATTCTGCTCCGTTGCTCCCGCTCAGGAGGCTCCCAGCTCTCCCACCCTTCCATCACGGCCAGTGGGAACAGAGTGCTTTGACAAACCTGATGGAATAATTGAACAGAGCAGCCCGATAAAGACCTTACACAATACAAAAGGGAAAATTACCGCAGCTCATCTCACTCAAGCACATTTTCTTCCCCCAGACCTGCAACCAGCAACACCTGCGAGAAGCCCCACCAGTTTTCCCAGCTTCACCCACTCCAGGATTAGGGGTTTATGGCAGCATCCAGCTGCAGCCACGGTTCCAACCCAAACCATCCTATGGTTCCTGGCAGGGCTGTCCTCAGCTCCATCCCCACTGTATGCCATGCCAGCCAGGCAAGAGCTGCTCCAACACTCCCATCGTGCTGCAAGAATTGCTATGACGGTCTCTTGCTACAACCAGCACCTTGGCTGCAATAAAACCAGGCCAGAGCTCTGTTGTCAAAGCCTCTGACCCACGGGGCATCCATCAGGGCTCAGAATCACTGCTAGCACTGTGATGCTCTGCCTGCTGCAAAGATAAACGCAGCTCCATAACTAAGGCAAGCAGCCAGTAAACTGCATTGGTGTCTTACAATGCATTGTGGACACTCAATGTTAGCCTGCTGGAAGGGGAACCTAAAGAGCAGTTAACAAAAGGTTCACATTAACTACCTTCAAAAAGCCCCCAAAACTACAATCCTGTACATTTCCTAAATAGCTGGTTTCTCTCTACTTAGGGAAGTGTTGGTAAAGGTGTGTTGGAGGAGTTATTGCAGCCTGCACAACACAATGTGAAGGCTGCTTAAAGAAAACCCCATACAGCCCTGAGCTGTGCCACAGCAAGAAGGGCGCCAGCATCCTCTGCCAAACAAGGAGACCTCACTACCCTGGCAGTGAGCCCTGACACATGGAGAGCCAGCTCCCCATCTTCTTCGCACCCAGGAACCAGGTCCCAAAGGAGTCAGTTTCCCTTACTACCAGCTTTACTTGTTCACTGGGGGCCCATGCTGGTGAAAGGTTAAAAGTGGGGCAAAAACCAGGGGGTTTTGGTAG
Organism: Pezoporus wallicus; assembly: GCF_028554395.1. Taxonomy (NCBI): domain Eukaryota; kingdom Metazoa; phylum Chordata; class Aves; order Psittaciformes; family Psittacidae; genus Pezoporus; species Pezoporus wallicus. The sequence goes on along the minus strand of NW_026638763.1, from coordinate 2,206,691 downwards.
GGTCCATGTCCAAGGTGAAGGAGGAGAGCTGCAGACCCCCCAGTGCAGCTCAGGGGAGAGATGAGCCCCAGCACTGGGGGGCAGGATGCTTTCACAGGGATTTGATTGGGTTTTGGAGGGGAACGCACCCTCCCACACCCACTGCTCTGACTTCCTCCTTTCAGCCCCAGCCGACTGTAAGAAATAGGAAGGAAGGATTGGGGTGTGTTGCAAAGCTCCCGATGCCCCTCTGCTTTTCCCAGCCAAGCTCGAGAAGGTAAGACCATCCCTATCCCAGGTGAAGCACGGGACGGAGCAGAGGGCTTGATGCAAGGTAAGTACAGCATCTCCATTTCTTTGCTTCTGTTTCTTCTTTCTGTGGGGGGTGGAAAGCAGCCAGGCAGCAAGGTGCTTTGGTAGCTCTGGTGTTTCCAGTGGATTTGGGTTATAATTCTTGATCTAACCTCTGGCTGCTTAGATGGGCTTTGGGAGCACAGCATGGTGTCTCTCCCACCTGTGGCATGGTGTGGCTGTTGCTGTGAGCAGCCTTTGCAAAAGCAGCTTCTCTGTGCTCTGGGCACCCTGTGCCAGCACCCTCACAGGGAAGAGCTTCTGCCTAAGAGCTCATCTCAATCTCCCCTGTTCTGGCAGGTTAAAGCCATTCCCCTTGTCCTGTCCCTACAGGCCCTTGTCCAAAGCCCGTGTCACCATTTCAGTTAACTCCTGCCCCTGGAGGGGGCAGGAGTAGGAGGTAGGAGGTAGGATTAAGCATAGAACTGCAGGTAGTTATCGAGGAGAGGGTGTCAGACCCCAAACAACTCCTTCATCACCACCCCACAGGACTGGAAAGCAGAGCAGAGAGGGTGCAGCATGCTACCCCGTCACCCTCACGCATGGCCCTGGGGAGAGCAGCGCTGCCTGCGTGCCCACCAGCAGCACCAGGCAAGCACCAGGGCTGGGGGCTGCACTGGCTCGCCTCCCAGGACATCCCTCTTCCTTGTGGGATCCCATACAGGCACTCACCATCAGCTGCAGGATGTGACGGCTCAGAGGGGAAGAGGGAAGCGGCGTGGTGACATGGCGCGAGCAGGGCTTGGTGTGGTGCCACCATCAGCACGGAAGGTCCCTGCACCCCTGGGGGCCTGCAAGAAGAGCTGGGAGAAGGGATGAGACCCTCTCTCCTCTCCTCCATCTCTCTGTGTGCTGTACACATGACATACCTTGCTGACACCATTGAAAGCAGTGGTGGGAAAGGCAGCAGAGGCTGCAGGCAAGCTAACCCCAGGGACAGCAGGTCCTTCCCTAAGTCTCCATGGCTCTCGGATGCAGACAAAATGCGGGGCACAGCCCAGGGCTGGGGAAAGCAGCCTAGCATCTACATTGGATGCTTTTCCCAACACCACAGCCCCAGGTCATGTCCTCGCAGGCAAATGTGTGAACACGAGAAGAGGCTTTGCACCCTGCAGGCAGTGTGGGTGCTGCTATGTGGCTCCTGCAAGGTGTGGGAAGGCTTTAAGCAGTGCATTTTGCTGTCACGGTTCTCACATCCTGCTTTACAGATTGGTTTTGCACTTTTTGTGTCCTCATCCTGCTGCTGTTCTGTCACAGGCAATCTCAGTGCTGGAGAGTGTGGCGCAGGGTGATGTATTTTCTCAGAGACAGACATAATCAGGTCACCACAGGACTGGTGACAGAGGATCCCTCCTTTGCTCCCAGGAAGCATGAGCTTTGCCAGCTCCAGGGGACAGGCTGTGCCCTTAGGCAGGTCTCTGGGTCCCTGCTCAGGCCCAGGACTCTGTCCTCCATCTCTGCAAACCATCACAGCGTGCCCACTGGGATCATTCAAGGGGTGATGCCCACAGGAGACAAGACACAAGAAATGGCTTCTCTGCTCTTAAAAATCCCAGACTGGTTTGTTTTGAAAGAGACCTTAAAGCTCATCCAGTTCCAACCCCTGCCACAGGCAGGGACACCTTCCACTAGAGCAGATTGCTCCAAGGTTTCTTGTAGGTTGCCTCTCCAGGTTTCTTGCAGCCCCTTTAGGCACTGGAGCTGCTCTGAGGTCTCCCCTGAAGGAGCCTTCTCTTGTCCAGGCTGAACCAGCCCAGCTCTCTCAGCCTGGCTCCCGAGCAGAGCTGCTCCAGCCCTCCCAGCATCTCCGTGGCCTCCTCTGGCCTCACTCCAACAGCTCTAAATGCCCCAGAAGTCCTGCGACACCGAGCATAAGAATGCATCCTCCCATTGTGCAAGAAAACAGATGTTTAGCAAAGCACTGCAGGGGTGTTGTGGCTAACAGACTGCAAGACCTGTCTCTGCTGTTGAACACTCATCTTATTTATAGCAACAGGATTGGCACTACCATTCACGCTTCCCCTTCAGCCCTCTCTATACTCACTCCTTCATGATGCCCAGCAGCATGCTCCATCCCACTGACACCCACTGGAGTGTTCAGTACCTTCTCTGAGGTTGCTTTCGCATTTTCTGGCTCACAGACCCTTCAGGAGACTCTTGCCCTGCCTGAGCCGTGCCAAGTATGTAACATGCAACAAGGGAGAGATGCTCCACAGATGGAGAGCCCTGGTGGCTTCCACAGAGGACTCCTGGTGAAGCAGAGGCCCAGTCCCAAGCTGCCCAAGGCATGTGGTGCAAAGATCAGAGCTCAGGGCCAAGGAAGACACCATGACCCATGCAGGTACCAAGACAGATACCAGGGCCTGGTAGCACCATGCCCTGCCCCTAGCAGGGGTGCTCAGTCTCAGCACCTTTCTCCCTAGCCTGGGATGAAGTAGGTTGTAGAGCTCTGCAGTTCTGCTCCTTCACACCAGGGCAGGAGGATGGACTATGTGCCTTAATATATGAAAAAGAGGAAGAAAACCCAACATCCCAGATGATGAAGAGCACATCCAGAAGAGCCCCCATCAAGAGAGCTGGAGAAAATGCTGCTGAGGCCTATATGTGGGCCCTGCTAATGCAGACTCAGATTAAAAACCTGCTTTCTCCAGCCTGAGCACTGTAAGGAGGCAGACAAAAGCAGAAGCCCTACTTGCTCTCTTTGAAGGTCACCCTACGTCATGGGCCACCCACATACCAGTGAGCAATTTCCCTCCACAGCAAAAGGAAAGAAGTGGTGAGGTTTCTTCTGCTGCTCTCCCTACAAGCAGCATGTGTGGTTTACCTTCTTGCAACAAGGGACAGAAATGACTTTCGGGATTAGAAAGGCAACCAAATCCAACCCACAAAATGTACCCTGCATTACAAAACTCAACAGTATCCAGAGCTGGCTTACGTGGAGCTTTCCACTTTACTTCTGGGGTTTGAGAGCTTTCTAAAATCCAGTTTTAATTGGAAACTTACCCCATCCCTGGCAGTGTTCAAGGCCAGGCTGGACACAGGGGCTTGGAGCAACCTGCTCTAGTGGAAGGTGTCCCTGCCTGTGGCAGGGGTTGGAACTCTGTGAGCTTTAAGGGCCCTTCCAACCCAAACCATTCTATGCTAGGATTCTATTTTATAAGATGAGCCTGTAAGCAGGAGCCTCTAACTCCAGTGAGGATGAGGAGAAGGGCTGGAGCCCAATTAGGCACATCTGGGAAAGGTCATTGTCCAACAGGGTGCATCCAGGAGGGTCCAACTAGGCTCTGTTGTCCACCCTGCCTTGATGAGAACTTTTACTCTTAAGTCAAGACCTTTTTCTTGTTTTTTTTTTTTTTTACTTATGAGGTTTTACCCATTGTCTGCAAGCTCACACGGTGCTGGCACGATTTGAAGGTGACACAAATGTGGGCCCAGCTAAGCACATCAAGAGTGTATAACACAGACAGGGGTGGTGCAACTGGCACGGTAAATGATGCCCTTAAAACTCTTGCCAAGATGGACTGTGGTAGAGGAGAGGTGTTTGTGGAGGTGTCTTTGTGAGGAAGGACTCTGCCCACCCATCACAGGAAGGTACTGGGACAGCCACTGCAGAGTGAGCCTCTAGGCCACACCGCTGTGAGAGCTTGATGGGGCGGCCACAGGGGCACCTCTTGCTGCCTGGGGAGCTGTGAGAGGGGGCAAGGCTGCTGGAGCAATGCTAGGGAGGCTGGCTCCAGGGCATGGTGAGTTCCCCAAGGCTGCAAATCTTCACATCCATGTGGCCCCAGCCATAAGCAATGGTGGGAACCAGCCTTAGTGGTCCTGCACAGTTCCAAATCCATACCATAGCTGGGCACCAAACCTCACTGAAATGACTCCCATCCTACCTAGGCCTTTCTGTCCTTGGGAGGAGACCAGACCTTCCTTCAAGACTGATCTATGATTCCATGATTCTAGATGAGGCCCTTAGTGCCATGGGTTAGTGGTGGTCTTGGCAGTGCTGGGGTAATGGTTGGACTGGATGATCTTGAAGGTCTTTTCCAACCTGGTTGATTCTGTGATCCTTTGGTTGTGTGGTATCTTACAGAGACTCATGAGCTAAGAAAGGGCATCCAGACGTCTCAGCGTCTATTGGAGTTTCCCTGTTTTCTCATTCCCATTTCACTGTGTTGTTAATCCAGTGGGTCCACAGGATAGGGGATGGCACTTGGAGAAGTTGATGAGAGCCAGAGTGGTTGTTTACTCACTCAGGGCTATTTCAAACCCAATGACCTGGTTTGGGGATATTGTGTCTAATATTGCTAAATAAGGACAATGTTTGTTGTTTATTTAGGCTTTCTTATTCCTTTTTCTTCTTTTAACAGATTCCTCTTTTGTCACTTCCCCTTGTACATCCATGTTGCAAGGCTGGGTTTTGCTCCAGGGTTGCATGGGGGAGAAGGTGTTACAGGAAATGACAGTGTTAGCGGGCATGATCTCATTGACACCACAGGAAGAACACTGGGATATTGCTTCCCACGAGTGACCTAGCCAACTTCATGAGTAGCATAAAGTTTCTGGGATCAGGAGCTGTGCTCTGGGGCAAGAAGCAAGTAGTGTGAGCAGCTGGAACAAGCATAGTGAGAATGTGCTTGTGAAGAACAGGGTCTTTGTCATGTTCCAGCACACTGGTGGGATGTCCCCCTGGGGCCACCACCCTCTGCAGCCACTTTCTGTAGGGTTGGGGGTTCCTTTCCCTGTGGCTGCTGTGCACAAGGTGGTCATAGGGATGCTCTGCATGTCTTACAGAAGATGTTTTGTGACCGCTGCCTTCAGCTACCGATGGTGACCTGGGTGCTGCTGCTGCTGACCACAGGTGAGCCCAACCTGCCCTTCCTCGCTGCCTTCCTCCCAGCAGCTTATGTGGGTAGTAAAATAGAGAATGAACCCAAATGCTGCCCAGCATTTGGAATTGAGAGGCACATAAGCATCAGATCCTGTATTTCCCAGGATGTGGAGTTAACTCTACCTAGAATCATAGAATAGTTTGGGTTGGAAGAGAAGTTAAAGATTGTCTGGCTCCAACCCCTGCCATGGGCGGGGACACTTTCCACTAGAGCAGGTTGCTCCATGACCTGTCCAACCTGGCCTTGAACACTGCCAGGGATGGGGCAGCCACAGCTTCTCTGGGCACCCTGTGCCAGCGCCTCAGCACCCTCACAGGGAAGAGCTTCTGCCTAAGAGCTCATCTCAATCTCCCCCGTGTCAGTCCAGCTGAGGGACAGCAAGGCAGGTGGGGACCCTGCCAGGGCCTCCAGTGTGGGTTTTATAGGCAGGGTTGGCTGAAGACAACATGGGTGCCTTGTGCTGGGTGTCAGAGCACCCCATGACTGCACTGCTACAGACCAGCTTCCCCCAGGTGCCCCCCACACCAACCCTATCTTCTCTCTGTTTCAGCCTTTGCCATGGAATGCCCCAAGATCAAGGTGGGCACATGCAAGGACTGCATTCAGTCTGGTCCTGGCTGTGCCTGGTGCAAGAAGCTGGTAGGTCCATGTAGGCTTTGATGTGGTCAGTTCTGAGTCAGTGGGATGTCACCCTGCCCGCCCAGCTCTGCCTGCAGTGGAGGGGTGGGTTGCATGGTGGGAGAGCCTCATGTCCTCCTTTGTGGTTGGGGATCTGGCAGGCAGGACCCTTGGACCTTCCTTTCTCCATGCAGCTGTGGTTTGGGAGGTGGGTCATCTGGTAAGGAGCCCACTGACCTGTTCCTCTGCTTTTGTTCCCTGCTGATGCTGCAACACACAGAGCTTCACCAAAGCTGGCGAGCCAGACTCCATCCGCTGCGACACTGTGGAGCAGCTGCTGCAGCGGGGATGCCCACGCGGCGACATAGAGTTCCCAGTGAACGACATTGCAACCACACAGAACAGCTCCTTGAGCAGTGACGTACAGCTCGCTCCCCAGGAGGTGCACCTGAAACTGAGGATAGGTACAGGCTCCCTGGCACTCCCAGTGCCCTCCTGCTCACTCCCAGTGCCCTCCTGCTCACTCCCAGCCTCAGCTGGGACCACATTTCTTCCTCCTTTCTCTTTCGCTTTCCCCTCCTTTCTCTTTCCTTTTTCCTTTCCTTTCCTTTCCTTTCCTTTAATTTCTCTTTTCCCTTTCCTTTTCCCTTTTTTTTTCATTCTCCTTTCCTTCTTTTATTTTCTTTCCCTCTTCCTCTCTTGTATTTCTTTTCCACTCCTCACAGTCTGCATTTCCTCCCCTTCGCTTCAGCAAGCGAGGAGGATCCCAGTGGGAGGGGTGTGCTGGGGTAGGATGTGAGCCCCAGCACAGCAGATGATCCTGCATCCCTGTTCTGCAGGACAGCCCGCTGTATTTGAGGTGAAATTCCGCCGTGCCATGGGGTACCCCATTGATCTCTACTACCTCATGGACCTTTCCTACTCCATGCTGGATGACCTGGAGAAGGTGAAGAAGCTGGGAGGGGAGCTGCTTAGGGCACTGGAGAGCACCACCCCTTCTCGCCGCATAGGTGAGCCTATCTCCAATCATTGAGAGCTGGAAAGAGCCATGGAGTGGGATGCAGGCAGCAGGCAGCATGACCCCTCCTCTGCAAGGCTGGAGAGCATGCCAGGGCAAGGGATGTGGACATGGGGGCCAGCAGACTGTCCATGCCTGCTGGTCCCTGCTGCCATTGACATTGCAGTCTTGGATGCCCTAGGGTTTGGTTCCTTTGTGGACAAGACTGTGCTGCCCTTTGTGAACACACACCCTGAGAAGCTAAAGAACCCCTGCCCCTCCAAAGACAAGCAGTGCCAACCTCCCTTCGCCTTCAAGCACATCCTCTCGCTGACTGACAATGCAGAGAAGTTCGAGAGTGAAGTGGGGAAGCAGTACATCTCGGGAAACCTGGATGCACCCGAAGGGGGGCTGGATGCCATGATGCAGGCAGCAGTGTGTGGGGTGAGTCTGTGACCCGAGCTCATGGATGGTGGCTCTCCCCCTTTCCAGGTAGGCTCTGGAAGCCCATCATGTCTAAGTCTTAGTTCAGCAGTGGGGTTGGTTACTTTGGGGGTTACAAGAGAGCATCTTAGCCCAGATCTCGTGTAACCTACCTCCTTCGTGCCCACAGTGTGGCTGATGGGACTTGGCCAGGGCCATACCATGTCCTCCCAGCTCTGCTCAGCACAGGTCTTCATGCCACTTGTAGGACTTGATCGGCTGGTGCAACGTGACCCGTTTGCTGGTGTATGCCACTGATGATGGCTTCCACTTTGCTGGTGATGGCAAGCTTGCAGCCATCCTGACCCCCAACGATGGCCAGTGCCACTTGGAGGACAACATGTACAAGAAAAGCAACGAGTTTGTAAGTACCAAGCGGCTACTCAGCAGCTCTGCACCCTCAGCTGTGCTCCCACAGGTAGGATAAATATTGTCACACAAAAAGCTGATACCACAGTGTCACCATAACCACCACCATTTGGGCTACAAAACCCAATCTTTCCACACTTCAGCTGGTGGGGGAGATCATGCTGAATGTGGCATCCCTCTCCCTACCTAGGACTACCCTTCTGTTGGGCAGCTGGTCCAGAAACTTGCTGAAAACAACATTCAGCCCATTTTTGCTGTCACCAGTAAGGTGGTGGATGTTTACAAGGTAAGGAGACTTCAGATGGTCCAGGTGCCTCCCCAGGAGGACAAAAAGCAGCTCCGCATGTCCTTCTGCTGCTGTGGTCCCCCCATGCTCCACCATCAGCACAGGGGGACCACTCACCTCTTTGCTCTCTGTTGGCAGAAACTCAGTGAGATGATCCCGAAGTCAGCAGTGGGAGAGCTCAATGAGGACTCCAGCAACATCGTTGAGCTCATTCAGGTGGCCTACAATGTAAGTGCTAGAGGAGACCGTGTTTCACCCATTCCGGAGCAGGGAAAGGGTTCCACTGTGTGTCCTCACACAGCAAGTGTGACCAGGGCTTTGTGTACAAGACTTGCTGAGTCCCTCTGCCCACAGCAAGCAAGAGCTTCCCAACTCTTCAATGCTGGTACCTGCCTTTGAGAACCACCCAAGGCAGCTGACAGCACAGGCTGGGGTGCTTCCTGCCCCTATCTCCTAGGCTGGAGGGAAACCCTGCCCTGCAACTCCACATTCCCTTGCTTTGATCTCCTTTCGGACTGATGGCACTTGCACCACCATTTCTCCACAGAACCTCTCCTCACTGATCATCCTGGACCACTCTACCCTTCCAGATGCCCTTGATGTCAAATATGACTCCTTATGTACTAAAAGCACAGTCACAGACAAAGCAAGAGGGCAGTGCGACAACATCAAGATCAATGAAGAGGTACATCCCCCTGTACAGGGAACATCCTGCAACCAGCAGGTCCCTGATGCCCATCCTGTTTGACAACAGGAGCCCAGCCTCTTGTTTCAGGCTTCCTGGTCACATTAATGTCCAAAATGCTGTGGGATTCAGCAACCTCTGGTTGCTGAAGCTGCCTTGATGGCCTTTGGCCCTTCCCTATCTCACTGTGCACTTTCTAGGTCACCTTCAGAGTGAAGGTTACAGCCAAAGAGTGCATCAAAAGCCAGTCCTTCACCATCCGCCCCCTGGGCTTCACAGACACCCTCACGGTCCACGTGGAGAGCAAGTGCAACTGCAACTGCAAGGAGCAGTCGGACCCAGCCGCCTGCAGCGGGCAGGGCACCACTGTCTGTGGGATCTGCAGGTATGTGCTATCCACACAACACTGTTCCAAACGCTGCCAGAGCTGGGGAGCTGCTGGAGGGGTCTGCCAGGTCCAGCCCAGGGCTTACCTCTGCAGCTTTGCCCCAGTTTTCTTGTTCAGAGGTGGATTATGTTCATGGAGATGGGGGACACAATGTCTCTCGTGTTGGTGAAGCCTCTGCTGCTTTCCTAAGGGCACTCAGCCACCATCCAGCTATCCACCCATCCATCCACCCACCTACCAATCTATCCAACATTCCACCCGTCCATCTAACCATCTCTCCAGCTATCCATCTGTCCAGCTATCCATTCATCCACCAAACCATCCACTGAACAGAAACAGGTCTCTGTAGAAATCACTCAAAATCCCACTCCTGGCTGCAGTTTGTGCAGCTCATTAAGGGCACTTCCTGGCCCCTTGGTAACAGGGAGGGGAAAAAAGACTAGATTTCCTCAGGAAGTAAACCTTGGCAAGGGTTTGAAAATTATAACTCTAGCAATAATTTCCAGACAACTGTTGGGTGTTGTAAATAGGACCTGGGGAAAAAGCAGTGTTTCTGAGGTTTCCTCCCAATCAGCTGCCCTGCTCCAGCATGGAGCAGCACCAACATGTTATGATTGGGTTTTGGTGTGGCTATCCCAGATTTGCTCCCCTTTGGTTGAGGTATGGGCCCTGCATATGTGCAACAGCACTTATTGTGGCCACTGACCTGGGCTCACTCCTCTCCTTTGTTGGCAGCTGCAATCCAGGCTACATAGGGAAGAACTGCGAGTGTGACACGAAAGGCAAGAGCAGCAAGGAGCTGGAGGGCAGCTGCCGGCAGGACAACAGCTCAGTCATCTGCTCGGGGCTGGGGGACTGCGTGTGTGGGCAGTGCCTCTGCCACACCAGCAACGAACCCAACAAGCAGATCTACGGCACCTTCTGCGAGTGCGACAACGTCAACTGCGAGTTCCACAATGGCCTTCCCTGTGGTGGCAGAGGTGATGTGGCTGTGATGGGTTCTCCACTGTGGTGCTGCTTAGAAAGACTAAACCATAGAACCATGGAATGGGTTGGGTTGGAAGGGTCCTTAAAGCTCATCCAGTCCCAACCCCCTGCCACAGGCAGGGACACTTTCCACTAGAACAGGTTGCTCCAAGCCCCTCCAACCTGGCCTTGAGCACTGTCAGGGATGGAGCATTCACAGGTTTTGGGCAACCTGTTCCAGGAGGTGCTGATTTCCCTGCCAAACCCCAGATGGGTGGGTTTGAGGGTCCTGGGTCCCACCACACCACAGTGCGGGGTGGGTGATGCTTTCCAAACATGGGCAGAGGGAGGGAGACCTGGTTCTCTGCAGCATCCTTGTCACATCTGAAAGGTCTTCCCATGCAGAGCGGGGCAACTGTGACTGTGGGGAGTGCAAGTGCAATCCTGAGTACCAGGGCAGCGCCTGCCAGTGCAAGAAGTCAACAGAAGGCTGCTTGAACCAGCATGGCAACGAGTGCAGCCACCGCGGGACCTGCCACTGCAACCGCTGCCAGTGCTGGGGGGGATACCAGCCCCCCTTCTGCCAGGAGTGCCCCAGCTGCCCCTCGCCCTGTGCCCGATATGTGTGAGTGATGCACATGGAGATGGCACAAAGGGTGGTGGGGAGGCAGGCACAGGAGGTCCCTGGCTGTGCTTGGGCAGAGACCAGTGGTGGCCAAACCCAGGGTGAGAGTGTTGTCCCTGCAGAGGTGAGCTGTTGTGACCTGTTTTGCAGCTCCTGCGTGGAGTGCAGAGCCTCCGAGAGCGGCCCCTTCGAGAAGAACTGCTCCCAGGCCTGCCCCAACATCCGTGTGGTGCAGAATATAACAGGGGAGAGCAGGCAGTGCAGGGAGAAGGACTCCCAAAACTGCTGGATCTCCTTCCGCATGGTCCAGGAGGATGGCAAGGAGATATACACCGTCACCGTGGATCCTGAGAAAGGTACCCCAGCCCTGCTGCTCCTACCCCTCTGCATGGCAGCCTCAGCAGGGGCTGCAGCCAGACACCATTTGTCTGCCCCACAGAGTGCCCAAAGCCTCCCAACATTGCACTGATTGTGGGCAGCACCATTGCCGGCGTGGCCCTCATTGGCCTGGTGCTCCTGCTGACCTGGCGGCTCCTGATGGAACTGTTTGACCGCAGGGAATACCGCCGGTTCGAAAAGGAGAAGTCCAAGGCCAAGTGGAACGATGTAAGAGAGCCCATCTGTACTGGTGGGGTGTGCTGGGATGCTTGTGTTCATGTGGTGGGGACATCTGGGAGGGACGTCCTCCCCAGTGGTAGCCATAGCAGACCTGCGCCCTCCCCACTGGCCAGTTTCACAGACTGGATGGGTTTGCAGGGTGCTAAAGCAGACTGTAGGCTCTTCTGCCAACACTGTTGAGGTTGGGATGTGGGTGGGATAGGCAATGCTCCACCGACAACATGGGCTCCTCACCTTTCTCCCTCCAGGCTGATAATCCCCTCTTCAAGAGTGCCACAACCACAGTTGTGAACCCCAGGTTCGACGATCAGTGAAGCTGAGCAACACCCGGCAGGACTGGGACCCACTGTGAAATAAGGAAATGCCATGCTAAGGAAATCTCAGACCTCCTCTTCTTCATCCTGTCAGTTTGTTCCCTTCTTCCAAGAGGCCACCGGCACACCAGGCACTGGCTGAGGGGCTTCACCATGCCTGTGTCCTGGTGCCTCTGTGCTAGTGGAGCTGGGAGAAAGGAACAGACACAACTTTGCCATGGATGGGACTGCAGATCTGGTCCCACCAGCAGGCACACGCAACGGCTCCTGTACCTGGTTACTGTCTCTCTCAGCTCTTGATGACCTTCACCTTCTGGCAGGACTTTTCACACTCCAAAACCAGCCGAGTGCAGAGAGTGCTTCCAACATTGACTTGGAGCTGGAATTGCAAACCTGCCCTTTCCCTTGAGCTCTAGCAGGATCTGTTCCCATGCTGCTCCATGCCTTCGCCTGCTGCACTGATCCCCAGCACTGTGTTTGCACTGGTGTCTGAACCACTCACAGCTCAGCTGGACATGGAGGGTCCTCCACGCTGGTGGTCTGCTCTGAAGCTTTCAGTGAGGTGATGGGGCCTAAGGGCCAGCAAGCACCTGTACCCAGACACAAAGAACAGCTGGGCAACATGCACTGAATCTTGTGTTGCTCCCCTCTCAGACCTACCTTGGGCATGGTTCTACTTGGGCTCCTGCAGGCTTGGCTTGCCTCTGCCAGGCCTTGAGCTCTCTGCATCACAAGGACACAAAGGAGCAACTGAACTATGAAACTTTGGCACTGAGCACATGAAACTGAGTTTGGCCACAGGGCGAGATCTTTTCCCTGCTCTATGAGTGCATCAGACACACTGAGGGCCAGTCGTGTGCAAGACCCAGAGCATCTGCAGCTCAGCACTTCCACAGCAGCTAATTGCTCTTACACTGGGGGGTCATTCCTGTGAAATAGCAGTACAATTCCATATTTGCTTTGAGTTTGGGAATAATTTGCATACATCTGTGTTGCGTCCCATCTTCATTTGCCATCTGAAGAGGTTTAACATTAATAAAAACTAATATATATAAAGTAAATACATCTGTCCTGCTAAGAATCAAGTGCAAGGGCAGCAGCTGAAGTGTTCATTGCAGAAACTACAGCAAAACCCTGCCATTGCTGCCAGCAGCTCCCATCCATAGATACTGTGCCTGGGAAAGATGCTGGCCAGAGACAAAAACTGTCTTCTACACTCATTTGCCATCTACATCCCCTGCAAACCAAAACTGACTCACTAGTGATGCAGACCAGGGCTTGGATGCAATGCCCGTTGCTGGGGGCCCAGGCAGAGGTTGTTATGTGAAAAGACTGTCCACCCTGCCAGCAGCCACAGGTTTTGGTGCTGGTGTAGCGCGTGCAGAACAAGCACAGCCACGCACATGCTTTGGGGAACAATTGGAGAAAATTAGATCCAGGCTTTTTCCGAAAGAACTATGATTGGTCACTGCATTAGACAGAAGTATATGCTAGAGCACATGCAAAATCCCAGAGGGAAAACAGGGAGCTAGGAGGGTCCTTCAGGCCCCTGGTCTTGCTTTAGCCCAAAGGCTCAGTGATTTCTCTGCGGAGAGCTGATGGCAAAAGTCAGAAGTATTTCTCAGCCAGGTGTGGAACAGCTTTTCCTCCAGGCTCCAAACACTGCCCCATCTTTTCTTAAAGGTTTTTCCTTTCCATCAGGAATAATTGGACCATATTTCCTTTGACTTGGGGTGAGGAGGGAGCCAGCTGAAGTCAAGACGTTGATTCTGGTAAGAGCAGGAGTCAGCAATATGGTGTGGGACACCCTGAGCATTTCAAGTGGCCATTCTGATGGCTGGAAGGGCACAGAGTCATAGAATCACTGAATCCTAGAATGGTTTGTGTTGGAAGGGTCCTTAAAGCTCATCCAGTTCCAGCCCCTGCCACGGGCAGGGACACCTTCCACTAGAGCAGGGTGCTCCAAGCCCCTGGATCCAACCTGGCCTTGAACACTGCCAGGGATGGGGCAGCCACAGCTTCTCTGGGCATCCTGTGCCAGCGCCTCAGCATCCTCACAGGGAAGAACTCCTGCCTTATCTCCAGCCCAAACTTCCCCTGCTTCAGTTTGAAACCATCACCCCTTGTCCTATCGCTACAGTCCCTGATGAAGAGTTCCCCTGTTACTGCACACAAAACCTGTACTCAGCCCATGCCACACCACATCCCTTGAGACAAGGCTGAGATGAGGCAGGTACACCTGAGACCCTGCTCTTTGGCCACTCTGTGCCCTTATGGGCTCCTTTCACCCAAGGAACCACCACCTCTCCCAAGGGAGCAAGAGGCAGAGGGCATGCAGGACCTGCAAGGCCACATCCCCAAAAGAAACACATCCATGCCTTCACTTTTATTACAGCCAGGACCTCCCCTTACATTTAAGCCACTTGTATGCCAAAGGGAAGATTTCCGATATTCTTCAGATAACGGGACCAGCCCCACAAGTTTTCCATGCAGAAGCCCAAGTCCTGAGCCAGCCACCTTATGAGGAGGAAGGTGCCCCCCAGTCCTGCTGCTCCGATGACAAAGAGCCCTCGATTTATTATCTGCAAGTGCAAAGAGAAACCCCAGCATCACCCAGAGGTTTGCTCCTACCTGTGGCACCAAAGTCTTCACACCTATCCCACCACCAAAGCAGGATGCTCAGGAGGGTCACCGCATGGGGAAGAAGGACAGGCACCCTCACTGACCCACCTTCTTCTGCCATTTCCAGCGCTGAACCGCTTCGTGGTAGCGAATTCTGGTGAAGGTCACCTGTGAGGGTTAGCAGGAGCCCGTCACCACCTCAAAGCCAGCCACAGGAGGAGGTGGTGGCAGCTCAGTTGGCACTAGCCTTACCATGGTGTACAGCGGGACGATGGTGGAAGGCATGAGGGCGTGGAGAAAGTTGTCCACGTGCTTCCGGAAGATGAACCATGTTGAATTCACGTGCTCGCGCATCTGCAACACCAAGTCATCCCTTTTGCAGGGCATCTTTGCTGTTGTGCTGCCTGGAGAGAGCTGAGCCTCCCCAGCCCCAGCGGCATTCCCAAGGAGCTCTTAGGCTCAAGTCTCCCACGTGAGGACACAACCAGAGTCTTACCATAGACCCTGCCAGCTGTGTGCATTCTGTTAGGACAAGAGTGCCACCAGAGCCACAAGTCAATGTGTAGCTTGCCTACCTCTATGTAGTTGTACATGGCTAAATCTGAGATGGCGTGGTCATCTGGCACCCTCAGCCTGGAGAACTCGGGGAGGCAGGCACCTGGGAGAAGAAAGCTCATGGGCAGCTCGTCAGCAGGGTATCCAGCAGGGATCCTCCTCTGCTCTTGGTCTCCTCACTCACCAAGGTCATTATGGAAGCGGTCCATTAATTCATCAAAGACCAGACAGTCCTCAAAGCCCTGGGAGGAAGATTAGAGGGTGAATAGGCAGAAGGAACCATGCGTTCACAAGTGCCCTCATGGGTGCTCAGCTAGTGTAGGTGTTTGCATGTGCAGGGTCTCACTGACCACGGCTTCAGAGCAGGAGCCTTACTCCAGGCCACCCTGCCAGGGGTCTTGCAGAGAAATCCAGGGAGTTGCCTTTCCCAGCAGCCTGGGACTGTCCTGCTGAACCCCAGTTCCATGCAGTCCTCTGCTCCGTGGCAAGGCAGCACAACCACCCCATCCCTTCTCCTCCCCAGAATACAACCAGGTCCTAGCAAGCAGCCAAGTGCATGAGGGGAGCTCAATACCTGCCAATGCAGAGGACATCAGACTGTGGGACAGGCCAGCCCTTGAACTCTATGGACCTACCCCCTAAACCCAGGCATTTCTGGGTGAAAAGACTGGGGACCCAAATGATGTAAGTGAACTTACTGCATTCATGCCCTGTCCATAGAAGGGCACAATGGCATGGGCAGCATCTCCCATCAGCACACACCGGGAACCAAGGTGGTAGGAAGAGCACTTCACAGATATCATGGCCTGGGCTGGCAGCAAAAAGTAATCCTGCTTCAGCTCTCGCCTTCAGGCAAAACAAGATACTTCACTTGGAGGACCAAAGAGACAAGAAGAGCAAGTCATAGAATCATAGAAGAGTTTGGGTTGGAAAGGACCTTAAGATCATGGCAGGGCCGCCTTCCACTAGATCACATAACCCAAGGCTCTGTCCTGCCATGGATACAGATGTTATGCAACAGCAAAGCACAGGGAGCCATGGCAATGTCAGCATTGGGATGCAAAACCCAAGCCTATTCACCCGGCTATTTGTGCTGGGAAAAATGTGGAAGCCAGAAAACCTATTTCATTAATTTCTCCCTATAGACCAAATATTCTGTCTGCAGGTTTTAAGCTCTTCACTTAACTTGAATGTGGGTGGAAAGGGTTTGGTCCCCAGTGCCACCAGCCCCCCCCCCAGAGGAGTGGGATGCTCTGGCTCTGTGCTGCTGCCCTGATGCCATTGGCCCACCAGTGAGAGGGTCTCCACTGCTGCTGGGCACTCTTGTGTCTCACTGCCTGCATGCTTGTTTAGCCACAGTCAGTAAGCACCAGCTTCTCTGGGCACCCTATGACAGTGCCTCAGCACCCTCACAAGGAAGAACGTCTGCCTAAGAGCTCATCTCAATCTTCCCTCTGGCAGGTTAAAGCCAACAAAATGGGATAGATGTCTGTCCTGATGCAGCGCAGACACAATGTGGACCTACAGGCCATGGGGATCCACCCCAACAGCGTTCATCACCACATCACCAGGACCCTGAGGTTGGGTGGGGATGGGTCCCCTGCCTTCACAGCAGGAAGAGGAGATGTGAACACTTACTCTCCGATGAGGGGTATGGCATCTGGGAAGTAGGTCTGGAAAAAGCCCAGCACTTGCTCGTCCGTTGTGAGCTTCTCAAATTCCTCAAAGGGCATGAAGAGCGTGCAGGTGAATGACTTGTCCTGTTAGCCAGGGAGGAAGGTCAGAAAGAATCCCAGAGGCCATAGAGAGCACCTGGAGCAGCAGCTCAGTGCCCAGCCTCTCACACAACAATCACACCCCATGCCCCATAGTGGGCTTGCATCCCCTGGGGAACAGGCAGTATGTGGTGGCCAGCATGGGTCTGGCACACTGCCCTGGTGCTCCCATATCCAGTTCATAACATTCAGAGAGCTGGTTTTGGGGGGTTTGAGTGGACTCGGGTGCATGGCAGAGAAGTGCACAGGTACCTGCTTGGTGCAGTGAGGCAGAGGCAGCTCTGTGGGTCCTGTCCTGCACCCCTCCCAAGACCCAAGGGATCTGGGGGTCTCTCCTGGCACCGCATCATCCCTCCCAGCCCCTGCCACCACAACCAGTTTATCCCCACAAGCTCCATCCCATGCCCCACGGGAGCATGGCCACAGGTTATCACCATGTTGGGCAGTGCAATCATCATGAAGGTGTTTCTTGGCCAGATATGGAGGTAGTTTGGTTCCATGACAAACTGAAAGAGAAGGAAAATCACCTTGTGTGTGTCCCTGCCCTGATCAGTTTCCCCAGCCCAGCCTCTGCTTTCCCTCCACACCAGCACACCCGCTGCCATCCTTCATACCAATATTCATAGGGCTCCTTTCTGGAACCTGATGCTTCTGGGAGACAGAACAAGAATAAGAGGAAAAGGCAGGAAAGATGGGCAAAAAGCTCATGGTTTGCAGTTACTGAGGTCCTCACAGACACATTCCTGTATCCCCAGGACCTCTCAGAGTTAACCAAGACATGGGCCCCACCATTAAGATAGGAGGAGTTGTCTGCCTTCTCCTAGGGAAGTTTTAATCCCTTGGCTGAGCCCCAGGTGAGAAGTCAGTTTCTCTAGAGCTTCTGTAGCAGAGCACCATGAGATGGGAGCAGCCTCCAGGACAGGTACACTTACATCTCCATCCTTGGGAGGGATGCTCAGCTCCATATATCCATGAGGAATGTACTCATGACTGTAGTTAAAACGTGTCTGCCTCATGAATTGCTTTCTGACTGTTGAGAAGGCTCCATCACATCCCACAATGAGGTCGTATGCTACTTCCAAGGGTTGCTGGTCAGATCTGAAAGCAAGAAAGCCCCTTGGATCCATGCTGCTGTGATTCCAAGGCCAGCTCAGCACTGCTGGGCACAGTGCTTCTGTCTTCTGCAAAATGTCAAGGTAACCCCCAGTGTGATAAACTTTGTTAAGGGGGGATTGGCTTCACTGACTGGGAATACCTCAGCATTAGGATAAAAATGTATCCTGCAAGTTATCAAAAGGCACAACTCTGCCACATCTACCCAAGAATGCAACAGGCACTGCTGGCTCAGTGCTGCTATTCATAGAGCATGAACACAGCAATGAAACCAGGTCAGTGAGGAGAAGCTCTCCATGACCTGGCTTCACTGAGTGCTTGAGCCCAGAACCCCGCTGGGCTGCACCCCCAGCACATGAGCAGCAGATTGAGGGAGGGATTCTCCCCCTCTGCTGCGCTCTGGAGAGATCTCCCCCTGCAGTCCTGATCCAGCTCTGGGGCAACAGCACAAGAGGGACGTGGAGCTGTTGGAGTGAGTCCAGAGGAGGCCACAGAGATGCTGCAAGGGCTGGAGCAGCTCTGCTCTGGAGCCAGGCTGAGAGAGCTGGGCTGGTTCAGCCTGGAGAAGAGAAGGCTCCTGAAGGGGAGACCTTAGAGCAGCTCCAGTGCCTAAAGGGGCTGCAAGAAACCTGGAGAGGGGCTTTGGACAAGGGCCTGTAGGGACAGGACAAGGGGAATGGCTTTAACCTGCCAGAACAGGGGAGGTTGAGATGAGCTCTTAGGCAGAAGCTCTTCCCTGTGAGGGTGCTGAGGCGCTGGCACAGGGTGCCCAGAGAAGCTGTGGCTGCCCCATCCCTGGCAGTGCTCAAGGCCAGGTTGGACACAGGGGCTTGGAGCAACCTGCTCTAGTGGAAGGTGTCCCTGCCTGTGGCAGGGGTTGGAACTGGATGAGCTTTGAGGTCCCTTCCAACACAAACCATTCCATGATTCTATACGATTAGCTGCCAGTCCTGACGAGTGACCTGTCTCTGTAAATAAGCACTATGGAGACTGGCACATCATCCCCTGCACAGCTCAGCATTATATCCCCTTCCTGCTGCCAGGCTGCTGGGGGTTAGAGGGTTGCTTCAGTTCTTGTCAGCCTCCCCAGAAACCCTGCTGTCATATGTACCCTTTCCAGAGCTGACACGGTCTTGCCCCTCGGTAATCACACACCAGTTTCAAACCAAGATTGCTCAATTGTTTGAGGTTTTAGGAATGATTAAGCAGGAATTCATTGACCACAGCACTGCATCCCAGGCTGTGCAGGGATTACCTTTTGATGGTTAATGTCCCCTGCTCTGCATTGCACCCCAGGAGCTTGTGTCCAAAGTACAGTTTGGTGTTGGAGTACTTCTCAGCAGCTGTGGAAAAACAAGTAAATGTAGAGGCTAAATGTGATCCCTCCAAACAATTTCCAAGGGATCCCTAAATTATAGGGACTCTGCTATTACAGCAGGTTTCCAACAGTTGTATTTCAGGATGGGGTGAGGTGCGTATATGGGAACTTTGGCCTGTCCTGGTGGTATGCTTTGCCACACTGCTCCAATTCCTATCTGTCTCTGTACAATTGGGGTTGCAGGAAGCGTGGCGAGGCTCAGGAGGTATCTCCTGCTTTGGCTGGCGAAGCCCTGGAGCAGAATCCCATGCCAGGAGCCATGAAGTGGAGACAACTCCTGCTCAAGGGTGAATGCAGGAGAGGTGCATGTGCAGAAAGGCCTCGGGGGAACCTACTTGAATATCGTTTTGTGTCAGACAAGCAGATTTTCTCCTCACAAACACAGCTATATCCCAATTGTGCTTTCTGAGCACCAGGTTACGCAGAACTCATAGAAAGCCTGAGGCCCAAAGTCTCCTGTTCATGGGGCAAAGCTTAAATCCTGGGTGAACAGGGTGAAAAGTATCTGCAGACAAAGCTGGCAGCCTACCTGTCAGCAGCTCTCTGTTCAGGTTTGCTCTGTCCACGGACAAGATGTACTGCAAGGCAAGCAAACACTACGTTCAGGAGGCATTGCTGAAGGCTGCTCTGCATGGCCAGATGAGGAACACCACCCATTCTAAATAGTCCCACCAAAACCAGGGGGTCATGAAACACTTTTCCTGCACACAGCATCCTTCCAAGGAGTGTGAGCCCTGCTGTCCATCACACAGCAGTACAAACACCATCTAAGACATCGCCAGAGTGACAGCGTGAGACTGGTACCTGGTTCTTCTTCCCATATGGAATAGAATACTTCTTCCCTGAAGGTGTGTGTATCCTTCTTGCCCGCATGGGAATGCCTTTGGACACAATCTGAAATGGAAGGGAACACAACCCAGCCCTCTGGCCAAACTGGAGCTGCCAAGGGAAGGGCACAAGTCACCAAGGGCCATTCCCCCTCCTCGCACCACACTTCAACCTGGCCTTGAACACTGCCAGGGATGGGGCAGCCACAGCTTCTCTGGGCACCCTGTGAAGGTCAGGGCCTCAGCACCCTCACAGGGAAGAGCTTCTGCCTAAGAGCTCATCTCAATCTCCCCTGTTCTGGCAGGTTAAAGCCATTCCCCTTGTCCTGTCCCTACAGACCCTTCTCCAAAGCGCTCTTCTCCAGGTTTCTTGTCAGCCCTCTGCCTTAAGTAGAGCCCAGGGTTGGGTGCTGCCCCCAGGCTGGGCTGCCCAGGTACCTGCTCCTCCATGCCCACAGCTCGCAGGGCTTGGCGTCCTCGATGGGACAGGGCCAAGTTAATGCTTCTGCCACGGGTAAAGCTGGCCACCCGGATATCTACATGGGAAAAGCAGCTGGTTATGGAGACACTGATACTACAGCATCTCCCATAATCCCTATGGCAACAGCAGCAGGGCAGGGGGAGTCCCTGTGCCCCCACGCTGTGTGCACAGAGAGCACATTCAGCTGTTGGGAAGGCAGCTGAGCAGCTTCAAGGGCTGATTCTTCCATGCCACCTCCAGCCTGTAAGAAGCAGCTGCAACCAAGTGCTGCAAAGGGAACATTGCATCCCAACAGCTCCCTATAATGCTGGAGGTCATCATCACTAAGAGCTGCTTCCCCTCTCAGTGAAGGGAGACAAGCAGTGAACACCTGGCAGCTTGTGCCCAGACCCATCTCTGGTCGGATGGAGATGTCTCAACATTGGCCTGTTCCTCCTCTGAATGGCCTCACTAAGTGTTGTCTATCCAGTGCATGCAGCAGATCATGCACTGGATACCCCAAGAGCTTTCAGGGTTGCATCTCAGCAAAGCCATGGGCCAGACACTGGAGCAGGGTGGTAAAATCCATCTGATCCAGGAAGCAGCTAAGAGCAACCAGAAGCTTTTTCAGCGTGTGACACTGGTGGCATGCACAACAACCAGCAAAAAGAGTTTAACGGGTAAACCATGGTGAGTATCACTTTCCAGTGTCATTCTGACCTTCCATCTCTGCCCAGGCTCAACAGCATTGCACTAATATTCTGCATGCAGAGAACAACTTCCAAAGATGAGGATTTGAATCAATATTTAAGCCAAGAACATGAAAAGGCATCATTTGAGTAGCTTAAGGGTGGGTTTCCTCCACACAAACCAACGTATTTCAAGCAAATGCTCCTCCCCACCACAGAAGCTAAAGAGTGAAAAGAATATCCTTCAGGTGCCACACTTTTGGGTTTCATTTTCTTCCTCCAGTTTCAGTGAGCTCACACCGTTCCTCTTTTGCTTCCCCCAAAGCTGTTATCAGCAAAGGGACAGGAAAACATTGATAAAGCAGTAGTGGTCAGGCTGAACTTACCTTCTCTGGCTTCATAAACATCAACATAGAAACCTCGTCTCGCAAAGAAACAGGCATTTAATGCACCCACCTACAAGAGAAGGATCAGGAATAGCAGATGAAGTGTTTCACTATTGATACATCACAGATCACTACTGGATCATAAAGGGAAAGCAGCAGCTCAGTATATACAGGAAAACCCTTTGATCAAGAGCCTTAAAGGACTTCTTCCAGGGGAGAAGTTCTCTGGCTCCCCTGCTGTACCCACAGAGCCTCCAAGACAAGAGTCATCCATCACAACTCATTGCATAAAGTCACACCAAGTTCAGAGCTTACTCATACACAGTGATGAATTGCAGCAGAGCTAAGCCCTTCATCCAGACACAACAGGACTGGATAGGCAAACTCCCTACTCCTCTATGGACTAGATTTATCTTCCTGGATAGAATTCAGGGTGCTGCAGCATTCCCTTGGGAACACAGCAGGGGAAGCTAGACCTGCGCAAAAGCAAGATGTCACCTTTAAAAGGTCCTCACACTTGTGTCCTGCTTGTTATTTAAATGGATGGTTGTCTTTTTGGGGTTTAGTTTCCACCATTAATCACTGGCAGAACTACAGATTCTTGTGTCATTGCTCCTTACCAGCAGCACGGGGACCGAGAATGTAACAACCAAAAGGTCAAAAGACAGTTAATGCTGCTATGCTGTCCTTTAAAGTAAGACCACTCTGCAAATAGCAAAGTAGGCAAACCATTCCCAAGCCAAAATGGGCAGGAGGAGGCACTTCCTCTTAGCCTAGTGTTTACCAATAGTCCTCACAGACCATTTCACCTTAGGGACTTGGTTAAAGCCAGAAGCAGATGAGGGGCAGAGGATCTGGCAGGCCAAGAGAGGACTGTGATTTAATCTACTTGGGCACTACCATCCTCTGAGAGAATGACTCTTGATGGCAGGATTTCCCCCCTCGATTCTGTGATGCATTTGCACACACCATTCAAGCCAAGTGCCAACCATAGCCATGCATTGCATCCCTGAGATATCTCAGCAGCAAACCTTTCTCTTGAGTGGAAGAGATGTTCTCCTCTTACAGAGTCCCACAAAGCTGTCTGAATGAGCCTCACTGCCTCCCAACCAACCCCTCCAAAAGACCCCATCATCAGACATTCCCCCCCCCCCCCCGTCCACGCAATGCTTTCACAGCTCTGGCTTTGTGCTATCACACAGCAGCTAGATAAGTTTCCTACCAGACCACCACCGACAACAGCGACTCTTTTCCCCCATGGGTCACTGGTCTCCATCTCTGAGGCACCCCCAGTTACAGGTTCTTAGTGCTGTGTCCCTGCTCCCTGTCCTGCTGCACTGAACTCACCAGCAGGGAGAAGAAGGGGAAGGATATGGGCGGTGGAGTCACATCTGAGCTCTTGCACCTATTAAAGTTTAACTTGCAGCACAGAGGCTGTTGGTGGGTCAGCCTGGCCATGGGGACAGGCGTGTGGCAGCTCAGGTGGTGAGATGTGAATGTGGAGTTATTCAGCCACATTGCGAAAGCTTTAAAGCAGTTTTCTCTTGAAAAGTGAAGCAATTCTGCAGTCTTCAAGGGCTTCCTACTGAAACACACGCAGAGCACGAGGAGAACCCACATCTGCCAGGCTTCTGCTGGTGCTTTGCTGGGCTGTAAGTGCAGAGGATGATGTGGAATAACCTGAAGACCTTCCATTGGGTTTCTCTGATCTACACAGCAGTGAATTGATCCACATTATCTGTTTGACTCACACACCCCCCAGCAAAGAAAACAGAGCAGAGAGGGCAAAGGGCAAGGTAGGTTTGACATAGTAAATAGTTTATTCCTTTGGGGTGATCTTCACATTAGATTCACTCACAGACTGCACCAGGTAAAACCAATGTCAAGATGTTCTGCACTTTACACACAGGAGAAGGTGGGAAGACATGGAGAAAGTGCTATTAATGCATGAGTTATCTTTCTGTGTTAAAACACCACCAGGCTGCTGAGAGCATGAAAAAGCATTGCTTGATTCAGATTCTCAGTGAGCCTTCCAAGGAGTCCTAGGTGAAAACAAAAATACCAGGAGAGCATGAACTCAGCTTAAAGGCTGTCCTATGAAAAATCAATGGGAAAAGTAAAGAAGGGAGAAGTTGATTTATGTTGCTGAAGCGAAAAACATGCCAACATTCATGAACCACATGAGTAAAGAAGGGAGAAGTTGATTTATGTTGCTGAAGCAAAAGACATGCCAACACTCATGAACCACAAGATTTTATTTTGTGTGCTTAAATCAAGTCTATACCCTGATTATATGAGGGAAAGATTGAGAAATAATGAAACAAATATATGCAATTCTAAGCTGCTTAAGTTAGCTTCCAATTGCTCTTTGGGAAGAAAGCCTTGGCCAGCTTTGTAACTATGAGATTTGGGAAAGATGGGGAATCAGAGCCCTCCTGGGGCTCAAAACATGGACCACACTTATTGCACCTCAGTGTTCAAACTCTGCAGGAGCAGATTTCCTTCTGCTCTTCATCACTGAGAATTATTTATTCAAGCAGCGTGTGAAGCCAGTTCACACAGGTAGGGCAGAGTTCTGCTACTTCCTATACCAACAATGCACAGTCTTACTGACACTAGGCTGTCAATCAGAGAGAACTGTTCAAATACAGGTTGACTTCAGCAATGCTATGGTCCAGTTGAGAGGAACATGTTCTGTCAGTATGTGGGCCACCTGCAAAAAGAAAAATGGCTTTACTGTGTTTGGTAATACCCAACAGTGCATCAGTGCATGCTTCCTGCAGCTGCAAAAGCACAGTGTAGATGTGTCAGATCTTATAACTCGTGGTGGAAGGTAGCTGAAAAACAGGAAGAATGAAGAATCACAGAATCCCAGACTTGCTTGGGTTGGAAGTGACCTTAAAGCTCATCCTGCTCCAATCCCTGCCACAGGCAGGGACACCTTCCACTAGAGCAGGTTGCTCCAAGCCCCTGTGTCCAACCTGGCCTTGAACACTGCCAGGGATGGGGCAGCCACAGCTTCTCTGGGCACCCTGTGCCAGCGCCTCAGCACCCTCACAGGGAAAAGCTTCTGCCTAAGAGCTCATCTCAGTCTCCACTGTTCTGGCAGATTAAAGCCATTCCTCTTGTCCTGTCCCTACAGGCTCTTGTCCAAAGCCCCTCTCCAGGTTTCCTGTAGCCCCTTTAGCACTGGAGCTGCTCTAAGGTCTCCCCTTAAGGAGTCTTCTCTTCTCCAGGTTGAACCAGCCCAGCTTCAGTGCAGAGCTGCTCAAAAACATCTTCCTTTGCTGATTTCTGCTAACAGCTAAGGGTACTATTCTTGAAGGAACCAAGAGATCTTTAGTGGTACAGATTACAAACCCATGCAAAAGTGAAATGGGTTGAATGTTTATCCCTTATAATCCCATTGGGTAAATCTGTCCAGGAATTCAAATCCCATCCTAAGGGGGTTATACAGATACCCCTGTCAGCAGGGCACTTATGCCTGAGGATGCAGCTGCTCCATCCTGTCCTTCACAAAGAGCCATAGCACAGAACTAGAAGCTTTGTTCTCACTCATGTAACAGTGAGTCCCCATGCTTACCCCGAAGGCTCAGCCTTATTTCCAAGTATTTTCCTCATTTTGTACCATTTTTCTTGGTGGTAGGGTTTTTCCCCAGGAATTTCTGATTAGCAAAGGCCTCAGCAATGTTGTAAGAATGTAAATCCTACTGGATTTACATTAAATCCTACTGGATTTACATTAGCCTGAACAGAAAATACATGCAGGCCTTATTTAGCAGGTCCCTGCCGGCTTCACAAGGAGAACCAAACCCCAAATAGCCATGGTAATTGCTGGGTGGGCTGTGGCTCTGTGGCAGGAACACAGATTAGTATCATCTGTAGACCTTGTCCGATCCTCACATTTATTCCACAGTAAGCAAGGGTTAATTACTCAAGTTGTAATATTAATCACATCAAATCATTATTTAATCTGCCTCAAGGCCACTGTTGCATTAAAGACAATATTCAGGACTGGATTTAGTGAAGAACCACAAAGGACTACATGGTCTACCTTGCTACCCCCATCTGTGCAGGAAGGAAGGTGGTGTGGTTTAAACTGAGAAGTCCTTGGTCAGAGTAAGCACTACTCAGCGACAATTAGAACATCAGTGTGTTACCAGCATTGTTCTCAGACTAAACCCAAACCACAGCACTGCACCAGCTACTAGGGAGAGAATTAACTATCCCAGCCAAAACCAGGACAGAAGGGCTAAAAGTTTACATTGCGGTTCCCTGTTTACTTACGTGGGCAGGGCAGGGATCGTGCTGCTGGTCCAGTGATGTGCCGTGGATGTGGATGGGAATTGCTCATGGGGCACTGGGAGAATCCCTGCAGCAGGATAGTGGTGGTGGTGCACCACGGATGGCCTGGGCCTGTCTGCTTTCACAGCCAGGGGAGCAGGAACCTGCAGGTCCTCAGTAGAGAGACAAAGGGTGATACGTGAAAGCTGTGCCCCTATGGGAAGTGTCCCTGGCTGCTGGGCTGGGTTCCCATTTGGCCAGCCCTTGGTAAAGGATGTGTCTGGAGATGAGTCTTGCAGGCTCCAACATAGAAGGTCCAGCGAAACACTTGGTGATTTCAGATTCCACCTGTCCTTCACAGGCATTCACACTGAGCTCACTGGTCTACACCAGGGAAACACACAGTGACAGGATGGGCTGGGGAGGAAGGTGGGAACCAGAGGGATGCATGCTTTTCCCCTGTCACCTTCCTTTAGACACAGAAAGCTGCAGATGTGTCCACTGTCTCTCTCAGCACCACCATCTGCCCAGACATCTCCACAGTAGCATGGGGGGACAGGCTATTCAAACCCAGAAACTGCACAACGTAAGGGAAATAGAAAAGGACTTCCATGCGAGGCAATGCTTGGTGCAGCTCTGCCATTCCCACAGCAAGTCCACCCTGCACCACAGCTGATGAGGCCAGCTCTGCTCCTCAGGTGGCCTCCTGGGACATCAGTGCCCTGAAATGTGAGAGCTGGCAGCTGCTGTCAGAGGCTTTCTGTCCCAGCAGATGCACAAACCCGTCAGCTCCCTCCAGGCCACGGGATGGGTTATGGAGGAGGATTGTGTTTCCTACCCCTCTGTTAAACTCAGGGCTCAGGGGCGTTTACAAACAGCATGTGGCGAAGATGCAAATGAGCTGGCCAAAGGCTGTAGGACTTTTGGAGTTATTTCTCAGAACCCAATAACCTTAATATCTGAGAAAAAGAAAACGAATGTGACTTACAGCACAGGGAAATACATAGTTAGCCTGGAAAAAGAAGGGCAGGGAATATACCTAACTTTCTGCGACACTGGGACATCCCCTCCTCCCCAGCAATCATCTGTCCTTGTTTCTCTGGTAATAAATGCCACAGAGATGAGTCTAGAAATACATTTTTCCAAAGCACTTAAAGGGTGCTAAGGAGCTAAATCACCTTTTCATAAACAGCTTAGGAATTGGGCACCAAAGGATGTGTTCAAAATCATCTACCTCTTATCAGGCACTGGATGTGTTTTGGAAATAAGCCTATAGGGATCTACACCCCAAAATATCTGTCCTTTCAGAGCTCAGTAGCACACCTATTAAGCATCTCAAGGAGATCAGCCACGGCTTTGTGGGAGCAAGGATGCCCTTCAGACCGCACTGTTGTTACCTGCTGTGCACAATGAAGCAGGGGAGGGCTGGCTCCAGCAGGCTGTGTGAATGGCATTGGCGGCAGAGCCTTCAGCATCATGTTCTGCATGATGATCTGGTGCATCTGAGCATTCTGCATGAGCATCATCTCTACCATATCTGGGAAGAGGTCACCCCAAGGAAAAAAGTAAGAACTTTAGCAGCAGCTGACAAGCAGTAAAGGCACCTTGAGAAGAAGTGCCTTCCGCTATATACACTAGTCACTGCAACCAAGACATATCAGCTGAAACAGACACACAGAATCAACTAGATTGGAAAAGACCTTTACGATCAACATGAATATTAGCATTCTTTACCCAAGCAGTGCAAAATTCATGTCTATGAATAAGACTGTTCATACTAGCTTCCCTGTTTCTCCTCCCTTCTACAAGAAAGCTGCTGTTGAGCATCTTCTGTCTGTTAGTTTCCCTGCAAGCCCACCCTACTGGCTATGCTGGAGATGGGCTGAGCACCAGAGCCCTCTTGGTTCCTCCAGCATGGACCAGCTCCTTGCAGTGCTATCCATTGCTTCAGCCCACAGTCACTGAGAGGTTTCCTCAAACTTATATGATATCGCAGTGCCACCTTGAGAGTCCACTGCATGCATGTCAAATCCATTAACTATGGTCTCTGGGTCCCTGCCCATGGCAGAGGATTGGAACTGGATGATCTTAAGGTCCTTTCCAATCCAAACCCTCCTATTATTCTATGACCTGTGCAGTGGGGGGAGAAGGGAGGGGGAATTAAGAAAGAGGGAAAACAAAATCAACGCAACTGTCCTTTTTGTGGTCATACCAGAAGTAGCTCACATCTATCAGCTTCAGCAGAGTCATGCATGAATTGGGACTGTTTTCTTTATGAAAATAAACTCTGATTTAAAACTCCAGGCAGAAAGAGGTAAGAAAAATTGCAGTTTTGTGAATGAGGGTTTCTCTGTGGGATGAAGAAACCTTTGGCTGAAGGTTGAGCCAGGGAAATCATCCCAGGGTTTTGTTCATATCTTATTTCCCAGTAGCATCCAGCTATGTTTAGAAACAAACTTTTTATTGGCATTGCACTATATTTGGAACGGTGCTTTTAGCTGTTCTGTCTTGTTTCCAAGCACGGAGCTTAACAAAAGCCTGTATTGTTTGAGGAGATTGAGCCGTGGGTTAAGGGAGGAAAAAAAGAAAGGAATAAAACCAGGTTTTAGAAACCTGACTGGTAGTTTTGGAATCATCCATACACGTGAGTTTGACTTTGTTCATATTACTCAGTGCCATGTCTTGAGCTGGTTTGCTTTCCCAAGCTTCCCTGGTAGCTTCATCTGGCTTTGCCATGTTTGTAGTCCCTGTTTCTTGTTTTAGTGATAAGAATTTATCTGAAAGCTTCTCAGAAATGATATCTAATACATACATCCCGGTGGAATTCCCACAGCTCCAGCAGCAGCCTGGTCACAAAACAGCATGTCACTGACTAGCTTGGATGCTGTCCTGTGTCCCTTCCCACTTGCTGTGGCACCTCCCCGTCCTCTCCAGCCTGGACAGTGGGAGTCAGGTGGATACTTTACCTTCTTTAATGCTTCCAGAGCGGGGGGCTGCAAAAGGTTGGGCAGGGGGAATCTGTGTGATCAGAGGAGACTGCTGCTGAGGTAGCTGCTGGATGATGGTGGCAGGCTGAGGTGGCATCTGGAAAAGAAAGGAAAAGGAAGAAGTTGCTACTGGATTTGTCTGACTTCTTTATCTCTGGGAAGGAAGAGCAGTGGGTATCGTCTGCCTGGACTTCAGTGTGGCTTTGGACATTGTCTCCTGTGATATCCCAGCACAAGCTGGGATCTACTTGGCTGGGAAGCAGCTCTATGGAAAGGGACCTGGTGGTCCTGGTGGACACAAGCTCAACATGAGTGAAGAGTATCCTGCTGCAGCAAAGCAAGCCACACGGTGCTGGAAAACATCAACAAGAGCATCACCAGCAGAGATAAAGATGTCATTATCCCACTCCACTCAGTGCTTGTCAGGCTACACCTGGAATACTGTGTTCAGTTTAGGTCCCTGCTCTACATGAAAGATATGGACAGGCTAGAGAGGGTCCAGAGAAGGGTCACAAAGGGCTGGGAAGCTCTATGAGGAACAGCTGAGAGAGCTGAGACTGCTCAGCCTGGAGAAAAGAACGATCAGGTGAGACCTTATCACCATGTTCCAGTACTTAAAGGGTGGCTACAAAGAAGATGGAGACTCCTTTCTTACTAGGAGTCATATGTAAAAAAAACGGGGTGATGGGCACAGGTTACTCCTGGGTTGATTCTGGTTGGACACAAGAGGAAATTTTTTCACAAGGAGCACAAGGAATAATCCCCCCAGGGAAGTGGTGGATTCCCCAGCACTGGACATTGTTATGGTTGGGCTAGACAGGGTGCTGGGACATCTAGTTTAGGTCATGCTGTGCCTACCACAGCAGAGTGTGGGCAATTCTCCCACTCCTCCTGCTACCTCCTTCTTGTGATAAATCATTCCCACTGTGAATTTTGTGCTTTCTTTGTACGTTTTGCCTAGGGCAGTAAGGGTCCCATATAACAGCAAGAGGTGTAGCATTCCCTTGAAATTAACTTTTCCATACAGCTCCCAAGCAGCTGTTGTTTCAGACTGGCACAGCACTATAGCAGTGTTTCATAGGAGAGAGGATCCTTACCATCTGCTGGATAATCCTTGGTGGCTCCTCTGGAGCTGGAAAAGGTATCTGGTAGATGTGTGGGGCAGCAGCTCTGTGGTTGTGACAGTGTCCTCCAGCTGGTGCAGGGGGCTGCGAAAGCTCTTCCAGAAAGCGTTGCTCCTGAAAAATCAAGTATCTTCCTAAAGAAAACCTGGTCAGAGAAAGGCAGGCAGGATTGTTACACTCTCTGAAATAAATGGGATTAGCCCCTGGAGCCTGCAGCAGAGCACAGCCTTGCTCACGGAATCACTGCTGCAGATACATCCTGTGTCTGATGGGCAGACCACAATTGACCACTGCACGAAGAGCATGACCCCACATGTCTTGAAGCCATACGGTTTTCAGCACAAGCAAAAAGCAATGGGGTAAAAAAGTGAGGAACAACCTGACAAAAGCCTGGAAAAGTGTTTCATTAATGGTAAGTACCCTCCAAAAACTAGAAATCGTAGAATCATAGAGCAGTTTGTGTTGGAAGGGACATTAAAGCTCATCGAGTTCCAACCCCCTGCCATGGGCAAGGACACCTTCCGCTAGAGCAGGTTGCTCGAAGCCCCAGCTCAAGAACTAAAGGACAGGAAAAAACTGAATCCACTTCAGCAGTGGATGTGCAGATAACTTGACCCTTTCTGTTGTTTTTGCTCTTACCCTTAGCTCCTGCAAGAGATCTTTCCTTCGCCTTAAGGCACTTTGTAGCATATCCTCACATCTGTTCCCTGGAGGATGAAAAGGCCATTATCTTCTCAAAGGATCACAAAGACAGAGCTATTATAGCACTTACATTATGAGATTTTGGACAAAGGTGTTATAAGAGAGCTTGACTTCTTCCACAAAAGGCTTTAGGCTACTTTTCTTGTCAAATCCATGAAGGGATAATGATTTTATACCACATGCAGACACAGCTGTCCAGCAGGCAACATAAAATAAACTCTCTAAAGCCCCTTTTTAACCTCCTGGCTTACAAACTCATTTCAGCTGTAAATGTTCTACAAATACTCTACTTGCACAGGATGATTGTGGAAAGTTAAAAGAAAGTTTGTTGTGACACATCCAAACAAACGCAGCTTTGAATGTCACCTTTGTTGTTTCTTTTTTGTTCTGAACCAACTTTCTGTTCAGTTCTTCCCACCTACAGCTGATCTGGAACTTGCTTGAAGCGAAAATAAGCAAGGACATTTTCACATCCATTGGGAGCATCTGCTCTGAAAAGCATCACTTTGTGTTTTGAAACTAAGCTGGTAAATAAATTGCTCATTTCTGGCCTCAGCATTGAAAGTTTCCAACTATTTGTGTATCAGCTCAATGGATATGAGCCTGGAGGCCAAACTAGAAATATTACTGATTGTGTACTGGTAGCCCTTAATCCATAGATAATACAACTAGTGTGTATGTCATGCAAAGAAATGAACGTACCACACATGGCATGTGTAGCTTCCAGGGAATATTGTTGTAGGGAACATATTACTTGTACATGAAACATCACAATAGTCTTTGGAAGGGTTTCATAAAGACACTTAATCCATCACCTTTGAGCCATTCACTAACTTATATAGTGATTTCTCTAAGCTTTCCAATTTTTATAAGAAAGCTGGGATTCCTGACCTCTCTGCCCAAACCAAAGTCAGGATGTCACTATACGTGCATGGCTTTCCGGTAAAATGGTTCCCAGCTCTTATCAGCACAGCCCTCAAGACCAACTCTTTCACGATAACAATTTATTTCATAAGCTGAGTCACATTATTTTATACTGGCAACCATTTCTGGTCTGCACAAGGCTGCAGTGGTCACATTCAAAGGTGCAAAGCAGCATTAGCAGTGGACCATTCCTCCTGCCTAGATCCCTTGAAGACACACAGCCATCCTAACAACTCCTTTTCAGGGTCACCAAAGCCAAGCATGCAGCTGGACTGCAGCAGGGGCTCACTCCTAGGTAGAAGAGCTAACATAAGTAGGATCTCCTGCAGAGCACACCCAGGCAGGAGGTCATTCTTATGTCAGTGTTCAGCTGGTTGATCACTTCCTTTTGTCAGAAATAAACAGATGAAGAAATTCAAAAGATAAATGTAGGCAGCTTTTAGGGAGGAGATTTGATAATCTGGTGTGGTCTGAGAACATCACTAAGCCCTTCCCATATTACGTTCATAATGAGAACAAATGAGTCTCTTACTTGCAGCTGGAAGAGGCGACTCCATCTTCTCTAGGTTCTCCTGTTCATTTTCTAGTCTCTGTTGGTAAAACCACAAGACCTGGTTATGAGTCAGGCAGCAAAGCTCACAACCCTACCTTACAGGCATAGGTTTGGGACGGAGGAAATAAAGCAGAAGTAGAGACAAGCAATGCTTTCTAGCTGCTAAATCACAGCTAGTGACAGCTACAAGAAGCATTCATAGAAGTATGAAATGTCTCACTACAAATCTAGTTATGGTAAAAGAATAGTCGTGCTTGCAACTGGCCAGACTATCCCAGATCTGGAAATTGACAGCATGGTGAATCAGGAGACTTACGCATCACTTCTTCTATAGGGCAGAGAGCTGGATCATATGAAGAAATTGCAAAATTGTACAATGTTATTTAAGTGACAGTGACTGTAGCACCACTGCACATTGGTCTGCCTCTGCTTGCATGAAGAAAGAGGCTCTCAACTGGCTGCAGATCCTCTTTGTATCTCAGCAGAAATACAATTATTTAAAATACAGTGTTAATGCTTAAACATGCAAGAATAAAACAAAGAACAAAAGTGACCACTGCAGAGATTTTCCCTTACCTTTTCTAGGAGTTTGAGTCTCAGTCGTGTCAAGTGGTCCACCACTGAAGGATCTGCCATTGCAGTAGTCTCCTGGAAGAGCAGGCAGGCAAGAACAGGTTAAAAAGCTAAGCAAAGGCAGAGAGGTTTTCAATCCTCATTTCTTCCCCTCCATGATCTTCACAGAATAATTCCATTAGAAAAAAAAAAGAAACAAAATCAGATTGTGAGCAAATGAAGGAAGAAGAGAAAAGCTTTGGTTTCCCTCCCAGGTAAAAGTACAGATGATCATCACAGGATCACAGGCACAGCTTTTTCTGCCCTTTCTCTCAATGCATTTTTTGCTGCAAATTGCAACATCACAGAAAGGTAACTAAGGGTGAATATTTGCTTGTCTTAACTGTCACTAAGCCCGGCCCTCTCTGTTGCTATTGTCCTCTAAGTAGCTCAGAGTATTGTGCCTGTAACCTGGCTGCTAAGTGTGTAGTGTCAATCCACAACATAAAGAAGATAATCTCCAGGTGTAGAAGTTTACTTACCGTTTGTAAAGCAAATGCCCAGCACATTAGTTGGCAGGAAGAAAAGAAAGAAAAGCCAATGGTTCTTCAACATAAAACCATTGATAGGCACCAGATTATGATCTTGCTGATTGATACACGATAACAACATTTATCTCACTGTAGAGGGACTTTTGACATAGTTCTTCATACAAGTTTTCATCCCCAGGTACTAACTAAAAACTCAAAAAATTAAGGAGCATAGCTGGAACTCATCCCTGGATGAGTAAAAGAGTAGAGAGGCTATGGTATAACACCCATTTCCTTACCATCTCCCAAACAAACTGTAGGGTGTCTCCATCTCCCAGCAAAGCCCTCCCAGCATAAGAAACAGCAACACTTTACAGTGACATCCATCAAAACAACATCAAAGCATGAGAAAGAAGTCAAGTAACAGTCATTCATTCTCAGTATCATATTTTAAGCCTGGAGAGCAAAGTTATAACCTCCTCCTTATTTGAAGGCCACAGCAAAACTGCAGCTGAGCAACTTGCTGGTGGCTGGAGCAACTGATAGATGCTGTAGGATCGCCTCCTCCAGCTGTGATCCACACAGCATGTGTGTACAATCTGCCCTTGAAAATACACAGGCTGGTATCTCTGGATAGGTCATCGAAACCGAGACATGGGGATCCCAAAAATAGCTGCGCTATGTCAGAGCTGGGGCTCAGCTTGCTTTGGCAGAGCATGGTTGCAAATGCTCTAAGGGATAAGGCAGAGCAGAAGACCCTCTCACGTGCCAGCAGTCGTCCTGAGAAACCACTCTGTGTACACTTTTGTGCTTCAAAAGCCTCATAGATTTTCCTTCTTTTCTCTCCAATATCTTTGATCCCTCATTCTTTGGGCAACAAGAAGTTTCCCATTTATCTTAAACTTAAGCATAAAAGTGGTTATGGAAGTAAACTGTGTAAGTATTATTTATTGAAGTGTTAGGCCAAAAAAGGATTACATTTAGATTGTTTTAATCCTAGATCCCTGAAAAGTTTATTGGAAAGCTTCTCATTTTTTATGTGAAATTTATACAAGTGCTCTCCGGGCATTTTTCCACATCCCTTGCGACTTGGAATCATAGAATCATTTAGGTACCATGTCCCCATTCAGATGCCTCTTTTCTAAGCAAAATAATCAGTTTATTTTGTCCTCAAATAGCAGATTTCCTTTACCTATTGATCTCATAACTCAGCTGGGAAGGTATAATGCAAGAGCCCACACAGACTACTCCCATACCCACCTATTGGCCTCTGCTATCAGTGACTATCAGAAGGTGCTGCTTCAGCTACACCTATGACCATACCTTGGCTATACTGTCTCCACAGTCTCATATTTATTCTAGTTGCTTCTCTCTTTACCTTCCTAACTCATAAACCCTTTTGTGAAGGGGAGACCAGGGTTGTGGGCAGCATTTGGGCAGTGAGGTAGTAAAGGAAGCTATGTTGGTGTCTCCAGATGACCACAACAGGTACAAGTTTGCTGACCCTTTAAATAGACTTTTAGACTGCTGTTGAATATTGAGCTGATGTTTTACCATCAACTGCTGTCATACAGTGTTCCCAAGAATTTAAATTTCTAGAGCCTTCCTTGCAATACAAATAGAGGGTTACAAGAAAGGTTGACAAAGAGAAACAAGTATTCAATTAAAAATACAGTGCCAGTGTTAAGCAACTGAGCCGACTAAAAGGAAGAGAAAAAAACTTCTGCTTCGTTAACAATCCAATACTAGATAAAAACCACACTTTCCAGCACATCTACTAAAGAACCTAGCTTTTCCTGCACTTACGGATGGCCTTGCCACAATGGAATCGCTACTGTAGGGACACCTTACAAACTGCTAATGTATGACTTGTCAAGAATGTGTCAGATGGTACAAGAGGATCTTACAGAATCCCAGACTGGTTTGCATTGGAAGGGACCTTAAAGCTCATCCGGTTCCAACCCCCTGCCATGGGCAGGGACACCTTCCGCTAGAGCAGGGTGCTCCAAGCCCTGTCCAACCTGGTCTTGAACAGTGGCAGGGATGGGGCAGCCACAGCTTCTCTGGGCACCCTGTGCCAGGGCCTCAGCACCCTCATGTGTTGCAATAATGTGCTATGTACATCTGAATCTAAGCATGTGAATAAAACATTACAATTAAGAGTTATTTCATGCTCTGTCATGCAACTGTGCAAGTAAGTCTCCTTATTTACCTTAATTATGATTAAGTGCACAACACTAATCATATATGATATGTACATGATACTTCACTACATTATTACTGTCTTCTTATATGACCATGGCAAACCACTAGTCTGCAAGCACTGCCCATTTATTTGCAGATAGATTGCAGCAGCTCCCAGAGTTCTGTTATGGTTTTGTTGCCAGCCTGATCTTAGGACCCTTTTCACATACTTCTACTTGAGTCAATTCAATTAGACTAGCACTCGAAATCCCGACATTTTAATAGACAGGGATATAAGAAGATACAATGCATGTATTGGTTATTAAAACCTCAAACAACAATAAAACAAAACCCAAACAAACATGGCTTATTAATTTCAGTTTTTTTAGCTGGAGCAAGAAGTCAAGCAGTATTATTTTAAACCATTTATTTTTCTCCAAGTGACATATTTGATTGGACAAAATTGCCATTATCAATGCCACATTGTCTTTTTTAAGGAACTTCTTTGCTCTGAGCTTACTTGTTTCCTTTTGCTTCTCAGATGGTACCAATTACACAAGCTTTTGCACTAAGGAACTTCATAACTCAGACTTAGTCTCTTAGCACTGGCTGGGAGTAAACTCAGCATCCTGGCTGTGCTGTTGGAGGGCATGGCAGCACTACCGGGAAAAACACATAAACCAGCACTGACAAAGGAAGAGATGACCAGGATTAGTCTCAGGAGAACGTCCACCCGAGTCACATTTAATGACCCTGAATGGTTTAGCCACTGAAACTTTCATTCTTAGAAGAACAAAATTGGTCGTGAAGGAAAGTCAACACGTATGCTCCCGTGCAATCTTTGCAGTGGTTTAAAACTTAACCTTTACCTTAGCTCTGGATGCAGACAGGGGTGCCAGCCCTGCCTTGCCCCTAGTGTCCTCACCTTTCTCTTTGGAGCATTGAGCACACACTGCTCCAGTTTTTTTTTGTTGTCTATGCTTAAATATTTACATATTTATATGTGGGAGGCCAGGAGATGGATACAGAATAGTTTATTCTGAGAATGAGAACATGTTTCTTCCTACATTCTTTTTGGATGGTGGATGATATAGGCATAGGCAACCCAGATGGCACAGACGCGGTTCACAGGAGCAGAGAGGTCCAGCTCATGGCCTGGATGACGCAGTACCTGAATTCAGAGCAAAAACCCACACAGAGAAGAGCCCAACCTAACGGCTAAATCCATAGAAAGGTCCAGGGATAGAAAAGGAGTTAATACATCATGAAGATGTTTGCATTTCAGTATTCTGTGGAAAGAATAAGCTAGATAGCAAGAGAGTATCTCCGAACTGTCAAGTGACAAACTGGATTAAAGCATGTGTTTTTCAGTAGGATTTAATGACTCCAAGACACAAAGAAACCACCACTTGTGTTAAGTGGTTAATTATACTATGCTAAGAGTATAATATACATAATATATAATTAACCTGTTAGGGTTAATTATTCTCAGTATTAAGACAGGAACACCTTACTTCTCCCTTATTACCTGACAGTTACTTCCGGCCGTTCACTCTCCCTGCACTAGTTCTTCCTTGATGAAGGGATTCGACAGGTGAATTTACAGCCGCAGTAAAAACAAAGCAGGGAGATGCTAAAACCCAGTTGCAGAACACACACAGGGGGACAGACCGGGTGTGCTGCAAAGAGTAATAGACTAAGATGGACCGTTAATCCCGCAACAACACGTCTCTATCTCCAACAAGGCGAGGAACTAGGCCATCAACGCCGGGACCCGCCGCTCACAGCAGCTGCAGAGCAGACAAACGGAACTGTACCTCAGCCGTCCCGGAACCCGCCCAAACAGCCTCTGAGCGTTGCTCGGCAACACCCGCGTGAGCTTTCCCGCGGCAACCGCCCCTTCTCCCCATTGGCTGCCTCCCGTCCCTGGGCGGGGCCGTTGCTGGCGGCACGTTTGAAACTGTCCACTCAGCGCAGGGCGAGCTGCTGACTGCCCCTTTCCTATTGGTGGCTGCTGAGGGGGCGGGAACAAGCGGCGGCAGCGGGAGCGGCGGCGGAGGGCGCGCTGTCCATCCCGGGAACCAAGCAGGGTGGGCTGGGCTAGCCTAACGGCTGTTCTCGGTATTGGCTGGAGGGCTTCGCCAATTCCCGCACAGCTTCCTCCCTGCTCCGGGAGCGTAGGCCAGCCCCTGCACTCTGATTGGCCACTGAGGGTGAGAGCCGCCTCTCGGTTGGCTCAGACGCCCAGATGGGCGGGGACAAGGCTCTGGAGCGGCCATGACCGAAACTTGTGTGTCCGCTCCGGTGTGATAGGGGGGTTGTGAGGAGCGTGGGTGGGTTCTGCTTCGCCGCAGCGTGACCCGCTCGCCCGCCCCCCCCCCCCCCCCCCCCCATGGAAGCGGAGGAGGAGGCGTGGAGACGGAAGCTGGAAGCTGGCAGGGCCAAGGTGAGAATAGAGGGGGGGGCCCTGTCATGTGGGGTCCGCGCAGGTCCCGGCCTGGCTCCCAGCGCCCTCCGGTGCCCTCGACAGGGGTGTTCTAAAGCTGCCCGCTGCATCGCCTCTGCCTGCCCCGGGTGCAGTCTATAAGCCTTAGCTTTAGTGAGCAAGGAGCTGCTTAAAGTAGTTCTTATGTCTTCCCCCTGTTTCTGCCTGTTGGGTTATTTTGGGGGGAGTTGTTTGGTTGTGGTTCAGGTGGGTTGGATTTTATCATAATTTTTTTGTATTATAATTATTTAATATTATATTGTATATATTACATATATTATAATTGTTTAATATTTATTATATTATTATTTCTCCTATTTTTATCTAGGATTGCACTCAATTACTTGTGGAAATACTATATTTCCAGGTGATACTCTCACACAGAATTAGGTATTCTGTGTTTTATTACCTTAGTGGCTAGTCCTTGCATCTGCAGGTGGGTTACTGGAGGACTGAGCTGGGCTGTTTCCAGTTGTGCCCTTAGGGAACACTTAACAAGCTTTCAGTTGTTCTGTGTCTGCAGTTAGGTGGTTTGGTAGGATTGTTGAGAGACCTCATAGTAATTATTGTTCATAACTATATGATTAACACCTGATATAGGTTAACCATCTTAAATAAAAACTGCTTTCTTGAAGAAACCCCTCAGAAATGCCCAGTTACTAGCCACAGACTGGTTTGTGTTGGAAGGGACCTCAAAGCTCATCCAGTTCCAACCCCCTGCCATGGACAGGGACACCTTCCACTAGAGCAGGTTGCTCCAAGCCCCTGTGTCCAACCTGGCCTTGAACACTGTCAGGGATGGGGCAGCCACAGCTTCTCTGGGCACCCTGTGCCAGCGCCTCAGCACCCTCACAGGGGAGAGCTTCTGCCTAAGAGCTCGTCTCAGTCTCCCCTGTTCTGGCAGGTTAAAGCCATTCCCCTTGTCCTGTCCCTACAGGCCCTTGTCCAAAGCCCCTCTCCAGGTTTCCTGCAGCCCCTTTAGGCACTGGAGCTGCTCTGAGGTCTCCCCTTAAGGAGCCTTCTCTTCTCCAGGTTGACCCAGCCCAGCTCTCTCAGCCTGACTCCAGAGCAGAGCTGCTCCAGCCCTTGCAGTATCTCTGTGGCCTCCTCTGGACTGACTCCAACAGCTCCATGTCGCTCTTGTGCTGTTGCCCCAGAGCTGCAGGGGGGATCTCCCCAGAGCACATCAGAGGAGGAGAATCTCCTCCCTGAGCTGCTGCTCATGCTCTGGGGATGCAGCTCAGCACGTGGGGGGGTGTGGGGGTTCTGGGGTCAAGCTCACAATGAAGCTGGGTCATGGGGAGCTTCTCATCAGCGAACAACCCCAAGTCCTTCTCCTCAGGGCTGGGTTTGTGCTGGGTGTTGCCCCGACCCAAGGTGCAGGATTTGAGCTGTTATTCATGTTCCCTTTCTGGGAATCTACTGCTGAATAAGACTGGCTTGTCTGCAGCTACAGCTTTTCCCTGTTCTTGACACCCTAGCAGGACTGGAATGGGGAACTGTAGGTAGAAGGTGATAATTGAGGCTGCACACGGCTTTGGGGGTTTTGGACAGATTAGATTTTTTCCCATGATATACTGCAGCCCCTTCGCTCCTGATATCTTTCCTAGTGATTCTTCTACAGGCACAGGAACATGGCCCTTTCTGCAGGGGACCTGTCTGGAAATCGAGCTGGTGTTGTCAGAGGTGCCTTGACGCTGTGCTGTCTGCCTCAGATCTTTTCAGCTCTCTTCTCCCCATGTTGCAACGAAGGCAAGGAAAAAGAGAGTTACTATGAAGGAAGTCGGGTTGTGGCTGTCGATGCACTGTCACAGCTTCATGGGGGGCCTGTCCCTGATGTATCCCACTGAGATGCAGCTATGGTTGCCACACTTCCCATTCCCACTCAGCAGCTCCTCATCCACTTGCCCTCACAGCCTTGTTACACACTGTGTGGACACAGACTCTTGTTGGAGATCCATTTCAAGATTAGTGTTTGGATTAATAGCAAGAGAGAAAACTTTGAAAACAGGAGATTTTTGGGTCGAAAAGTTACATTAGGTGTGCAAGACTTGTGTTAACGTTTGTAACCCTTCTCAAAGTGCTGTAACTGTCTATAGTTAGAAAAATGGGATGGACTTTCCTTGAATAAGGTATTAGTTTCCACCTGTTGTACAGCTGTTGTTTGCCATTGGGGAAAAAAATGTAGGGCCTTGCATTATGTTTCACATTATGTGTGCAGAGCCAATGTTGCGTGTATTATTTCTTTCTTAACTATGTGCTAAATATCTCTTATCAGACCATTTAAGACAGGTAAATTTTTAGCAGCTCTATCAATGTTGCTGTTCCCTGGTATCACATACGTGGTACACTGAGAGGAGAGGAAGGGTAAAGATAGATGTAGTGCTCCCTCTGCTTATTAAAATGTCACAGAGATCTATTACTTGGCTGGCAGGTTGGTTGCACCAGACCATCTTCAAAAAACCCCAGCCAAATGAATGGAAGCAATATCTGTGGGAGCTTATGAGACACAAAAATGGTATGTTAGGTATCGAAAGCAAGTGTATGAGCTACACACTCCTTCCTATGCTTCCACCCAACTTCTGACATGTATAGCTTTTGTATTTTTACTTATATACCTGACGTTGTAGAGCTAACTTACGAAACAGATTCATATCGGGCAAATTACTGAAATAAATGCCCCTTTGGTCTTCCTTGGTGTAGTCCTTTGCATGGTCTTAACATTGACAGGCTGAGAGAGCTGGGCTTGTTCAACCTGGAGAAGAGAAGGCTCCTTAAGGGGAGACTTTAGAGCAGCCCCAGTGCCTAAAGGGGCTGCAGGAAACCTGGAGAGCGGCTTTGGACAAGGGCCTGTAGGGACAGGACAAGGGGAATGGATTTAACCTGCCAGAACAGGGGAGATTGAGATGAGCTCTTAGGCAGAAGCTCTTCCCTGTGAGGGTGCTGAGGCGCTGGCACAGGGTGCCCAGAGAAGCTGTGGCTGCCCCATCCCTGGCAGTGTTCAAGGCCAGGTTGGACACAGGGGCTTGGAGCAGCCTGCTCTAGTGGAAGGTGTCCCTGCCCATGGCAGGGGTTGGAGCAGGATGAGCTTTAAGGTCCCTTCCAGCACAAACCATTCCATGGTTCTATTCTTAAGCCCATAGCAGGATGTGTTCATGCTGCTGAATAAGTGGGCTGCAGGACTGTAACTTCCTTAAAAAACTTCATTGGATAGCTCATGTTTTTGAAGGCTCTTTATAATAGAGCAGTGGGGAAATGTTTCTCCTTTCAGTTCTTTTCTTTTTTCCTGTTTTCTTGCTGCTGCCCTCTTCATGAATAGAAATGCAGTTTTGAAAGGGAGAAATGTCCCTGAGCAAATAAAGTATTTCCTTCCTGTGGGGCAGGCCAAGAGCAGCTTAATGTGATCGCATCTCTGCGCTGATACGCGCAGCGCTCAGTGTTCATTCAGATCAGCATCCTGAATCATGGCCCTGCATCACTTTGTGGGTGCTATCATCAGTTGTGTGCTGTGAGCCTCTGTTGTAGCAATGTACGTGTAGCAACTTATGCAGTCATGCTAACTGCAGGCTGACAGTGCTTGAATCTGGAATTGTGAACTGCTGAAGGGGGTTCTGCCCTCCTCTTATTTCCCCCCAAGTAATTTTTTGTCTTTGTCATCCTTAGATTTTAGTGTATTAAATAATGACTTGGGGAAGGAACATAATATGAATGCTTTCTTCTTTAAAACAGTGCTTATGTTATTCTCTTTCATATAGGAATAAAATCTCCGTTACTCAAATGTATTTAAATTATCACCTGGGGTAAATGTTGAATATGATGATCTTAAAGGTCTTTTCCAACCTGGCTGATTCTAAGATACTGTGACTAATTGGAAATTGTCATGATTTAGCAGCTTAAAACTGACTGTATCAGGTACCTTATTAAACTTTTATTAAACCTGCTTAATAAATGCAATACTGATGGCCAGGGTAGTGATTGAGGAACAGAACAAACTCCAGGATTCAGTGCTGTGCTTTTATCTTTTTTTCCACTTCAATTTGGTAGTGTGCATGTTGGCCAACTGTGCCTCTCATTCCAGACCAGTATGTGCCATACCTCGTGTGTGAGAAGCCTTTGCTGTTCCTTTATTTTACATGTTTTCATGGGGTCAGCCAGGCTGGATTAGCCCTTTAAGGTTATCCAGTCCAACCGCTCCTGAGCACTGCCAAGGCCACCACTAGCCCATGGCACTGAGGCCTCATCTCCACGGTGTGTGAACACTTGCAGGGACGGTGACCCCAGCACTGCCCTGGGCAGCCTGTTCCAATGCCTGAGCACCCTGTGGGGAAGGAGTTGTTCCTCAGCTCCATCTAAACCTGCCCTGGTGCAGCTTGGGGCTGTTTTCTCTTTTTTTGTTCCTTGGGAGCAGAGCCCAGCCCCTCCTGGCTCCATCCTCCTGTCAGGCAGTTGTAGGGAGCGATAAGGTCCCCCCTGAGCCTTCTCTTCTCTGGACTAAACCCCCCCAGGTCCCTCAGCCGTTCCCCATCACACCTGTGCTCCAGGCCCTGCACCAGATCTGTTGCCCCTCTCTGGACCTGCTCCAGCACCTCAGTGTGTCTCTTGTAGTGAGAGGTTCAGAGCTGAGCACAGGATTCGAGGTGCAGCCTCAGCAGTGCTGAGTACAGGGGGACAGTCGCTGCCCTGGCCCTGCTGCCATGCTGGTGCTGATACAGGCCAGGATGCTGGTGGCCTTGGCTGCCTGGGCACAAGCTACTCATATTCAGCTCTGTCAGTCAGCACCCCCAAGTCCTTTTCCATGAGCAGCTTTCCAGCTGCTCTTCCCCAAGCCTGGGATGTTTCTAGGAAGTTCTCCCACTTCATCAGTTTGAGGAAGCTGTAGAAAACATTTCTGGCTTTTGTCTAAGAGCACTTGCTGCTCATGTTTACTGTATCTAAGAGGCAGGCTCAGGTTTATTTGAACAACCTGTTTCGATTTGGTGCAGATGTGGTTTTCTGCTGTGTTTCCTTTTCTGTGAGTATTCTTTTGGTCCTGATTTTTAAAGCATGTAAAGCAATGAATTGAGGAGTAAATTATGTTTAGGTAGGCTGGGGAAAGCTGAACAGTGCTGCATCTGCTGTAGTTTTCCTGTCTGCTGGCTCCTGCATTTAATCCAGGATGGGAATGACACGGGCCACACGACACAAAACCTGTCAGGCTTGTTCTTTGCGTTCTGGAATGCTGGTGTGGTGCTGGCTGTACCAGATCAGTGGTTGCCACTTTTAACTGCCTACACATGGTGAAATGACATTGGTACCTGCAGAAAGGCTGGTTGTTGCAGAGAGCTGCTTTGGGTTCTACAGTGGACAATGCTGTTGGTGTTCCTGTGGCATGCTACATCTTGGCTAAAAATGAGGCTTTTGTCTTTGCACGTGGAGCTGGAAAGCAAACTGAAAATGAAGTCCTTCAAAAGAGGAATGACGGGATCTCAGTGGGATGGGGAGAGTCAGTGTTAGGTGCTTGCTTCATATTTACATGCATTACTTCGTGTTGGATGACTGTGTATCTGATGATACCCTTATAATGACAGTTCAATTTATGTTACCGATTAAAAGCTTTGAAAACCTGATACTGCCCTGAATAGAGCTTTTCCCCATCCAGTCATTCCATAATCTGGAATGTTTTTGACTCCATACATTTATGGACCAAAAAGTCTGGTAGTTCCATTAAATTTTGGGGTACTTGGATATTTTAGTTATCATAGAATCCCAGACTGGTTTGTGTTGGAAGGGACCTTAAAGCTCATCCAGTTCCAACTCCTGCCACAGGCAGGGACACCTCCCACTAGAGCAGGTTGCTCCAAGCCCCTGTGTCCCACCTGGCCTTGAACACTGCCAGGGATGGGGCAGCCACAACTTCTCTGGGCACCCTGTGCCAGCGCCTCAGCACCCTCACAGGGAAGAGCTTCTGCCTAAGAGCTCATCTCAGTCTCCCCTGTTCTGGCAGGTTAACACCATTCCCCTTGTCCTGTCCCTACAGGCCCTTGTCCAAAACCCCTCTCCAGGTTTCCTGTAGCCCCTTTAGGCACTGGAGCTGCTCTAAGGTCTCTCCTTAAGGAGCCTTCTCTTGTCCAGCTGAACCAGCCCAGCTCTCTCAGCCTGGCTCCAGAGCAGAGCTGCTCCAGCCCTTGCAGCATCTCTGTGGCCTCCTCTGGACTCACTCCAACCGCTCCATGTCTGTCTTGTGCTGTTTCCCCAGAGCTGGATCCGGACTGCAGGGGGTGTCTCCCCACAGCACCGTAGAGGGGAGAATCCCCTCCATGACCTGCTGCTCATGTATCATCTATATTATGAT
The DNA here is from genome assembly GCF_028554395.1 of Pezoporus wallicus. Taxonomy (NCBI): domain Eukaryota; kingdom Metazoa; phylum Chordata; class Aves; order Psittaciformes; family Psittacidae; genus Pezoporus; species Pezoporus wallicus. The sequence goes on along the minus strand of NW_026638763.1, from coordinate 2,162,665 downwards.
TTTATATGCTTAACCCATATGAGTAGGACAAAATAAGTTTTGGTTTTAGTTGTGCATTTAAAAATTCATGGTCATTTAGATATTCAGTCATGGCAAGTTTTGGGTTTTTAATGTCATATAGTTGGTCTCCCTTCATTAAATGAACTGCTCTCTATGATGGCCTCTCTCTGCCCCTCCTTTCTTATATTTTCTGATTAAAGCAGCTTCCTCTCCTCTCCATTTTTGTGCAGGTTTCCTGCTGTCCCTTTTCCACACGTTCTCAGGTTAATTGGTGCAATAGCTATTTTTGACATGCTGCCATCAGTAAGTGCTCGAGTTAACACTTAATTTCAGAGAGTAGTATTTGTGTGTCACTGCAGTTTTATTTACTGCTCTGTTCATTTTGCTTATTATGAAAGTCAACACAATCTGTGTTTAATCTGCATTCAGTATTAATAGCTATGGAAATGAGAGAACAGAATCTTAAAAATAAGCTATTTGTACGTAAGCATCTGAACTGCTGGTAAGAAACTGGTGACTTTCGGCAAACATATCCTCTCAACAGACTGCTCAGTGTAGCAGGTATGTAACTGTATTTGCTGAGTACCTGAGCTGGCGGGTAAATGTTGCTATAATGGCATGGGTGTAAGGAGAAAGGGCTGAACTAAATCCACTGCATAAGTTGAAGGAAAGAAACAGACAAGATTTTCCTGCAAGGTGGCTGTTTTGAAGGAAAGGCAAGTTGTCAAGCAGTGGATTTTTGTAGGTCTTGCAGGTAGAACTTGGTGATTATGTTTGCATCCCATCGTCATTTGACTGTATGTTTTATCTCACCACAAGGATATAGTAACACTTGATAACTTGTGGTTGTAACCTTGGAGAAGGTTTTATCCTCCTGAGAAGGATATCTGGGTTTATGCTGTGAGCGAGATGCTACTCAGTAGTGCTGCCTAAACACAATGCTAGTGCTGAAAATCTGATAATCCTTTTTAAGCTGTTTAAGGTGCTAAGGAAAGTTGGGTAATAAATTCTGGCAGTGACATTCTTTGCAAGTCCCTGGTGCTTCTGCGAGCTGCGATAGTCTGATAAAGTAGAGCATCTGATTTTTCAACAGAAGATATTAAGATGACCTGGCTTAATTGATTTTCTATTTATGTCCTGTCGGCTGCTTTCTGGCTAGGAAGTTTTGCTGGATTCTCTTAAGGGGGTGGCAGGGAAGGAGTATGAGGATTCACTTCCATTAATTTTAATCTTGAAGCTTACACTGGCAAAGATCTGTTTAGATGCATTTGGAGGGGGGTTATTGTTTTTGCTGTTCATGCAGAAAGGCTGCTCAATGATGATTTTTTTTCCTAATGATTCTAGTATATTAACTACTTGTGCTTTTACTAATCTGTCTTGCTGTAATTCGGGATTGTCATTGACACACAAAGTTTCACTGAGTAAAATTGGATTCTCGTATTGAATTGGGTCTTTAGTACTGGTGTGAGGTTCTTGGTTAATTGCACAGTTATCCAGTATGTGCTGAATGTTTAGAAAGTAGGAAGATAAAGCAGTTTTTCTGCAGATGTATATATTTTATCAAGATAGGATCTTCATCACCCATGAGTGTGTTAATCTTGGGGTCCTGCTTCCTTTTCCTCACTTACCTCTCCCTCTACCTCTTCCAATCTTTTCTGCACAGTTTGCTTACTTCAGACAACGAAAAGCAAAAGGCGACAACGCGCAGTCGCAGAAAAAGACGACGAAGAGGAAGGGTTCGTCTGTCCACCCGCATGACCTTCCGCAGGAAGAGCACGCAGTAGCGGCCCAAGGCGCCGGTAAGGGTAGAGAGGGTAAGGCTGGAGATGCCAACCTACTGGAGCTTAAGGCTGGAGACACCAACCTACCAAAGAGTAAGTCTGAAGACGCCAGTCTACTTGAGAGTTATGCTGAAGACACCAATCTACTAGAGAGTAAGGGCAGAGACACCAACCTACTAGAGAGTTATGCTGAAGACACCAACCTACTGGAGCTTAAGGCTGGAGATGCCAACCAACTAGAGCTTAAGTCTGAAGATGCCAACCTGCTCAAGCTTAAGGCTGAAGGTGCCAACCTACTACAGAGTTGTGCTGAAGACACCAACCCACTGGAGAGTAAGGCTGAAGATGCCAACCTACTACAGACAACAACAGAGACAGAGGTAAATCTTAGTATTTTTTGTGTTTCACTTCACTTCATTTGCAAATAACAAGTATTCCAGGTGATTTTTCAGTAAAACCCATTTTTACTTAACTGGGTATTATCTCTCTGGGACTGTCAACTAGCTGTCACTGAGAAGTAAGTAAACTGATGTATTTCACTTGTAATAATTAACTCTCTTAAAAAGTGATGTCAGTTACTGAAACATCTCCATTGTGTGGACTGGACAGTCAAGGAGCTGTCTGCTGTTAGCCTGGTAAATTCAGGTCTTTCACCTCTCACTGCCAGGAACTTCTCTTTGGGCAGAAGAACTTCTCTAGTTATGTGGTTGTGACTCTGCGCAATGGCAACTCCAGACTGAGAGGCATAGTAGACTAGCAAAACTCCCAGGACCTTATAATGCACACAGTTAGTTTGGTGTTGCATCACTTTGCTGGCTCAAATGTGCTTAATGTTTTCAGAAAATAATAGAATTGGTCCCAGCATGTTCCAGCCATTGTAAAGCCAGTATAGACCTTATGTTATCTGACAAACCGGTTTAAAATGGGACTCCGCTTGTGCATGATGTGTTTCAGTTTTAGTTTTATACCAGCTGTGGATTAAACAGTCATGTCATACTTTCTGTCTTGTAATAAAAATGAGCAAAATGTAGTTTTGAATATGTTTGGGATTTTTGAATATGTTTTGGGATTTTTTTATAGCTTGCTTCAGAAGTGATTAGCTAATGATAGTTTCACAAGCTCAGAAACTACAAGGCAACTCTTTGACTACAACAAAGTGTACCTGTCCTGGTGTGGGAGCTTGTTTAAACAGTAATTACCCAGTGCATTTGAGCATGTTGTCTATGCAAAGACTGGCAAGTTTTAGGGAGGCAGTGCCTTCCGAACATGGTTTGTCTTCACAACATACAATCAGAGCATCAAACTGGTGTATTTGCATACAGTAGTAACAGAGTATGACATTTGCATGTGTTATCCCACTTTCTCTTGTGCGGGTGTCCCTACATTCAGGGTATCCTGAACACATTGTTAGCATTGCAAATGAAGCTTTTATGAAGCTTCATGCCAAGCTGTCTGCACTAGGAGGAAAGCATACAGTGTTTTGTCACTTGACCCTGGCAGTGCCCTTGTTACGTTCATGTGAACTTAAATTAAAGATACAAAAGCACTTACTGCTTCTCAACAGCTTCTGTTCAAATAGCTGGTTTGCACAGCAAATAGGATTGCTTTCTAGGTTATGTGGAGAGGGCACCTCTAGGGAGACAGGAATCATTTGGAAACTACTTTGTGAAGGTTCAAAATACAGGGAGGGCTCTGGGCTATGTTTTTAGAGAGTGGTGCAGTCATCCTTGTCTTGTGAAACCAGTAAGAGGTAAATATCTTTCAAGATATCAAGCTAAGTATATGTCTCAGAAAATAGTACTGCTTTTGTCATTATCTGAGTGATTTTAGCATGTTTGTTAAATAATCACAGAATGGTTAGGGTTGGAAAGGACCTTAAGCTCACTTAGTTCCAGCCACTTGCCATGGGCAGCGGCACCTCACACTGGACTATGTTGACCAAGGCTCTGTCCAGCCTAGCCTTGAACACTGCCAGGGATGAAGCATTTACCACCATTAATTTCCTCTCAGTTAGTAAACTAAGATTTCTTAGTCAATGCAGGAGTGCTTAACTATGTTAGAAAGCCACAGAAGCAGAAGATGAAACATTGAATCTCAATGGGGAGACTTAGCCCTAAATTTTTCAGTAGACATTCATAGTAACTTTAATTTTATTTACATTTATTTCATTCATGTGAACATGGATAACCAGCTGAGTTTAGCATTGAGGTCTTTCACTGCCATGTTGTGTCACAACGTGGGCCTTTCTGGCTCATGTGCTTAGAGTGTTTCTAAAATAATTGTTTTTCCTTATGTATCTTTAAAACGGCTATTTAAAATGATCTAGTGTTTGTTCCATTTGTTTACTCACCAGGGGAGTGCTGACTTGTCCAACTGGGGTGTACTGAATGATAGTACAGCTGAAGTAAGAGTGAAAGATCACGTATTCAGTAAAAGATGCTGATATATATGTCAAAGAAGATTATGACAATGAGTTACTAAAAAGATTAGTTACTGAGTATTGTTTGCAAATGTGATAAAATGATGCTTTTTCACTATTTTACAGTGTAAAACAGGTACTTACCTGTACATACATGTACTGGCTGCAAAATTGCTTGCTAACAGAATTAGTTTTAGTTGGAATCATGGACCTTGTCCAAAGAAATTTGAATGCTGTTTTTAATTGAAAAGTAGGTTCATTTCTTAGTTGTTTCCTACATTAAAAACAAAAAAATATTTAAAATAAAATACAAGATTCTGTCTTCTCTGTGAGAATTGTGACAGTATTGCTCCCAAGAAACCACAGGACTGACTGGAGCAGCTTCTGTCTTTGTACCTGTTTCTTGTTTTGCTGTTAAAGGCCGTAGAAACTCAGAGCATGTTGAATATTTGTCTGCAGTCACTAAGATAAAGTGGTAATGTGACTTGCCTCAAAGAAGGGCATTTAAATAACATGAAGACAGTTGATGCAGCCCCTGTGACACACAGGAACATGTTTCAGTGCCACAAGTTGATCATGGGTCTAATCCCTGGATAATGAAGTATACTGCAGCCTTTCATCTACTTTAAATTGAAAACCAAACAAAAGACCCAACAAAACCCCTTTATCTGTTTTTGGCGTTGCTCAGTGTTCCAGTGGCTGTTCTCTCTGCACACCTGTATTTTTGCTGTCTCAGGAGCCTTGAAGTATATGCCAGAGAGGTATATCTCTGTTTACTCACCATATCGGGTTTGCAAGGTATCAGTGGTGCTAGGATGGATTACATAGTTGAAATGGCTGAATAGGAAGGGGAGGTAAAAAGAATTACAAATAAAACCTGGGACTTCCTGAAGTTCAGGGCTTGGCTTGAAGGGATTGCTCATGTCCTGGAATCATAGAATCATGGAATAGTTAGGGATGGAGAGGACCTTAAGATCATCTAGTTCCAACCCCCTGCCATGGGCAGGGACACCTCACACTAAACCATGTCACCCAAGGCTCTGTCCAACCTGGCCTTGAACACCGCCAGGGATGGAGCAGAGAAGAGAAATCCTCTGCTAAATGAAATTTTGAAAAAGAACAAAAATCCTGCTTTCTATGAACAGTTCTTAGTACTCTTGATTAAGTACATGGTAATAGTGAAAATTACTCTCTAGATGATTGTTGGGATTTGCTCAATAAACCATTAAAAGACAATGATAAAGCCTCTAAATAGCACTTCAGGCATATTCTAAATAAGGCTAGTAATATTTGTTTGTGAAAGCATGTCAACTTTGATAATAGATGAAAATACTAATAGAACTGTCTTAAATGTTATCTGCTTGGTGTTAGCAAAGTCTTTAGAAAAAGGTTTTAATAATTAATGTATTTTAATTTACCCACGTAGGGGTGAATGTCCTCTTTTCATTTGGAGGGAGGTGGAAAGAAAACCCTTTAGTATTGAACTGTAAATCCTTTGCAGAGAAGACTGGTTTAGTTCACTGTCCTCATATGAGTATGTCAGTCCTTTGGAAGTACTGTTTCATTTTGGAGCTTTCACAGAGATGAATTATCTAGCAGAATCACAGAATTGTTAGGGTTGGAAGGGACCTCTAGAGATTGGTTAGTCGATTTATGTCTTTATGGTGAGTGATAGTATCTAAGACAGGATAAGCATTGTCTGACTTTTTAGGGAGATTCTTACTCATTGAAAGACACAGGGTACATCTGAAGTAAATGAATACAGTATATTTTATGCATACAGTGAGACTTGTGTAGGAGTTCTGTCATCAACTTTCTTATGACTCTGTCTTTCTGTGTTCAGGATAATGAGGTGCTGAGGAGTACAAGCACTGAGAAAAATGAAGTATTAGAAGCCCAGCAGCAGATGTCCTTGTTTCAGAGCCGTATCAGAGAGCAAAATGCACATTTGGAGATGCTGCGTGAGAAAGCACATGACCTGGAAGTACAGCTTGAGCCTTCTCAAAAGGTAAAAACTGGAAAGTGCCTTTATAATTAGAAGTTGTAGGTAGTTAGGGTTTTGGTGTGGTCATGCACGCCAGGGTGGTACTTTTTTGGAGGAAGATCCTGTAATGAACTTTAAATTTGTCTGTGAGGTAACACTAATGCTTCAGGAGTGAAACTACACTTTAGCATGGAATTGAAAGTTTATTCTTTTGAAGGTAATGATATTCAGCTAAAGCAAACCAGCTGCTTACAATTTAAGTTTGGTGTTTTTTTTTCTTTTTGTAATGAAACAAGGGATTTAGTTCTGGCTCTTTCTGTTGAAATTACTCCAGTGGTTTATGTTGCAGAAGGGTTGCTTTTTAACTCTGTTACTCAACTGTTGTATAACATGAAGAAATTTCCATCAGAAGCAGGTCCATCTGGTTTTGAGCCTTTGGCACAGGGTGCCCAGGGAAGCTGTGGTTGCTCCATTCCTGGCAGTGCTCATGGCCAGGTTGGATGGGGCTTGGAGCAACCTGCTCTAGTGGAAGGTGTCCCTGCCTTTGGCAGGAGGCTGGAACTTAAGCTCCCTTCCGACACAAAACATTGTAGGATTCTTTGAGGCATGCAGGAACATAACTGACAGAGGCTTGCAGTGGGGTGAAGGTTGCTGGATCTGCTGTGTAAGCATACATTAAAGGAACAGCCTAAAAGATCTGATTTCCTTTAAGCACATAACCAGCAATGCCATGGGTAGAAGCCTTAAGCTTTTAAGTGAGTCAGATGAGCCAAAATGTGAGATGACTCTTAAGTTAGCTTACTCCTGCCTGCAGGAGTACATGGATGTGAGGTGGAGAGGCATCTGTAGCTCTGATAGTCTTTAAGTAAAATACCTGAAGTTTGAGACAGCCACTATTTTCTTTCTTTTTGGACTCAGTGACACAGCATTTGTTATTGCTTAGATAAATTGCTACTTGTTACCATATTTGTTACCAGAGACTTGCAGTAATCCTTTCAACTCTCAAGAATGTGGTTAAAAATCCTGTTGCCTAGGCCAACGATACACCCTGCACTTAATAGTAAGTATTATTTAGGAAGATAAATTGAAAGCATGAGGCTTAGGGAAATGAAAACATATTTCAATGGCATATTTCATATGCAGGATATTTTTTTTTTCAGAATACCAAAGATAAAGAAAATACATTTGCCCAACTGGAAGAAAATATGGAAGATACAATTCAACAGCTATGCCAAAACACAGAAGAAAAAGAACAAGATGTTAAAAGTCTCCAAGATCTAGTGGCATCAGAAAGATTGTCTGTACTACAACATACCCTTTCTCTCCGTGACTCAGAGATAACAGAATTGAAAAATGAAATAGCTTTATCCAAAATGAAAGAACAACAACATATTGAAGAACTGACAATCAGTCATGAGAAGGATATTTGCAGACAGTTGGAGAACTTGAGGGCTGAGCTGGAGAAGTGCCACAGAAGAGAAATTGCAGAAGCCAAACAGGTATATGAAGAAGAAATGATTTTAAAATACAAAAATGAACTTGAAGAATTAAAAAGAGAACTCTGTGCTCTGAATTCTGAAGAGCATGTTCAGACTTTGAATGGCATAATAATTGACTTAAATAAGAGTCTTCATGAGTCTGAAGTTAATAAAGAATCTTTGAGAAAGAGACTTGAGAACCAACAGGAAGACTTTGAGAGAGAAAAATCTGAAATTGAGACTAAATACAAGGATTTGATTGATGGGCTTAAGTTGCAACTTTCTGGTGCAGAAGAGCAGCTCAAGGAAGCTGAGCAATATAAACAAGTAAAACAGTCCTCAAATGGAGAGATTCAGAAACTGAATTCTTTCATCAAGGCATTAAATGAGAAGCAACTTTATGAGGCTAAACCCACTATAGACATAAGGCAAAAGTATGATGAAGAGATTGTCTCCAATAGAAAGGTAATGAAATTGAGGGAAAACCAGATTTTACCAGAGATGAGAGCAGAACTTGATGAGATGTGGAATACGCCACACCAGTTAACAGGTGAAGATGAGCTAGTTCATGAAGAACTAGAGTTCCAGCATGGCTTGAGAGTAGGCTCCTCAAGGGATCAATTAGTAGAAATCAAGAATTCAAAGATCATAGAGAATAATGAAAACAGTGAAGTGTCTCAAGAACACTTGCCAGAAGTGGGGCTTTTTAGTGGTGATGAAGGTATGTTGGCTAAATATCTCATCTCCACTGAGAGACCAGAAGAGTCTTACGCATGTAGCGCTTCTGAAGGTTACGCCATTGAAGAAGGTAGGTGCAGTAGGTACGGGTTAGACAGTATGCTTCTAGAACGCAGCAGGGATTTTTTATCTGCATTAAGCTTTGGCCTTGATGAGGAAATAAATCCTAGTGATTTGGCTCAAGAGACTTTTGAAGAGACTGAGGTGAGTGCAAAGGCCTTTGTTGCATTTCTGTCAGATAGCTCCCTGCACCAAAGCAAAATAAGTGACCACGGTGGTGCTGTAAAGGATGATGAGACAACCAGTTTAGTAGAGAGATGTCTAAAGCTAAATGAGCAGCTCCATGAGAAGGAGTCAGCCTTGAAGAAATCATCTCAGGAGACCCAAGAAGCTGTTGGAAAATGGGAAAAAGTAATGGCTGAGCTCTCCCAAATGCGTGTGGAACTGGATGAGGAACGTGAAGCACGGATCTCTTGTGAGAAACAACTTCTTCAGAAAGCAGAGAAGGAGAAAGAACTTGAAAACAAAATAATGTTTCTAATGAGGCAGCAGGGCGAGGATGGAGAAGCTTCAACACAAGTGTCAAAATCCTCTACCTGGCAAGACATGATAAAAGACCTCCAGGAGGAAAGAGAAATGCTGATGGTGCAGCTGCGAACACAGGAGCAATTAGTAAAAGATGTTCAAGAGCAGAAAACAGCTTCTGATTCTGTAACAAGTGAAGTACAGTCTCTTTTTGGACGTCAGTTAGCTGCTTTGCAAAGTCAGAGGGATCAGATGCAAAGCCAGCTTGATGCTCAGAAGAATAAAAACCAGACAATAGCAGAGCTGCTTGGTCAGAAAACTGTATCTGAAGAGACATTGCTAAAAGAACAGGAGCTGCTCAAAGCTGAAATCCATAATAAAGAACAAAATTTAGCACTCTTATTAGAGGAAAAAGCCACCTTAGGAGAGAGATTATCTGATATGGAGGTGGATCTAATAAAAGCAGGAAAAACACTAGCAGACAATGCTAGCATCATTGAGGATCTTGAGAGAAACATACAGGAACTTAATGCTGAAGTGAAGAACCTCAAAGAAATACATGAGTGTGAAAGACTGGAATATGAGGAGAGGTTGAACTTCAGCCACCTAGAAATCCATAGACTTAATGCTGAAGTAAAGGCCAAAAGTACTGAATACAGTGAGGAAAAAGGCCAGTTGACTGAAGAAATTGCCCATTTGAAGAAGGCTCATTTGGAGCTTGAGGCTCGCTTGCAGGAGTCCTTTCAGTCTGCACAAGCTGCACAGGAGGCACAAGCCAAGATGGTGAAACATCACAGAGAGGAAATGGATAAAATGGAGACTCAGCACCGTGCTGAATTAGCTAAAGTGAGTTTGACACAAGAGAAAGTGGTAGGAAACCCAAGCAGGAGGCTTGGGATTTTGGAATGCTTAAGGTAGACATTGTAAATGTTTGTATGCCTGTTTGCAGATAGAAGAATTAAAGGCTGAAATAAAAGATAAAGTAGAAAACCAGCAAAAGTTGGAAGAAGAAAGAAAGGAACAGATTGCCTTAATAAAAAAGGTAAATGCTGTCCTTGGGTTGATTTCAGAAAAGCAAACTCAGTTTGTGTTGTTTAAACAGTATAAATGTTTTAGAGATGCAAATATCTAATAATTGTGTCTTTTCTTCCGTGGTGTCTTGATTTGGGGAGGAGGGGAGAATTCTGGTTATTTTGTTGAATCAAGTTCTTCAGCTGAGTATTCTCTGCAGGTACATGAACGAGAGCATGATCGTGAGATCTCTGAGCTGATCGCTAGACATGAAGATGAAATGGAGAAGCTCCGTACTAAGCTAAATAAAGAACAGCAGCTCCTGTTGGATGAACTTCGGCAGCAAATGGCAGCCACACACAAAGCAGAGATTGAGCAGGCTCAGCTCCAATCCCAGGTGAAATACAGGAGCACAGGAATTACTGCAGTGGTTACCTGGATGTTACAAAAGAAGGCTCCTTGATTTTTGTGCATACAGTGTGAACTCTTTTATATTGGTAGTCCTGGGTAACAGTTGGATTTGATGATCTTAAAGGTCTTTTCTAACCTGGCTGATTTTATGTAATGCTGCCATTGAAGAGTTAGGAGTGGTGGGTGGTAGTAGATATTTTCTATGGGAGTTCTCCAGGATCCTCACTGCAATTATATTTTAATGTTTATTTTGAAGAAAACTGGATGCTGAAATTGAAAAATTAGAAATTTGGTTAGAAAACCAAAATAAAACAACCAAAAAACCCAAACACCAAAATCAACCAACCAAAAACCACAAACCCAAAAAGCCCAACTTTGTCATCTTTCATGTCTTGATAAGTTTAACAGATGAATTTAAAGAAAATACTAACCCCCTCCCACTTTTTACTTATCCCACTAATGTAATTAGGCATTCTTCCCGCTAAACTGAAGTGTATGAACCTGACCTTTTCCTCTCACTACTTACTGGGTTTCTTGAACACTTCCACTAAATGCAAACTGGAAATGGGAAGAAATGCATCCAATGTCGGGTCTAATTACAAGGTGTTGCTGTAGTGTTGAATCTATTTAAGAATTGAAAAGTTTGCTAGGTCTATTTTCACTGCCATTTCTAACTGTTGAATATTTAACACCTTTTTTGATGAAGTATGGTGAATTTTACTTTACTTTTCCAATACGACTTCAGAATTTTGCTTTTTAAATTACAACCAGTAGCAAATAGGAGGAATTTTCCCTAATAGACAGCGAAAGGTTGGGGCAAGCTTGTGTTCTGATCTGATGTTGTGGAGAAGTGGACAGACACAAGGTATTTGGTAGGAGATGAAGTTAAGAGGCAGATAAGGAAAGCATTTTGCACTGAGAATGTTATGCAAATCTTATTGTTATAAAAAGCTGCTTATTTTCAGGGTTCTGCCTTTAAAAACCACTCTTTCTTCTGCCATGAAGAAACACTTTCCAAGTACAGAATGACAAAACAGGTGTGTTAAGCTGGACTTGAAAAAAGTGAAACTATTTTCTTAGAGGGGAGGGGAAAAAATCATCTTCTTTCCTTTTTTCTCCACTACAGACACTGCACAGCCTTGAACTGGAAGCTTTACGTCTAAGCTTAAATAACATGCATACCTCTCAGCTTGAGCTTACACAGTCTAACTTTAGAAAAGAAAAGGAAACTGCCCTGGTGGAACTCCGGGAGATGCTCAATGATAAGCGTGCTCAAGAGGTAGCAATTCTGCAGAGCCGCCATCAGCTGGAGTGGGAGAAGATTAAAGAACAATGTCTGAAGGAAAAAGAAGACCTAATGACAAAGCATCAGCAAGAACTAGGTATTAGAATTTGGGAATAATGGACCAGACATTGAAACCCCATCAGTATTTGTCTTCCTCCACAGGTTCCTGTCTTGGTGTAGAGCTGGCACATTAATACATTAATATGAATGTAACCACTTAAGAGTTCTTGAATGTAGAGGCTGAGAAGGAGAACTCTGAATCACATGGTGGAAGAGTCTGGGTGGGGAGTTGTGGATATTGTTAGCTGGGGGACTAGAGGAAAGAAATTTCTCCTCAAGGAGGCTATGAGGCCATGTCCCAACTAACCTGGGTGCTGGGACACTGTCTTGTCGCTTAGATGATACTTCTTTCTCTTCTGGACCATTAGCTGGGTAGCTGGCATCAACTCTTGAATTTTCATTTCCCACTGGAACACTTGAAATAAGGTTGCATGCTAAGGCAATGATACTTAAAACCTGTGAGAAGGTGACTGATGGGCCCTTTCAGGGTTCCTGCAGACCAAGATGGGTGCTGAACAAGAAGCTGGAATCAATACGGGGAGGAGCTGGGAAGGAAGAAGCCATTGGTGTCAGTGATAATAGCAGTGATCAGATAATAGCATCTGTCTTGCAGTCTGTTTCTTAGGCATTCTTAGAAGAAATATGAAGAGTTTCCTTCTTGCTGCTGCCTGGGACTCTTTTGCTGTGTCTCTGGAGATAGAGATGATTCAAACACTTCGGAGTGATGTACACTGAAATGCTAGCATCTAAAATGACACTGATAGGCATTTGATTGTATATCTTTAGGATTAAAGGTATGGGTTTGGATAGAACCTGCTACCTTACACTGTTGCATGCCTGCACCTGGGTTTGATACAGAAAATGGTAATCTCACTCATATTTCTACTTATCATTTAATCATAACATTTAATGTAAATTTATTAATTAGTATTTTATTTCACAGTTGATCAGAGAAAGAAAATAGAATTGGAAATGGAAGAGAAACATACCCAGGCATTAGAGGTACAAATTCTGTTCTTCATACAAGAAAAAGTTAAACTCCTTTCAGTAAACTAGAGGTGGTAGAAGTCCTGTGTTTGCTACATATTTATTGTAGAGGACAAATAAATGGCGGAGAAAAGTACTCATTTACTGAGTGTGTTTGCTTTAATAATGCAAATCTTCCTCTCTTAGACTCTCAAAAGAGATTGGGATTTGGAGTCTGATATGCATTTAAAAAACATGGTTGAAGAGCTATCTGGAAAACATCAGACAGAAATGGTGGAACTACAGAAAACTCTGGAGGTGGAATTAGAAAAAGTCAAAGCAGAGCTGGGTCATCTTTCTCTGGAGAATGAGCAGTCTAAAAGTAAGTGCCATGGTGTAGGAAGCAGTTGTATTTATTGAACAATGGCAAAGCTAGCTAAGTGTTTTTAGAACCTGCATAAAAAACAAATGCAAGCTATATCTGTGTACTCAAAAACTGAGTTAATGGCATAAGACTCTTGAAAACTGGATGACACATGAACAGGGTGCCCAGAGAAGCTGTGGCTGCCCCATCCCTGGCAGTGTTCGAGGCCAGGTTGGACGGGGCTTAGAGCAACCTGCTCTAGTGGAAGGTGTCCCTGCCCATGGCAGGGGTTGGAACTGGATGAGCTTTAAGCTCCCTTCCAACACAAACAGTCTGTGGTTCTAAGTAAATGAAAAATTGTTTAGAGCATCGTTAGCTGTCTTGTGCTTTGATTTCTATATGGTATGAGATAGACTATGTTTTCCTTCAAGTGTATTAAAGGGAGGTACTGTTTTGCTTCCAGCTGAAAACCAGCTTTGGCAGTTAGTGAATTAACCAAAATTCTATTGGTTATTATCAATAGCAGCTGCTTCTAACAAAAAACCCTGGGACTAGTTTTGCTTAATGGTTTGCTCTGGGACTAGTTAAAGCTTAATGGAACAGTAGCTTTTTTAGACACTGTTCTGGAAGTAACCTTTTTATACTGTAACTGAGGTTTTCATTAACAGGTACATCTGTTTATGCCTTTTGCTGAGGTACAGATAGAACTAGGAACAGTTTGTGTAGGTCTCAGAATCTGACATGTTAAGATAGTGGCTGACTGCTGCAACAGTGTCAGATCTGCTATCAGTGATGGCATGAAAAGGAGATACTAGGTGCAGAATGCCAAGAAGTGAAGAGTGATAGTTACTCAGGTTGCCTAGCTTCTGAGGCGCTATGCAGGTGAGAGACATGGGAAATGAGGAATGTGCTCTAGGGAACCTTGCTTGAGCATGGAGGTTGGACTAGATGACCCCTGGTGGTCCCTTCCAACCTCAGCTATTCTGTGATTCTGTAATACTCTGTCTGGGTAAATGCAAATGCAGTATTAAGGGTGTTGGATGATGCTGGCAGGAGGCAGCAGGACCAGGTTTCAGAAGTGAAGCATAGCCTTTTTGGCCTGCCAAGGACTGGATGCTTTCAGTGTTTGGCTCACCTTTGGCTGCTGTGAGAACATGCTAGTTCTTCCCAGCCTGCACTAGCTTTACTGGATTTCCCTGAACCTCTATCATTAAAATCTGTTCCGTGAGGATAACATGGCATCCCTTGCAGCTCACTGGGGCTGACATGTGGTCACTTGATTGCAGATTCTTTCTGTGCAGGTCAAGATTTGTTGACCAGATGAGGTAGTAGCACATTTAGAAGATTCAGAGAATGCTCAGTGCTGAGGCAGAGCATACTTGGTGTGAACTTTCCTAGTCCTTCCTGTTCATCTCTTGGTCTTAGGAGAAATTCTTTGTTTGTCGGATCTGGAAGAAATGCTTGTTTCCCTTGACATGGGTTTCTAGTTCAGGATGCTTGTTTGTGTGAGCAGAGAGCAGATGCTCATCCCTCTAGCACTACTGTTGGTTATTTCTTGGCTAACAGCAGAGATGCAGAGACTTGGAAGTACTGTGTGGAGATGTTTGACTTTCAAATGCTTTACTCTTCAAGTATTTTGTGATTCCCTCTGAGCTACCATTTTAGTCTAGAGACTTGCATTTCTATTTCAGTTGCATAAAAGCTGTACAGGTTATTTAGTATCTGGAATGATGGTGTAACAGAACTCGCTTTTAATTTCAGTAAAATGTATAGAACTGGAGGAGCAACACCAGTTAGCCATTACAGAATTACAACAGCAGCTGCAGGCTGAACATAACCAACTCCTAGAAAATATGAAGATGAAAAGCCAAGAAAAAGAAGAGAATCTTCAGAAAGAGGTAAAAAATAATAAACACTCATTTAGGGTGATTCTTTATAGCAAAACCTAGACAATATACATGCAATTTTGGTGACTTGCTTGTTATTTAGGGATTGTATTGACAAACTAATACTCAACTCATGAAGCAGGCAAATACTCTGGGATTTTCCAGTAATTCAGAATCTTTTGAATGCAGTTGCCTTTGTGCCATTTGGTGCTGTTTCTTCATCTTTATTTATGTGCTTAATTTTCTGGTTCTTGTGTTTCGTTTTTATATAACTACTGCTTTATTTTTGCCACTGCTGATACACATAGCATTAAGAATAAATTTGTCTCTCTCAGAGGAGTGGGTCTAGCAGTCAAGTGCTACTCCATATCTCTGATTGCCTGGATGAGTTGCTGAGATTACCACTAAGCATTTCTACCTATCACTGTAAGAACTGTCTGTTGCTTATCAAATAAGTAATTAGAATGAAATTGGTTTAAGAAGTTGGGGAGTTTTGGGTATTTAACATGTCTTCCATAGCTGGAGAAACTTCAGGTCATGCATGAAGAACTCAAGACTCGTTCGCAAGAAGAAGTCAGGCACCTTTGGTCTCAACTTGACAGTACCCGAGCAAATCGACAAGAGCTAAGTGGTAGGTTCAGAACTGATGCACTTTCTTTTTTCCCTCTTCTTCATATAGAAGTACACATTATAGACACAAAATACTTGTGCTCATGTACCAGAACACACAGGTAGGTCACAGTGTTCTGTTTCTGAAGTGAGCGGTGAGTCAGTGTCAGATGTGTAGTTGATTCTGCAGTGTTAAAAAGTATGGTGTCGCTATGGAGAAAAGCTCCCTCCTGTGGTTTTCCTTTCCCTTGCCCCTCTTTCATGCACACTGTCAAAATTGTTAGTGGAAACCAAACATTTTTCCTTGCAATGTCAAATTAAGTATGATGTAGTTAAAAAAGGAGGAAAATGCTGGTCAGTGCAATCATATGCTCCTATTTGTATTCAGTGTGGGAGCAGGTATGAATTAAATTGAGCAAACAATTGTAGGTAGGCAGTAAAGCTCCCTGCTTAATTTATAGCTTCGAGTAGTTTATTGTGACTGTTTTATTTGGAGATAAGAGATGAATCTGCTTAAAAAAAGGCAGAAAGGCAGAAATATTTTAAAATGTGATTAGGTTGTATCTTGAGGTAGAAGTGGCTTTTTTTCCCCCTTTTGGTTTTGAGGCAAGTAAAATAAAATGCATTTTTCATTGACACTCACAATGGAGATTTGTCATCTTTTGAAAGGCTACTAATTCTTCAATACAGAAAAGCCCTGGAATAAAGAGTTGTCTAATTTAAACCAAAAACATTCAGGTGATACTTCTGAAATCAGAATGCATGACAGTGTTGTTTTCCTATAAGGCTAAAAATACTGTCCTTTTTCCATGATGATGCTTCTGTTTAAAAAATAAACATATACTCTAAAAGCAACAAAAGGGAAAACATTGTGCACAGCAGTTAAAGATAATAGGTTTTATAGAGTCATAGAATGATTTGGGTTGGAAAGGACCTTAAGATTCATCTAGTTCCAACCCCCTGCCTCACACTAGAATTAGTCTTATGTGTATCTGTATTAAGCTTATGAAAAAGTTTTAAAACGCGAGAGAAAATAATGGCTGGCTGAAATCTGACCATATGCATTATATATCTTAAGATTTTTGCTTCAAGATTTAAATGTATTAAAACTTTATTGAACAGACTTTACCTTGACTTTTTCAGATCTGTTTTGATATTACAAAATTATAGCAGATACCACTTTATAGTATTTGCTGGAATTCTTATATTTCCTCTCTGTAGCCCTGATCTTTATTAACCTTTCAAATGTCTCTCCATGTTTCTAACTGCCCACATTCCCATTCTTTGGACCCTTTCTGTTTCTTCTTCATCTTGCTTGAGATGGTGAAGCCAGAATGCAAGTCCATGGTCCAGGTGAGGATATCTCTTTTGGCGTGTGAGATCTTAAAAGTGGTTTGTCTTCCTCTGCTTTTCTTCACTTGAGTGATCCTTTGGCAATGCATTTAGATTGATTTGGGGACTTGTGGTGGTGGCAGCTGGATCATGGGATCCCTGCTCTGATGTACAAATGATATGCCAGTTCAAAACTGTTAAACACTTCTCAGGGTTACTATTGTGCTGGCAGACTTTACTGGTTAGGCAAAACCTACCCATGCCAGATTGGACTCCCCTTGCCTATCCCATTGGTGGTGTTATCGGTAACTGCTACAGTGAGCCTATGTGATGATTAAGTAGTATTGCAGGACTCTGCATGTTACTAGCCCAGACCTGAAACACAAGGAAATGAGGAGGTCTAACAGTTTTCTGGTAGTTTTGATTCTTGTCATGAGGATGGTTTCTCTGAATGCAGTGTAAATGAAGAACATAGGTTTACTGTCTTCTGACATTTTGTCTTTAGAAGTTTATTTTATTATGTAGCTTCTGGTATAACATTTTACCCCTGTCTCAACAACTAAAATACGGCTGAAGTTCACATAATGATTTAGCCTAAAGATATGTGCTTCTGAGTGCTTGAGTTGGTTTTGCCTCCATTCCAGAGCTGAAAGAGCAGCTTCTGGCTCGTGCATCACAGGTGGAAGAAATAGAGCGTTTAAAACAAGAATTTGAACAACAGTGTCAGCAGAGAAAAAGTGAGCATGAAGCTGAATTGGAGCAACTGAGACTTTACTTTGAAAAGAAGCTAAAGGTTGCTGAAGAAAACTACAGAGAAGAATTGACTTTGCTGCATCAGAGACTGCAAGAGCTGAAGGACTATTCACTGTCAGAGTTAGAAATGAGTCAAGATCAAGCAGGGGACATCAGGTGACTATTCCTTTTCCCTGTATCTCATGTTGTGACAGCATTGCTTGCATTATATTTTTAATACTAAAGATGATGTTAGCTTCTAAATATATTGGGATTGATCACTAAGCAATCTGTAGTTAGAAACCCAGTGATGGAAGTCACGAGTGTTCATTCCTGAGCAGTTGTTATAGTTGCTTTGTGCCTACTTCCAGTGCATCGTAAATCAGCAAGTTCACTTAATTTGTGACACATTCCAGTCTTAAACTTGAAACCTCTTTTCTCAGTTCTTCTGTCACAGTTTTTGAAGAGGCTGCTGAGAAAGAGAGAAAGGATACGCTTGTTCAACTAAATCAACAGCTGGAGCGACATCAGGTAGGATTTTTGGTATAATAAAGTTCTACTGTTCATTACATGACCTATATGAAAATTGATGTCAGATGTTAATTTGAGACATTTTCGAGACCTAATTTGAGACAGGCTTAATTATTTTTGACAATTATATTGTAAATTATCAGTTCTCAGCCTAGCAGAACAGATGAAACAGTGTTCTGTGATTTTATGCCCTTTGTTTGGGTTATCCTGTAAGCCTAGTAAGGAGCTTATCAAGGCTTTTCTACACAAGTGCAGAGCTTATGATGTTTCTCTTCTCTATAGCTTCTGTGGTAGTTGTGCCTTCTATTGCTGCCTGTTCCCTTCAAATGCAGTTGCTAATTTGGTCCCTCTTCTATTTACACACCTATTTTTATGTACCTCATTGTAATTTAAGAACTTCTTTGCTCAACTTACTTGAAGTGAACTGAGTGTTTCAAAAAGGATTTTTCCTTTTGGTTTTAGTTTTAGATTTTTCTTTTCAAAATTAATTATAAAGTTAATGTATTTTATTTTTAGTAAGGGAATGACAAGGAGAAAAGGCATCCCCAGGACAACATGAGCTCCATTTTATTAGTAAATCACACAAAAAAATACATGAGTTATGAGGAATGTACACATCATACCTGTTTTCTTGCTGATATTTGATTACCTAGCTGAGTATGAAGCTGCATTCATAATAGATGGTTATTTTAAGTTCTGTGGTGTACACAAAGGGCTCTCTTAATTGCTGAGAGTCAATAGTTTTTCTACCCAGATGTATGTGGGACTTCCCCCTCTATTACACACTCAAACAGCTCCTGAAACTCAGAACTGCCTTGTGGCATGGTTCCAAAGCATATCTATCTTGAGGGGCTCTGCTGCTCTAGCAGCAGATGGAGCAGCAGGAACAGAGCAAAGCCAGCAGGTTTTTTGGAAACCAGATACATGCCTGTTGAGCAGGTGCTTTATATTGCTGCTGTCACTGAAAGATACTTGGCATGGTTTCTTCAAAGCTGAAGATGTCTTTCCCTAACCCATTTCTTGTGTAGGAAGAACTTGCCTGTTTGCAAGTACAACTTAAAGAACAACACAGGTGTGAATTAGATTCCTTAAGATCTTCCCTTGCACTTCAATATAAAGAGGACCTAATGAAAATGAAAATGGATCTGTCAGACAAATATAGAACAGAAATTGAGGAAATGAAAAGAAAGCATTGCTTAGAACTTGAGCAGCTCCGTGCCCAGCTTTCAGAAGAACATTTAAAAGGTAAGATGATCTGACAGACTGGGAAGCAAAATAGTAAGCTGCTTGTGGCACTTATATTTTCCTTTAAATAGGCTTTTCAGTTTTTGATTTGTTATTATCTTCCATAAACTATAGGGAACATGTGTTATGCCCTGGCATCCAGCACTTTGCTTTTTGACTTTGGAAGCACAACTCAACATGCCCATAAAAGATATGGTTACCTGAAACTGGTTATTGGGTTATTGTGTAGTAAAATGTACTGCAGCTGCGGAGCTGATCAGGTTTTCCTTCTTGATGCCTGGGAGGGCACTGTCAATTCCTGAATTGATATGTATTTGAGAATTTCTTAGTCTTGTCTGTCAGTTACGTTAAATGCCTCCTCTGTTTGTGTGAAATAGGCCAGTTCCATAGAGTACACCCACTTCTATGTTCCATACCTCTTTTGCCTGTGTTTCGAGGGTTTGACAGTGCTCTGCTCATTTAATATTAATATTTCCTTTTTCTCCTGTGTTTTCCACTAGTTGGCAGATGTGTTAGGATGAAGTTTTTGAACACAGAGGAAAGTATTTCGAAGGAGCAAAATTTGTAATAGGTTTTGTTTACTGTGGAGTTCAGGTTAAAGTTCCTTTTAAGACTAAATTTAATGAGACTTCCTTATGTGATCATAGGTTAATGTCATTTCCTAACCATTGCTGCTTTTCTTGGAATTATAATTTATAGAAATATACCACCTTGTATTGAGTCAATGTGAAATGCATATATTGAGGTGCAGGTTAAGCTATCATGGCAGTTGTTGTATCTGCAATGTTGGAGCATAGTATGACTTTATAATCCATCCTTTACAGTTAGCTATATAACATGCAGCTATAGCTATATTCCACTGTATATTGGTTAGAAGGATCGATATGACTTAATATCTGCAGTTATATTTCTTATTTTTCTTTTATTTTTAATACTAGACAGGTATATAAAAAGTGCTTAAAATGTTTAGAGTTTTCTCCCATCTGCCTTTCTTGGGAAATGCCTTATGTAAAAAGCATGTGCAGAAGAGGAGATAAAGCTTGTATGAATCTGCCATTACATTTCCCAAAAGAAAGTCAGGTCCTGTGGCTGTTGCTGGAGGAGGGAGGTGGATACTGATACATTTCAAACGTGACAAGAAAGTGCAACAAGGTACAAAATCATCTTGATAAGGGGCTCTTGTTGATCTCAAGTTAATATGGCTGCTGATAAACTGCGCAGCTGACAACATCAGCTTTATTTCTGTGCATTAATAAAACCTGTTAAAATAAAAGGAGTTCCAGAACGTCATTTTATTGTTTTGTTTTCTTTTTGCTTTTCAGAAATCACCAAACTGCACCTACGGAGTGCTCAAGATGCAGCACGTCAGGTTGAAATGGAGGTGGCTGAGCGAGTATCTGTGCTGGAGGAAGAGCACAAAGCTAAGCTCTCCCTTCTCAACTCTGAGAAACAGCGTATTGCAGAGCTTCTGGAAGAAATAGAGCACTTAAAGGAGGAGATTACTAAACAAAAAGATTCCTCTGTGCAGAATGAAAAGCACCTGAAAGAGGAAATGGAAAAGGTAACATGTATTACAGTAATGTTTAGTAGAGAGTTGGGCAAGCTCAGATCTGTTGCGAAGACCAAGGGAGCTAGAAGCAGTACTTATCTTTAAAAGTGCATAGTTAGTGATCATAGCTTCAGCTTTAAATGGACTTGCATGGGTACACACAAATATTGGAATACAAAAGGTCCTTATCCTGAACATCTCCCTGCAGCGCATCCCTGTCCTGGTGCAAAAGTAATATGGCACAGTTGCATTACGGGGCTGTTCAGCCTTGGAGAAGAGAAGGTTACGTGCAGACCTCATAGCAGCCTTCCAGTATCTGAATGGGGGCTATAGGGATGCTGGGGAGGGACTCTTCATTGTGACAGGACAAAGGGTAATGGGTTAAAACTTAAACAGGGGAAGTTTACATTGGATATAAGGAAGAAATTCTTTACTGTAATGTGGGGAGGCACTGGAATGGGTTGCCCAGGGAGGCTGTGAATGCTCCATCCCTGGCAGTGTTCAAGGCCAGGTTGGACGAAGCTTTGGGTGAGATGGTTTAGTGTGAGGTGCCCCTGCCCGAGGCAGGGGGGCTGGAACTAGATGATCTTAAGGTCCTTTCCAACCCTAACTATTCTATGATTCTATATCATGTGGTAATGGAGAATTCAGCAGAAAGCACAGAGGCAGATGGAAAATATTCTCTGCTGAACAGGTCCTCTCTGAGAAATTTCTGTCTTTGAAGCAAATAACCAGAAGTAACTTTTCGGGGCATTTTTGGAGGGAAGAATTGAGAATTGGATAAGAGACTTCTGCTTTGGCTTTGCTTAGGTGTAGCTCTTAGAATTTGTAGGTAAAGAGAATCCTGTCTGGCACCTCAGAATCGTAGAATTCTTCAGGTTGGAAAAGACCTTTGAGTTCATCAAACCCAACTGTTCACTGCCAGCACTACTGCTAAAACATGTGTAGACATGGCACTTAGAGACATCTTTTAAATACCTGCAGGGATGATGACTCCACCACTGCCCTGGGCAGCCTATTCCAGTACTTGACACTCTCTGGGGGTAGGAATTGCTCCTAATATCCAGTCTAAACCTCCCCAGCACAGCCTGAGGCCATTCCCTCTTGTTACTTGGGAGAAGAGACCAACCCTTGCATCCTTACAAACCTTCTCTTTTACCTGTTAAGTCAGCTGTCCCATCTGAGGATAACCTTAGCTCAGATGTTAATTCTTTGCTTAATTTGTTCTAGTATTTGAATACTTGAGAGAATTAGATGGATGAAGCTCTTATTTCTCAAGTCCTCTTTTCCTTCCTTTTTAATGAGAGAGAATGAGCATCCTTTTGTAGACTTAAAATCTGGTGGAGAAGGCCAGAGAAAACAGTTGCAGACTGGAGAGGACATGGAGACTCACCTGAAGCTTCCAGTAATGAAGCCTTCAGTATTAATAGTTACTTCTACCACCTGCGGGATCTTGTTTGTGGCACTGCTGGCTGGATAAAAGATAAGTGTATGCAGAATGTGGTGTCTGAAATGAGCCTGGCCCACATGCTGATCCTCTGTCTGGAAATCCATGTTTTGCTTGCCGTCCGATGTCTATCTCTCAGAAACAGAGTGAACCAGTTTCCTCTATTGCTTCTCCAGTGAAACCCAGAAAAATCATCATGGATTGTGTGTTAATCAAAATCCTTGGGGTTTTTGCCTTTTCTGCCTCATCATTTAGGTTGTAGTATAAATGAATGCTTATTCGTTCAAAATGAACTTTCCAAGTGAAAACAGAAGAGTGGACTTCACACCGATGTGATCTGTTACTGCTTTTACAGTCCTGTGTGATATTACTAGCCTTTAATTTTTTCTTAAGAGATGATTCTGTTGTTTTCTTAGCTTACTATTTGTTTGTTTACCAGCTCAGTGTATTTAGAGTCTTTTTCTGCCGTTTGTCACTTGAACAGTCTTTCAGTGCTTTGGCTTCTGTTTTTATGCTATGAATTTTTTATACTGCTTTTAATGCTACAGGAGAGAACTGTCCTTGTGATGGACTTGGATACTGCATATAAAGTATCTGGAGCTGGAACACGAAGGGAGATGAGAGGTTTAAAAGAGGTTTTTAATCAAGCCCAAAGGGGGCCAACAAGAAACCTGGAGAGGGGCTTTGGACAAAGGCCCATAGGGACAGGACAAGGGGAATGGCTTTAACCTGCCAGAGGGGAGACTGAGATGAGCTCTTAGGCAGAAGCTCTTTCCTGTGAGGGTGCTGAGGCGCTGGCACAGGGTGCCCAGAGAAGCTGTGGCTGCCCCATCCGTGGCAGTGTTCAAGGCCAGGTTGGACACAGGGGCTTGGAGCACCCTGCTCTAGTGGAAGGTGTCCCTGCTTGTGGCAGGGCTTGGAGCTGGATGAGCTTTAAGGTCCTTTCCAACCCAAACAAGTCTGTGATTCTGTGTTTTTTTCAATTTGAACTCCTGAAATGAAGGTAAGTGGCCCCAGGGGAAAAGAACATGGAGTATCTTATTAATTCTAGGATTTTGCCTTAATTTTTTCTTCCTTACCCCAGTTAATTCTTAATAATGCATTGAATTAAAATAGCTATGAATTGACATTTCAGCCTTACTTTTATCTGGAAGTAAACAGTATTTTTTTCACTGCAGGAATTGAATCTCTCCAAGACCTTAAATGCCTGAGAATATTCATTTTGCACTTGTCAGTTTGGTTTTGGTATTTTATGCAAAACTGTGTTCACAGATAAAACATGAGATGGCTGAGGATCACAAGAATAAATTAAGAGAAGCCAGAGAAGAAGTCCAGAAGATAGAGACTATGTACAAAGAAAAGGAGAACAAATGGAAATGTGAAAGTGAGGACCAGAGGATCCAAGCAGAGGAGAAATTATCACTGTTGCGTATAGAACTGCAGAACAGAGGCGAATGTGAGAAGCAGGAGTTACAAAAGGAGTTTGAACTTCGTGAAGCTGAAATGAATCAACTTCAAGATCACCAAGCTGCCAGAATTCTGGAATTGGAGAAACT
Organism: Pezoporus wallicus; assembly: GCF_028554395.1. Classification (NCBI taxonomy): domain Eukaryota; kingdom Metazoa; phylum Chordata; class Aves; order Psittaciformes; family Psittacidae; genus Pezoporus; species Pezoporus wallicus. The sequence goes on along the minus strand of NW_026638763.1, from coordinate 2,138,756 downwards.
GGTAAAAGAGCAGCAAAACAACTTGCAGCAGCTAGAGGACAGCCTTGCAAGTGCACAGGCTGTGCAGAAAGCTCAGGAGCAGTATGATGCTGACCTGCAGGCAGCCAAAACACTTATGGCAAAAGAAATGGAAAAGGCCACACTTTGTCTGCAGGAAGAATGTGCACTGAAACTTATGGAAGCACAAACCAAGTAAGTCCCGAGTGTCTGAGCACTCTTCACTTGCCAGTTCAGTCATTGGTATTGCTGCTCTTATTTTAGATGTAAGGTAGTGATGTAAATTGGTCACTTGATGGCATCAGCTAACTTCATGTATGTAGAGCTCACTCCAAAGTAACAGTAATGCCGTCCATTGCAGTTTACAGCTTTGCTTCATGTAAATGCATTGAATCTATTCTAACAAATCAAATGAAGTGTGGTCAAGTTATGTTTGTTGCAGTTAAGAATACAACATACCGCTGAAAACCAGCTTTAGAGGAAGTGTTACAGGACATGGAAGTGGAAACATTCTCAGTTTTTTCAAGTGTTTTCAATCAATTCAAATGTATTTAAGCAAGCTGGTGAATGAAGCTTGTGTTAACCACTGAATGCTGAGGTTGATGGTCTGAATATGATATACTGCAGCTCTGGTTAAACAGGAAAGCTGTAACTGCTCTTTTTCTTCCCCTTCCTGTACCCGTTGTTTTAAGTGTGTTAAAGGAAATACTCAAATAACTGCATGTTTGTATTTGCATGCATTGCTTCAGATTTATCCCTTCTTTCCTCCCTAAACAGATGCTCACAGAATGAGATTAGGGAAATAATTACAGTAAGGAAACACTAAAAGTAGAAATTCAGCCTTTAAATAGCCCATCTCTTTTCGATTATTGGTGCCTCTATTCAAAAAATACTACACTTGATGATTACAGTAAATTGCAGCATCTCTGGTACTAAATCTTCTGCATCAAGCTTTAGGCAGACTTCAGAGAGCTGAAATGAGTTTGGAGGAGCCCCCAGGTATCCCACATCCTCTTCCAGAGTGGTTTTATGTCTCAGTCTTAACCACATGTTTTTGGGTATGATTCTTATGACAGTTGGTTTACTTACAGATAAGACATTTGGGGTGTAGACAATGTGTATGCTATATACCAGATGCTCTCATATGGCAGTATTCTCTCAGAGTGAACAATGTTTGTATGTGGCTCTCTATTAGTAATTTAATAGAGGTGCCATTCTACCTAGTAGTAAACAGATACCAGCAAGTGATACTGCATAAACCTTCAATTATGTGGCTATGAAATCATTGTGGCTTGCTTTGAATTCGTTGTGTTTGAAACACAAAGTCAAATTTGTGGAGGCTAAGTGAGGTCTTCTTATTTTTCTTTGGGTTTTATTTTTAGTTCGTCTTAAAACCAAAGCAAGCAATGCCTTTTTGACACTATTCTCTTAACTTTCTTGGAAATAATCTAGGTTTATGGAGGAACACAAAGCCATGACTCAGAAATTCACAACTGAGCAAGAGATTCTTCTGCAAGAGCTGAAAAAGAAACATGTTGATGAACTGGAGCTCCAAAATGAGCAATTACAGGAGAAGCATAAGCAGCAAATTTTGTCTCTTACAACTGAGTTTCAGACAAAGCACCAAGCTGAAATTGAGGCACTTAAATCTACACTAGAAAGTAAACAGCAGGTCCAGCTTGAAGCTTGTATTGCTGAACTGCAGGAAAAGCACCAGGCACAAATTGATGAGCTGGAGGTTAAACACTTATCAAACCTGGATTCCTTAGAGTCATCCTACCTGTCTGAAATTCAGAATATTAGAGATGAGCACAGTCAGGCTCTTGAGAAGCTACAGCTGCAGCACACAGAACAGCTCCAAGAAAAGGATAAAATGGGTCAAGCACGCTTGGATCAGGAGGTACAGATGTTGAAATTAAAGCATGCTGAAGAACTTGAGCTTTCCCAAAATAAGTTGAAAATTGAGTTAGCTACCCTTCATATGGAAAAACTTAAAGCCGTGGCTGTTGAAACAGAAGCAGCTCATAAGGTGAGTCAGGACGAAGACTTGGCATAGAAGGTAAAATTTCATGGTACATGGTGTGGGATGCCCTTTTCCCTTGTTCTTGGGGTGTATTTTGACAATCTCCTGCTAACACTCATATGTGGCCTTATTGTGAGCTGAAATAGGAAACTGAAGCTGAAAATTAAGTCCGTCTGTTGCTCCCCTCCCTGAATGCCCAGACTAATGAGTTTTCTGTGTGGAAAAGGTACAAATTAGGTAAATATTTTTAACATAGTTCAGATTGGAGGGTCTCTCTATTTGGTGTTTCAGAGCTTCTCTGCCTGATAGAGTAATTCTTCAGAAGTGATTAGGACAAAGTAAATGCAATTCTGTAGGTTAAGCTTCATCTCTAGGACTCTAAAGATCCTCCCCAGTGGCACAGTATCAAAGGGAAGACTAGAAGAAGGGTATCTATCTCTAAAGGTTCCAGTTAGGGTTTTGGGAGCAGGTTGTTGGTGAGTAGATCTTGGGTAGAGGTTTCAGCTCTTTTGAGAGTTCAGATGGGTGAGAGATGATGCCAAGACTTTTCCAAGTCAAGGAGGTAAGAAGGCTTAGCTCACTGCTAAAACTTCAGAGCCTTCCAGAGAGAAATGTTCTGTTTTTCAAGCACTGTCACTATGCCCACTTCTCAAACTTCTGATTCTACGTTTGTTTCTGTCCCCACAAAGGCTAAGAGGATGTCCTTTGTGGGGAAAGGTGTGCATTTTTCTTCTGTCCTATCTATGCTAACTAATCTTAAATCTGCATTTTAATTGTTCTTGAGTGTAAAGAACTTCAAAAAGATAAAATTGAAGATTGTGCTGAGGGGGAGTGATGCCATGGATAAAGGAGTAAGTAGGGGAGTCTAAAATTTCTGCTAGATAGGAAAAATAAAGTAATTTCAATGATACAGGGAAGTTCAGGTTAGATACAAGGAAGAAGCTCTTCCCTGTGAGGGTGCTGAGGCCCTGGCACAGGGTGCCCAGAGAAGCTGTGGCTGCCCCATCCCTGGCAGTGTTCAAGGCCAGGATGGACACAGGGGCTTGGAGCAACCTGCTCTAGTGGAAGGTGTCCCTGCCTGTGGCAGGGGGTTGGAATCAGATGAGCTTTAAGGTCCTTTCCAACCCAAACCGTTCTGTGATTCTATGTATATGCCTGCTCATCATTCATGAGGCAGTATTTTTCCTGTTTGCTTAAGCTTTGATACAGCGTGACATGTGCGGGTTATAAAAATATTTGTACTTCATTCTTTTTCTCCCCTTTTAAAATTAATGCTTGCACAGGATGAATTGAACACAGCTCTTCAAAATCAAAGAAGGTTGCTGGAAGAGGAGAAACGTCTGGCCCTGGATATATTACGTGAAGAAGTGTTGAATATGGAGGACAAGCACAGAAAAGCCCTCCAAGAGCTTCAGGATCTTCATGAGACAGAAATGAAGAAGCATAAGGAAGAATACTCCAGAGAGCTGGAAAAAGAACTGGGGAAACTAAAAGCACAGCATGAGCAGGAGGAAAAGGTCAGAGTGTTGCTAGTACCTAAACCCAAAATAATCCAATGTTTATCAGAAAGTAAAAGCATTTTTATTAACCTTTGAAGTCAGGTGGTATATCCAGATGCTTTTTTGGATGGTTTTGCTTTAACAGAAGCGGAGGACTTGGGGGTGTTGGTTGATGAGAAAATGAACATGAGCCGGCAGTGTGCGCTTGCAGCCCAGAAAGCCAACCGTATCCTGGGCCGCATCAAAAGGAGCGTGACCAGCAGGTCGAAGGAGGTGATCCTGCCCCTCTATTCTGCTCTCGTGAGACCTCACCTGGAGTATTGTGTGCAGTTCTGGTGTCCTCAGCATAAAAAGGACATGGAACTGTTGGAACAAGTCCAGAGAAGGGCCACGAGGATGATCAGGGGCCTGGAGCACCTCCTGTATGAAGACAGGCTGAGAAAGTTGGGGCTGTTCAGCCTGGAGAAGAGAAGGCTGTGTGGAGACCTCATAGCAGCCTTCCAGTATCTGAAGGGGGCCTATAGGGATGCTGGGGAGGAACTCTTCATTAGGGACTGTAGTGACAGGACAAGGGGTAATGGGTTCAAACTTAAACAGGGGAAGTTTAGATTGGGTATAAGGAAGAAATTCTTTACTGTGAGTGTGGTGAGGCACTGGAATGGGCTGCCCAGGGAGGTTGTGAATGCTCCATCCCTGGCAGTGTTCAAGGCCAGGTTGGACAAGGCCTTGGGTGATATGATTTAGCGTAGGGTGTCCCTGCCCGCGGCAGGGGGTTGGAACTGGATGATCTTAAGGTCCTTTCCAACCCTAACGATTCTATGATTCTAACAGTGCCAATAGATAAGTCAAAGTTAGCATTTTTAAGACTTACTTTATCTAAAAGAATTTAAGACAATTTAAGTTTTTACATGTAGGTCCCTGTTTGCAGTGCTCTCTTTATTGGAGTGGGGGCTGCTTTCTTTTGAGTTCCTGCTGTGTGTTTAATTCAACATTTGAAAGCTGCCATTTTGATAGAAAACTAGTAGGTAACAATTTAGCTCATTAACCATTTGTGGAAAGTAACTGCTCACTTCAGGCCTTTGTAAATAACCTTTGCTAATATCGATTTCTTCTTTCGTTAGAGATAAAATTATAGTAGATAATACTTTCCCACGTATGTTTTCTCAGTGAGGGTTGGAAATCTTTCTAGTTGTCCTTAAAGCTTTACCATTTCTTCTTGTTGGAAATGTGTAAGCTTGATTGTTTTCTTTCATCTTGAAGGCTAAAAATTGGATCATCTACACTAAGTTATCTTTAAACAATGAAATGGAAGAAGTCTTTTATACAGTCTGACTTGTGTTGGTGCAAGCAGCCACAAGTGATAAAGACTTCACTTTTCTATATTATATATATTCTCTCTATTCTGGTGGCTACAGTGACTTTTCTTGGAGAGGATAGTAGCAAAAAAAAGAAAACAAAGTAACAGAAAACCCTCAAATCTTTCTCTGGTATTTTTGATTAACTTTGTTGTATCTCATAGGATAACTGCATTAAATATAGCTATGCAATGTTTAATCTCATTTGAGCAAGAGAAATCACATCTCAACAAAATACATTCTTCCTGTATTTTTTCTCTGCCTTTTTCTTCCTTGTATCTTTGAATTTCTCTTAGGGAAGTATCTGTTGGAAAGAACAAGTAGGGAATACTTTGTTAGTCTGACCTAAATGGTCTATGAATACAGGAGATACTTGGTATCTAATGCCTTGTTGCTTCTTAATTGTACATATCAACGTGCTTTTTTCTATAGTCAGCATGGTGATAGATAGCAACTGTGTATGACCTTGAGGATTGGAGAGAGCTATTGTGAAAATACTCTGGTTGAGCTGGATGGTTTTGGATTTAGCTTAATTATAACGCTGTGGCTAAAATCTTTTCTGTTACTTCTTTGTCTGCAGATGTATGCTTCTGCATCAGCCTCTGAAGTAGAAACTGCACGAACAGCTCTTCTGGCTCAATTTGAGGAGGTAAAATTGAAGCAGCAGCTCCAGTTCCAGGAGGAGATTGAGCTGCTGAAGTGTCAGTCGGAGGTACTGCTGGAGCAGCAGATTGCACAGCTCAAGGTAGGGGCTGGTGGAACTGAACTTCAGAGTAGGCACTGCTAAACTGGTGAACGTTTTTGTTCTTCAGCTGTATGACTCTACATTAGCAACCTGAGTTAGATTGTCTTGCCTCACAATGTTAGAACTAGAAAAGCAGCGCTGGAAACACTGCAGTGTTTTGTAAGCAGTTATGGTATTTACTACAGGGTTACTACAACACTAATGGCATTTATTATGGCGTTGTCTTAAAATCCTGAATTGGATGTGAAGTGGTGTCCTTCAAACAAACTAAACAGTCTTTGCTCTAACCAACATTCCTTGAGTACATTTGTTCAGTTTGTCATTTGAAACTTTTTCTTCTTATTGTCTGCATAAACTATGCCCTTGGCCTATCATCCCTTGTATACTGCACTTGTGTATGTAAAGCCACGTTCAGTGTTATCTAAACTTTTACCAAGAGTGCGATGACAGTGAGCACTTTGTGCAGGAGATTTTTGTTTGTGGTTATTCTTCATTTCTGCGTTCTTGGGGTCATCATTTGAGTTCCAAACTTGCATCTTGATAAACATTTTTAAGATTCTGTCTTTGGCCTTGTGTGTGATGCGGTAATTGCCTATCATCTGAGCCTTGTGCAAATTTCCTTCAATTGGTTAGGTGACAAGACCATGTTACATTATTAAATTTATGCAGAAGGCACAACCTGTGTCAGAAGAGACAGAGAAACTTGCCAGCACACTAAGGTCAGTGCTTACATTCATCTCGGTGTTATCACTGTACTGAACATGTGGTGAAAGCAACTTGTTGAGCACACATAACTTAGATGAAGTACTATCTCCTTATTTGCTGCTCCTTGAGAGATTTCAGCAGATCCTTACTGTTCCTGTCAGTGCTCCAACTTGAGGTGGGACTTTTCCTAACAGTTCCACAAACCTCTACAACGGGGTGCTGCAGATGGGCAGAAAGTCTCTCCTGTTTCCTGCCTCTGGTCCTCTCTGCATTCGTGGTCATTCTTTGGCCTCTCTCTGTCTGGTGCAGCTGTCTTTTGAAACAGAGAACACAAGTATATCCTGAAAAGCTTCTGGAGATATATTTGGCGTTTCTGTCCTCAGCTGAACCCCAGCCTTCAGTCCACAGAAGCCAGGACTGGACTGACTGCTACACATATACCCCCAAAGTCATTCCTGGTCTTCTCTCTCTTGTGCTGCCTAGGCACCTAAATTAGCATTTGAGACACCAGAAACCTCTCTTCTTCTTGACATTTGGCCAGGGGTAATGCTACTGCTAGTACAGCTGTCTCTTGTGGCTTTTTTTGCCTCTGTTAACTTGATGATGTGTGTTTAGTTCCAGAAGAGACTGACTGGATCTCTTTGCAATGGCAGGCTGAACTGAATCATGGTCTGATACAGGTTTTTGCAATGAGCCTTCCCCTGCCTATTTCCCTCATCTCATTTCTTCTATTGTCTTCATGCCAGCCATGCTTTCTTGCTTTCTTTGCCTCCCCTTGTAGATTCTAGATATTCAGAGTTCATTTTTACAGCCCAACATTCTCTTTTACTGGATGCACTGCTGCTGAGAAGACGAGGCAGGCAGTTTCAGAGACCATGAGTTTATTGTACTGGTTGAGGAAGGTCCTTGTCCTCTGTGTCTGTTCATTTGTATCTTGCTAACTGCTAAATATTCTGCTGTTTGACCTAATGTGAGGACTGGCTGAGTCTTCCACAAAGGATCCAGGACAGCTCGGGTGACTACAGATGTTCTGAAGTCTTACTTCATGCCCTGCAGAAAAACTGCTTTCTTGACTTATAAATGAAAATAGCAGCCATCTCCTTGGGGTGTATTAATGTTCATAGAGCAAATGGCTTGAGGGTTTTTATACCATGAACAAGAAGACTCATTTCCCATTCTGGCATTGCAAAAACAATTACTAATTAGGGTTCCTTTTAGCCTCTTCCTGGGACGGGTTCCCAGGACCTTGTTTCACCTCCCGTATTTACTGGAGCAGGAGTGGGGGATATCTGATAATCCTTCCTTTAGAGTGCTTTGGAGCACTCTGAGGTGAGATACAATTGAAGAGCTTCCAGAGCATTTAGCTGTGTAAATCTACCTTGTAGATTTTCAGTTTGTTCTGGTAAATCATTGTTCCTATGTGGAACTCAGTACTGTGAGTGTTGTACTACTTGAAATTGCTTCCAGTGGCTTCTGTCCATCTCTATATTGACTTACCTATCTGTTGTCTGATCCTCATTGCTATCTCAGCAGTGTGAAACGACCTGGGTCTCAGTGACCACGTTCAAATAGTTCGTTTATCTACCTAATTACTTTTAAATCATCATTTCAGCATAATTTTGTTGATTGGAGGTGTTAACCATGTAAATTACTGCTAGTTAATATGAGAGGTAAGGCATGCACGTGGGTAAAGAAAGAGGGGGATTGTGAGGGTTTGGTTGTGGATTTTGGAGGTGGGTTTTTTGGTTTGTTTGGTATTTTTCTCTCTGTAAACCAAAGTATATTATGTGACTTATGTAGGAAGAATTTGAAGCTGAAAAAAAGGCATCACTGCATGACAAGGAGCAGATGTTGATTCAGGAGAGGGAGAAGGCACAGGCTACTCACAAGAAGGAGCAGGAGATGCTATCAGCCCAGCTGCAGGAAAATGCAGCAGTAATTATCCAGGTGCGTGGAAAGGATTTTAAACCTAGACTTTAAATGTGCTTTTGTGGCTGTGTTTTAACACAGTGCTCTCATGTTTGTCAATGTGTATGTAGAAGGACTGTTTGTCTTCTTGTGATTGCTAGTTGTCAGGTATGATGGACTCTGTCTCTTAGTTGTAGTGCTAGAGCAGTAAACATAGAAATTTAACTTGGGTATTGGCTTGAAAACTGGTCCAGCTATTTCGTAGAATCACATACTGGTTTGGCTTTAAAGGACCCTTAAAACTCACCCAGTTCTGGCCCCCTCACCCACGGGCAAGGACACCTTCCACTAGAGCAGGTTGCTCCAAGCCCCTGTGTCCAACCTGGCCTTGAACACTGCCAGGGATGGGGCAGCCACAGCTTCTCTGGGCACCCTGTGCCAGCGCCTCAGCACCCTCACAGGGAAGAGCTTCTACCTAAGAGCTCATCTCGGTCACCCCTGTTCCGGCAGGTTAAAGCCATTCCCCTTGTCCTGTCCCTACAGGCCCTTGTCCAAAGCCCCTCTCCAGGTTTCTTGTATCCCCTTTAGGCACTGGAGCTGCTCTGAGGTCTTCCCTTAAGGGGCCTTCTCTTGTCCAGGCTGCACCAGCCCAGCTCTCTCAGCCTGGCTCCAGAGCAGAGCTGCTCCAGCCCTCTCAACATCTCCATGGCCTCCTCTAGACTCACTCCAACAGCTCCACGTCCCTCTTGTGCTGTTTCCCCAGAGCTGGATCAGGACTGCAGGAAGGCTCTCCCCAGAGCACAGCAGAGGGAGAGAATACCCTCCCTGAGCTGCTGCTTATGCTTTGGGGGTGCAGCCCAGCACATGGGGGGTTCTGGGCTCAGGTGCTCACTGAAGCCAGGTTACGGGGAGCTTCTTCTCATCCAACACCCCCATTTCTCAGGGGGATTAACACTACCTGCAGAAGGTTGGATGTTTGCCTTTTTGTTGTCAATGTATTGATGCCACTGTATCTATCAGTTTTTTGTTAAGAAAATAGTGCTCTAGCAGCTTTTGTTAGACCAACTGAGCTATAGTTTGGAGTAAGTAAGACAGGCAAATGGGAAGTTTGGATCCACAAATGACAAAGAGAATATTGTTTGCCAAACAAATGGAAATTTTATGTCTCCTGTAAAGCAAATATCTAAGTTGAATCTCAGATACCTAAAAGAGAGGAACAGCTTGAAAAGGATTCTGCTTTACTCAGGAAGTTTAGAAATGTTAATGTTTTTCTCCAGGATTAAAATTATAGCTTTAAGTTTTCAAAATGGAAGGTAAAGAAAACATTTATGTCTTCACTCACAGTTCAGGAAGTTCTGACCAAAATGTAAGTTTGATATATTAAACTTCTGTTAGGCCTATATGTTTAATGATAAAAACTGGGAGTAAGACTTTCTTCTATTGGAAAAAGTGCATTATTGTTTGCTGCTGTTCCTGCAGGATTTGGTGAGGGGTGAGAAGGTTGGTATGGGAGTAGAATGCTATTCTTTGCATGCAGTTTTCTCCCAGACAGATATTTGGACTGATTTATTGGCTTACTTATGAGACACAGTTTCTAACAAAATAGTACGGATTCTTTGGCATCTGAATCTGGTAGTCAGAGGTGGGTATGTACAATACATATATGTATTTTAATATATATTTCTAATTGGTTAAAGGTGGGTGTCATCAGGAATAAATATGAGGAGAGAAAACATATTTATAGAAACTTGTCTCAGGCAGAGCTCAGAGCAAAGAAAGCTGGCACTGATGATACTGGATCAAGTTACTGTTTGGGTTTGTGTGCTACAGTGTCAAAATTCATGCTAGGACATTGCTTAGTGTCTTTGAGGCATAGCAATGAAAACAAGAGCAAACTGAAGTTTAACACAAAGTTTTTACAAGCTTTTTGCATTGTCTGGGTCTGAATACAAGGGAGGCAGCTCCTTGAGGAAAAATTAATGTCAGAAATGGAGAACTGAAAACCAGACCATTCTTTTTTACTCTTTCTGCTATCCTTCGTTTCAAATAACTTAAGGGACGACGACTCTGTGGATATATCCAAGGTGATGAAGGGTAAGATCATTGGGTGAAGTTTAGGCAAAATGATCAGCTTTGTTGCATTGTTGCTGTGTTTCCACAGCTGGAAAGGAAAGTGGAGCTTTTAAACCATGGAATGGAGGAGACCAATTCTGAACTGGAGACACTCCTTGAGCGGCGGGATAGAGAAAACCTAGAAGGAGGGAATTTGGTAGCCATGTTGAGATCTGATATTGAGCAATCCAAAGAGGAAAGGTTTGTTCATCTTGGGTTACCTAATGCTTAGTGATTGGTTGTTCTGTTTGCTTGTTTTCTCACTTTTCATAAAGAAATCAGTAACTATGCAAAATTAAGCCAGCTCAAATGAATAGCGCAGGATGCTGATATATTGGTTTCAGTTGCAAGCTTTTTGGTGTGTGTGGTTTTGGGGTCGTTTTTTTGTTTGTTGCTTTAGGTTACCAAACTATCTTGATATGGAAAGTCAGATTTATAATTTGTTTTCCTTGTTTCCTTGTGGTCTGATGGAGACCTTGGTGTTTTGGGGTTTCCACTGTCCGTTTTCTTGGAAAAAGCTAGGAAATGGAAAAGGCCTCTTGGTCACTGAAACCTTTCAGTGCAGTGGGGATTGGTTTGATATGGCATTGGAATGTGTGGGTTAGAGAAGCTATCGTGCTGAATAAGCTTCTTAACACTAAAATGTGTTCCTAACTGTGATTTTCGTTGTCTACTCTGCCAGAACACCCCTAGTTACTGGGATGTCACAGAAACTATAGTAGTAGATGTGTTCACCCTACTGGTGCTTCCACAGATAATGGAAGCCTGAGATGCTTGTGATTGCAGTATGATCTCTCCATCTACCTGTGGAGAAGACAAAGGGGTTTTGCTCTGTGGAAGTGGCCTTGGTTTTTGAGTCACCTAAATTGTCTTCACTGATAAGTCCCAACTGTGGCCATTTTAGACTGTCAGTTTTTCAGTAAGTTCAGTGTCTTAAATCATGTGCGTGCAGTTTTTGAAGTGTTCAGTATCTTTTGTTCTAGGAAAAAACTGCAGGAATCTTACCAGCATGTTTTGAAATTGCTTATGGAGTTGGTGAAGGCCACAATAGCCGTTGAGGACCTTATCAGTAGCAAGATTGGTCTTTGTCTTGATGATAGTGTGTCTTTTGGAGATTCTAGAGAAAGTCACAGTATTATGGAAGAAATGGGATTCATGCAGTATTTCAAAGCCAAAGAAGGGCATCGCCTAGAGAAAGGTGAGTACAAATCTGCATAACTGAATGTAATCAGTTCACTTCCTTGAAAAATGCCTTTTCATTTCCTTTTATATTGCTGAGGTTTAGAAAGGGGATATCTCTTGTTGCAGTTTTCTGTGTCTCTGTCAAAGTTGCTCCACACTGTGTCTGTCAGTATTCTTTCATTTTAATTCTTTTATTAGTGCAACTTAGTAGTTGTACTATTTTAGTTTATGTTGCTGGAAAAGGCTGAAAAGATGATGGAGCAGGAAAGAGGAACTTAATGAACACAGAGGTTCAAGCCCTGATGTATAGCACAATAATTCCAAATGTTGTTTTTTCAGCCCTGAGTGACTGATGTGTACAAGTTTTCACCTTGTAATACAGCCTCAGGACTAAACAATGTCACTGTCTGTCAGTTGTTATCTGAGTGGCCAGTTCTGTGTCATTATTTTGTGGTTTAAAATAGCTTGCGTGTCTCCAGTCGATGAGCTGCTTGATGAAACTCTCACAGAAGACAACCAGCTGTCTGCAGTGACTGATGAGGGGTCTGAATTGAGCCAATACTTATGTGAAAGTGTTTTTGCAAAGCCAGAATTGGCATGTGAAAATGAAGAGATGATACTGAAAACTTGCCGCCGTTTGCACACCGCAGTGGAGAGACTTCTGGAACTGGTTACAGAATCAACTAAACAAGTAAAACTTTTGAATCTACATAGATGTATAATTACACCAAAAATGTCAATTCTCTATCTGTAGAACTGGCTACTAAAAAGAAGTAGAGTTTGTCTGAATACAAGTTATCAATATAGGGAAGTGTGTACGTTCCCTGCTTCTTACAGTGAAGGTTTTGCTCTTATTATCTATATAAATGAGACTTCAACTTCTTTTTCTCTTCTAGCAGATCCTAAGGAAGGCTGTAAGTCAGTTGCTTAAGTAGATTTAAACTAGGATTTTAGATGCATTTGGTAACTTCAGGAGACCAAGAGTCAAGTGGTTTTGAGGGGGTTTCATTGCATTTCACATCAATACTTCTTCAACATTGCTAAGTAGGTTCAAGAAAGCTTAGTCCATGTGAAAGTGTTTAGGAAATATGCAGCAAGCAAACATCCTTGTAATTATATACTGTGCTAAAAGGAACTGGACTCTCTCGTGAAAGGATTTGAGTATTTCCATACTGAGTTTTGCCGTGTCTAGGCATTCAGCTTTGGGAAGAGAAATTGTAAATCTGTGGTAGATGCCAGAGTACTGTATACATTTAGAGCACCGAACGTAGTGCAACAGTAATTAATGTGTTGAGTAAGGAAGCCCCTAACTTAAGAAAAAAAGTGAAGGGAAATTCATTTTCTTCTCAGGTATTTTGTGCAACCTAGAGATAAGCATCTATGTGAGATGCATGCTCACCATCTTAAAAAATCCCTCCTAGAATGAGGTGATTCAACTTGTACTCTTGGGTACTGGTGATGGTACTAGTTCCACTAGTATGGAACTAACTTGTGGTTAAAGCTCTTGCCCAAGCCGTGGAAGATGTAGATTTTAGGTCACCTCACCAGCTGCATTCAAGCATACTGTGCTTACATTTGTGAAATCCTGGTTATCTCAAACTTCTCTCCACCAGGATAAGCTAAATACAAACTAAATGGGAACAGGGCTGCTCTAGTTGAACTTGAGACATTGCACATAGAATCACAGAATAGTTAGGGTTGGAAAGGTCCTTAATATCATCTAGTTCCAACCCCCCTGCCATGGGCAGGGACACCTCACACTAAACCATCTCACCCAATGCTCTGTCCAACCTGGACATGAACACCCCCAGGGATGGAGCATTGACAGCTTCCTTGGGCAACCCATTCCAGTGCCTCACCAACCTTACAGTAAAGAACTTCTTCCTTATATCCAGTGTAAACTCCCCCTGTTTAAGTTTGAACCAGTTACCCCTTGTTCTATCACTACAGTCCCTAATGATAATAGGAATGCAAGATGCACTGTCTCTGAGAACTGGTGCCATCCTTACCTTGGGAACCTGATGATGTATTGACTTCACTTCTATTAGACATGCCTGAATCTATTGAAGAATATGGGGGGTTGCTTTGAATTTCAAGTGGTTCAGGAATTATTGAACAGTTTAGCCAACTAAAAGGTGTCTCTTTTTATGCACAGTAAAGAAACTTCCATCCCTAGGGAAGATTTGTGGTAAAAATACAGGTATGTGAGTACAGGAAGTCACCAAAGTGTCCAGGGGTTTTGGGCCAAGTCAACCTAGTACCAAAATAAAATTTGAAAACCTGGACCTTAATGCGTAAATGTTATTACAAAAATAAGGTTTATGTTTAAATACCTATTAGTTACTATTATTAGATTGCATGTACATTCAGGATCTGATGATTTATTTGTAGCTGGAGAAAATGCATGAAAGCCAAGCGCAGTTTGAAGAAGAATTCAGCCGCCAGAACCGGGAAACGGCCCAAGTGGTAAGTCAGCACAAGGAGATCCTGGAGTGCCTCGGCGAGGAGAGTAAAGCCAAGAATCAGCTGGCTTTAGAGCTTCATAAAGCAGAGGGTAAGAAAATGAAACCAACAGAAGGAGGTTTCAGTGTCATTTGCTCATAGCTCATGCCTCCAAATATTTATGATATGCTTTTTTCGACTTCTCCTGTTGATTTGCCTGTTTAGAATCATAGAATCAACTAGGTTGGAAAACAGCTTTCAGATCAAGTCCAGTCTTTTAATCCATTTTCTGCATTTTGGATTGCTATGTTACTTGAAGCTTGGGTCTTCTCTTGCAAATCTACTGCTTAATTCCCTTATTCATTTCCCTGGGGCAAGTGTGATAGTGCTTAGTCCCATTCTTATACCACTGTGAAACATACCATCATTTTTAAAACAGCAGTTTGCATTCCTGCATGTCTGGGTATGGGAGCTTGGATTATTGACAAGATACACTCCCAGTGTAAATCAGCCCACTTGTCTGTCCTTGGAAGGGTTCGCATAAACTAGAGCAATGTTTGATAGTAGCACAAGCCATAAAGAGATTCTGTAAGGGAGAGAAAAAGGCTGAGGCTGTTGATCTTGATGCTACCACAGACTGTACATATCAATCTAATCCCCCCCTTGTGAAGATGATGACTTGAGGTCTTTGCTTTTATGTAGCAGAATCTTTGAGGGTTTCTGTGTCCCTCAAGTTGAGCTTCTCTTCCTAATCGTGGCATTTGCTTTCCAGTCCTCTTCTCACTCATACTCCTTCAGGCTTATTTAGTCTTTCCAAAATCCTGTTTCCTTCCTTTCTGTGAATAATTCCTGAATTTCTTGGGCTCTGAATCTAACATTTGATCTTACTTCCTGGAGAATCTGTTTCTACAAACCTCAGCCCCCAGCAGAAGATGTGTCAGACTATCCTATGTTGTGAGGTGGTCCCAGGCCATCCAGGTTTAACCATCCCCATATACGTTCTACATGTCTGGGCACATTTTGTGCTATGACAGCCTCATTAATTACATTAATTCATACATGTTATTCCTCAAGATCGTTCAAAAACCTAACTACAGTTAAATTTAAGTCATCTTGTACTTTTTCCTTTCTATGTCAACTTCCATTGTTGGCAAAAAAATTTTACTTGTGTTTTCAAGCTGCTTTGTTCCAACAGATGAGTTTGTCCATTGCTTTATTTGCATTCCAACTTGGGATTTTAGGCATTATCGAAGGCTATGTTGCAGAAAAGGCTGCCTTGGAGGAGGCCTTGAATCTGAAAGAGGAATCTGAACGTCGCCTTATTGTGGAGCTGGAGGATATGCGTGAACGCTTCCAGGAGCTAACCCAGGAGCAAGCAATCCTTGGTGAGGAGTGCGTGTTTTATATCTCCAGTCAGGGCAAGCTGCCATGTGTTTCTGTAATGTATCAGTCTTTGGTTTGATGACCCTACGGAGGTTGGCAGGGGAAAGAAAGTAGAGCAACTGATGTTTTGCTTCTAAGGTGATAGTACTGTAAGTGAAGAGTGTTGCTATAGTCTTATGCTTAGTTAGAAATGGAAAGTGAGAAAATGAGAGGAGTGTATTACCTACAGGTAGTTAGTTGCAACAGATAATTAGCATCTAGTTAGTAACTGAAATGCTGGTTATTTGACACTACGAAGAGAAGAGCTGGAGATTCAAGGCTTTTGACTGCTTCCACACCTAAGGAGATAGCTTAATAATGACAGAAGAAATAAAATCCTCCTTGGAGGTCATTTGAATTATGAAAAAATTCTGGTGATGTTGTGTACTTAGTTTCATACATAAGCTTTTCCCCTCCTCCCCAGCCTTGTCTGGTCAAAACTTCAGTAAGGGTGACTGTGGAAAGATTTTAATGATCAAGCTCAAAGTGTGCTGAGGTTTTTAAAAGAGAAAGTATATAGGTTGAAAAAGCTGGATGAGGTGGTGCTGTTGGAGAGGATAGGGTGAGGCAAGTATTTAAACTTTGAACTTAAACTTCAAGGTCACCCTTAAGCCACCTTTAAACAAAGGGTGGCTCACTGGAAGCCATAGCCAGACACTGAAATACCAAATCAAACTCATGTAAGTAGATATAAATAAGCAATCTTCATAATTCATTCTCTCACTTCATGACTCCCTCAGACTCACAGATATGTTACATGATGTAAGCTGACTACAGGAAGCATGTGTAAGGAAGTGGAGTAGGATAGAGGGCAAATTTTCAACATACTCTATAGAGTCTTTTAACACTTCATGAGTGGAAGTTGGTGCTGTGGTAATTCACACTGCAAATGAAAGAGCATACATATGAACAGTGACAGCAGTCATTTAATAAAACCCCTGAAGAATCTCAGTGTAACATAGCAGGCTTACATGTAAGATGTTTTTCTGATTCATGGAAGAATATTCAGGGATGTTATGTGGCTTGCACTGTGCGGGAACTCAAGACTAGGATATGCTGGTTCTTAATGAATTTCTGAACCATTTGAATAGCATTCTGTAGTTTTGACTTCTTGAATTTGCAGCCTCAGTGTCATTCTAATATGTCTATAAGTGAATTTCTCTGTATCGCCTTCCACCAGATATTTTATCATTTGGGATCACCACCTTTCCATTTCTCCGTTTGACTGGACACAATCTATATGTTGCGGTTAATCTGGCCACTCCCCTGTGTAGACTCCTGTCTGACTTTCAGTCCTGATGTATTGTTTCTCTGCAACTCATCTGCCTTTTGCCTCTCCCCCACCTCATCTTCTCTTCTTCTCTTAACTTTGCTGCTTTTCACCTACTCTTCCAACTCTTGACTCCACCATTGCCCTGCTGTCACGGGCAAACATCCTTCTGTATTTTTCCTTTTGGCTTTGTACTTGACTTTTCAAATGTAGTACAATCAAAATACTCATGTTCTACATAGAATCATAGATGGGTTTGGGTTGGAAGGAACCTTTAAAGGTCTTCTAGTCCAACCCGCCTGCAATGAGCAGGGACATCTTCAACTGAAATGGAGTAGAATATTTTCAGTTGGAAGGGACCTATAACAATCATCTTGACAACTCTTGGTCATCCCTGAAGTGACAGCATGTTATTAAAGACATGTCCAAATGCCTCTTAAACACTGACAGGCTTGGGACATCGACCACCTTTCTGGAAATGCTGTTCCGGTGTTTGAATGTCCTCTCAGTAAAGAAATGCTTCTTTCTGTCCAGTTTAAACTTCCCCTGGTGCAGCTTTGAACTGTTCCCACACATCCTATCACTGGATAACAGGGAAAAGAGATCAACACTTCCCTCTCCATGTCCCTTCCTCAGGAAGCTGCAGAGAGCAATGAAGTCACCCCTCAGCTTCCTTATCTCCAAACTAGACAAACCCAGAGTGCTCAGCCACTTCTCAGAGGACATTCCTGCCAACCCTGTCACCAGCAACTAGACCAGGTTGCTCAAAGCCCCATCCAACCTGACCTTGAATGTTTTCAGGGATGGGGCACCTACTACTTCTCTGGGCAGGTAGTGCCAGTGTTTCACTGGTATCAGTGTAAAGAATTTCTTCCTTATAGCTAGGATGAATGTCCCCTCTTTAGTTTAAGACCATCAGCCCTTGTCCTATTGCTACAGGTCCTATTAAAAAGTAGAGAACATATATTAGGGTTAAAAGTTGTGCCCATCTTTGAGCTCTCGTATGGCATCTGAATAATATCCTACTATTACCTTAAGAGAAAAAGGAATAAGTGGTCTTGTGCAGATTGCTCTGGCTTACAGACCCTGCCCTCATTTGTCCCAGTAAGCAAAGGAAGAGGTCGAGAAAGAGCCCTCTTCCTCAAGGGAAAAGCAGTTGAACAGAAACAGGTTCAGGAGCTGTAACTGAAACTAAATGCATGTTGCGCTTGCTTTACAACAGTGGTTATGGCATCGAGTAATACATCCTACAGGAAATGCCAAATCATTCCATGGTGGTGTTGAACACAAGTACATCTGTGTCTCATGGAAATGTATGACAGATTACAGAGTCTGTAAGTCTGTGTCAGTGAGTCCTGCTGGGCTGAATCCTGCTTTGAATCCCCTGGAAGGAATTAAAAAGCCAAGAATGTTGCAACCCACTTGCATGGTTGTAATGAAAACACATTTCTGTAGTAGCTCTAGTCTAATTCCAGACATCAACGTGTATCATCAGGAGCTTTGTGTCATAATAAAGGTGAAGTGCATATTTGCTGAATAAGAGGTAGGAGCTATCTGTTTACATATGAATTTCTAGTAATTTAGAAGCTGGAATAGATCATAGTGTCCTGTTCTTGTCTTGTATGTGTCTGTCTGTTTTGATTTCTAGGAACACGTATTGCTAATGTAGCACAAAAAGAAGGTTCAGGTTTGTAATGATGAGTGTGGGTTTTTTCTGGTTTGAGTTGCTGTAACACCTGAGTGAATGAATTGCTAGTTTTGATTTTAACAAAGAGGAATAGTACTTCATGGATAGTCCCAACAAATTACTGACATTATAAATATCTTGGCAAAAAGAAAGTTATGACTTCTGTGATACATCAGAAAACAACTAAAACTAAAAATAATTTAGCTGACCAGTATTTAAAGGAAAAAAGCACAAACCTAGTTTTGCTGCCATTAGGCTTAAAATGCCTGGTACTATTATCTTCATGTTTAGCACCTTCGTTTTTCTTTTGAGGGGATGAAGTGGGTTGTAATTTGCTGGGAGCTTCTAATGCTACATAGTTATCTGTCAGAATGATTGGGGGGGGGAGAAAAATAGGTGATGTGAAATAGTGAGCTCAAAAAGACAGAATTGAAGGAAGTCTAAGGGAGACTAGAGAAATGGAATTGAATGGGGAGGTAGATCAGAAAAAGGGGGAGAAGAATAGGAAGGAAGGCTTAGGGGAGCAACAGTGAAACCAAAAACAAGCAAGAAGGATGATAGAGTGGTTTGGGTTGGAACGGACCTTAAAGCTCACAGAGTTCCAACCCCTGCCACAGGCAGGGACACCTTTCACTAGAGCAGGGTGCTCCAAGCCCCTGTGTCCAACCTGGCCTTGAACGCTGCCAGGGACGGGGCAGCCACAGCTTCTCTGGGCACCCTGTGCCAGTGCCTCAGCACCCTCACAGGGAAGAGCTTCTGCCTTATACTTAACCTGAACTTCCCCTGTTTGAACCCATCACCCCTTGTCCTATCACTGCAGTCCCTGATGAAGAGTCCCTCTCTGGCATCCTTGTAGCCGCCTTCCAGATGCGTGAAGTTGTACACTGTGTTGGAGGTCTGATGCTGAAGTAAAATTTGTAGGTGCCAAATTGAAAGAGACATTTTTTAATATTATTTTTCCCCTCCTGATCTTACATGTGCACACTGAACTCCTGATCAGCAAACATTTAGGTCTGATAAATTCATTGCTGTCATGATTATGTTTTGCGGTCTACTCAAAATAGAAGAATCTTACGGTTTTAGATGAATTTCATTCATACACATACAGGTATATATTCTTAGATGTATTATCTTTTTTCCAGACTTTTCCCCCAAAGGATGTGAGCTGAGTAAAGCACGTCCCTTAGGTGAATAAAAAGTGGTGTTGTAGGTAAATTCCCATTAGAATTAAAAGGCTGCACAGGGCTCTTACCCATTACTGTGTCTTTATTCCTTCTGTCCCATTCAAGTCTCCCTCAAACATATTTTTATTTAACTTAGTTTTGGTAAGCACCTCATTGTCCTGAAATGTGCTGCTGTAGGCTCAAAGAGAGGGAACATCTAACCTTAGCTGGTAAGGGTGTCAGAGCTAACATAGCTCCCACCCCAGCCATCAATAGTACTCTTCCTCTGGTTTGGAATTGCTTATAGAATGTGGAAAATATGATGAAAATAATCTTGTTTGGAGTTTATTGACATGTCCTACGCCTTGAAAAGTTGACACCTCATCCCTTTTCTGATATGTAGTACTAATGTGGATAGAGTGGCCTTGCTAATCAAATGCACTTTGGCTGGAGCTTGGCATTTGCTAATGGGAGTGGCGAGGAGTGTGCTGGGGTATTACCACAGTGGCATTGCATGATCTGAATTAGCATTCATAAAATAGCAGGTTTGTCCATGCAAAGAAACAAATCTGTGATCTGATGATTCATATGGCTTGAAAAATATACTGATACACTTGTGGAACATGTGCTTAAAACAAAACCCAAACAGATTACACTTACTGAGACTGCCAAAATGTGATACCTGCTTTCTATGTAACATTTTCAATTTCACATGAAATCTGTTAGCTAATGACTTGTATTCCATTAAGGTGCATTTCTGTCTGAGGAGGTGCCAGCACCTCCCCACCCTCACAGGGAAGAGCTTCTGCCTAAGAGCTCATCTCAATCTCCCTTGTTCTGGCAGGTTAAAGCCATTCCCCCGTCCGGTCCCTACAGGCCCTTGTCCAAAGCCCCTCTCCAGGTTTCCTGCAGCCCCTTTAGGCACTGGAGCTGCTCTGAGGTCTCCCCTTAAGGAGCCTTCTCTTCTCCAGGCTGACCCAGCCCAGCTCTCTCAGCCTGGCTCCAGAGCAGAGCTGCTCCAGCCCTTGCAGCATCTCCATGGCCTCCTCTGGACTCGCTCCAGTAGCTCCACATCCCTCTTGTGCTGGGGCCCCAGAGCTATTATTCTATATTTAGTCTATATTTATATATAAAATAGTAAACATTTAGTCTATATTTTTGTCCCCAGACAGAATCTACTTTACTTTTTCTCTTTGTCCAGTCTCTTTAATTTCCAGAGGCAGTCTTCCCAGTCCCTATGCATTCTGTTGTTATCATTACTCCTCTGACATGTTCCCCAATGTTTAATGAAAATGCTGTTGCATCATTCTAAGCTTGTGATGCTTTTCCTCTTAAGCATGCACATGGAAATGTTTGTGTTTCTTGGCTTATTTTAAAGTGTCTATAAATTTCATTAAATGCTTGTGGATAGTGAAGCACTAGAAAAGATGTTGAGAGGAGGCTGTGGAATCACTTAGGGTTTTGAAGGTTTGGACAACAGCTTTAGTTGATGTTCAATCAGAAATTATGTGGATTGAGCTGGTCATGCTTAGAAAAGGGAATTGTCTCATTTTGGGAAGTGGGCTGGATGACCTTATTGGAATCATAGACTTACCTTGTTCTCTATGCCTGAAAACATTTAAGATGAATAATGGAACACTTTAAAGTAAAGAGCCCTGCTTTGAATACGAAATAGGCAGACTTCTATTTTCATATTCAGGTTACTTAGTGATATTCACATTAAAATTATTTTGTTCTGAGTGCAGTCACAATACAGTTTCAGTTTGGGTCTCCTAAAGAGTGGATTCAGTACATCCAGCTGATTGAAAATGCAGTTTGTAGCTATAAATTAGTTCTTAATAACTTAAATAACCTTGAGCTATGTATGTTTTCGAATCTGTGGTATTTCTTTTGCAGCCTGTGTAGGGCAAATAAGTGCTATCTTTTTCCCAGGAGTTTTCTTCCCTTGGCACTAGGCTAAGTTTCTCTAAGTGTGATTTTTCTTTGGGTTTTAATCCCCACTCAGGTTCAGAGAACAAGATTGACTTTGTTTTCTCATAGCAGTTAGCATCAGGAGAGGGCTTGGCGCTGAAAAGGTGGACTGGGTGCTAGCTCAGCAGTGTAGACAGCAGCAGCAGTATCCAGCATTGCATGGGGCAGAGGAGTAATTGAGAGGCTGACCTGTCTCTAGATGTTGGAGATCTAAGGAGTATCTCTGCACAGGAGTTTGGAGGAATTGAGAGTTCCTTATTGGATGGCTTGATTAGGAAGAGACTTGAAGTAGGATGGGATGAAAGCAGTGGGGAGGATTTAGGATAGAATAATAAAGGATGGGTATGAGAGACTAGGTGGCTGACAGTGGGGTGTGGAGCTTAAACTTAGGGATGGAGGACATCAGGAATGGAATGAATTTGGAGGATTGAGGAATTGGTTTGGAAAGAGCCTAAGGGGCAGGAAGAGTGTGGAACTGCGGCTGAGAGGGCAAGCACCTGGTCAGGTGAGAGGGACTCTCTGGAACTGTGAGGTCTTCAGCGGTGAAGGTGAAAGCTTTTTATGTGCCCAGAATATCTCCAGATGGGACTCGCTTTGGGATTGAGAACAGATGCCCATGTGTTCCTTCACTACAACATACAGTAGTCTTATTGGAAATGCCTTTCAGAGACAGTGGGCAGTCAGGTATCAGACTTCCCTTTATGTCTCTTGCATTTCAGGAGATTTTGCCTTTGGTGTTGATACTGAATTTAACCTCACCTCCAACTCAATTTGATTTTTGTACCCTGTGCTGATAACTTTGTTATTTTTGTGTCCTTATTCAGGTCTACTGAAGGAAGTAGAATTTTTAGCAAAGGAGAAATTAGATCTTCAGTGTCAGGCAGAAAAGGACCATTCCAACTTACGCTCTCAAATGAAAGTGTTGGAGGTGGAACTGGAAGAACAACTGCATAGTAATCAGGACCTGGCTACTCAGTTATTGGAGGTTGCTGAATTAAAACAGCAAATTCAAGTGCTTGAGAAACAGCTTAAAAACCAGCGACAATTCATGGATGTAAGCAAGCTTGGTACCACCCTTCCATGGCTTTGGAGGTGATAAATACTCCTTCTAGCTTGTGACTGAGACTGGGAAGATTGTCCCTAAAATGGGATACTTTCCATTTTGTTTGAAATTAAGACCTTGGTATTGTAGTCATTTAAAGGTAGTTTTAAAATTCCCTTTCTGTAGTATTACAGGATTTTTTTTTTTCCTTTTTATTACTCGCTAATTGTAACTTGAATGTACACAGGAGGCAAAAAGTTTGCTGTCCTTTTGATTTATTTTCCTGTAACTTTAGGTGTACTTTCAAGACTGCTAAAAGATATTAATTTTTAAGTGAGCAGTTTCTTCACCACAAAAACAACCCCCACGTTTTTCTTGTACTCGATATTTTGATGAGATGCAAAGTTTCTATAAAAAGCTTTTCGTTCTTTCTGGCTGGGTTTACAGGAACAAGCTATAGAAAGGGAACACGAACGTGATGATTTTCAGCAGGAAATTCAGAAACTGGAAGAACGGTTAAAACTGTCAGCAAAATTGCAGACTTCAGGAAAACCCAGAGAGTACAGGGTGAGTAAAATCACACTCGGTGGCAAAAAGAGCTTGTTTATTACCATTAAATACCACAACATGTGTTTGTCTTTGGGTACCGGCTCTTGAGAGATGTTTTTTGTCTGTTGTCACCCAGAGAGCAGGTTTTCCCCCAGCTGACTGGGCTACATTTATGCAGTGAGAGTATACTTACATTATTTCTTCTGGAGATGGAAAGAAATGTTGTATATGCATGACAGTAAAGTTTCACAGCCTGTAAGTCTGGTTTAAATTAAATGAGAACACAATACAGACACTTGACTCTACAGAGCACACGTGAGGGATGACTTCTGGGTTCTAAAATAACAGTTGTAAAAAGTTGTCTGCATGTCTTGTCCTATTTCAGTTTATAAATGAGTCCTTTCATGTGTTTGTGTTTGATTTCAGAGATTAACTTTTGCTTTTTTGTTTGTTGTTTTGGTTTTTTTCACATAAATGAACATTATACAGAACGATGAATTGATTCTGCAGGTATGGAAAACAGCATGAATATCTCTTTAACTTTTCTTTCCTTTTTCTTTTAGTCTCTTCTATTAATTAGATCTGCTTTGGCTTTTTCCTCCTATTCTTGATGTGTCAAGGCTTTAGCTTGACTTGGAGATAAGCATACATGTTTTAGGGTGGCAGAATTCTTGCAGGGAGTGCGGAACTGTTTTCGGTTCAATTTCCTGTACCTAAGTGCTTCTTTCTCCTGTCTTATTGCTCAGGTGTATTACAGGCAGTTACTTACTGTAAAAGAGCTTTGTGGCATGAAAGGAGAAGTTGAGGATCAGATTGTGAAACAAGGATAATGGAATTTCAGTGATCCACTGTGCCTTAGTCTTCAGCTCTTCTTTATGGCAGTGCTCTTAACAAAACTTCAGTGTATATGCTACTTAATTTCATATTCAGCTATTAATTTATGTGCAGTTTATGAAACTGCACCTTGGTATTAGAAAAGCAATACTTTTAGTATTCTCAACTAGTCTGTGATGCTCTCCATGCTTATTAATTTGACTAAATTAACTCTGTTCTTCTCTATTTTGCTACAGGGTGTTTTTCTTCTTTAGTAATATCTGTAAAATACTAGAAGATGTGAAATTCTATATTAATATAAAGAATTCTTCATGATATTTAAAGTGGACTTTGCAGAAATTCAGACAGTGATAAACAAAGCATTTTTTAGTCTGTAAAAATCTCATCTTCCTTATTCCTTGGTATTGACCAAATTATTTTTCCTTTAGGTTTCCCATTGCTTTCCTATCTGAGCTTGCTTTCAATGTGCTTGATGACTTTGTCACTTCCAATGTAGTGTCTCACACTTGGTTCTCTCCTGCTTGTTAGCCAAGCTCCTAGCCTTGCCTTCACGTTGATACTGGGATGAATGAGTGACCATTTTCCTGAAGCTCTATGCATAATTGGATCTCCAAATTGATACCCTCTTCATGCTTAAGTGATTTGGGGAAAACTGCCTGTTCTGCATTGACTACTGTGAATCTTTCCAGTTTGCAGGAATTGAGTATGTTACAGTGAATATTTAGCTTTCAATTCTTGATATTTTCCTTTAAATTGGAATTCCATAAAGTAATGAAAGAGGGGTCTGTGGTTACAGAAATGCATCTAATGCTATTAGTAGTAATTCATGTAATCTTGGGATTCATCTTAAACCAAATCAAAACCCACTCCCAAACCACACGGCCCCTTTTGATAACCACTGGGCCTTGAGTACTTTGCAACAATACTGCCAATATTAAGAATACTCAAATGTGTATTTAAGAGCTCCTGGATTTGGAAGACAAGAGTTCAGAAAGTTACTTTTTCATCCTTTCTGTCCGCATTTAGTTTTACTTTCATCTGGGATTTACCACTACTTTAGTCCATAGTCGAACTCTACCTGCTCTGCCATGAAATTGCTCTTGTCCAATTGGAAGCTTCCTGTGTTGACTGAATGGCTGTACAATGTGATTTCCGTGTAGGTAGAATCTTTACAAGCAGAAATAAAACAGAAAATGGATGACTACAATAAGCTGTTGTTAGAAAAGGAGCAAAACCACCAAGAAATTACAGCTCGTGACAAAGAGATAGAAAAACTGGTGGCACAGATTGGAGAACTGAAGCACAGCGGTACCGAAGTATCAAAGACTGTACTCTGCTTGGAGCAACAACTGCAGAAAATGAAGAAAGTCGAAACTGAATTAAAACAAGTAATTTTAAACTACTAATTTAAATGGGAGTGGCATTATGGAGACAGGGCGTTCATGGGGTTATCAGCGTGTTACAGTGTTGTTTGAGACTAGCCCTGAGACTGTTAGTGGCGAGTTAAAACTGTTGTGTCAATGGCAGGTATCGCAGCCACAGTTTTAATTGTGCTTTGGTTTTACTATATTATATAGAACTATAAGCCTACTTACTGTAGAGACTGCTTTCTGGTAGTTGTCACGTTTCCATAGATCAGAGTTGCTCTTTTGCTTCTCTGGCAGTTCCCAAGGAGATAGTGTTACTGAATGTGAAACATTGTGGGGTTTCAATAAGTAACTGTATTTAAAATTCTATTTTAATTGGTAGTTCTTCTTACTATGTGTCTTTGCAGCCAGATCTGTTTGCCATACTCTTAAATTTTGTGCTTTCTTACTGCTGCAGATTTAATCATAGCTTAGAGTTAAGAATAACATTTCATTTAGCAAAAGTATTTGTCTTGTACCAAGTATCTAAGTAACCTTTTCTACCTTAAACCAAGTGTTTCCATGTCCTCCCAGCAGTTTCCTTTGGTTGAGTACTGCTGGTGTGCCTGTTGAGTCTGAAGGTGTAAGATTGGCATGATCTAAACTAAACAGATTAGTTTAATTGCTTATTCTGTAAATATTTGCTTCCATTATTTTAATTTTTAAAATATTGAACAATTTTTTTTTATGCTTTAGCTTCAGCTAATGTCAGACTGGTCAGTTGCAGTTTATTAGGTACTATTATTCCCATTTAATTGGCACTTGTGTCTGGAGAAGTGCCTGGGTTTTTGCTCCCATGTGCATGAAGGACATTGGCATACCTGAGCAAGTCTAGCAAAGGAACATCAAAATGGTCAGAGGGCTTGAGGAAAGGAGTGTTGAGGGGAGGCTAGAAGAGCAGGATTTGTTTAGCTTTGCAGAGATCTTATTGTTGGTCACAACCACGTAATATGAGGTTATAAAGAAGGAGGCAGACTTGAGGTGCATAGTGTAAGGATAAAAAGATACAAGCACAAACTGCTGCAGGGGGAATTCCAATTAAATGGTAAAGGAAAACCGTCATATCGAGATTAGTGCCAATAAGAAATAGGTCTGGAAAGAGTAACTTTGAATACAGAATGGTATCTTTGGAAGAATAATAACTAAACTCTCAGCTAGCAGATCCCTTTTTCCTGCTCATATGTGCATGGAGCAGGTCTTTGTCTTTTTCTGCTCCAATTTGTTTCAGTTGTTTAGATTGATATATACATAGAATCATAGAATGGTTTGGGTTGGAAAGGACCTTAAGATCATCCAGTTTGAACACCCTGCTATGGGCAGGGACACCTTCCTCTAGAGGAGTTTGCTCCAAGCACCCTCCAACCTGGCCTTCAACACTGCCAGAGATAGGGCAGCCACAGCTTCTCTGGGCAGCACCTCAGCACCCTCCCAGGGGAAAGCTTCTTTCTTATATCTAACCTGAGCTTCCCCTGTTTCAGTTTGAACCCATCACCCCTTGTCCTATCGCTACAGACCCTGATGAAGAGTCTCTCTCTAGAATCTCTGTAGGCCTCCTTCAGATACTGGAAGGCTGCTATGAGGTCTCCATGCAGCTTCTCTTTGACTCTTCTAGTTAGGGCTGTGGTGGGAGGATTGCTCATCCTTTTGCTTGAGGTCTTGAAAGGATTATTCATTATGGGAATCTGCTGTCCTATGGATTCTGGTGTCGGTGGAAGAAGATCCCACATTTGACTACGTCTGTTTGGGCCTGCAGAAGAGTAGTGAGGGTACACAAGCTCTGACTTTTGCCTGGGTTGCCGCTTGTTTTTATTGGATCACCACAGCAAGCTCAGATCGTAGCAGCTGTGGGATGCCAGGAGAATCTTAACTCTTGTGTCCAGCGCTATGGCACACTTGCAGCTCTGCTGTTGAGTAAATGTGGGAAAATCTGAGGTAAGGCAGCTCGGTTCTTCAGGAACACGGATTGGCACATGGTTACTGGAGGGGTTTTGTGCGTGATCAAGATGGTGTGGGTAATGTCTTATTTTACTTGATATAAAACAAAGGCTCTGTTGTTGCTTGGATTTTGATGTTACGTGGATCCTTTCATGTATGGCAGCTGGATGCCTGAGGGGCTGGTTTAATACCGTGTGTTTCATGTGAGTGAGCCAAAAATGTCCAGTTGTTTTGAATACCTGTTTCTTTGTAAGCCATTGGGATTATGTACTTCTTGTGCTGGGGTTTCTCAGGGATGATTGTTTTGGCAGGGTTGTTCTCTTAGGTGGGTATGTATATTGACAACAATTAATTCTAGCATACAATAAAAAATGTGTTTTGCAGGATAAAGAGGCATTGCAACAGCAACAGTACAATAACCTGATTCAGATCTCTGCCCTCCAGTCCAAATTGGATGAAGCAAGGCACAGACTGCCAGCAGACAGCAGTGCTGCTCCAGTGCTGAAGGAGCAGTTAGAAGCAGAGCAAGAAGCACTTCAGTCGAAAGAGAGAGAAGTAAGAGTTCGTGCAAACTTGCATTTGGATATTTAAGCCATTCAAAAACCCAGTGACTGATATTGTAGTCAATGTGCCTCTTACCCAGTATTCTCCATTCTTCTTTGGCCTGAACTAACCTTACTTTTTCTTGCTTTGTTCTGTTTTGTCACCCCCCATCCATCTGTCTTCCTTCCCACTGGAAACTGTCTTGTGATGATTTACATCAACTTTGAGACTGATTGATCAATATTTGTTGTAAACTCATTTTCCTGTCCTTTCAAAGTTGAGGTGGAAGAGAAGGTAGATAAATTTGGGTTGACTTTGATACTGAGTGATAATTCCTTTAAGAATAGAAGGGGCAAGTGCCCATAATAGTGTCATCTGACCTTGTCTGTTTTGTGAGCCAGAAAAAGTTAGTGATGCTCTTGTTCTAAGCTGAAACACAGTGTAACTGGTCACATTCTTCAGAAATTCTATTGGTTTTACATGCACAGATACATACACCCACCACTGTGTTTGTGATATTTTGTAATTATTGTATCTGTAATACACTGTGTACAGTTTGTGTGTGTGTACAGTCCAGTTTAGAATGTGCAAAGAACAAAAACATGGCTCATCCTCTAGTTATTTGTATACCAGTGTTTCAAGGGCAGTAAGATAATAAGAACTAATTTCTTATGAGTGAAAGTTCTATGTCTCTTATAAAGTCTGACTTCAAGAGCCACTAAGCCCTTTCCATTCTCAAAGGAATAGAACTCTTACCCATGAAGGCAAGAGATGATGAAACCTGTGGTTGGCAAGATCACAGTGTTTCCAAATAGCTCTCAAGCTTTCAAAAAGCTGCAAGGAGTGAAATGTGTAGTTACTGACTCCTTTTACAGGTTGAAGGAGTCAATGCTCAGAATTGTTTTGATTGCTGTGTTACTGGGATTAGCACTACAGTGTTAATTTCTGTCCTCTAGAAGGAGGAGAATGGTGTTTATGTTAACTGGTTATGATTACATTAGACATCAAATGCTAACATGTCTCCTGCTATGTCAACTTACATCAGTCAAGCTTTGAATGTTCAGAACACAGAGTAACAAATCTTTCATGAGCAGTTAGTTTTTTTTTTCAAAAGGAAATGGAAACCCACCTTTGCAGCACTTTGATTTTGCAGCTGAGGAGCTGGAACATCAGCTTCTCACTTTCTTTTTATGTCTCAAGTATTCTATTCATGCACATTGATTAGAAAGAGTTTAAATCTTAGAATTTGCTGAAGATACTTGTTCTCAGTAAATAAGGTGGTGAATGAAGTTTTCTCTTTTCTGCTTAGATCAGAACTTCATTGAAACAACTATGCATTTTCTTCTTTCTTTCAGATTGCAAGCTTGTTAGACCAACTAGAACAATATAAAGAGAATTTGATCAGTAAAAACGAGGAGATACTGCAGCTGAACTTGCAGTTAGAGATGCAAGAAAAGCTTAGCACTTCCAGCATCAGCCAGCTTCAGTCAGAGAATGCACACTTGAAGGTAGGTTTCCTTAGCTGTAGTGTCCATCAGCTCAAACTTCAGAGCCTGCTTTCTTGAGTGCTGTGGGCTTCATCTTCTGGTGTTATAAACAGATACTTAGTTTGCTTCTCTTGTCAAGGGAATATTGCATTACTGTTACAAGGCTAATGTTGGATATTGTAGAACACCCCCACAATGCTCTAGATTCATGCTTATGGCATTATCTTCTACAGTCATTGGATGTAATTAAAAACACTTAGCATTTTTCTGACCCTGACAAGTTAGAAAATTGGGTGGTTGTCAGTCTGGCAGCTAGAGTGTTCCTCTCTTACCTTAGCAGTTGAGAAATATTGTGGCAATCTAATCCAGTAGTACAAATTCAACCAAAGTAGCTGTAGTTGTGTTCTTGACTTCTTTAACCTTATAGTAAGGGATTGTTTAAATAAAGCCATTAGTTCTATTCTGCTGTTAGGTTGGCAGAGAAAGTAAGTCCTTTCTAATAAGATTGCTGTGTTTTTCTGATCAGGAGGATTTAACAAAACTTCATGTGAAGCAAAATCAGGATCTGGGTATTAGTGAGTCCTCAACTTTGTCATTCCCACAAGCACTACTTGAAGAAAAGAATCAAGAAATCGATCACTTGAATGAACAAATGAGGAGGCTGCAGCACGAGCTAGAGAATACTCTGGAGGATAAAGTGAAAGTACTTATTCTTATGTTCGTTGCTTGATTTTGGGGGAAGAAAGAATCTTACTGTAAATTAAATCTGTTCTGAGTAGCTATTAGCTGAAGTGTGCAGTTCTTTCCTCCTGTCTGATTCAGGAGGAAAATGTCATTTAAAGTCTATGTGCAGTAGTCATTCTGCCTACATACAGTAATATTCAGACTTTATCCTTTTGCTCAGGTTGTGGAAGACCAAAAAGGTGAAATTGAAGAACTCAGATCACTTGTCGAGCACCTTCGCAGTGACCAGGAAAGGCTGCGTAAGGACAAAGAAGAAGAGGTAGAGCAACTCCATGGAGTAATTGAGAAGCTTCAGAAAGAGCTGGCACAAATTGGACCAGTATGTCATGAAGTTAGTGACAACCAATATGATCTCTATCAACTTGCATTGGGAAAGCCAGTGGAAAACCTTCAGAATGAGTTGGAGAAGGGGCTATTGGACTGGCAGGGTGATATTGATCCAAGCAGAAGAAACATATTGCTACTCTCCAAAGTGAGAGAACTTCAGGAGGAGGCAGAGCTTATCTCAGCTGCTAGAGACGCTCTGCAGCACCAACTGGAAGAGAAGGAATCACAGTTCAAACTGGAAGTGAAAATTCTGGAGAAAAAATGCCAGAAATTACAGGAGTCATCAGAGCAGCATGTTGCAGAGCTGACCTCTCTGAGAGCACAGTACAATGCGCTTCAGGAAGAGCATAGCCTTTTCCAAACCCATTTTTCTCAGAGAGAGGCTGAAGCCAGGGCAACTTCTTCTCGCCTTCAAGAACTTGAAGATATTGTGAGAGAAAGGGAAGCAAATATTCTAGAGAAGAATAGGCAGATGAAGAGAATGGCAGATGAACGAGAAGCTGACACAACTGAGTTGCAATACTTAACCGAAAAGGCAGCAGAGCTTCAAACCGAGCTGGAAAAGAGAGATGCAAGTCAGGCTCAAGATGTTTATAGTCTTCAATTAGAAGTTTCTAGACTTGATTCCCAGGTGCAAGCACTGAATCAGAAAGAAATAGTTTATCAGAGAGAAATCAATGACCTGCAAGGTAGCACTGCAAAACTGAAAGATCAGATCAAGGCGTATGTGAAGGAGCTTGAAGCCTTACAGCTGGAAAGAGGTGAGCTGATTTCACAGTTGGAGTTGTACAAGCCAAGGGAGCAACATGATCATGAGGAGACTCGCCTTCCCAAGACCCTCTGTGAGAGAGAAAGAAAAGGCATAGCCCTTAAAAGAGGAATGGAGGAACTGGAAGAACTAGAGGCAAATGTTGATCAGCCACTTGCAGTACTGGCTTCCCCCAGTGATAAACAGGTATGTGATTTGGTTTTAATAGTATTATTTTTTTAAAAACATAAAGCCCTTTAGTTTATCCTTTTCAGTGCTGTAAGAAAGGGTAAGATGAAAACTGTGGCATAAAAGTGGCTGTGGTGTCTCAGTTGAGGGTCTGTTCATAGTTTCTCCAGCAGTGGCTAGAGGTAGATGCCTGGAAGAGCTAAGAACAGGCTCAGCATACATGGAAACCTAATCCCGTCAGTTTTTCTGAGCTGGGTATGGTTTGGGGCATGGATCCTAAGGTGTGTGTTGGGTGTTGGCAGTGCGAGAGCTGCAGGGTGGCCTCCCTGAGAAAAGGCCAGGGTTGCTCCATGCTGGGCAGAGCTGGTTCCACCACAGGCCATAGCTGAGCCCATCAGCCATGTGTGTGGCACTGCTGCAAAAACGTATTTAGGAAATCATGGGTAAAATGCTGCACAGTCAGTGAGGAGTGAGGGAAAAGAAGCATGAGAAACAGCTTGTTGAAGAGACCGTGCTAGGGCAGGTAGCCATGCTGCAGGGGAGGAGGTAAGGGAGTTTGGAACGAGAGTCCTTGTAGGAAGGTAGGCAGGGATGTCTCTGTAGTTTGAAGTTGGAAGTCTAGCCTTGGCCTGGTCAGTAACTATGTCTCACAATATAGGAAAGAGGATTGAAAGGTTCTGTGCCCATTCAGGTACTCAAGCCTTCAGGCTGGAAAATAGCCAGTTATGTGCAAGGATCACATCAAGTAGGGAAGTGTTCAAGGCCAGGTTGGACAGTGCCTTGGGTGACATGGTCTAGTGTGAGTTGTCCCTGCCTGTGGCAGGGAGGGTGGAACTGGGTGATCTTAAGGTCCCTTCAAACCCAAACCAGTCTGTGATTCTATGTTTTTCTTCCTTGCAATGACTAGAAGTAGATGGTCGACAGTTTCTCCTGCACTGAAATGGCAGGCATAGGAATCATCTGTAGACTTCTTAACCGTTTTTTCCTGGTGCCCTGGGTCAGGAATTAAGCCTTAGGATAGTTAGGTAGATTTGTCCAGTTAGTAAAGCAATGGTTTTTGACGTCTGTTTGAACATAAGAAGATTGTCTACACTGGTAAGGAATAATACCCTTTCTTTCCTGCTTGATTCAAAAGTCAGCTCTGCAGAAAGACATTGGCTTATTGTACAGTTGTGGGTGTTTTTTCTCTGCTATTGATGATACGTTTGTTAAAAAGCCTGGTTAGCTGGCATATAAAATATACTAAAGCATCTGATAATTTTTACATAATAATAGATACAACTACTAAATTAGAAAAGAACTTTTGAAGTTAATGTTTTTCAGTTTTTGAAGTAGTATTTAAATTCTCTTACACAATTAATGTGTTATTTCATTGTAGGACAAAGATGAAGTTGTGTTTGACTCGAAGACTCACAATCTAAATCCAAAAACTCCAATAAAGCAATCACAAGAAAAGACCTTGATTCAGGAATCAAATGCGATCAACAACTCTGAAGAGAAGCAAGATTTGAAAAAGCATAGCCAGCAAATGTTGGAAAGTCATCAAACTCCTGATGCTCCAAAGCACAACTTGAACATAGGCAAAGTCAATTTGACGGATTTCCAGGATTTCAGTGCAGGTATGGCTTCATGGGGGTCACCAGAGATTATGAGAAAGCAAGACATGAGCATGGAAGTTCAACCTGTGCTGACACCCTTTTCGGAAGTAGAAAGCACAGATCTTGAGATGATGCACACCAGGTCATCCATACAGGAAGATAATTCTGGATTGCTGGGATATCCTAACCCGTATGAAAACAGCAGTGACGAAGCAGCAGTGGGAGTAGATAGAAAATCTCCTGCTTTCTCTGAAAGTACCTACTCTGTTGATGACGACCAAGATATGGAGAAGAAGATCTTGGTAAGTGATGTTTCATGTCTGATTTAATTCTAATTAAATAAGGCTGCTCAGCTCAGTCCCCTCGGATCATTGTTGGGCCATTGGCTCAAGTAGTAGAGCCTTACACAGGAAGAGAGGTGTGTAAGGTTCTGGCCTGTATTAAAACCCTATTTACCACTGCTTCTGATAATCCTAAAATTGAACAATAAGCTGTTTACAGCTGGCTTTGTGTCCTGTGTGTCTCCACACTGCTGATGTGGCGTCAGTAAAAATCTGGGTATTACTCTCATGCTCTCAAAAGACTCTTCAAATCCAGGTACTTTTGCAGTGACACAAGCAGGAAGGGAGTGATAAATTTAGCGATAATGCTTCATGTGCAAGTAATTGACTTAAAACATGCAAAAATGTTTTACTTCCACAGTACTTAATTTACCATCAAAGCTCTCTGCTCACAGCTATCTGTCATTGAGTGTTAGTAGAGACTGAGTCAAAATTGAAGAATATAGGTTTTTCTTTTTAGTGGCAGTATTTTATATATTGGGTCTGTATCATTTCACAGGAAGATGAAGTCTGTACTTCAGAAAATGAATCTTCAGTTGTATATTATTGTGCCTTGCTTTTGAAGGCAGTTAATGATAAATACATGTCCCTTTCTTAACAGACTATTGGAAGGGAGATAAAAATGTGATGGAATGCCTTCCAGTGTTGCATTCACTGTGGGATTTGCCATCTCCAGCACTAGAGATGTAGGCATTTGCTAAACTCTGCACTAGTAACAAAGCTGTTATAAAATGCAGAAAACTCTACAGCTGGATTTTGAAAACTAAACTCATCTGAAAAATTTCTTTCCAAGCAGAGGAGAGAAGCTGATAATCTAACTTTAACCCCTTCGGATTTACAAGATGATGTAAGATCAAGAGCATCTGCTGTAGATGAGATGAGTGATGGATATGGCAGCAGTAAGTTTAACTTTGGAGATTCCTTTCACCTTCAACTTCATTATAAAGATGTTACATTTCCTTTTTCTCCCATTTTCTTTTACTGTAGGTCTTTTTATTTGAAAGCTGTGCCTTTGTCAGGTGGATCTTTGTTTAGGGAGACTTGTGCTATATTTGTGCTAGTGGAAGTCTGCTTTTACCTTTTCAACTTTACATACTGAAAAGGAGGCATGGGGGTTTTGGTGAGACCTGACTTAACTACGATACTTTCTCTGATGCTAAAGGCAACTTGCAACCTTTTTACTTGTAGTTAATAGAGATCTCACTCAATAACTTCAACTGACCCTGCATTCAAAGTAACAGGAGAAATCATGGTTATTTTGCAAATGGTTATGCTGATTTCAAGTGCTTTAATCTTTGTAACACTGTTGGGGGGGCTGTCTCTTTCTTCAGATACCAGCTCGAATTTTGCAGCTAAACTAAAGCAGGAGCTACAGACATCAGAGCACCTGGATGCTAGTTTCATGGCTTATCTGCAGTACCGTGGAATGTTTCCAGATTTTATGGAATCAGTGAGAGAAAAGGAAATACTTTCACCACAGCTGAAGGTAATACATGGTTAATAGAAACAATTTAAAACTGAAACAGCAGAAGTGAAATGTTAGTATCAAGTAGTTAGCTGTGACCTTTACACTGGAAACTGTTCTGTAATGGTTTGAAATTCAAGCTGATGATGGTTCTTGAGTAATTATTTCATCGCTCATGTGACAAATTTCCTGAAATTTGTCTTGCTTGTACTTGCTAGAATTGAAGATTTTGCTAGGACAGCACTAGTGGTGTTCCAGAATGTGACAGTACAAGGACTAATTGATCTGATTTATGGCTTTGTCTTGGAAGCTTTACAGAAAGCTGTTTCCCAAGCAAGCGTAGCTGGCTGACATCATGCTCCCCTGCCTATTCTTGTCATTCTGATATGATGGAGAGCTGTGGGAACACCACTACAAGGTGTGGAGGAATCTTTCAAAGTCAGTTCAAGGAGTATGATGAATATACAGAAGACTAAGCAGTGATTACTTAATAAGACAAGTTAAAGAAAGTATATGCCTGGGCCTCTTTGGTTTGATGCTGTAGCTGAACAAGCTCTCACCCATTAGAGGAATCCCAGCTTGTGAAGGGGAGAAATTCAGTGCTCCAAATCACGTCATCTGTGAAGCTGGTGAGAAGTATGTGGGTAAGTACAGCAGGCTAAAGGGAGCTCTTAAATAAAAAGAAACCAGAAGAAATACACTTCCTAGCAAGTGAATGCTGCCTCCTCAAATGTTTAGCAGATTCCTTCAGTTTATTCAGCAAAATGGAGGAAGATCTGTGCAATGAAGTAAGGCTGTAAAAGGGGATGTGAAGTCTGAATTCAGACTTACACTGGCTGGCACAATTAACTCAAGATGCACCTTTATCTTGGCTTGAGGCAGAAGGAAGAGCTTTCCCGCATCCCCTGAAGTGTCTCTTCAAAACAGGCATGATGCTCTGGCACTGGAGAATGAAAAGCACATTGAGTAACTGACATGACGAAGGAAGCCAACCATGCAAAGGTGGTGCAACCACCTTTAGAAGTGGTGCTACCAGATAAGCTTGTAAAGTATTAGTAATCAAAGATTCCTTACTGAGGGGCACTGAAGCATCAGCATTTGCCATCCAGACAATTCCTCTTGAGATGTTTGCTGCCTGTGCGAGCTTGAATTTGTGGCATCACTGCAAGACTGCCAAGCCTAGTGAACCTTGCAGATAACCATCTGCTCTTACTGCTCCATGTAGGAGCAGTAATACCATAACTATTTACAATAACAATACTGTAACAAGGCAATTTGGAACCATCCAAAGAGACTCTCTGTCCCTCAGATGAATGTTAAAAGGACTGGGAGCACGAATGGTATTCTCCTCTATCCTCCCAGTCAGAGGAAGGTGTCCAGGATGGAGGACACAAACAGGAAAATACCTAGCTGTGTAGCTAGTGTAACCTATACTTAGGGTTTTGATTTCTGTGATCATGGAGAGGTCTGCTGGGAGCAGATGGGATTCACCTGACCAAGTAGGACAAGAGTGTCTTCACCAATAAGCTGGCCAAACCTATAAGGAGAGCTTTAAATTAGACTAAGCAAAAGAAAGGGGTAGGGTTTTGGGCAACAAAGAAAAGCCAGGAGCAGCTGATGTATTAGGAACAACAGGGAAACACCTATGAAATGCCTCAAAGGAGGCTGGAACAGGTTGCCCAGTGAAGCTGTGGATGAGGCTTTAAGCAACCTGGTCTGATAAAAGATAACCCTATGTGGCAGGGGTCGGACTAGGTGATCTTTAAAGGTCATTTCCAACCCAAACCATTCTGTATCTAGACCCTGTATGTAAAAAGTAATAATTCTCAAGCGCATAGTTTCATAGATTTTGTAGAAGAGGCGAATTTTATTCTATCTTAGGAAGCAGTTTCTTCTGTGAATTGTCAATCTAATCTTTACTGGCTGTAAGATCTGAATGCAAATTCCACTAGTGAATGTTTAGTTTGAACAATTTACTGTGCTTCTGTTGTTCATGTTTGTTAAGCTTTTCATCGTTTGGCTTTGGTTCTTGAAGTGATCACTGTTTTGACTCAAGTGACAGGAAAGCAACTCAAGTTGGTTCAAGAGTTAAGTTATTCAAAAAGTGCAAAGAAAGAATATCAAGAGTTTAAGAGAAGTACTCTGTGTTGTTGCTGCTGTTAAAGTGAGTGGCAACAAGGAACAGCTCCACATCAAGCTGGGATATTTCTGATGAGCTGTGTGTAGAAAAGGACTTAAATCTCCGATGACCTTCCTTGAAAAGAGACCAGGAAACATCTGTGCATGATGTAATAGTTTGTGAACAGGGAATTTATTTAAGAGATTATTTTTCCTGACAGTGGCAGAGGAAACAATTTCCACTGTGTAACTTATTAAGACTGATTATTTTGGGAGATGTTATTTGTACGTAAGCTGCTAAATTAAGCCAAAGTTGTCTGAATACATAATTTATTTTTCTGGCATAGCTGGGGTTTAGTAACCTGGCTTCAGACTTCATAGAATTTGATTTATTCCTAGGAAAGTTAGGTAAAGAGTTCAGAAACAACAGAGGTAAAGCACAGTCCTTTGCCTTAATTACACGTAAGTGTGTGGATGTGCACGGCAATAAGATACTCTGGCTGAGGCTTCCATTTGTGCTTTAACGTTGTGAATATACTATTTAACAGGCCACTGTACTCTTGAATATTGTCCTTAGTTGTGGGGAGATAAAAATTCTCTGGTAATTTGGCTCACTGCATGTGTGTTTGGGTATGGATATTGATTTTATTCAGCATACCAAGTAGAAGAGCAGACCTGTGTGCTTATATCTGTATCACAGATATCAGACAGCAACCTTATTTTTCTTGTCTAGTGCTCTCCCATCTTGCTCTTACACTACCAGGATGCTGATGCCTTTCTCCTAACATTATGCCTTTTTCTCTTCTCAGACTGTGCTGAAGATGGTGTATGAGGAGAGCCGCAAAATCCTGGCTTTGTCAGAATGTCCCTTTGATTTAAGGGAGCTGAAAAATGTCCATCAGACCCGAGCAGCAATGGAGGGATGTCAGAAGGAGGGCTTAGCTCTGCTGGATGCTATACAGTCGCTGAAAGATTACCTTGGCAAGGTGGCAGATAGAGGAGACAAGGTATGACACTAAAAATATCCTTTAAAGCAAGCATATGAGGAAAGGCTGGAGGAGCTGGGCCTGTTCAGCACAGAGAAGGGCAGGCTCAGGGGGTGCCTGATAGATGTATAAGTGGAGCTGTTGGAGACTCCAGAGGAGGCCACACAGATGCTGGGAGGGCTGGAGCAGCTCTGCTCTGGAACCAGACTGAGAGAGCTGGGCTGGTTCAGCCTGGAGAAGAGAAGGCTCCTTAAAGGGAGATGTTAGAACAGCTCCACTGCCTAAAGAGGCTGCAGGAAACCTGGAGAGGGGCTTTGGACAAGGGCCTGTAGGGACAGGACAAGGGGAATGGCTTTAACCTGCCAGAACAGGGGAGATTGAGATGAGCTCTTAGGCAGAAGCTCTTCCCTGTGAGGGTGCTGAGGTGCTGGCACAGGGTGCCCAGAGAAGCTGTGGCTGCCCCATCCCTGGCAGTGTTCAAGGCCAGGTTGGACACAGGGGCTTGGAGCACCCTGCTCTAGTGGAAGGTGTCCCTGCCCATGGCAGGGGCGTTGGAACTGGATGAGCTTTAAGGTCCCTTCCAACACAAACCATCCTATGGTAAGTATGCGAAGGGAGGGTGTCCAGAGCATGAGGCCAGACTCTTCTTGGTGGTGCCAGGCAATAGGACAAGAGGCATAAAACTAAAACACAGGCTGTTCAACTAAAACATGAGGAAGAACTTCTTTACTCTGAGGGTGACTGAGCATCTGAGTGGGTTCCCCAGAGAGATTGTGGAGTCTCCATCCTGGGAGCTACTCAGGAGCAATGAGGAGACAAGCCTGAGTGATGTGCTTTGAGCAATGCTGCATGAGCAGAGAGGACTAGATGACCTCCAGTGGTCCCTTCCAACCTCAACCATTCTGTGATTCTGTGAAGGTAACCAGTCTTTTACATCTATAGAAATACACATTGTTATGTAGTTAGTGTGTGTGTGTTGTATGAGGAGCAAGGGACTCTTTCTGAGGTTGGAACAGTCTTTTTTAAGCACCTGCTTAAATTAACAGGTTGATATACTCTTACACAGGAATGAGACGAAAGGCAGTAGGTTACACATTGAGAAAGATGACATTTAAAATATATATATTTTTAACAGGAATTTTCAGGTATTGCTGCTGACTGGAGAGGAGAACTTCTGCAAGCAGTACAGACTGTGTTTGAGAAGGAGAGAACTGTGTTGCAAATTGACTTGAAGTCTCACTTCTCCAATCCTGGGGCTGATGGGAATGGTTCATTAGTAGAAAAACTGGAGTACATCATGAAACAGCAGGTAAGAAAACCTCTTCAAGTGTTATGCTTCTAAATTCTATCTAGAATTCTATCTGGAGCTCCACAGACCTCTCTTGAATAGTAGTAGATATTAAGCTAACTCTGAATCAGGAAATTTTTGCTGCAGTAATTAATACTTAGGTTTTAGGTAATGACCAAATGGTCTGTAGTAATAACTATGTATCAACCATTATTAATAACTATCATTCTATTTGGAAGCTAGTGAAGTGGGTTTTTTCTTTGTTACTGTTAACATTTTGCATTAATATGAATCATGAACTTAGTTATTTGAAGTGCCTTATACTGCAAGGGTGTCTGTAGGGTTCATATTTTTAGGAAATATGGTAATAGCCTTGTGGATTTAATGGGATTTGGTTTGTTTTCAGGAGGAACAGAGGCAGATGGTCGTAGAGCACCTTTTCTCCTCAGACCGGAATAGCTTGCTCTCTGAAATACAGGATCTCCGAGCACAGCTACGTATGACGCATCTTCAGAACCAAGAGAAGCTACAGCAGTTACAGGAAACCCTTACCAATGCAGAAGAAATTGGGAGCAAACGAGAACATCACCTTCGGAGGAAAGGTAATCATCCCCCAAGTCCTTGTTATCTGGTCTTCCATGCCAGCTCTTTCCTTTTTTTGCCTGGAAGATGAAAGGTAAAAAAAGATTGTTCTGCAAAGAAAGCATGTCATAGAATGGTTTGGGTTGGAAAGGATTTTAAAGCTCATCTAGCTCCAACCCCCTGCCACAGGCAGGGACACCTTCCACTAGAGCAGGTTGTTCCAAGCCCCTGTGTCCAACCTGGCCTTGAACACTGCCAGGGATGGGGCAGCCACAGCTTCTCTGGGCACCCTGTGCCAGCGCCTCAGCACCCTCACAGTAAAGAGCTTCCTTATATCCAACCTGAACTTCCCCTATTTCAGTTTGAACCCATCATCCCTTGTCCTATTGCTACAGCAGTCCCTGATGAAGAGTCCCTCTCCAGCATCCTTGCAGCCCCCTTCAGACACTGGAAGCTGCTCTGAGGTCTCCACGCAGCCTTCTCTTCTCCAGGCTGAACAGCCCTGACTTTCCCAGCCTGTCTTCATATGGGAGCTGCTCCAGCCCCTGCTCATCCTTGTGGCGTTCTCTGGACTTGCTCCAACAGCTCCATGTCTTTCTTATGCTGTAGAGTTCTTCAGTTTTACTAATGCACTCAGGTTGCTATGATTTTAGCAGATGAAGCAAAGAGAAGCTTTAAAATAAAGCAACAGAACTGGAGGGTGACTCTTAAATAGTGTATACATGTAGAAACGCAAGCAAGAACAGTAAAATAATTCTCTTTTATATGAATATATATATGTTTGCCAGTAAATGGATGCATTTGCTTAATGAGGGTTAGAGTCCATTAGCAACAAGTTACTTACAATATATCCCAGTAGCTCGGGGTAAGTGATAACATATTGTCAAGTTCTCTGTAATACAAATAACATTTCCTTATCCTAGTTGAATTATTAGAATATAAGCTTCAGGAGGAAAAATCTATTGTAAGTGACTTGCACAGCACCCTGTCTGAGGAGCAGAAGAAAGCCTCTGAAACGTGTGATCTGTTGAATCAAGAAAAAGCAGCCCTGAAATCAGAGCTTTCTGAAAGTAAACAAGAGAATGAAAGGCTGCAGAAATCCCTAGAAGAGCTTCAGAGGGAATTGAGCCAGTTACGGTGAGAAGTAAATTTAGTCACTTATTCTACTCATCAGCAGGTCTGAAAGAACTTTATATACTGTATGTATCCAGTGAGGATCCACAACTGGTGTAGCACTTGGAAACACGAGGAGGAAAACGAACCTCTCACTTCTCATGGCTGTGTTAATTTTTCTTCGGTAATGGCCTAGACCCCTGCATCCCTGATGTAGCCTACTCCTGCTGCTTTTGTCTGAGTCTTTTGGTTGGTACTTCTGTTTGTCTGTCATCTTGCGTATGCTTCCCCACCTAGCACACTCCCGGTGTTTT
The DNA here is from genome assembly GCF_028554395.1 of Pezoporus wallicus. Lineage (NCBI taxonomy): Eukaryota > Metazoa > Chordata > Aves > Psittaciformes > Psittacidae > Pezoporus > Pezoporus wallicus. Next base: position 2,097,666 of record NW_026638763.1, on the reverse strand, counting down.
TCTTTCACGGGACAAGTTTTGCTCTGCCAGTGTAGGTAACTTCTCTTTATTGTTACTAAATAGTGAAATCCCAGCTTTGCTTGCAGGAAGGTAAATGTTTTCAGTTGCTAAATAGCTGTGACTTGAAAACCTGCTCTCTGTAGAAAGAGCAGATGCTTTAGGGAACAAATCAGTAGACCAGCTCACAAAAAGTAACCCAGAATACCTTGCTGGCGTTGTTGGAAGAGGATGTCCCGTTCTAAACACAGAAGTGACGTTTTGAACTTTGCAGGTCTGAGTTGGATAAAAAAGAAAAGGCTTTGACAACTGCACTTGAAGATTTGAAGGCTGAGCATCTGAAGCAAACTGAGCTACAAGATCTATTTGAGGAACAGCAGCTTCAGCGTAAGAAAACAGAATATGAAAAGACAAAGGCCTTGGAGGTAATGCCCTACATCTCAGTGCCTCACGTCACCTCCCTTGGTGCATGAAGTTAACTATCTAACATAACTAACAGGTTATTTTGCAGTCTTTTTGCATCAGATGGTTTTTGTTTAGTAAGTATTATAAAAAACATTCTAGTGAATATGCATAGGTTTATTTTCTTTTCACAGAATTAATGCTTTCAGTTGCCTCTCCTAACTGCACATACAGAAATAAGAAGCGTTGTGCCTTTTCTTTCCTCTCTTTGTATCTTAGTATTTCCAGAGCCTTAACGCTTTCACATTTCACCAGTACTGCCCCTTGCTGTGTAGGGAGAGCCAGATTCTCCAACTGTGTTACTGCACCCTTGATTGCAGAGCAAATGTGCTATATGGATGGGATGTGTATGATCAACTGAGATTATAAAAGAAACCATCCAGTGGTACATGTGCTTGGCAGAGAGAACTGGAGCCTTTCCAATATAACATGTATTTTTGGAGGTTAACCAAAGTCTTTTTGTTCCCTTTCTTCTAAACTGAACAGAAAATAGATAAAGAGCTTTCTCTCTGATACTGTGATAACAGTGACTTGGTGCTTGTAAAAGGCCTACAGTGACTGGAAAAGGAAAAAGTTTTAACATAAGCCTTTTTTTAAACTTAAACAACAAACCCCAACTCCAAAACAATCCTAGTTTGATGCCTTAGGTGAGGAAACACAATTCTGCCTCTATTCCTTGTAGTTTGGCCTCTCACATCATCTTTCTTATAGGTGTTTAGGTTTGTGGGTGGGTTTTGTTGGGATTTTTGTTACTACTTACATGGTAGCACATGGCACTAACGTCCTCCAGCTTTTAAAAGTGAAGCTCATGCAGGGGAGGCGGGGCCCATTTTAGTCAAGGCAAAGAGAAAGTGCATTGCCCTAGGTATAGCTGTGCAACAGATTCCCAGTTCACATCTCTGCAGTCTTGCATTCCCAAATCATCCCTTCTAGCATGCCTATAAAAAGCTAATGCCACTTAGAATCTGACCTGGCTTTCTACCAGATGAGAAGACAGGTCAGCTCTGACTGTCTGCAAACACCCTGGGACTGCCCCTTCATTGCTGCTTTTCCTTCTGAAGAAAGGCTGGTTCCCAAAATGGGTCTGGGGATGGATTATTTTTATCTGTCTGTACTGTGTGCTTTAAGCAGATGGGCTGTAAAATCCAGAGGTTTTACAGCTACTCTTACTGCTTAGATTTTTCAGTCTTTTTAAATCAACATGGGTTATTTCTGCTTCAGATGTAACTTAAGGGGATTGAGTGATTCCTCACTAATTGAAGGTCTTGCTAGTTGAAGATGATATTTTAACATTACATATTTGGTTTTGTTACTTGGTGTCATTGAATCCCAGCCTGGGTAAGGCTGGAAGGGACCTTAAAGCTCATCCAGTTCCCACCTCCTGCCACAGGCAAGGACACCTTCCACTAGAGCAGGTTGCTCCAAGCCCCTGTGTCCAACCTGGCCTTGAACACTGCCAGGGATGGGGCAGCCACAGCTTCTCTGGGCATCCTGTGCCAGCGCCTCAGCACCCTCACAGGGAAGAGCTTCTGCCTAAGAGCTCATCTCAATCTCCCCTGTTCTGGCAGGTCAAAGCCATTTCCCTTGGCCTGTCCCTACAGGCCCTTGCCCAAAGTCCCTCTCCAGGTTGCATGTCGGTTCCTTTAGGCACTGGGAGCTGCTCTAAGGTCTCCCCATGCTTCTGGCACTTGTAATTAGAAACTTAAACTTGCCATTTTAAATTAATTGGGGTTTTATACCTGAACTACTTTAGTTCAGTCTTCCTGGATAAAACAGGAAGCTGGAAATTGCCGAATGCCAGCCAGCCCCACACTGTCTGTGCTTCCCCCTTTGAACAGGAGCTGCAGGCTGCCTTGGAGCTGCAGTTGATGCAGAAGAGCCAGCTGGCGGTTTCCTTGGAGCACGAGCAAGCAGTCAGTGATAATCTCCGCAAGGAACTTCAGATTGAGCACTCCCGCTGTGAAGCATTGCTGGCCCAGGAACAGGCCAAGCTGTCAGAGCTCCAGAAAAATCTGGATGCTGAGAAAAACCGCTCTTTGGAGCTCCTGAATTCCTTGAATCACGAACGTGTTTTGACAGAACAGTTGAGCGTGAGAGTGAAGGAAGGTGCTTCTTGTCAGTACAGGGAGTCACTGCTGGAGCAAGCCTTTGTTCGAGAGCTCCAAGCCCAGCTGGAAGAAGAAAGGTCCCGAAGCATGGAGCTAGCTGCTATTATTGAGAAGATGCACCAGAAGGCCATTCGTTCCAAAAGGCAGCTGGAGGCTGAGGTACAGATGTGCTGTGAAGAAACGCAGAAGGAGAGAGAAGTCAATGACAAGTTACGAGCTATGCTGGAATCTCTCCAGGCTCAAAAGCAAGAGGTAATCCGGTCCTTAGAGGCCCAGAAGGAGAGGGAGGCAAAGCTGAAAGCTGACTGGGAACAACTGCAGTTGCTCTACAAGGCCATGAAAGAGCAAGATAAAAACAAGAAAGAGGAGAGAGACAGAGAAAGGAGACAGCAGCAACACACAGAGGTAGAGAAGCAGAAGAGCTGGCAAAGAGATCAAGAGAGACTGGTGAGAAAGCTCTGCAAGCTTTGCCTTACACTGAAATAGCCACAAACTGGGATTTAACGCTGTGGGTGGTGTTTTTTAATGGAAATGTTTCCTTCCCTTGAAACAAAGCTTTCTGAAAAACACATTAGATGAGAAATGCAGGAAAAGAGCTCAAATACAGCTGTTTTCAGGGAGTTGTATCTGGGTTTGCTGTTGACAGAAGCTGATCTTTACATCTTAGCCTATGCTTGGAATTGACAGTTGTTAACAGATGAAGAAGGATATGGCTTAAACACAGAATGGCACTGAATTAGATTTCATGTCATTACCCTTATTTTCAGCTAGGCTCCTAATTATGGTTTGCAGCAGTCTGGATTTTGCCCTTCTTGTTTCTCAACTCCTTGGCTTTCGTTAGGGAAGGAGGGGGGCTTTGCAGGCTCTCTGGAGGCTTCTCAGTCACCACATCTGAAAATGGATGGAGAAAAATGCCTATTCCAGAGTCATTGAATGGCTTCCTGGTGGCCCTTCCCCTAAGAGTGGTCTGTGAGTTAAGGAGCACTGGGATGGATACGCTGGATACAGATAGTTAGGTGGGATGCTTTTACTTGCCGTCTGTGTGTGTGTATATCAAAACAAAACCAAAACCCACTCATATACATATATATATTTGCATATGTGTGTGTATGCATATGGTGCAATTGCCTACTCCTTATTCTGTTCTAACAGCAGAACTTGGAACAGCAACATCAGAGGGATGAACAAAGAATTAAGGAACTGCAGGGAGCACTGGCAATATTAGAAGAACGCAGTCATCTGTCACTCAGCCATCAGCAAGAACTGTCGTGTACCTCAAAGAAAGATCGAAACGTGAAACAGGCCATGACAAAAGAAACTGAGAAACCACATTTGCAACAGCAGCAGCAACAGCTAGAGAAGATAAGGCAGCAGCTGCTTTCTGTAGCTGTGCACCTGAACGAGTTCATAGATAAAACCGTTGATAAGTGAGTAGTTAATAAAATAGGCATTTGCTTTCCACTTTGCTTATGAACTTGTGTGGGTCATGGCTGAGAGCCCTGTGCTGAAGAGAGCGAGCAGTGTTTTTGCTTCCAAGACTCAGCCTTGTGTGAGACCATGCTTTTGCGGTGGTAGCAGACTGGTTATCGCCATCCACTGCAGCCATTCCCCTTAGAATCTTGTGTGCCTGTGCCTGAACTAGATCTTTGAAGCAACCCTGCTTAACACCTACTGGAAAGAGTTGGTTGGTAGTTTGGCAGCTGCAGCAGTGTGATTAGAGAGCAATCAAGACAGCAGGCTCATCAACACATCTGCATGGGTAGAATGGGAAACTCCATTGAGCATGGCAGGGAAAAACAAAGGGTCAGGAATGAATGGCCAAGTAGCATTTAATTTCTTATTTCTTTGGGAGCAGAGTAAGATACTGGTGGTGTTTTGCTGCAGCCTGAATTTGCATGGTAGAATTTCAGACTGGTGTAAAGTACAGCCTTCTGAATAAATCCTGTGCAGCAGTAATTAGAAATGCTACTCTTAAAAATTAACAAAACTTGCTCATTTCTGTGTGCATTCATAGTAGTTTGTGTGATGAAGAGTACATAAATACAGCCTCAAAACTTCAAGGGTATCCAGTAGGGAGGAGGAATCAAATATACTTTCACATTACTACAGATCACCCTGATACTGAAAAAGTATTTCTGTTTGACAGAACAATCAATGATTGGCCTATATCAAGTGATGAAGCTGTAGCCTCTTTACTGCAGACATTAAAGGAACTAAAATCAGATTTATTGTCTCCTCCTGCATCTCAGGTAAGGAAAACAGCATCTCTATGTTGATCATCAGTAAGTTCTGTATTCTTTGGATTGCAGCATACACATCAGTTGATTGATTGACTTCCTTCCCTTTCTTTTTCAGTAAAACATCCTGAGGAAAATAATTTTTTGCCTTGGGGGTGGAAAAAAAGATGTCCTCACATTGTCACTATATGAACATATAGTTGCTTTTTGTTATACTGCAAAGCCTGCTTCTAATGGTGTCTTTCTTCCTAGACACACAATAATACATCCAAGGGTATCAATCCCTGGAATGTGTGGCTGCTGCTTCTGGATGCATCCAGAGACAGTTGGTTTTCAGTGAACTGTCAACTCCTTTTCAGGAAGTCCAGGAGTGGTTTGTCATCTCAAGAGGCCTATTCTGACTGATGTCTGCAGTATTGCAAATGCTTTATGCTAGTCTAGGGGTTGTCAAAGAGTGAGGCCCGGTCTACTGATACGAAATACATTATAAAAACTTCAGTATTTTAGATTCCATCTTGTTCACCAGATGACTTTGCCCTATGATTTATGTCTTTCCCTCATAATAGAGATCTCCAACCACATTTCAGCCAAAATTTGGGAATTTAGGGCTACCTAACGGTCCTGGCTCCTGTTTGATTCTGCCTCTCTCTATTCATTCACCTGCTGGATAGCAGATCCCCAGAAATCACACCATTGGGAAATAGTTCTGTCTGTCTCTGGTACAGGAAGAGGCTTTTGTAACTCATGTGGTTGTCACATACTCTGTAACACAAGATGTATGACAAGCTGCTTTGGCAGGGTGCAAGCTCTGCCTGTGTCTTAACTGCTTACAAAACACAATAAATACTTCTGTTATGTCACCTGTGCAGCCATTTAGGTGGTTGCCAAATGGATCATCTCCAGCCTTGAGGAGAGGGATGTGACCTCTTCCCTGGGGAGTGTCCATGGAGTTATTTTGGTTAAGCCTTCCTCTCAAAAAGCTTTAGAGCTCTCTGCTGTGGACAAAATGCTCAGAGAGCCTGTGGGGGGGGACGAGACAACCTTATGGCTCTGTATAAATTGGACTTAGCAAAACTCCCTCCAGACCTGAGCTGTTTTTCTGGCTCTGCTCCCTCTAAGTTATTACTCTACTGGTAAAGAAAAATAGTTTGAGTTGTTTGTTTTTCCTCTGATACTGTTAGGTCTTCTGCATTACCAACTCTGTTCCAAATGCTTTTCACAACATTTAGGTTTTCCAGGCTCTCATCACATTACGCCCAGGAATGCCATTCAGAATAGCAGTTCCTTCTCTTGTTGGACCACTCTTTGCAATTGGCTCCTCTAGGGACTATGGCCACACTAAAATAAAGGGACTCAAGTTTTCCAATTTCTTTTGTTTTGTTTCACAGAAGAAGTTTAGTGGAGCACTCTAAAGATGTATAGCTTAGGCAGCAAAACCCATCTTGGTATCAATGCTTCTGTGGGCACAAATGTTCCCTTCCCTCTGCCCTCTTCTTTGATTTCTTTTCCAGAATCACCTTTTGCTTCAATTTCCTCCCTGAATTTCTCTTTCCTTTAAGATACTGAACAACATGCTCTGGAGACCAAAGGAATATACTGCTGTTACCTCCTTGAGTTGTGATAGTGTGGGACTATTAGACAGGGAAAGTGTCAAATGCCAAAAGGGAAAACCCTTGCCAAGGTGAATATGGAGTCAACTGGTCAGTCAAAAGCCAACTGGTGCAGTAGAATCAACTGCATAGATGAATCATGTGGAATTCCTTCAGATATTACAAGTATCTGTTACCACCTTCAAACTGAGCTTTTGTGGGTCTGTAGGTCCCTAGGATGGTGGGACCATGATCCTCACTGGGATGCTTGCTGAGGAGTCCAATATAGAGCAGCTTACCTCCCTTTGAGTATGATACACATTTTTTTTTTTCCCATGTTTGAACTATTTTTAATAATACTTATCTATCTGAAGTGTATTTTGTACCTGAAGTCCTTATCTCTGCCCTCATTCTCAAAGCACTCTTCAGTCTCATCTCAATGTGTGCTGTGGCACAGCCGCTATGCCGGTGAAGGACATACAAAGGGAAATGCATCCTTCAGGATAAAAAAGGTTCAGTGGAAAAAATGAAATTGTATAGAACATCTGTGAATTAGATGATAAGTACAGGACAAAAGTTTAACTTGGACAGAAATCAATGCCTAATTTCAAAATGGTACTGAGGGTAGTGATAGATTCTTGAAGCATCATTCAACTCAAATATGCTGAGAAGTAGAGAGCATTTCATACAATCATGGAATGGGTTGGGTTGGAAAGGGCCTTAAAGCTCATCCAGTTCCAACCCCTGCCACGGGCAGGGGCACCTTCCACTAGAGCAGGTTGCTCCAAGGCCCTGTGTCCAACCTGGCCTTGAACACTGCCAGGGATGGGGCAGCCACAGCTTCTCTGGGCACCCTGTGCCAGTGCCTCAGCACCCTCACAGGGAAGAGCTTCTGCCTAAAAGCTCATCTCCATCTCCATCTCCCCTGTTCTGTCAGGTTAAAGCCATTCCCCTTGTCCTGTCCCTACAGGCCCTTGTCCAAAGCCCCTCTCCAGGTTTTCTGCAGCCTCTTTAGGCACTAGAGCTGCTCTGACGTCTCCGCATAAGGAGCCTTCTCTTCTTCGGGCTGAACAAGCCCAGCTCTCTCAGTTTCCAAGTGTTGAGAAGACTTCTACTAAAGGGAATAGGATTCCTGTACAGCCACTCAGATCGATAGTGAAGAGATAGCTTGATTAACAATTGCTTTGATCCTTCTTAAGAAAGGCTACTTGTGTGCTTCAGCTGCCCAGCCTATCATTTAACGCCTGAATGCCACTGCTGGTTTTCAGTCTAGTTATCTTCACAGTTTTTGTCCATCAAGTTAGCTTATTACTCTCTTTGAGAGGTTTGCTGTGGGAGTAATATGCAAACCCCATCACAGCTCACTTCCTTTGGGTTTCTTTTTTTAGATCAGATCTACGTGTGATACCAACTCTGTTCAAGAACTGGAAAGAGAATCCTGGCAGCAAGAGAGGAACATTTTGCAGAAAGCTCTGAAACAGGCTGAATCAGAACTGGCTAAAGCCAGTGCTGGAATTGCAAATAAACCACTGGTAGAAACTTCCAGTCCTAAGGTAAAATTCTCATGATGGCCAGCAAAGGGGCTGTCTGGAGCTTGGGGAGTGAGCAGTGCCACAGGCTTTGGCATGTCATTTCAACCTTTGACGCATGGTTTGCTCTCACCATCTTGCCTATTGTACAGCTTTGCTGTGTGAGAACTGTTACCAGCTCAGGATCATAAAAACCTCTGGGGAGTTTAGTTCTTGGTAGTACTGTTCTTTAGGCATTGCCTAAGGCATTAATGTCACATGTAGGACAGGTAATTTAGTAATTCTATTTTATTTCTTTTGATAAAGATGATAATAAAACTTCCTGTTGCAGAGGAGCCAGGAAGTGGACAGCTTGGATTTCTGGAGATATATGTGTCAGATTATGGCATTTAGGTTTCACTTATTTGCTGTAGGCTTCAGTTGCTATCTGAAAAGGTGTCTTTATAGATGAACAGTTTTACACACTGCATATTAAATTAGGAACACCTTTCCCTATATACCTCATCAGAGAAGCTCCTTTGTAACTTCCTTGGTGTTAGACAGGAACGTGCACCCAAAGTAACCAAGGTCTGTGGAACTAATTGCTACTCTTAAAGGAGAGGGAGAGTCAGACTTAATGTCCAAGCATGAAAATATCCAACATCCGTTATTATTAATCTGCCCTCACCAATCTTAAATACTTTTTATTCCTGTGACACATTTGATAATCATCAAGCCTGATGGGCACTTATCCCAGTGTGTTTTCTGCTTAATATTTAAAGCAGATGTTAATTTTTTTGTTAAGAGTTACACTGGTTTAGAGTTTCAGATATGACCGTGTTGCTTTGAAACCTTCAGGAGAGCTAAGGCAGTTTGACACTCCAAACGTGGGGGCTTTTTATCTACATACAGAATCCTTCCTGCTGCCCTTGTGCCCATGATATCAGCGTTCTATGTGAAGACAACTTGGTTGTGGTTGGTGTTTTGCACACCAAGCAGTAACCAGGCCAAAACTTTCTAGCCTAGCCAAGACTACACAGATATACACAAATTCATTAGACTTAGTACAAGCCTCTATGTGTGGTGTCCACTGCAGGAGTGTCATACCATGGCATTGCACCAAAACTGGCTGAGCCATGGTGGCTGTGACACAAATACTTGCTCAGAATTACACTGAGAATCATAGAATAGTCGGGGTTGGAAAGGACCGTAAGATCATCTAGTTGCAACCCCCCTGCCATGGGCAGGGCCACCTCACACTAAACCATGCCATCCAAGGCTCTGTCCAACCTGGTCTTGAACACCACCAGCATTCACAGCTTCCTTGGGCAGCTCATTCCAGTGCCTCACCACCCTAACAGTAAAGAACTTCCTCCTTATATCCAATCTAAACTTTCCCTGTTTAAGTTTGAACCCATCACCCCTTGTCCTGTCACTACAGTCGCTAATGAAGAGTCCCTCTCCAGCATCCTTATAGGCCCCTTTCAGATACTGGAAGGCTGCTATGAGGTCTCCACCCAGCCTTCTCTTCTCCAGGCTGAACAGCCCCAACTTTCTCAGCCTGTCTTCATACAGGAGGTGCTCCAGTCCCCTGATCATCCTTGTGGCCTCCTCCGGACTTGTTCCAACAGTTCCATGTCCTTTTTATATTGAGGATACCAGAACTGTACACAATACTCCACGTGAGGTCTCATGAGAGCAGAGTAGAGAGAAACTTGCACTGCTTCCATGCTTGATAATTATAAATTATCTTTCTATATTTTGGTAAAGCCACGGGTTTTAGATACCTGTATTGTGGGAGATGCTGCTGGGAAAAGCTACTAACTTTTCTGAGCTTTCTGTAGCCAGATCTTAACAGATTGGATTTATTTTTGTTTCCTGTTTTTGCTTTTTCTCCAGTTGCAGAGATTATATAGGAAGTACCTCAGAGCAGAGAGCTTTAGAAAGGCTTTGGTTTATCAGAAGAAATACCTTTTGCTGCTTCTCGGTGGTTTTCAGGACTGTGAACAAGCCACCCTCTCCCTAATAGCACGCATGGGAATCTACCCCTCGCCTGCAGACCTGCAGCTTTCTGGATCACGTTCCCGTCCTTTTACCAAGTTCAGATGTGCAGCCAGGGCAATCATTGCCATATCAAGGTAAAGCCAAAACACTGTCTCTCTTACGTGATATTTTCATGGGAATTTTAAAAAAGTAGAGTTCCTGTGGCTTATCCTAGATTACTATTAAGCAAAAGTTACCTCCAAAACTAATTTAAACTGGTGGAGGGATATCATGCAAGACTCCCATTCTTGTGACCTGGGTCCCCACCTGTGGCAGGGGGCTGAAACTAGATATCTTTAAGGTTCCTTCCAGCCAAAACATTCCATGGTTCTATGACTTGTTAGCTATAACTTTGGCTAAACTGCTATTGCAAAGTCAGTGCTAACTTGGATGTGTACTAAACTATAGACTGATACAAAGCTGTTTCTGTCCTAAGGGATACCCAGCAGCAATCCAGTTGAGATTCAGTGCACATCCATTACAAACTGTTTTCCTTTCAGGTCTGATCCTTATCTATTTGGACTCACTGAATAGTCTGTCTTGTTTCAGGATGTGATCGTCTCAACAGTGATGGTTTTTCCCGTCTTGAATCTGGTAGCCTGTGTTTAACGGGGTTTGAGTCTATCATGTTCTGTCACTTACTATCAGATGGGTTTTGTTAACTGTACTTGGGACAATATGCCATTTCGTAATGGGTTTTGAGACCATTTAACGAAAAGAATAGTTTTAAATGCCATCATCTTTATGCCATCCAGAGGGACCTGGACAGGCTGGAGAGGTGGGACTACATGAACCTCATGAAGTTCAACAAGGCCAAATGCAAGGTCCTGCCCTGGAGTTGGGGCAATCCCAAGTGAAACACAGGCTGAGAGAGACTGGATGGAGCATCCCAGAGGAGATGAACTTGAGGGTGTTGGTCAATGAGAAGCTTCCCATGACCTGGCTTCAGTGTGTCCTTGAGCCCAGAACCCCCCCATGTGTTGGGCTGCACCCCCAGAGCATGAGCAGCAGCTCAGGGAGGGGATTCTCCCCCTCTGCTGTGCTCTGGGGAGACCCCCCCTGCAGTTCTGATCCAGCTCTGGGGAAACAGCCCAAGAGGGATGTGGAGAGAGTCCAGAGGAGGCCATGGAGGTGCTGTGAGGGCTGGAGCAGCTCTGCTCTGGAGCCAGGCTGAGAGAGCTGGGCTGGTTCAGCCTGGACAAGAGAAGGCTCCTCAAGGGGAGACCTCAGAGCAGCTCCAGTGCCTAAAGGGGCTACAGAAAACCTGGAGAGGGGCTTTGGATAAGGGCCTGTAGGGACAGGCCAAGGGGGAATGGCTTTAACCTGCCAGAACAGGGGAGATTGAGATGAGCTCTTAGGAAGATGCTCTTCCCTGTGAGGGTGCTGAGGCACTGGCACAGGGTGCCCAGAGAAGCTGTGGCTGCCCCATCCCTGGCAGTGTTCAAGGCCAGGTTGGACACAGGGCCTTGGAGCAACCTTCTCTGGTGGAAGGTGTCCCTGCCTGTGGCAGAGGGCGTTGGAACTGGATGAGCTTTAAGGTCCCTTCCAACTCAAACCAGGCTGGGATTCTATGAAATGTAAGTGGGTTACTTCTGTGCAATTTCCTTGTCCAGTAAAAATGATTACTACCAAGTTTAAGACTTTCAGATGTCACAGAGTGTCTTTCAGCTCTTGTCTTTTACATGGATGCTGTGATTGTGATATCAAAGGATGTAGAAACATTGACCTCCAAATTACTTCTCCTAGTCAGGAAGAGCTGCCACAGAACTCTGGAAATGAGGGACAGTGCAGGAGCAGTGCCAAAACAAGCAAACCTTTCCAAAAGGTAGAGGAGCATTGCAAAGTAAAATGGGATGACCCTTCACTCTAATGACCAAAGTTGAACAATGTTTCCTCCATTCCTGCAAGGATTCTTATTTTGATGCCAGCAAAGTTTAACATTAAAATTCAGTGTATTTTGACTTATTTTTAATGATTGCCCAAATTTCTTTTGTTACCAAGGTTAAAGTTTTTGGTGAAGAAGTGGAACAAAGTTGGCAGGAAGAGCACACAGGCTGAAACCATTGCTCACAGTACAGAAGGTTACACAGGTAAGCCTTTCGGTACTTTGTTTTAGTCATAATTTCTCTTTAGTGATGCATTGCATTTAAAAACAAACCCCAAAACACACCCATAGAAGTGGCAAAATCTGTTCACCTGTTAACACTGGGACAGGCCAAGGGGAATGGCTTTAACCTGCCAGAACAGGGGAGATTGAGATGAGCTCTTAGGCAGAAGCTCTTCCCTGTGAGGGTGCTGAGGTGCTGGCACAGGGTGCCCAGAGAAGCTGTGGCTGCCCCATCCCTGGCAGTGTTCAAGGCCAGGTTGGACACAGGGGCTTGGAGCAACCTGCTCTAGTGGAAGGTGTCCCTGACCATGGCAGGAGGTGGGAACTGGATGAGCTTTAAGGTCCCCTCCAACACAAACCAGTCTGGAATTCTTTGAACCACTGTGGTGCGGTTCATTATGACACTTGAGTCCTGAAACCCCTGCTGAACTTCTGCCTCACTGCAAAACAGCATCCTGGCAGCTTCATAAAAATAATATTTGGGTTTGGTTTTGAGGTTTTTTGTGAGTTAAAGGACTTCTCTGAAGGGGTTTTTCTGTTTTAATGAAAACAAAACACCCCCTGCCCTTCCCAAACCTTCACCAAACCCAACAAACCCTATCTCGTTTCTGTGCTGTCTCTAGAGTCGGGCAGTGTAATTCAACTGTAACATGTACTTAGAGCAAACAAGAAGAACTAAGTTTAACGAAAATAGAGTATTTTGCTGATCTCAGCCATTGGGACATCTTCTGTGTGGATGTAGCAACGGCTAGTGAGAAACCAAGTCTGGAGTAAGAACAAAGGGCGAGTTCTCCATCTGCAGGAAGCAGTTGTTTGAGAGTGAAATGCAAAACTTTTGCGAAATCTGGTTAAAACAAACAGAAACCAAACCAAAAAAGCAGTTAGCTGTAGAAAGTGTGTTTGGTTTTAAATGCAGCTTAAATACAGTTTAATTGTGCAGTAATTCCCATGGGGTTTAGTGGTTATGGTTATGATAGCCTAACGTTTATGATGATTCCCAGCATGTGTGTTTTGAACTGTTTCCTATTTAACACAGCCCCTGGAGCTAGAACTGAGGTCCTGGATGAGCTGCAGCCCCCAGCCGTGAGCTCCCCCCCTACCCGGGACACCGGGCTGCGCCCCAGAACCAGCTCCACAAGGTCGGGGACCCCCTGCCCCAGAGCATCCCACCGCCTACCCCGCAGGTCAGTCCATGGTCACTGCCTCTGCTGCACCACACCAACGGACAGGCTTTCCAAAACATAACCACTGCCTGGAGGAGGCACTGGAACTAGAAGAGGGATTTGTTTTCTTACATCTGGGAAACAGTTTATTTCTTTCAGGATGTTTACAGGAGAAAACTTCTCATGTGCTTTAAGCACACCGACATTCCTGGACTGAGACCATTCCTAGTGGTGTTCCCCAGGTTAATGTGGACAGGCTACAGTATTTACAATGGCCAGGTTGGATGGAGCTTGGAGCACCCTGCTCTAGTGGAAGGTGTCCCTGCCTGTGGTAGGGCACTGGAACTGGATGAGTTTAAGATCCCTTCCAACCCAAACCAGTCTGGGATTCTGTGTTTGTCAGCATTCTGTGAGGGGTAATTCTTATTGCCTTTGCTGTCCAAGTTGGAGATTCATTTTTGAGCACCCTGTGGAAGTGGCTCCCCTACCTTATGACAGCACTGCATTAGTGTTAGCCGCTGTCAACCCCTGGGATGCGCAGAATGAGAGCTGGAGCTCTTGTGGGGTGTTTGCAGTTACAGTTTTTCATGAATTATGGCCAGTTCTGCACAGAAATCCAACCCCAGCTGCTTGTCACTGGGCTGGATTCACAGGTGACATTCTGCACAGTGCCACTGAGAGAATGCCTGAGCTGTAAGGTGCCCTTCACTCATCACTGACCTTTCCAGTCCCAGGCTCTCCTGGAACCCAGGGTAACCTTGGCCACTGCATAGCCCATTACTGGGTGTAGGATCTCCCAGAGCACTCCTCCTCATACCTGTCTTCCTCCTTGAAGTCAGGATTTGCAGGAGTTGATGTGGAAGGCAGGTAGGTGCTCTCAGTCCTGTCAGCTTGGGATGTGTTGTTTGCCTCCTCACCTCCTTGATAAATTAGAAACTTCAATCAGTAGGCAAGAATTTCCTTCGTGAAGACAAAAAGAATAGCAAGGAAGTAGCTGTGGTGATACAGAGGTACCAAAGACAGAAGATGCTCCAAATTATTTCTAGTTTTTAACACTGCTGACTGATTTGGGGGCTGGATGGTGCTTGTCACGAAGGACAGCTACTGTTCTGCTTCGCAGAGTTTAGCAAAACATTCTGGACAATCATGAGACCTGCCAGCATTTCCCAGAGGACTTCATCTACCCCATCCTCTTCTTCTGTCATGGCATGTGTCTGGGTCTGACAGCCACAAACAGAAGCTGGCAGCTGACCTATCATGAAAAGTCGTGTATTGTATGGAACAAGGATACTAATAACAGCAGGCCCTGACTGATTACCCACTGTGACTGGGTTAGTGGCAACTCAAGGCTGACGTGGATTTGAGATGGGTTAAACGTTACCTATTGCTCCCTTTTATTCCTGGCAAAGCTGTATGGAAGGAAGGGATGGATAAGAGCCAACTTCCACTAATCCAAAGGTGCAGGGTGAAGGAATAAATCCTAACTCCAAATAGCAGTGTGTTTGCACAGTATCCCCTCCAGTATGTAGTTTTGCTAATTTTTGCAGTTTGTTAATGTCCAGAAAGGAAACACAGTGTTAGCATCTGCAGGGTCCCCCTTTTCCACCTTGTCGTTCAAGATAGCATTTTACCTGCTGAACAGAGCATACATGCCTGGATGCAGCACGCTCCTCTTCAGTCCTTCTCTCTCTGCAGAAGTGGGTCTTCTCACTTGGCCATTTGGGCTTGCCTCTGACTGCAGCTTTCTTACCTGAGGTACTTTGTGTTGCATAAACCTAGAGAGATATTCATAGATACACCATAGATACACCAGTTCTTTTGACTCCCCTGTATACAAAGCTGCCCAGTTTTAAATGTAACTCTTTGGTGGTGGTGGCGGCTTTTACTGTTGTTCGAGTTTGCTTTGCACTGAGTTGCTGCCTTTATGAATGTAACTATTATATTTGAGGGTATAGCATGCGAAGAAAGTAATTTGTTTTCCTTTTAAGACTGCATCCATCCACAAGTTCGGGTTCAGAAAAGTCACTTGTGCCTACTGAGGATCCTGAACGATCACTAACGGAATACATCCATCGCCTGGAGGTTATCCAGCAAAGACTGGGGGGTATGCACCCAGGTGAGAACAACCTCTTCCCCTGCTTTTTGCAGTGTTCTTCCTGTATTGCCTATGACACTGGTAGCATGTGAAGAGCATCATTTTAAGGAATAATTATTGAGTGGGAGAGGGATTAATCTCTGAAATGAAAACATTTTGTGACTCGTATCTAAAACCATAGCATGTCTCAAAAGGAGTTCTTAGGGAAATTCTCCAGAGATGAGGCTGAATAATTTCATGTGATTTCCATTTCCCTCCTGTTATCAAGTCTAAATAAGCAAGTGTTGCAATTTAAATAAAGCAAATTAGCTCTCTACACGACTTTAAAGTCAAAGAGAATCACTGCAATAGCTGAACAGGGCCTTCCCTGCAGTACACACTATAATACTTTCCTCATTTATCACTTCCTTGTATTCCATAACAGATTAAACAAAAATTGGCTAGTAAAAACAGGTATCTAATCCTAAAATTGATTGAAGAGCACACACAGGATTGTAGTGGCACTTAACTTTGCTACTTAGAAACCTCCCACCTAAATTCTAGACTGAATTATTTAATGTTCTAGTCTTGTATCACAGAAGTAAGGTGTGGAGGCTCCTGGGGAGCCTGCTGACAGCTGCTCCTCCAGGGACTTCGGTGCATCTATCCCAAAGCTTGCTTCACTCATCCAGGTTTATGTTGTTCCCTGGTCTGAGCTAATGTGGGCCACCAGGTCAGGTAATGCCATCAGTGTTTTGATCCAACCTTTATCCCTTTGCTATTGCTGGTTCCTTCTCCACATTACTTCTGGCTGCTCATCCCCACAGTCAGCTTTTACTTCGTGAGGCTACTTTTGGATCACTATGGTCCTTGATCTCCAGGCAAGCAATCAGACTTAACTGCTTTTAGAAAAATAATGCTGATTAAATTACCTTCCAAGGCAAATTTTGAATGATCACACATTGCATTCCTAACACATCCTTTAGTGTTAAGAGATTAAATGTTAAAATGATGTGTTTCTCTAGGAAGAGAGGAGCTTGGCTGTCAGCATTGAACCCAGGAGCCTGGTATGGCTGGACAACAGCTCTGGGGAAGGGCTGAAAAACCGCCTGTGTTTCTGCCTGAGTTGAGCTAATAAATATCCTGGTCTTGCTTACATCACTAAACTCAGCAGCTACAGTGACACTTCCATAAGGGAACTCCTGACATTGTTCTTAGCAGGATTTTGCCTAGAAACCTTAATTCCATGACTTTGTGGGTTTGGGGTTTTTTGTTTGTCTCTTCCCCCTCCCCCAGATACGGCAGTTATTTATGGCAGATAGGGAAACAAATGTTGGAATTGAAACCTGACAGCATTTATAGAAATAAGGTGTTTTGCTTTATGGTAAGCATGGAATAAGTATTCCACGACTGGCACACTATTAATAGCAATTCTGTGTGGAAAATGCCTATCACGTCAGGAATTTCCATGTCTCCAGAATGATGTCAGTAATTACAGAATGTCAGGAACTACAGAGCAATGCTGCAGCCTTTATAACAATGCTGTGAGCAGAACTAATGGACTTTAAAACATCTACTCAATGACAACACTTTCTCCAGCAACAGAACGTGTGTTAAATCATAACCAGAGCAGTACAATTGAACTGCACAACCCTGTTTGTGGTGTGTGAAGTGGGTGATGGAGCATTGGTTTGATGGGGAAAGTTTGCTATGGCAGATGGGGAAGCTTCCAAATCTTGGTTTGTATTGTTCCTAAGTGGCTCATGAAAATGGGAATTGCTTTCAGGGTAGCTCATATGAAGCACATGGAGGAAATTACATGCTGCAAAGTGCACCCTGTTGCTTTGTGACACAAATGGGTTTCTAATACTCATTTGTTTACATTTAGGACAAGTTCCAGGCCCTCCTCGCCAGAGGAACATGAAGTGATGAGGATGCTCCTGAGATCCCTACTGCAACACCTTTCCTCAGTTACTGCTTTCTTCTGAGTCGGTCCATACATAACAGAGGCACTTGCAACCTCTTGTGCAACTGAATAAATGGCAGTGCTTTTGCATCGTTTTTTCTATATGACTTTTTATTATATTTTAGTACTTTAAGAGGAAATTACTTTTCACTAAGAACAGTGTTTTACATTCTCATGTGAAATGACTACATTAACAGCTGAAGTGTGCCTGCCTTGCTGTACTGTAAGTTGCAAAGAGTCTCTTTGGTGTTTATTTTTCTATAGTGTATAGGTGGGCTCCTTGTAAAAAAAAAAAAGTTATTAAAATGACATTTTATTAGTGAATGCTTACATTCTGTGGTTACTTGTTACCTTGCTTACTTACTTTTCTTGCTGTTCCTAACATTGGGTTTTAGTATTTCAGTAGGATCATTTGGACTAACAGAACAGCTAACATACTACACATGAGCTTCTGTGAGTTTGGGAGTTGCTCTTCTGGCTTTACAGTAAGTCCTCCCTCCCCTTGGTCTTTCTATATAGAATCCCAGCCTGGTTTAGGTTAAAAGGGACCTTAAAGCTCATTCAGTTCCAACCCCTGCCATGGGCAGGGACACCTTCCACTAGAGTAGGGTGCTCCAAGCCCCTGTGTCCAGCCTGGCCTTGAACACTGCCAGGAATGGGGCAGCCACAGCTTCCCTGGGCATCCTGTGGCAGCACCTCAGCACCCTCACAGGGAAGAGCTTCTTCCTTATATCCAACCCGAACTTGCCCTATTTCAGTTTGAAACCATCACCCCTCGTCCTATCAATACAGTCCGTCTCCGGCATCCACAATGAAGGCCAGCAGAGAGGTGCCTTTGTTGTTGTTGTTCTGCCATCTCGGAGCCAGGGACTGCACTACTGCACTATGGAGGGAAAGGTGCGGAGGCCAGGGAGGGCACACAGTGCTCCTGCCCCACTGCTGCCACCAACACGAACCTGCTCACCCCCAAAGAGAGCTGTTTCCCACAAGAGCTGTTAGTAGAAAGCTTCTTCCCCACACTCTAGCTGCAGGAGAGTTATTGCTACTGGTGGAGCTGTCCTTGTAGTCAGGACTGAGCCCAAGATCCATGTATTTGCCTTTGCCTGAGTCTCTGGGGGGCTGGAGGAATGCGGCAGGAAGATCACATCTTGGTGTCCTGCCGCGTGTTCACCCTGCAACCAGCCTGTGGTTGAACTGTGAAAAGCCTCAACCCAGGCTCCGAAACAACCGTTTCCTGCTCCCCTCCGCAGCGCCCTTCAACGGTGGTTGTCTTTAGAAAAGGTTAGTTTTGGTTTTTTTTACCCCAAAGTGTAGTTTCGGTGTCTCAGATGGGGCCACAGCTCCAGCAGGCAGGGCAGCGGCAGGACAGGGAACCCCTTTCTAAGCGCTGGGACCGCCCGCATGCCCGGCGCTGCCTGTCCTCAACCCGCCCGCAGCCCCCGCACCCCCCGCTGAGGCGGCCCAGGCCGCACCAGGCCCGGGCGGCGGGGCGGGGCCGGGCGCTCCGCTCCCCTCCGCGGCACCGCCTTCTGCTGCCCGCCCCCGGCCCCACCTGCGGCAGCGCTGGGCGGTGGCTGTGGCGGGTCCCGCTCGCTGCTCGGCCGCGCCATGGCGGCGGAGCGCGGCGGCTGCTCCCTGGAGGCGGTGCCGCTGCCGCCCGAGGTGCGGGAGAGCCTGGCGGAGTTGGAGCTGGAGCTCTCGGAGGGTGAGTGAGCCCGGACCGGGCACCGCGGGCGGGAACGGCGTACGGGCAGGGTGCGGCCCGGCTCGGCTCTGCCGGCGCGGTGGTTTCCGCTGCCCGCTCGGAGCAGGGGCCTGGCCCCGCTGAGGGGCCTGCGGGGCGGCCGGAGTCTCGTCCTCCCCTTCCCGCTGAGGCGCAGCGGTGGGCCCGGGGCTCCGCACCCGCCCTCAGTGCTGAGCGGGGCTCGGGGCGGTCAGGGCCTGCGCCCTTCTCTCGGTCGCAGGCATGGAGGGGGGCCGCCCGGTGGCGGAGCAGCCGCGCTGAGGGAGGTGGCTGCACCGCCGGCCCCGTGTGGAAGAGGCTCCTTCAGAGGCGTTTGGGGATGGCCGTGAGTTGGTTTTGTGTTGAGGCGGAGCTGGCGACGGAACGGTCAGTTAGTGTGCGGCTGGACGGTCTGAAAGTACCGCTTTTAAAGTGTCTTTAATTACAGCTGCGATCTTAAACCCCTCGCTTTAGATCTCTTCATAATTCCAAACGTTTTTAAGCTTCCCTGTATCAAGTTTCCAGGCAGGATCGTGGTGAAATTCTCTCTACTTCTGTAGTTAATGAGCCCCTGAGCAGAGGTGGCAAAGTTGCAGTGCCAGACTGAGGGTTCAGCTTGACAATGTACTCAAGCCCGTGTGAGGAATGAAGGCATCTGTATGGAGCCAGGCTGAGAGAGCTGGGCTGGTTCAGCCTGGACAAGAGAAGGCTCCTTAAGGGGAGACCTCAGAGCAGCTCCAGTGCCTAAAGGGGCTGCAGGAAACCTGGAGAGGGGCTTTGGACAAGGGCCTGTAGGGACAGGACAAGGGGAATGGCTTTAACCTGACAGAACAGGGGAGATTGAGATGAGCTCGTAGGCAAAAGTTGTTCCCTGTGAGGGTGCTGAGGTGCTGGCACAGGGTGCCCAGAGAAGCTGTGGCTGCCCCATCCGTGGCAGTGTTCAAGGCCAGGTTGGACACAGGGCCTTGGAGCAACCTGCTCTAATGGAAGGTGTCCCTGTCATGGCAGGGATTGGAGCTGGATGAGGTTTAAGGTCCCTTCCAACACAAACCACTCTGTGATGCTGTGATCTGTTGGTCTGCTGCCATCAAAAGGTACAGTTCCTTCCATTCCACCTCCGTGCTTGTGTTTGGTGCTAACAGGGGTCCTCCTGTGACCGCTGGCAATTATACTTATTTCCATTATAGGATTGGGGTGAGGTTTTTTGCGTATTGGTTCTGTGCTGTGGCCCACCCTGCAGACAGGCAGGAAGGCACGCAGGGGGTAAAGAGACCGAGGCAGCATTTCCTGCATGCAGTTCATTATTTCATTGTCCCTTGCTATGTTGTCAAGCTGTGCCTTTAACAGAAGAGTTAAAAGCCTGTAAGTACCGTGGTCCTGGGGTGGGAGTGTTCAGTCTGCTCCTCAGATGTTGCACTTTTCAGTATGTTTAGGTGAGCAAAAATGACATTGTTTTACCTTAATACTCTGGCTGACTTCTGCTGTGGTTTAGGAAATGATTCACAGGTTGGTTGTCCTTGCGTTCAGTGTGGAACCTTTGGTGCAGAGGCAGGGGAAAAGCGCAGGGTTAGTAACTGTTGGCCAGGTTTAACCTGTTGCTGCATGCCTGCCCAAGCGGTAGGAAGCAGTACCTGACACGTGCTGATGCTTGTGCAAGAGTTGTTCCTGCGATGTGTGAGCTGTGCTAGTGAGCTGCTGGCACTCGTGTGCTCTCGTGTGGTAGCCACAGCTCCGTGTTGTCCCCGCTGGTGTTTGTGGGTCATCTGAGATATCCTGTGGTGGGCTTCTCTTTTGTTAGGTCCTGGCTATGTGTTTAACCACTGGAATCTTTATGGGTCTGCAGGATGTTAAACCTCTGAAATACCTGAAGTGATTGTGCACTGCCTTAGTGCAGTGCATCATAGGTCATAGACTCCCAGCCCGGTTTGTGTTGGAAAGGACCTTAAAGCTCATCCAGTTCTAACCCCTGCCACAAGCAGTGACACCTTCCGCTAGAGCAGGGTGCTCCAAGCCCCTGTGTCCAGCCTGGCCTTGAACACTGCCAGGGATGGGGCAGCCACAGCTTCTCTGGGCACCCTGTGCCAGCACCTCAGCACCCTCACAGGGAAGAGCTTCTGCCTAAGAGCCCATCTCAGTCTCCCCTGTTCTGGCAGGTTAAAGCGATGCCCCTTGTCCTGTCCCTACAGGCCCTTGTCCAAAGCCCCTCTCCAGGTTTCCTGTAGCCCCTTTAAGCGCTGGAGCTGCTCTAAGGTCTCCCTTCATACTGAAATTTGTATTGATGTATAGCTGCTGGATTAAGTGATTGCATAAAGTGGTAATGTTAGCTCAAACTTCTTGGCCCCTCTGAAGACTTAGTTTGTGATATCAGCTGCGATTCCTTTTCTACTTTGCCTGAATGACTTGAAAGCATTTGCAGGCAGTTCTTCAGCATCTAGTAATACTGTTTTGTGATGGCCTTGGCAGTCCTTGGGTAAAAGTTGGAATTTATGGTCTTGAAGGTCTTTTCCAGCCTAGTTGATTCTATGATTATATGTGCTAGTGTTCTGTGATCACTTGACATCTGTGTATGCTGCTTTAGTGGAACCCTCTGTCATTAATATTCCAAACTTCCTTACTTGCAGAGGAAGGAACAGTGGTCTGATACTGGTGGAGATTGACAGTTATTTCCCTCTATTTATCAGAGCACAATCCAGCCCTTGGTGGAAGGCTGTTGCTGACAGCAGCTTCCTCAAGCTTCCAGTAGCCTTTTTATGGGGTGTACAGCTCTCTTCTGCTCTTGGTGCAAGGAGATTGTACCTGACCTTTGCCTGAAAGAAGGGTCGTGTGTTTGTGTGTTAGAATAGTTAGATTGCAGAGATATAACAGGGTATTTCTTTTGCTAAGTGTGCTGTGAGTTAGAGACAGTTGTACTTGGGAGGATGTTGCCGTAATCCCAGAGGAAGTGTGAAGGGAGGAAAAGAAGCAACTCGAGAGCAAGTTCCTTTCTACTTTGTATGTGTACTTTGTTAATAGAAATGCCATGTAAATTGTGCTGGGGCAGGGGTAATGTCTGTTCTTGTTGATTGCATTCTTGTCACCTATAAATAAATCAAGATTATGATCAAAAACTTTCTTTGGTTTTGTCCCAGGTTGTCGTAGTGAAAGCTGGGGAGAGTGTTTGCTTTTAGATGTAGAGAACAATGAACACAGAGTACAGTGCTGCTTTCTAAAGACTCCGAATCCCAAATAAAGTGTTTAGCTTTGAAGTGTTTTGGATGGGGAGGGAACTCAACTCCTGCCATAGTTCTGGTCATGTGTGCTCTTATGTATCCTTCTGCTTGTACAAGATCTTAATCTCTTGATTGACAATTGTTCATATTCTTCATGTACTAGAAAAATAATAGTTGAGAGTAAAAAAGAATCCCTAAACAGTGCTTGCTGGGTTGTTGCTTTAACCCTGGCATTTCTTTCTTGCTGCAAAATATAGTGATTCTTCTAGTCACTCTAGAATGGATTTTCCTTCTGTGTTCTGAAGGAGATCGAAGGTTATAAACCCTTCTTTAAAAATCATAATCCAACCTGCAGTGGAGATTTTGAAGGAAAAAAACATCCATGTGCTTTTTTAAAGCCTGTACCTTTTTTATGATAGTGCATTGTATATATTTTCTGTATTTTTAGGTATCTAAATGTACACTGCTTTTCATTAAGGCATGATAATTGTGAAGAACAGGTCTCATTTAGACACATATGCTACTTGTATAATTTGTCCATTGATGAGAACCGCATTGGATTTGAAAGCTGTGCCTCAAGACGACTTCTGACTGTTCTCTTGTGCAGAAGACATCTCATTTTTATCCTTTTCAGAGCTTTCCCAGTTTTTCTGCTGCAGTGTTTTTCCCATGGCACATAGCTATAATTTGCTGGCTTATGCAACCAGATACATGTTTTGGGTAAAAGAAACCCTTCCTCCAGCAGAAATAAATCTTGACATTCAAAAACCTCTTTCTGCAGAGCACAAGGCATGGTGCTTTCATTGTGTTCCCATTTGAGCACCTTCACTTTTACTCTCCTAAGCCCTGGAGATGTGGAATTGGGTCATTTTTTACTTCTTCCAGGTCATCTCTGCAGGAAGATGCCTCGCTTGTTCCTTTCTAATCCAAGGACAATATACTTAAGAGTAGAAGGAGTCAAAGATTAAACTGCATTATGTGTCTGTGTAGCAATGAGGAGCATCCCACTGGTGTTAGCTTGTGTGGCTTTGTCTTCTGGAATTGTTTATGGTGGTAGTCCCCTCAGCTCTGTTCAGGGTCTTAAAATAACATATGACTACACTTGTTTCCTTTCCTCAGAGATTTCTTGTACTTGTTGCTGTGTGGTTCTGGTGAGCCTGGGCCATTTGGATACATAACATGATCTACATCTAGGAAATGTTACCTAAAAGCTGAGGAAGAAAGAACGTGGGTTTACAGGCTTCCAGGTGGCTGGTGGACCAGTGTGTGAATGTTACAGCACTTCTTTCCGTGGCCTGAATTTGTGATCAGCTTTAAACATCCAGAATATGGATTTGTTTCGTCTTCTGTTTCCTGGGAGTTTTGTAGGTTGGGCTTATTTTGGAACTGAGCTGAAACTCTCAACAGACTTACCTTCTGTGAAGAGGCTGAAGATGCTTTTTTGTAGTTCACATCTATTCTGCCACCCACCCCAGATGGGAAATGCTGCTCTTGATGGCTTCGGAATGAGTCCTGAGATAGAAATGTATCATCACGTAGTTTCTCATCTTAATTAGAACTTGATTTTGCTGTTAGTTTGGGGTGTTGAGTTTTCCCTCTCTTAACACATTGCTCCAAAGTTTCTTCTGAGCCTAGTTAAGTTTCAATGGGAAGCATGATGGTTTAGATGGAGCGTTCAAGGTGTGGGTTGCTCTGGTTCCCAGCGAGATGTTCACATCTGCCTCGACAGAAAGCTCACTCTCATGGCATTTTGTTCCCAATTATTTATTTCCCATTTCAGAAAGGAAGAATTAGTGCTTGTGTGACAAAGGAGCTTTGTCCGGTGGATGGGGTTTTCTTTTGGTGTTGGTTTGGGGGGGCTTGGGGGTTTTTATGTGAGTGGAAGAAAGTGTCAGCTAAGAAGTGTTTACTGAAAAAAGGTCAAGGTATTTAGTGTCTGACATTTTTTGGCTGCAGCAAATATCCCACCAAATACTTTGTTGTAACTACTAGCTACTGTTAGCTCATACTAACAGTCTGGTTGGGGGGTTTAAATACTAAATTGATAACAGGATGTTTTTTTGGGGCAGAACACCTTATATAAAACTAAAGGTGGTGGTCAGAGCTGAAGAGTTTTCACTTAATTGCTTTTGTTCCACTAGGAGTATTGATGTGCTATTAGAATACTGTATGTGGTATCAGGTGAGGAAGACGCATATGCACACAACTTTGCTATGAGAAAGCATGGAACTTGGGTGTTCAGGGTTTTTTCTGCTCTTAAAATAGTAGTTTTGTGTTAGCGAAGTCTTCAAAAAGTATGTCTGCCAATTGTGGTTGTTTACCACTTCTCCTCCCAGTTTAATACATGGAAATACATATAATCTGAGGCTGTCAGTGGGAAGAACTGTTGGAGCTGGGGAGACAGGTGCTTGGTAAGAGGGTGATGGTCTGTGAAACTTGGCTGGCAGCATTTTTGTTGCTTCATTTCTGGGTCCTTCCAACAGAAAATGTTAATATTGTGGTTGGACCTGGGGCTTGCCAAATGCCCATGGGGACCGAGGATGTCTACAAAGCTTGTTCTCACGTGTTACTCCTGGTGCAGGTATTGGCAACTGGTTGCTGTCCTTCATGCTCACTTGCGTTTGGGACTGAAATAGTCACACAGTGCTCAAACAGAAGCAAGTTTCTGATCTTTTACTTGTTTTCTTTCTTTTTATTTAATTTATTACATCTTGTCTTGTGGCAAGGAGTGGTTGTCATTGCAAGCTTTATGGTTCCCATACGTAGGGATTCTTTAATTCTGGTTATGTACCTGAAGAGGGGTTTGAGGGCTCGTTGTTGGTGACTGTCAGTTGATGAAACAAGGCTAGCTCTTTCCTGCCAACCCTGTCTGGAAGTCATGTCTTATTGTAGTCTTAAAAAATACTCGCTGTTTTAATGCTATATTGAATATGAACCAACAAGAAGTAGCCAACTCAGTTTTGCTTTATATGGGTGCAAGCATAGAATCCCAGAGTGGTTTGTCTTGAAAGGGACCTTAAAGCTCATGCAGTTCCAACCCCTGCCACAGGCAGGGACACCTTCCACTAGAGCAGGTTGCTCCAAGCCCCTGTGTCCAGCCTGGCCTTGAACACTGCCAGGGATGGGGCAGCCACAGCTTCTCTGGGCACCCTGTGCCAGCGCCTCAGCACCCTCACAGGGAAGAATTTGTGCCTAAGAGCTCATCTCAATCTCCCCTGTTCTGTCAGGTTAAAGCCATTCCCTGTGTCCTGTCCCTACGGGTTTCTTGTATCCCCTTTAGGCACTGAAAGGCTGAAAGTTACCCCGTCATATTAGTAGAATTGTAACAGTGACAACTGAGACTCTTGTAGCTGTGTTTGTTGCATAACTACCGTGAAAAACAATTGAACACATTTTTACTGCTGTCATAGTTTTTTACACACATCCTCCCTTCATTTTTTTGCTTCAAATGAAAAGACATCCCTCAAAATGGGGGCGGACTGTCACTTCTTACTGACCTGTAGGAATGCTTTAGAGCTGAGTTTATTACCCAAACCTTGCTGTGTCCTCAGTGGAATTACCTCATAAACTAGGGATTTAAGAGAGAGGGCAGTTAACATAGTGTGAAGAGTTCAAAGTTCTGTGTGCACTTCTGTGTTGTGAGAGAAAAGCAAACTGACCCATTTTCTTCACACATCCCATGTGCTGGATGATCAGAGTAGACACTTTTTTTTCTTTCCTCCCCTCTGTTTTGGAAAGGAATGAATGAGAAGCTGGGTTACGGGCTCTTGTTGGGTTGACCTTCAAGTTTAGCAACCATACTGGAAAGTTCTGTCATAGTGGTGGACTAATGTGATTGACCATAGTTTTCATCTGTAATGCACCTTCCCTTTGGCTCTGATTCCCACTCTCCCATCATATTAATTTTTCATCAGTGTTTTTCTTCCCCCTGCTCTCCCTTTTTTCCCTGCCTTCTGTAACATGGCAGGGTGAGGAAGGTGTCTTGCTTAGCTGACAGCTTTCTTACACTTCCTGTCTTTAGCTCTTTCCCATGAGAACAGTTTTGTGAGCAGTGAGGATCTGCAGAAGACGTGAGGACATCCAGTCTTATTCTGATGTCTGTGGCTTCCAACTTTGGAGTGATGCACTTAAGGCCTTGCAGAAAAAGGACTAAATCTACTGTGGTGTTAATTTTATTGCTTTGAGGAAACAGAAAATGCCCAACCAGGAGAACTGGGTCATCAGCTTTCTTTTCAATGATAGTGCAATTCCAAACTCAACCAGTTAGGTGGTTGGGATTTCTTTTTTTGGCTTTCAGGTTTCTGCTGTAGTTAATCAGCATTTAGATTATTCTCTTCCCTGTGTTTGTGTTAGAACAACGTAAAACAATCTCTGTGTCTTTCAGAACTAATTCTGCATTGAGTGGTCAACTGTAGTTGTAGACTAAGATTGTGATTGAAGACTCAAGTGACAGCTCAATATGCTTCTGGGAGATACCTTAAGTCCTTGCTGGTCTGAATGGCAACAGAAGTGATAAAATGTCTAGCCAAGCCATGGGCAAAGTCTGTCAGAAATTCCTTCAGGATTTCAGTTCAAAGAGTGTCTACAAAGAAGAGGAAGCCTCCCTTTTGACAAGGAGGCACATGGAAAAGAAGAGGGTGATGGGCACAGGTTACTCCTGAGGGAATTCCAGTTGAACACAAGTGGAAAATTTTTCACAAGGAGAACAAGGAATAATCTCCCCAGTGCAGTGGTGGATTCCCCAACACTGGACACTTTTAGGGTTAGGCTGCACAGGGTGCTGGGACATCTAGTCTAGGTCATGCTCTGCCTGCAGAGGTTGGACCAGACGATCCTTGAGGTCTCTTCTGATTTGGGATTCTATGATTCTTCAGCTGTCATCCTGGGCAGCCTGCTGTAGCTGACCCTGCAGGGGCAGGGGCTTCAAGTAGCTCCAACTTGAGACATTCTTTCCAGCTTCAGCTGTTCTGTGGCAGAGCCTTGGCCTTTAAACCTTGTTATTCTTTTGTATGTTGCTTTGGCAAGGAAGGTTAAATCCTACTGCGGGACAGGAGTATGATGGCAACCTGTACTGGAAGAAACTTAAAGGAAATACAGCTTTCCTGTAGCCCCTTTAGGCACTGGAGCTGCTCTGATGTCTCCCCTTCAGGAGCCTTCTCTTGTCCAGGCTGAACCAGCCCAGCTCTCTCAGCCTGGCTCCAGAGCAGAGCTGCTCCAGCCCTCACAGCATCTCCGTGGCCTCCTCTGGACTCGCTCCAGCAGCTCCACATCCCTCTTGTGCTGTTGCCCCAGAGCTGGATCAGGACTGCAGGAGGGGTCTCCCCAGAGCGCAGCAGAGGGGCAGAATCCCCTCCCTGAGCTGCTGCTCACGCTCTGGGGGTGCAGCCCAACACATGGGGGGGTTCTGGGCTCAAGCACACACTGAAGATTGGTCATGGGGAGCTTTTCATCACCCAACACTCCCAACTCCTTCTCAGGGCTGCTCCATTCAGTCTCCCACAGAATGGAAAAGCTTTTCCAGCCTTCAAGCTGGGAAAGAATATAACACTGTGATCTTTCTACTTCCCTTTGTGCCCTGTTGTCCTTTGTGTAGTGGTTTTCTGATGAAGTTTGGGGCACCCTCTGCTGCTGCAGGAGCTCATTTTTTTCCATCTTCAGTGTTGCACACAGGGGCCTCTCAGTTTTTGCAATGGAGATCTTGTGCTTGCCTGGCTTCTCTGCTTTTCTGTTCCTGACATGATGGAGCTGGAAGGGGTCTCCATCTGCCTCTGGGCTCTGAGCAGGGGGCTGTTTGACCAGGCACCTGAACTAAAGAAGCAGCCATTGCCCAAAAGGTGAATTCCTGTGACCAAACTGTTATGATCAAGGTGACAATGGCAGCAAGTTCATAGAAGAGGAATTTGGTTTTTTTTCTTAAGCAGTTCAGTGGGCTGGATTGCCTCAGCCAGATGGGCTCAGAGCTGGGTTGGGTTGAGGGGAGAAGGATGAAGAAGGGTGCCAGTACTTCAGCTCAGCTGCAACATGAATCAGTACCCATGAATCCATTTTCGGTGTCTGCCTGTAGCCATATGGTTTTCCTTCAGAGCTGTCCTGGATCCAGCCTGGAATCATAGAATCACAGAATCATTTTTATCTATGGCTCAATATTCTATAATCTTTACAGTAGCATAAGGTTCAATAATATTTTAAATATCAGTGGTTGTGCGTAAATCCTGGTATCTGCTACTTTTGCCCCAGCAGGGTGTATGGATCTTAAACTCAAGGTAAGTCTGTGTTGCAAAATCACTGCACGATTGGATGTGGCTTAGGGCAACCTGCTCTAGTGGAAGGTGTCCCTGCCCATGGCAGAGGGTTGGAACTGGGTGAGCTTTAAGGTCCCTTCCAACCCAAACTAACCTGTGATGGTTGTGATGATGAAGGTAGCTTATGGGTTGGTTTGAGACGATGGAGTGAAAACCAGGAAAATGTAGACAGTAGTAAGAAACAAATGAAGTCTTTCACTTTTTAAATGGAAGCTATATAAGGAATATTTGACAGATTCGGTGGCTGAGTAGGTACTTACACAACTGCTGTATTGCTGATGTCTTTTCCCTGGCAGAACCAGTATTATCTGGTGTGCATCCAGAGGAGAAAAAATACTTTAAAAGTTATAGATACAAAAACCCATATGTATAGCTAATATCTGAGAACTTATATCTTCTGCACTAAACTGCACTTCACTGCATCTTGCACAAGGGCTACTTTTACTGTTTATTTGGGTTGTTCCTGGTAGTGGTTAGGCTGTTTTGGGCACTGTTGTGCTACAAACAGGTTTTTGGTTGGCTTTATCAACTCTGTCGAAAGTCTTCAGCCCTAGTGACAACCCACATGGGTTTTCCTGGCTATGCCTTTCTTTAGTGGATATTTGTAAGTGGCAGGGTGAACCAATAAGTACTTTATGCCCAACTTTGAGCCATTCTCTGTAGTGCTTCAGTCCTGCTTGCTGTGTTGATGCACTTGAAAGCCCAATACACTGAATCATGGGCATTCAGACATGTGTTTGACCTTATTTTAGGTGAAGTGCACATGGATATTTTTTAAATAGTAAAGATCAAACATGATGAATGAGGTGGGTGCTATCTCTTGTAGAATGACTGAATGCATGCAGCTCAGTCACCATTTCTCTGTCACGTTGGCAGTATGGTTATGCACTGCCGTGAGAAGTAGCAGGATAAGTTCTTCTGGATAAGGGGGGAATTAACGGCAGTCTTGTAACTTTGGACAGACACTTCCTTTAAGAAGAGACATAACTGTGAGCCATTTGTTCTCTCTCTCCTTGCTGTCCCCGGTGGTGTTTGCACTCACTGAGTCCATAACTAGTGATAAAATTGAAATGACCTTGACTAAATCACAGCAAGAGGTAGCTTTGCTGTGTTAAAACAAATGATGTTTTGACAGTGCAAAATAAAGAGAGATTATAAATTGGTATGAGATAATTCCCTGTGGTGACTGAAGGGTACTGTTGGGTAGACTGATGACTCATGATGTTATCAAAATCGTGTTCATCACATGAAATAGGTTCTCAATGGCCTTTTATAAGGGAAATTCTTAACTTAAAAACTTGAGAATGTCTTTTGCAGTCATTGCTGGGTATTGTATTTGGGAGAACGAGTGCAGTAAAATCCTGAACTGATGCTGGATAAAGACCACTGCCTTGTTTTGTTCCAGGAGGACAAGATGACTGTTCACCGGAAAATAATGCTCTTGTGCATAGTGGGTGGAAGTAACTTCAGCAAATGGGGTTCAGATCATGTTAAATAGGGATATTTCTGTAAGCACAATTGTACATTGTGACCAGAGAGGGAGAAATCCAGAAGACCTGATCATGTTGATGTACTACCAGGTCATAAAATAGTAACTTAGGTAGGTTTATGGATTTGTAGACATTTTTAATAAGGGTGAAGTAATATGCATTTAATGGGATGAAGCCATTGGGTGTTTAAGGGTAAATACCAGTGTATTTAAGTAATTTAAGGCTAAGGAAAGTTACGTTTAGAAGAAATCTAATTGGCAACGTTATAGGAATTGGTGTTACTCCTTTGAGACTCATCTTCAGGTTTTGGACTGGTTTTTCCGTGTGATTTATTTGATTCCAAGCTATCCGAGTACTTTCAAATTGTTTATCGAGTTTCTAATTTGTGCTAAGTAGTTAAGACTCCGCCTAACTGCCATGCACATTAAAAAAGTCTGTTGGTACTTTTGCTAGAGAAAATGTTTGAGGAAATTGAAGTGTTTTGGGGTTTGTTTGGTATTTAAACCAGAGAACACTGTTATTCTAGTTATTTCTTTAATTCAGTCATAGAGTACCATCACAAAATGGTTTGGGTTGAGATGGACCTTGAAAGGTCTGCTAGTCTAACCCTCCTGCAATGAGGAGCGACATAGAACCAACTACATCAGGTTGCTCAGAGCCCCAGCAAACCTGACCTTGAATTTTCAAGGGATGGGGCATCCACCACCTCTCTGGCCAACCTGTGCCAGCGTTTTACCATCCTCAGCATAAAAAAGTTCTTCCTGGTTACTTTCCAAATAGTAATTCTCTTTTCTTCAGTGTCTCAGTACATGCTCAGCATAAGTTGTTCTGCCCAGTGCTCTAAGTCTTGTCTACTACCTTTTTTCCTGCATGCAGTAGGAATCCTGTTCCTTTCTGACTCAAGATAATGGGACAGCTGGAGATCAACTTAAAA
Source organism: Pezoporus wallicus (assembly GCF_028554395.1). Taxonomy (NCBI): domain Eukaryota; kingdom Metazoa; phylum Chordata; class Aves; order Psittaciformes; family Psittacidae; genus Pezoporus; species Pezoporus wallicus. The sequence continues at coordinate 2,066,754 of NW_026638763.1, read as the reverse complement.
CAGATGACAAGTAGAGAGAAGTTTTCTTTGCCAGTGCTAGCCATGTGTTTTTTATTCTACCCCTTTCTCTTGGCTTCAGGTCTCAATAGTCTTTCTGAAAAATGCTTGCTGTCTTTCTTACACTAAATGCTTTCAGAATCTTAGACAGGAAAGGACTTCAGGAGTGTGCAGGGGTATGTTACCAGATAGAATCTCAGTGATGTCTTTTGCCAGTGCAGTCCTCTGCTGGCCAAGAAAAATGGGAGCTTGGGGCACAAGGAGACCCTTCGCACTGGATGGTTACTGCTTTACAAGCAGCCATGAAGACTGCAGGATGCTGCCATTAACACATTCCTATGGAGAACCAGCAGCGCTTCTAGCAGAACATCCACCTACATTCGGGAAGGATGCTGAAGCAAGCCCTTATTAGTTCCTAACCTTTTTTAGGTGCTTATTAACAAATGTTGGCTCCCCTCAGTTCTTTTAGGAAGTTTCAAAGAACCATAGAATCCCAGACTGATTTGAGTTGGAAAAGACCTTAAAGCTCATCCAGCTCCAACCCCCTGCCATGGGCAGGGACACCTTCCACTAGAGCAGGTTGCTCCAAGCTCCATCCAGCCTGGCCTTGAACACTGCCAGGGATGGAAGTAACGCTCAAGCCTCTGCATTAACTCAAGCAAACATATTAGATACGGATGTTTTGATGCTTCTGTGAGAGTCATGAATACACGTGATTTATTAGAGGAGGTTTTGAGCAGCAGGTCCTTTAGAGACTGAAGGGTGTCAGAAGTGAAGCCTAAAAATAGATGTAACTGTAAAATCTGTCTCTTGCAGAAGAATGTCACACTGATGTCTCTTCTTTTTTTAGGACTTTCAGTAGATTTGACTAGGTCTTGATGCCATGTTACTAGCATCACTGATTTCCAGCTTTTGCAGGAAGGGACTTAACTGATAGCTTATTTAGTGAATTCTGTTCTTACTTACAGCAAAGAAAGTAACAACACGACCTTAAGGAAAATCTGCCTGCAGAATATTGACTTTGAAGTGATTTTTTGGTGTGAGTTTTGCTGTGTTTGGGGGTTTTTCTCTCCTTTCATAGCTGAGGACTTAGAGTTTCCGAGGGGTGTTGCTGAGGGCTGACACAAGTAATCAGCTTCTTGATTTCAGTCAGTCTTCTGGAAGGAAGGTTAAAATAATGTTGCTTTTCTAGGCCAGGTTGGACAGAGCCTTGGGTGACATAGTTTAGTGTGAGGTGTCCCTGCCCATGGCAGGGGGTTGGAACTGGATGATCTTAAGGTCCTTTTCAACCCAAACCAATCTGTAATTACTATCAGGATGAAGAAACTTAGCAACTGTAAAAGCTTTTGAATTTTAAACTTCTTAAGTATCTCTGATAATTTGAGAACTAAAATGACTTTCTAAATTGATGAATAAATTTGTGAAGCTGTTCAAAGAACACTTGAGTATCTGATAGACATATATGAGGGCTTGAAATAATTATCCATTTGTGTCAGGTTTTGAGTGTTTTCAACCAATGGCTTATGGGTTAGGTCATGTACACTGGAAAAGCTGACAAGTAAAATAATTCTGGAAAGCTATGATGCTTTTGTTCCTGAAAAGTAAAATGGGAACATCTAATTTGTGAAGCTCCTCAGAAGGATTTAGCCACAAAACTGTAGAGAACATGGGACCATTGGTCTGTATGAAAGCAACTGAATTCCAAGCCACGTACTAACAAAACATGCAAAAATGAGAAAAGCTTTGCGGTTTGGGGGTATTGGAAGGTTTAGAATTGAGGAATTTTGGCTGAAAGGTGGAACTGTTCATAATAATAGTCCAAGGCAGCTTCCTGGGGAAAGGAGCTGCATTTCCAAAAGGGAAGTCTTGTATCAATACATGTATATAATAGTATAATGATCACACTAAATGCATTTTTCAGGAGCAGCTCAGGTTCTGAGGGGCTGGAGCTCTAATAGAAGAGCTGAGTCCCTGCAGTCTTGGCTGTATTACTTACAGTAATGTCATATTAAGTAATGAACATATTTAGATATTACATATTAGCCATTTATTGTCACCTTTCTGTCGCTTAAAAATTTAAGGAGAACGCTATTAGAGAGCTTTGGAGGATATTCCCAGGGTTGTTCCCATAGAAAATGATGTGCAGGTTTTTGAGGACTCAAGAGCTGCCTGTCACTTCCTAATAGAAGCTTTTTAACTAATATTTCCAGATCCTGGCTTGGAGAATATAGTAACCTAGGAGCTAGGTGAAATAATGCTTAGGATTAAAACAGGCGGTGAAAATACTGCCCAACCTTCTCTACAAGAAAACTCTGTTGGACTGCTTCCCAGATTCATTTAAATGTGTCCAACTAATGGATAATGGAGAAGCAGATGGGAACACAGGACATAGGTTTTTACAGCTTTCCTCCCAGACCTTTGATTTTTTCCAGAAATAAGAAGAAAATGCTGTTATGAATTAGTAGATAACTGTATATTAGCTCTAATGGAATTTTCTTCCTTGTCTTACTCAAGACTGGAGAGAGAAGAGTGGGGAATATGAGAAATGAGATCAGGTTGGATGAACGGGCAGGGCAAGTGAAACTTTGTGTCTGTACAAGTCATGTCAGCAGCTTCTGCAGATTAATTTAACTGGAATTTAATCAACTTAAAATTCCACAGCTGCTTATAAAATGCATTATGGCCATTAAAGTGTCTTCTGATCATCAGTCAAAATGAAGGGACTAACCCCGACTCGTAGAGTATCTGTATGCTTTGTATTAGCAGTGCAGGGACTTCTTTATTCCAGAAAAGCCCTAAAGCAATTCTCTGTTGTGAACAGGAATGGCTTTGTCCCATGAATGTTTAAAGCAATTATTCAAACAATTTCAGCGTAATTTGGGGGGTCAGTTTAAAACTGTGAGTGCATTTCATCTGTCTCAAAAAGCCTTTAAAGTCTTGGTGGTAATTGAAAAAGCTGCCATAAGAGGTGGTGTTGCATGGTAACTGAGTGTTATGGAATGATTGCTATACTGGGGGAAAAATAAGTACACATTCCCAACTTTCAGGCAGAACAGTCCATTTTTTTAGCATTTGTATGGATATATGGCTGTGTCCCAGTCCTTTCTGGTGACAGTAAATCTGAATTGCATAGCTTTATAGTGCTGTCCTGAAAATGCAGTGTTCAGACTTCGTTGGTTATTTAAGAAATAAAGAATATTAAAAAAAATATAATTAATAAACACTTCTGCAAAGCATTATTAATCTAAAAAATGTAATAATAGTAGTAATAATAATAATAAACTTCTGCGCTGGAAATGGAGCTCAGCCAGCCTGCTGGGTAACCTCAGATGGACCAAGTATTGCGACATGGAATGAAGTAGATGTCACCTGCATTCCGTTGCCCTCCCCCTTGTGCCGCTGTTATCTTCTGGGATCCCCATCAGTAAGTTCTTACAATGCCTGGAAGCCCATTTGCTTTAAGGTTAGAGGAAAAAGAAAGTGGCCCTTTAACATGAGCCTCTGACAGCTTTGTTCTGAAACTTGGGCAGCTTTGCTGAAGTGCTCTAGACGTGAAATAGTTTAATGTGCTCCTGTTAAACACAGCCTTGCAGTTGGCTTAAAAAGTGCTCCTATAACACAGCATTTGGAAGGGTAGCAGCAGAGCTGCCTTAGCTTTGCCAAGGCTTTTGGAGACAAATGTCAAAATCTGTTGCTTTGAACTAGGACAATTTCACTGCTAATGAGTTTCCTGTGTGGAAGCTTCTATGTTCCAATCTCTCTAAAGCTTTCCAAGCTGTATTCTGCACAGATCTGAAACTATTTTAATACAGGTTATACAAGGTGAAACGAGATTCAGGTGTTATCTTGGAAGATACTGGCTTGTGCAAGCAGTGCCCTCCTCCCTGCCTTGCATCCAGTCACAAGCATTCAACAGGTTCGTCAGGTTCTGAACACCAACAAGCGGCACTGCTGGGGAGCTTGGTGGGACTTTTGAAATAACTAAATCTGATTTTAGGGTGGCTTTTCCTACCGTAATGTATCTGAATGAGACCATTTTGAGGATAAAACTATTGCAGGTTCTCTATTTTAGGATGAAAAACTTGGAATATGTGGTGCCAGCCTAATAACTCCTTCCAAGTACTCCCATTGGTACCCCCAGCCATGATCTTCCTCTTCGTGTGCTCTTGCATTCTGAAGCCTGTTCTATCTTGGCAAAAGAATTAGGAAACAAAACACCCATCTATTCAGTATTCTGTTCGTTGAACAATGTCTCCTCAGTGTAGTGGGTGAATCAGAGGTCTTGTTGAAAAGTAAATGTGGTCCTATAGAGCTTCCCTCTACTTGGACACAAGGGAATGCACTGAACAAGCTTAAGGCTGACATTTTTGAACTTCCATGTTTCTGTAACTTGAATGTTTGTCTAAATGTGCATTTTGAGCAGTCAGACTTTGTTAGCCTTTGGTAGCATTGCAGATGGTGGTTTTTTGTACCAGGCTTCACTGGTATAGCATCAAATATGTGAACTTCCTGAAATTCGTAGATGAGCTTTAAAAGGAAGTGCTTGCAAACTGTTTTGACAGAGTGATTCCAAATGATGAAGTGGTTAGTAATTGCTTACTAGTGATCAATCTTAAGGAGCTGTGGGGGAAGGCTGGTAGTAATGGAAGAGCATGAAGAAAACACAACTGTTTGAAGAACTTTGCTGTTTCACCAGTAGCTGAGGACAGCATTGTGCCTTGCTACTCCATATTTCCTCTTGTTCTCCAGGCTGTGGGATGCCATCCCATGTGCTGCCCCAACAGGCCAGTGCAGAGCATTCACTTAAGACTAATTCTCCACACCCATCCCATGTTGTTTCCTCACACGTTTTGTTTCCTGGTTCTATCTCAGTGCTGTCTGGGGGGCTCTGAGCAGCAGAGGTGTATCAGCAGCAGTTGCTCACGGGGAGCAGGTCCGTCTCTCCCCACTGCAGTCCTGCCCTGTGCAGCCACACCCTTTGCCTGCCTGCCAGGGTGTAAAATAGTTGTGCTGCCGCACCCCTCCTCGGCACCCTCTTAATGAGCTGGAAACGCTTCCAGCACATTTAAATGGCCTTTCAAAACCACTTGCATTAGTAACAGCACCAAACCTGCACACCATGTGTGATGTGAGCTCTAGATCATGGTATGGACATGGGCAAGGTGCAAAAGAAGATGATCAGGGGCTGGAGCACCTCCTCTATGAAGAAAGGCAGAGAAAGTTGGGGCTGCTCAGCCTGGAGAAGCTGTGTGGAGACCTCAGAGCAGCTTCCAGTGTTTGAAGGAGGGCCTACAAGGGCTGCAGAGAGGGACTCTCCATCAAGGACTGTAGTGATAGGACAAGGGGTGATGGGTTCAGACTGAAACAGGGGAAGATATATGCAGAAGCTCTTCCCTGTGAGGGTGCTGAGGCGCTGGCACAGGGTGCCCAGAGAAGCTGTGGCTGCCCCATCCCTGGCAGTGTTCAAGGCCAGGTTGGACACAGGGGCTTGGAGCATCCTGCTCTAGTGGAAGGTGGCAGGGGGTGGAACTGGGTGAGCTTTAAGGTCCTTTCCAACACAAACCAGTTTGGGGTTGTATAAGATGAACAGAGCGTGCATATGAGAAAAGGAAAAAGGAAAACCTCTTGAATGATTTCCCTGGATTTGACCCTCATGGCTGTTCTAGTACAGTTACATTTTTTTGTGTGTAGTTTATTGATATTTCCTTGTACAGATATGTCCAAAGTGAAAACGAGGACCCAGTTACCCAGTAAGAGCTAAAGAGATCTCACACACTTGGAGAAATTAATGTGTTTCCTTTAATACTATATTTTAATCTGATTTCTCTTAGTGTTCTTTGGGCTTGTCTTGGGATCTTACCTACTAACCTGTCCTGTTACTGTACCTGGTGACTTTGAGGATCTTCACTTGCCTGTTGCTGCTGTTGAAGCTGCAAGTGTATCCTGAGTGAAGGTCTGCAGTCTTTAGAGACATGAGTTTGTAATGTAGACACTGTGTTGGTCTCCTTTTGCAGATCAGCAGCAGGTGAATGCTTTCCACTTTCTGACCTGGAGCCAGACTTTCTTTGGATGAGGTTTGTATTTGTGGCTCGGCAGGAAGAAAGCGCTCTGGTTTGGAAAACCAACATTTGACAGTGCAGAGAATTGTCTCAGTAGTCATTCTCTCCAACCTGATTTAGAAAGAATTGTTTCTCGCTCATGAAAGTAAGAATCTGGCTACCAAGAAACCAGAGTCTTAATTTGGCTGGTTGTAATAGCTAGAGCAATTGGATTTTGCATGACTGGAGGCAGGTGAGATAATGCTACAAACACTAGAAGAATGATTGAGGAGGTTTTCTCTGTAGTTAGAAGTGTTATTCCAGGTTCAGAGCACAAAACCATGAAAAAGTAATCATAATGTGACCCACTGAATTACTGTATCAAGGACAAAGGAATCCTAAGAAATACTGGAGCATAATGGTATCAACATCCTATGTTTCTCAAATAATTTGGGAAAGGCAGAACTACATAAAGGAATTCCCTGTTGAGCAAACTCTGTCTGACCTCTTCATTTTCCTGCTTTCAGGAGGTTAGACTAGAGATCTCCTGAGGTCCCTCCCAGCCTGAATTACTCTCCAATTCCAGGTTAATTTTTCGGTAGTGCTAGAAAGAGTGGGAAGAGAGGAATTATTTAATGAAGGCTTAGCTGGAGAGATGAAGGAAAAAGACTTGGGGAGCTTACAAAGAGCCCTGCACAGCTTTTAGGGAGTGGATATATGGGTGATTTGGAAGGAATTAGATGTATCTGTTAACAGTGACATCTAGCAGACAGTAGATGAGCATATCTTAGGAGAGGATGAGGAGTGTGTGAATAGGGAACACATGAGAATCAAGCTTATTTGTATGGACCTAATAGCAAGTAGCTATCATGGGGGAATCCATGATAGAAATAGAGGTGTTGGAGTAGCCGTGTGATATTAAGAAGCAGAGATTAGAAGCCACTGTGAATGATTTGAAAAGCAGCTTAATGATATGACCTTAAAAATGGAATGGAGTTATAAACATGACCACCTCCTGAATAACAGCATTTTTAATAGATTTCACAGTTTACTGTGGGATTGGCCCAATTTTAGACACTTTCTTTTTCTCAAGCAATTGCCAATGCAATACTTTTTAGATTCCAGTTGGAATAGTAAAGTTAAATAGCTAAGTAGCTTGCTAGGGAGAATTAGAGGCAATGCTGTCAAGTCTGTGGACACAGGATCAAAGGATGTAGGTCAGAATTCGTATGCTGTGTTCTGGGAAGTAGCAGTTGCAAAGAATAGGAAGAAAGAGTGGCCAGTCAGTTGAAGCAGTCTTGTGTCAGATATTATAGTGTTGAAAGCAGTCTCTGTGCAGTCTTGTGGCAGATGTAATAGTGGTTCTCCAACCTGAGGCATGCCGGAGTGGTTGGTACTGCTACCTCGGTAAATTTAGGTACTGCCAAACTGTGTTCTCAAGATGGAGAGCTTTGAACAAGTTAAATGTCTGAGTGGCTTAGATGCAATCAAGTGGGTGCCTCTTAATATCTATAGTTTGATGTCAATGGGAGTGCTATTAAAATAATTGGCACAAGAGGATGAAATAATTATGAGAAAGCAGGGGTAGGAGGTGGAAGAAGCTGAATGTACAGTATACAGCTACAGTAAGTTTGGGAACTGTTAGCCAAGGCACAGTATGTGTTGGTGCAGCTCTTGAACTGATTATAGCAGCTTTCTGAAGTATCATGCTCGTCCACTACTGGGAATCTCTTTGCTTCTGCTGCCTGCAAGCTGGGAAAGATGGAGAAAGAAATGGGAGAATAAGTTAGGAATTGGTAGTTCTGCATCATCTGGGTATATTCAGAAGGCTAGTTACTGCTTACGGGAAAAACAAGGTGCTGAGGGCTCTCAAAGGTATCATGGAGGGAAACAGTAAGATGCAATTGCTGGAAACATAACCTTAGATGGAAAATAAACATATTTTTTAGTGGAAGAAAATGCTGGAACAATATTTTTGCTATTGGATTATTTTGAAGTCAGGGTGAGGTGTATTTATAAAGATGCTGCTGTTCTACTACAGCTGTTGAACTTGCAGTTGAAACCCAGTGCAACTTAAAAGATCTGTGTTAGGGAGAGTATGTAAGTAGATAAACCTTGCGTATGGCGTTGACCAATACTGAGAACCTAGCCCATGTATTCATAATAAAAAGTTACATATCTGGCCTTGCTTAGGCCAGTAGAAGCTTGTAAGCTTAGGAGTGTGTTTTTGTCTTCATGATCAAATCCCTCATTTTGGGGAAGTTCTTATTAAACTCCAGCACTGAAATATGCTGTATTTGTGTGATTTGGTAAGTCTTGAATAGCAAACACAAGATTACAGCTGGAGCATTTTGTTAGTGAAGACAGAGCCGAAGTCATTGAGTACCTTGGCCTTCTCCATATCTTGGGTGATGAGGTCTCCCATTTCTTTCCAGAGGAGGCTACATTTTCCCTAGATCCCTTTGAGAAACTGATTTAGCTACTGTCAGTAGCAAACTGATGGCTCCTGTCTTGTTGTTAAGTAGGAATGGCTGAACTGAGCAGATGGGAGGCGTGCAGGAGTCAAGCGATCCATATTCTATAACCAGCACTGATGGGAGGCTGGTTTGCTTGATCAGGTGGGGTAGGATGGCTTGGTCCTTGATAATAGCCTTCTCTGGTGTGAGATGATGGGGTTAATGTTTGTGAGTGCTCACAGTTGTTGTCTTTAAACAGATCTGGTGTGTGCTGTGTGCTAAGCTTGGCTGGTAAAGCGCTGCTCCCACGTGTGTGAGTAATTGAGAAAGGCCTTTACAAGCCATGCTCTTGCACTTTCCCAGGGCCTGGATTCAGGAAAACTGCATTTGCTGATCATTTACAGGCTTCTAACCTCAGCTAGACACTTAATAAGGAGTGTTGCAACTACAAATCAATGTAAGTAAGTTCAGCCATCATTGGGACCCATGCTGGGCCTTCCCAAGCTTGTAAGCACTGAGGTGATCCGTTCATAATGGGGATTGATGGTTTTTCTCTCGTGCCGTGGCTGCGTGCACCAGCTGGCTTGCTCTTCTGCATGCTGCCATGAATAATTCAGCTGGTTTCTTCTCTCCAGTGTAGTTTATCATTTTGTAGTTCAGCCGCTGAACCACTGGATCACTTAATCTGTCTCTTTGTGATCATACCTGATGAAACCGGGACCTGGAAATCCACTGGCAAAGTTCTGTAGTTTATGTATTGAAGCAATGAGTTGTGCGTGGTTTAGATATTGCAAGTTATGTGACTTCTCTTTGTATGTTTAGAATGTGTGTCTGGAGCATTGTGGTGTGATTTGTGTCTTGGGGTTTTCTGGAGGGTTTTTGAAAGATTTTTGCGGTCTAATTAATGAGTTGGGTCTTCCCATAGTCATGGATTTCTGAATGAGGCTGTTTCAGCCTTTAGCATTGTGCAATGTGCCTGAACAGCATCTTTGCTGTGATGTGTTGGGCTTTGTGGTTGCTCCCGAAGTATGAATGTGAGGTTTGTGCAGCTAGTACGTATTTCACACACCATGGAGCATTTAATATCTGTAGTAGATGGCATAACTTCTGGGGTATTGGTGCAGAGAACAACAACAAAATCAATGTCACTGCCATCCAAAAAGCATACCATAAAAATAAAGCTTCATACAAGATTTGGAAGCTTAATAGAAGTATCTCCATCATACTCATTAATCACTGTGCTTTAGGTAATGAGTGTGTGGAGGATGTGATCAGAAAGGAGTTACAACAACTGAACAGCTTCAAACAGCATGAAATGGTGCATACATCCTCATTTATTTTTGCACATTCATTCCTCAAGGCAAGGGTGATTGCATAATATAAGGCATTTATTATTTGGTTTGTGATTGCTTGTTTTAACTGAATTAAACAGAAAAAATTACATCCTATATAGCCAATGATTCTCTTCACAGTGTTATTGGAGAGGAATGTGTGTTAAAGATGTTGCAAAAAGCACAGTAGAAATGGAGTTTTTTCCTTATTGTCCCCCATTTCTATGTCTGGTTGATTGTAGATTTGCATCTTTGAGGGCAGCTTTCGGGGAATCTTTTGTGGTAGCCGTAAAATAGGTTGGTCCGAGACTGCTCCTGGACATTATGGCAGTAGAAACTGTTGATGCAACCAAGGTAAGGGACATGGTTTTGTACCTACTAGCAAAGTATCTTCCCCCTCCTTCCTGACTGCATGCTTTTGGGTAAGATGACTTGGTTCAGACAGTTCTTTCTAGCCTAATTCATTATAATTGGTTGATTACTGCATGCCAGACATGATTATTTTACCTTGATATTGTATCCCTGATGCATCTGGGAAGTGACAAGCAAAAAATCTTGACTATTTTCATCTTGGGTTATTTTGAAATACCATTTTCTTCAGAGTGAATGTTTGAAAGGGGGACCCAGTGCATGCACACAGCATCCTTTCAGAAGCTTTTAGTTCTGTATTTTACTTAAATAATCTTCAACTGTATCAAAAAAAATGCATTTTTAGCTTGGATTTTAAAAGCAACTTTCCCTTGATCTCCCCAGCTACTCCTGGTCTGGTATTTTTCATCTTCTTTTGCTGGCTTTTGTGGGAAGCAGACAGTACATTCCCTATTTACCAGCTGATTTCCACCACTCCCCCCCATACATACAGCTTTCCTCAGCTTGTTAAAAAGGGATGGCAGCATTCCTGATCTACATCATAATGAGTTGAGAAAGCTGTATCTGGTTTGATGAATTCTGTTCATAACCTCTGGGTGAAGACTCTAATCAACTTTAGAACACATCCAGTGTTTCAAACGCGCTTCTCATACCCGTGAAGCTGCAGGAGGGATCATGTTTAGAAGCTTGTATCTGCTGAGGGAAATACAAACCATAATCTAACATGAGCTTAAAGAAGATGGTTCTTCATTTGTCCTTCTTATGCAGTAGGAGATGAGAGTATGTTTCATTGAAAGGAAACATCTCAAGTTAAAAACTAGTCCTATTTCATATCAATAATTGTAAGTGCAGAACCATGGTCAGACTGGCACAATTACAGATGTATTTATAGCTGGCATCTGCCAGTCTGTTCCTATATCCTGCAAAGAATCCTAATGGGATAGATGGGACGTGGTCAAGTTTGAGCTTTTCCTATGTCCCCATGGAGGGAGCTTAAAGATTTTCTTAAGCAGCAGAAGAGCAACTCATTAATGGGGCTGAGCCTGGAAATTTGCCAGGTTGCTTTTGTGATCCAATTATTTCATCTTCTTTTACCCTGTCAAATGCCACCTCCTGGCAGATGAAGCAGAAAATTGCTTCAAACCAGGCAGTTCAGCATCATTCAGCATCCACACACTTCAGAAGTATGGGTTTGCACAGAGTGGAGTAACCTGGCATGCATGGACTGATCCCATCCTTGCTGCACTGCACACTTCATTCACTCTGGCTTTTTTTGTAGTTTGTGGTTCCTTTGTCTAGCAACTGCTTTGAAACGTTGATGTGAAAAGGTGGGATATGTGTCAGGGTAGAATTTTCTAATTCTAACATTTCTTTGCCAATAGCAAAACTCCCAGTTGCTTGATCAAGCTAAATTTAGGCCAAGAAGAAGCACAATAGGCAATTAATGGTATTTAAAACAGGTAGTCCCGTTGTGTAATTGTGCATGAAGTGGAAAACGTAGCCTTCTGCTACTAACATATTGTTAGATTTGCTTCCTTTTCTGTCATTAAGATACCTGTAATTAGTTAGTCAATATTTGTCCAGTTCCTGGAGCTTGGCGTTTCAGTGATTTCATTGTGTGCAGAAGTTTAATGGAGCTGCGTACATTGTTGGTTTGGTTGGAAGGGACCCAAACCAGACTGGTTTGGGCTGGAAGGGACCTTAAAGCTCCTCCAGCTTCAACCCCCTGCCACAGGCAAGGACACCTTCCACTAGAGCAGGTTTCTCCAAGCCCCTGTGTCCAACCTGGCCTTGAACACTGCCACGGATGGGGCAGCCACAGCTTCTCTGGGCACCCTGTGCCAGCACCTCAGCACCCTCACAGGGAAGAGCTTCTGCCTAAGAGCTCATCTCAGTCTCCCCTTTTCTGGCAGGTTAAAGCCATTCCCCTTGTCCTGTCCCTACAGGCCCTTGTCCAAAGCCCCTCTCCAGCTTTCCTGCAGCCCCTTCAGGCACTGGAGCTGCTCTAAGGTCTCGACCCCTTAAGGAGCCTTCTCTTGTCCAGGCTGACCCAGCCCAGCTCTCTCAGCCTGGCTCCCGAGCAGAGCTGCTCCAGCCCTCACAGCATCAAAGTAGTAATGTGTAGTAGTTGAAGGAGTTGGGCATCTCCATCTTGCTACTATTGCGTGCAGACAAGTTCTGTACTGTTACAACTTAAATTCTGTCACAGGGGTGAAAGTCCTACTGCAAAATAGGAATCACCAATAACTTATTTTCAGTGAAGTTGTGCTAAACTTCTGGTACTGCTTAAAAAACATCTCAATGCTCTCAGGATGTTTAAAATAGGATCTTCAAAATAGAATTATAGGTTAGTCAAATGCATCACCATATGGAATGATCAGATGTCACTTATTTCCATCTTAAATGGATTTCTATAATATGAAAGATTATAATCAAGATATCTTCACACTTCACTTAGCTCATCATATACATACTAAATTAAGGCATCAATTGATAGCCCTTACTTCAGAAAACAGCAGTGAATCAGGATGAAGGACTGCTGTTTGAATGCTTTGCAGACTTGGAGATGGAAGGAAGTGTTCTTTTCTGGATCTTAAAGATAAAGCTTCACCTGCTCCTCATGCAGCTCCAGATTTCTGTGCTTTTTAATGACAACATGGACATAAGCTTAGCTGTGGCTGAAATACCGTGCTGTAGAATGAGTCCTGGAATGAAGGTATACTGTATAGAAAACAAATGGGACTTTTCACAAGAAATTGCGTGCCAGAATGGACTTCAGCTATATGACAAATTAGAAGTGCTTCTTTATAGCTATGATGGCATGAGTTTTAATAGAAGAGCAAACAACTGGAAACTGATGTACTTACCACTCTTAACCAGAAAATACCTCCTCAAACCACTGAGTTTAGCAGTGTAACATCTGTATACAGCCACTTACTTCAGTATAAAGTTCAGTAATGATGGAAGTACAGCTTGTAATGCAATTTGAGGAACAGAAACTATGGTTAAGATTGAAACAGGAAAAATAGGAGTAGCTAAAAATGTGGAACCAAAACTACTTAATGGGCTAGTTATTTCCAGACACTTGTGAGATGTCCTGCTGGTTTATCAACATGCTAGTGATAGTTTAGCTACTAGGGGAGGAATCCAGTGGTAAATATCTGTTTTGCCAGGAAAAATGGTGGTTCCTCAGCTGGCAGAAAAAGGATTAAAAAACCCCACAACCGTGGTTTAGAGAAGAGCTGTGTTGATGTGGATCCTGTTTGGAACCAGATTGTTTAATAAGTGCACCACTTCCAGATAGAGATTGTTTTTTAGGTGGTTTTTGTGGTGCTTACTGTAGGTAAGATGTACCATTTACTAGGTATTACTTGTGTGCATTAGTTTCAAGCCTTGGAGTGGTAAGCATCCTTAAGAAACTCCCTCTCTGTTGATGTTGGCTGTAATGATGTTGGCACTCTCTGAAGCTGTATCAGGAAAGCTTGCAATGCACATGCATGATAGGACTCAAGCTCACGATCCCTTCATTCTCTAATAGCTGTAGTTTCAGAGCTTGCACAGGAGATGAACCGTCTCTTCCTTGTTCTGCTGTCATCTGTGTTGGTGAGGTCTCTTTTCCTGTGTGCTTCCATTGTTTTCCTCAGGACTGGTTGGCACATGATTTACTCTGAAGATGGGTACCATGACAAACTGAAGCATTTCTTGTGCTGGCTGCATGGGTCAGTGTTCCTCAGCACCATCTTTTGATTCTCCAGCTGTTACACCAAGTGTTACTGCTTTTCCTTACTGTTGTCCTCATGATAGTTCTTAGAAATACCTTGATCATTTTTGCTTTTTCAGTGGACAGAAATCACAGATGTCAGGGTAATTATTTCTTTCACAATTTTTTGTTGTTTCTGACTTTGAAGTAAGTCAAAATCATGCAGCAATGCAGTGGTCCTGCTAGGGTACTTCTAGAATGATGCAAAATACAGCTTGGTGAGTTGTTTCGCTTAATAAAGATACTTGCCATGTCTAAGAGGTAGAATTAGAAATCAGTGCCTGCTACACTGATTCTTCCAACTCCACCAAGCCTTCAAATGCAGTTACAACCTGTCCTCTGACATACTGGAGATCAGATTTTTTCCACAGGTGACGTTGAGTTGTGTTTTAAACTGCCAGCTTGCTGCTGCCTTTTCAAACCATTCAGGAGCCAGCTCTTCAGGCAGCACTCCCTTGACCCCTGCTTTATACTGAAAAAGTTTTTGCAGTGATTTGTCAGTAGTTGATGCACCTGAGAGTGTGATATACCTGATGTAGTTGATATACGTGAGAATGTGACTGTGCTCACCGGTGTCTGAACAGTTGAATCCTTAAAGGTTTTGTCATCCAGATGTAATACATCTTATTCTTTTCATCCGCATTTAATGCACAGTCATCTCATTTAGAAGTCTCATTATTGACCAGAAGGCATTTCCTTACCTTTAGCAGGTGGAGCCATCCTCAGCTGTCTGCTACCCCCAGTCATCTTGTGCTTACACAAGGGACTCTTGAGACCTCTTGCCAGCACAGTGTGGTGCATGGTTTCTTACAGCTGCTCCCCATGAGAACTGAAGTGCAAACTACTGATGAAGGACTGGAGAAGTTGCTCACTTCATAGCAAGCTCCTTCCCATGAGCTGTTCTGTGTCTGTCAGCGTCTTACTCATCTTTCCTTCTCCATCAGAATCCTTCGAGGCCTCTTCAGTGCAGGTGTACAAAGGAGGTAGAGCAGCACTGAATGTGTTTTGCCCTGTATCATGCACTGAAGAGGAGAGGCTGCTGCACTCTCTGTTAGGCACACTGTGTTTGTGAGCTGCATCTCTCACCTATGCCCAGTTCGTAGTTCAAGAGAAGCTCTTTCTAAGCATTGTTATCCAGTGGGCAGAACTACCATAAAATACTTGTGATTACAGAGTCAGGACTTCAGGAATGTGAAGAGGCATGACAGCAGTATCTAGGCAGTGAAGCCTGTGCTTGTTTGCTATTCCTGTGGTTTTGAAGAGCATTGAAGCATTTACTCCATAAATGTACTGTTCAGCACATACTTTTCAGCATTGAGAATAAACTAGTTGAAATTTTGGAACCCAGCAAGTGTATAGCCAATGAAAAATAAGTGAGGAAACCCTAATTACATACAGCTAATACTGAACTGGTTAATTTGGCATTAAGATTCTGTTAACTATAGTGGTCACACTGAAATAAAACCATGCCTGGGTAGATTGGACAGATTCTTTGTGCACTCATCAAGAAAATGGCTTTTTCAGATCATTTTAAGAAATGCTAACACTTCCCTTTATGACTAGCTTAATTTTCTCGCAGCCTTTGACATACTTTGCAGTATTCCAGCTATTCCAGGCAGAGCACTAACGGCTTGACTTGGTGCTCCGCTTTATCCCCCAACTGGTTTGCTGAGACGGAGGAACCTCATCTTGCTTTTGTGTAATCTAATAACTGGGGAGAAAGTGAGGCTAAATGACAGCAGCTGTGGCCACCACACACCAGATGTGGCTAAGCAGCTCTTTTGGGAAGAGGTGAAGGCTCACAAAGAACTCCAAATGATGGGTTAATCCCACTGAGGCTCTGAGGGTGAACGGCTGGGTAGTGATTGTCAGGGGGAAGCCACCCCCCACCCCACCCCCCCGGCTTTAGATTGAGGAACAAAGGAAAGCTTTGCTTGGCAGCAAAGTGGGAATTGCCAGTGGGGCTTGAAAGTAGACGGAGATGCTTCTGACTTACGACTTTTCTTAACCCATTCAAGGAAAATTCTTCAAGTCAGCATTGTAGCAGAATCAAAGAGTGCAGGGAGGTGCCAAAGCTGGAGAGGAGCTGGTTTAAATGAGACTCTCTTTTCAACCCTCTCTGCTGATCTGCTGCTTCCATGCTGTACTGCTTCCGTTTGGTGATGCCTGACCTGCACAGGGATGTAATGTAAGGATTACTTTAGGAAGCTGTGGAAATGACTGTCCTCCCTGGAGCTGCGGTATGGCAAGTTTCTGTTACGTGCAGCATTTGTTACTTCCAGAGTTTGCTGAGATTGCTTTTGTCTTCCAAATGACTTAAGTTTTATGATAAACTTCTTGTCTGGGTTTTGTTTGGTTGCTTGTTTTCCCTTCCATAGCTGAAAATGCTGCACCTCTTTTTGGTATCCGTTTCCTTTCTTTGTGGAACTGACTGACTTAGGAGAGCTGATCACAGTGATCACAATGACAATTTACACTCAAGCATGCAAATCTGCTTGGGTATTTGTGTTTTGGTTTGGTTTCATTCTATTCTTGTTTCAATAGAATTATTTAACATATGTATACAAATTACATTTCTGTGTATTTTCTCTGAAATTTCCTCTGCTCGAGGAAAATGATAACCAAAGCATTTCTGTCTTTGGTCTATGTTTTATATGAAATATTTACACAGGTTTATGAGTAGAACCTGACAAATTCTGTTTGGTTGTAGTTTGCAGTGATTGAAGCACTCCAGGATTTGCATTTTCTATTCCCTTACCTGTTTTGAACAGTGTCTTCAAGCTGTCATTGCTTGTTTTGGCATTCTGTCAGTGATTTTAAATGATGCAAATTCACTTATTTGTGGGGTGGTTGAATGAAATGACTTTGTTTCTGTTAGCACGGTCCTCTGTTGTAGGAGAGGGGTGGATAGATGAGAAAATAGCAGCACATACAATATTAACCTAACCCACCACTTATGTATTAAGACAAATACCCAAGAAACATTTTAAAATACAGAGTAGGAATTTTTCTGTGTAAAATCTGACTGAGGAAAAGAGATTCTTGCTTCTGCATATCCAAACCACTTGTCCAGATGAATTAAAAATTACTGTTACTAGTAGACTATACTACTATATATATAGTTAATAGCCTCATTTCCAAGGGAATCCCGTGTAAATCATACCCTGTCTTTCTCTGGATTACCTTCATAACTTGATTCTGCTGTTTGCCTGCAGATAGGATTGGTAAAGATAAAGGCAAATACCCAGCATATTATAGGACATGTCAGATCTTACCCAGGGAAGCTGTGGCTGCCCCATCCCTGGCAGTGTTTAAGGCCAGGTGGACACAGGGGCTTGGAGCACCCTGCTCTAGTGGGAGGTGTCCCTGCCTGTGGCAGGGGTTGGAGCTGGATGAGCTCTAAGGTCCCTTCCAACACCAGCCAGTTTGGGACTGTTTGCACGCCTATGACTGAGGTCAGAGAGGCCCTAGGAGTGGGGTTGTGTTCCTGGAGTTCTGTCAATTGCAAGGTTTCCAGACATTAAGTATAGATTTCTTGTGTGAATAGCATGGGGAAGAAGTTTTAGGTTTGGCAGGAAGCGGCCAGAGGTCGGCTGATTTACTTGGGTTTTTTTTCCCCTCTTATATGCCCTTTTCATGTGTATGTTGCTGGAAGAATGTTCTTGAAGCAAAGATCAAACTGTTAAATTTTACTTTTGTGTCCTGTTTCATGTCAAGGTCATTACCTGCATACGTTTCTAAAATTCACCTTTTATTTGAGCATGTTTCAAAAAATAACCAGGTATCTTTAATATCTTTAATCTTGGCCATATTTCATGCTGGTTTGAGTCATTTGCCGCAAGTGAGGAGGGATAGAAGTCCAGTTTGTTAAATGAAACTGCAGAGTGCCTCACCCTCTTTAAACAGGTGTGAGTTGTGAGAGCTGGCAGTGGTTTTAGATCCCTGTTTTCATGTCTGCGCTGAGGTCTAGAAAAGAGACAAAACTTGTAAAATCTTGGTGGGATTTGGGGTGTTTTAGTACAAAGTTTCCTGCTGGTTTTACGTGAAGTTCTGTTGGTAGAACCATGGCAGTGCAAATTCTAAAATGTTTCAAAACCTCTTCTGGGTCTCTGTAGTTTAGCTTTTATTCTACTCTGTGAAAAGACCTCATGTTTTTCCAGTGGAGCTTTACCATGTTTTACCAGTGGAGTCTGCAGAACAGGTTTAAAATGGGATGTTGGATGATAACTGTTAATAAAAGCTAGTGCTGGAAGGAGATTATCACCTCCTAGAATTTGAAAGCTTCCTTGTCTTAACAGTGCATCTGTTTTGTGCTGTGTAAATGGTAAATAACTTCAGAACCAGGTTTAGCACAATGCTGCAGACAAAACCACTATCCCTCTGTGGTATACCTCCAAGACACTAATGATCATATCTGCATGGGTATTATGGGTATGGCCATGAATTTCTCTGACATCTCCAGCTCCTGATTGCTGTTAACTCATTCAGAATTATCCAGTTTAATCCTAGGGATCATGAAAATGAGAAGGCTTATTTAAAACCAGTTCAGTAATTCAAACCAATATGAATTTGTTTTTTGTTTCTTTAGGAGACATCACTCAGAAAGGATATGAAAAGAAAAGAGCAAAGCTGTTAGCACGGTACATACCATTAATTCAAGGTAAGAGACTGCATGTAAGTTACACCTTTTGTGCTAAATCTGGGGAAATAGGTAATGGAAAAGTTCTCATTAAATAGAATAGACGAATTAATAGTGTTTGATTGACATGGCATCTAACCAGTTTCTTCAAAATGCTGTTTAATATAAACTGTTACTTCTTAAGGTGTCTATTGTCAGACTTTATCTTCAATGGCTGAAAGCTAAATGCCCAAGTTTTTGGTTTATTTTTATACTAGGACACTTAAATCACTCTGGGTTTGAAGCCATTCTGCTGCCACTGAGCTTTAGGCTTGTATTTGCTAGGTAGATGCTTCCATAGCTTGAGAGATTCTGGTTGAGAAAAGGGAAAATGAGAGCAGAACTGAGGTGAGTGGACCTGATCATGAGACACTGTAGATAGATGAGAGAAAGAGAGTATCACACAGTATCACACAGTATGTTAGAGATTGGAAGGGACCTCGAAAGATCATCTAGTCCAATCCCCCTGCCGGAGCAGGAACACCTAGATAATGTTACACAGGAATGCGTCCAGGCGGGTTTTGAATGTCTCCAGGGAAGGAGACTCCACAACCTCCCTGGGCAGCCTGTTCCAGTGTTCCGTCACCCTCACTGAGAAGAAGTTTCTTCTCAAGTTTAAGTACAATGTTAGTGTTATGCTCAGAGAAGAGAGGGACTAATGCTGTGATTTTGGTCCTGGCTTAGTTCAGATATTTACAGAAGTTACTGATTTGAAGGAGAAATGGGCAGCTCCATCCAGTTTTGTGCAAATTGTGGAACTAGATGATAGTCTCTTTTGCTTTTGAAATCTCGACGTAGTGATGCCTTTGGCTCTTTGTAGCAGGAGAGACAAAAGTTCTATTCCCTTGAGTTCTGCTCAGCTATGGTGTTTTACGGTGTGTATTTGACGTTTAGCAGTCAGAACATGATCTGGAGTTTCATCGTGGGGTTTCTTAGCATGGGTTTGTTGTGGATTTGCTGTTTTACCAACAGCTGTAGCTTTTCCCGTAGCAAATATATAATACTCTGTGGAACATGCAGGACCTAACCTGGCTTTATAAAAGGGCTCATTCCTTGAATAGAAGCAGTTTGGATTTCTGTGATAAATGCTGTAGTCAGCAGCAAGCTTTAGTTTCACCTGCCAGGAGGAGCTGTTTCACTTTTCTGTTCATAATACTGTGTGCTCCAGCTCAAGATTTTGAGACCAGGACCTGCCTTGAGTGGGGACACCTCACACCAGACCATGTCACCCAAGGCTCTGTCCAACCTGGCCTTTAATGCTGCCATGGATGGAGCATTTACTTCTCTGGGCACCCTGTGCCAGGGCCTCAGCACCCTCACAGGGAAGAGCTTCTTCCTTAGGTCTTACTTGAACCTACCTTTGATAGACAATGCCTTGTACTTTTCTCAAACAAACCATGTAAGACCTCTTTTGTTCCTGTCAGGAGCCCAACATGTGTTTATATCCATCCTTCTTGGT
This sequence comes from Pezoporus wallicus, assembly GCF_028554395.1. Taxonomy (NCBI): domain Eukaryota; kingdom Metazoa; phylum Chordata; class Aves; order Psittaciformes; family Psittacidae; genus Pezoporus; species Pezoporus wallicus. Next base: position 2,046,666 of record NW_026638763.1, on the reverse strand, counting down.
AGCTTGCTTGCTTCTTTTCTAATTAATGTGCTTAAATAGACATTGCCTCTGCTGACTCAGCTAATATAACCACATTTATGTAAGTGATGTGGCCAACATCACCTTGAAAGTTAATAGCCAAACAAAGAGGGTTTTAACAGGGATCTTCCAAGGTCCACGGCCTCAGTCAGCCAGCCATCTTCCCCTGGTTGCTGTGCTTCGTGCTCTTCCCTGCTCCTAGGGCTGGTTTTGCCGACTCTCTGCCACAGAGGCTTTTCATTGTCTGTCTTCTGCTTCTTTTGCTGCCTGCTTTGATTAGAACTGGGCTGCATGGCACTTAGGTAATTTATATGAATTTGGGTTGTCCCTGACAGGCAGTATCCCCTATGTTAGGAGAGCCGGGCCCCTTGTGAAATATCTCCTGAACTGCTGTTTTGGGTGCTTCAGCATTCATTAGAGTGGGATGAGTTTTACACCCTGCTTAGAATAGACTGTTATTCTGAGAAATAAAAGTTGTAGCTCATGACACGTAGGTGTTCTGCTTACCAGTCTTGTCATAATGTCTAAATGAGTATGTCTCTTGCTGTTGGCATTTTCATTGAGACAGTTTAGTTTCCTGGCTAGTATTTGGATTCATTGGATTTTTAGCAAATGCTTTTGTATTTGCTGCTGCTTCCTTTAATGGCAAATAGTAACACCCTTAAGATGGATTCATTTTCTCCAAGCTTATGCGCTGAAGTTTACTTCCTTGAGTAGAGGAAAACACTGTAGAACAGTGGAAGATTGTCATGCACGATCATTTATACAGTGTCTATTACCATTTCTTTAAACTCATCATTTTCTGATATGTTATGCTGGATAATAAATTGCATTGGGTAGACCCTTGTGTAGTTTCACTGATCCAGCATGTGTGAACACTTAGATCACTTCAGATCTGGGAGAGAAAAATGTGTGGATCAGGTAATATGTTCTGGGAAGTGATATGACAGCAAAGAATGGTCAAATTGAACTATGACCTGTGTAAGGGCTGGATGCTTAATAACTAAGATAAGATTTATCAGATCAAAAAGTGAAGAGAGGTCCTCAGATTTCAGTCTCTTGGGGGATAATTTTCATTTACTCTCCTGCCTTAAGTTTGCTATGAAAGGATCCAAAACTCAGCAAGTTTCGTGTAGAACTTCAGCATCTCGGGTCATTTGTGTGAGAAGAGTTTGGCTGTCTTTTTTCCTTTACAGTTCAGTAGGAACTAACTGGAAATAACTATCCAAAATTCTGTTTAAAGCAATGTGGAATTAATGTCTGTTACTATGGAGCTGTACTTAACCTAGGTATGCATCAGCACAGCATCAGCTTTGCTGAGAAGACTGAGTAGTACGAGGCACACAAGTGAGGGTGAAATCAAAGGGTTATACCCAGATACCTTGTTTGAAGGTGCTACACAATGATGCACCTCTTCTGCCATGATGCATGAGGCAGTACTAACAGGGAAGGAGAAGCTATTTTCATCACACCTGATCCTGCGCCTTGCATACATTAGTAAACAGATGAAAAACCTTTGAGGAAAGATCTTGCCTATTCTTGTAGACTGCCTGTCTCTAACTAGGAATGTCCTGAAGCTCCCTCTCCTTTAGGGCAGGCAGAGACAGAGCCAACTAAGAAATGCTGCATTCCTCGGCCAAAACCTCCCTGGATTTGGTAGGGACCCTCTGTGAGTGTGGGTGGAAAACAGACCACAGTGGAGAGGGATGAACAGGAGGTCTGCAGGGCTTGGATCCATGGAGAAGGGGTGGAAACCAGGGGCAGGGTTGGAGAAGATGTGCTGAAGAGCCTTGGGTAATGGGTCTTTGGTGAGAGCAGGTTGCTGGGTTTGAAGGAGACAGCAGAGAGGGACTAGGGCAGAGCTGGGTAGAGCAAAAGGCTGGCCTAGAGCCAGACCGGGAGTTTCCCACACTTGGGTTATTTTCCTCCTTGTTGTGCCCCTTTTCCTTTCTTTTAGTGCTCTGAACCTGGTGCTTGTCTTTTGTTCCTTTCTTATTTCTAGATACAGCTCAACAGCTGCAGAAAGGTTTAATGGTGCACAAAGAGCCTGAAGTTGGCCTCCCTCTTCCCTCTCTTTCTGCAAAGCTGTCTAATGGGATAATGTCATCTTCTGCTAACTGTATTTTTGGAGGCATCATACATAACTAGGTAGCAATGCAAGTGAAACTGAGCAGAGGGATTTGTTGCCATGCTACTTTAGCTCCTTTGGCTTTCATTTTTACCATTAAAACATAGAATATTTTTGATTCAGCTAGTAAACTGCTTCAACTTATATAAATTAACTGAGTTTAGAACTGTATGAAACAAAACTATGAATTTTTGTTTTGGGAGATTAGATTTCCAGATCAGTCTTTTTGCAAAGGTAAATTAGATTTATCTAATCTACCAAATCTATTTAGATTTGAATTCCTAATAGCTGTTACAAATAAGGGTTTGCTGAGATGGTGGTGAAAGTCTTTTAAAAACAGTTGAGTTTGACCTTAAGACATCACATCTTACTCTGATTATATGGAAGAGGCAACAGAGCAACTGCTCTGCATGTGGGTTCTCAGAAGAGTCATCTTGCAATAAAGTTTGTGGTTTTGCTAAGTGTGTTTTTGACATTTCTCCTGGGACTACAAGAAACCTGGAGAGGGGCTTTGGACAAGGGCCTGTAGGGACAGGACAAAGGGAATGGCTTTAACCTGCCAGAACAGGGGAGACTGAGATGAGCTCTTAGGCAGAAGTTCTTCCCTGTGCGGGTGCTGAGTCACTGGCACAGGGTGCCCAGAGAAGCTGTGGCTGCCCCATCCCTGGCAGTGTTCAAGGCCAGGTTGGACACAGGGGCTTGGAGCAACCTGCTCTAGTGGAAGGTGCCCCTGCCCGTGGCAGGGGTTGGAACTGGATGAGCTTTAAGGTCCCTCCCAACACAAACCAGGCTGGGATTCTGTGATTCATTTATCTTTGCGTGTCTGATGCCAGATGTGTTTAGCCCGGCATCCTCCCCAGCAGTGCTTGCACTTGTGGTCATTGTCCTGTTTACTGGTCAGTGCTCTTATCATTAATTTGGTTTTGTTTCTATAAATCAAAATTGCTTGAAATATCAGTATTAGTCTTGACTCTGCAGTGTTAGTGAATGGAAGAATACAGCTATAATTCCAATAGTAACTTTAATTTACTCCTGTAGAAATGAATTGTTCTGTTAATTGGAACAAGCAGCCTCTTTAAGATGACTTTTAGTTTTTGCTAGCTTTGGCTAAGTTAAAAATGGACAAAATTGAGTGATAGTGGATCAAGTCTTCAGTGTGTACTGCTTAAAATGTTATTTTTGTAAAGCTCATCAGTGTGAATGGGGGATTTAGCAAATTACCCAGCTGCTTCTGCTGACGGCTTCTGCATAGTACCAGAATAAATTACCGAGTTCA